>NC_047016.1:3124586-3763263 GCF_902652985.1 Pecten maximus
TTCTTCGAGAACGAGTCACCAGCCAACTCTGTGGAATGTATTTATCTGTCACCTTAAAATTTTGACCAGCCAACTCTTGATGGTAATCGTACTATCTGAGTAACCTGACTGTCACCAGCCAACTCTTGATGGTAATCGTACTATCTGAGTAACCCAACAGTCACCAGCCAACTCTTGATGGTAATCGTACTATCTGAGTAACCTGACTGTCACCAGCCAACTCTTGATGGTAATCGTACTATCTGAGTAACCCGCCTGTCACCAGCCAACTCTTGAAGGTAATCGTACTATCTGAGTAACCCGACTGTCACCAGCCAACTCTTGATGGTAATCGTACTATCTGAGTAACCCCAAGGTCACCATGCAGCCAACTCTTGAAGGTAATCGTACTATCTGAGTAACCAGACTGTCACCAGCCAACTCTTGAAGGTAATCGTACTATCTGAGTATACCCAAGGTCACCAGCCAACTCTTGATGGTAATCTGTTATGTTAGCTACCTCACTGAGAGTCTACAAGATGTCAGGACCTGGGAAAACTACCAAATAAAACATACAGAATATAATCAAATCAAGTCATGTTAAAATAAAGACCAAATGGCTAACTGGCATTGGTGCGTAAATAGGATTGGTAGAGTTACCATGGATACAGGGTAGGATGAGGGCCGACTGACCTCGGTACCAGACTGGAGACATCGACTTGGCTTGTCAACAGGTAAGATATGTAAACAGATAGGTGTTTATTAAACAGTTGTTACAGCCCTTATATGAAGAAATGTAGTTTTAACTGTATAGTTTATGGTAATGTTTTGTCTTCAGAATCTCAATAACTCTAGGTTTCATATCATAGTCAAACCATAGCCTAACCATGACTGGTCATAGAAGATCCTGATTAATAAATCATTAGTGAAATGTATAATGACAAATCTTTGATTTACCTGAAAATTGGAGAATGTTTGACAGGATTTGACCCTTTGTAATAATTGTGACCACTTGGGAACACATACGCAATCTAATTACAAGGGCCCAATGGGTCCAAATCGCTCACCTGCAATGCAGTGATCTTTTCATATATGGATCCTGCAGTTATTTGAAAGCATGCTACAGGACCAATATAACAATGTCTCTCTGCACTTTGGCTTTTCACTAAAAGTCATTTAAAGATTTAAGCATACTTGATCGACGTGACCTTGAATGCGAGTCAGGGTCATTCATTTGAACAAACTTGGTAGCCCTTTACACCAGCATGCTACAGACCCAATATTAACTCCATGGGACTCTTGGTTATTGAGAAGAAGTCGTTTCAAGATTTTAGCCTTTTTGACTCCTGTGACCTTGAATGAAGGTCAAGGTCATTCATTTCAACAACTTGGTAGCCCTTTACCCAAGCATGCTACAGACCTAATATCAACTCCCTGGGACTCTTGGTTATTGAGAAGAAGTCGTTTAAAGATTTTAGCCTTTTTGACTCCTGTGACCTTGAATGAAGATCGAGATCATTCATTTGAACAAACTTGGGAGCCCTTCACCCCAGCATGCTACAGGCCAAATATTAGGTCTCTGGGACTGTTGGTAATTGAGAAGAAGTTGTTAAATTTTTTAGCCTTTTTGACTGCTGTGACCTTGAATGAAGGTCGAGGTCATTCAATTGAACAAACTTGGTAACCCTTTACCGCAGCATGCTACAGACCAAATATCAACTCCCTGGGACTCTTGGTTATTGAGAAGAAGTCGTTTTAAAATGTTAGCCTTTTTTACTCCAGTGACCTTGAATGAAGGTCAAGGTCATTCATTTGAACAAACTTGGTAGCCCTTTACCCAGCATGCTACAGGCCAAATATTAGGTCTCTGGGACTGTTGGTTATTGAGAAGAAGTCGTTAAAAGATTTAAGCCTTTTTGACTCCTGTGACCTTGAATGAAGGTCAAGGTCATTCATTTGAACAAATTTGGTAGCCCTTTACTGCAGCATGCTACAACCCCAATATCAACTCCCTGGGACTCTTGGTTATTGAGAAGAAGTCGTTTAAAGATTTTAGCCTGTTTGGTCCCTGTGACATTGAATGAAGGTCAAGGTCATTCATTTGAACAAACTAGGTAGCCCTTCACCCCAGCATGCTACAGACCCAATATCAACTCCCTGGGACTGTTGGTTATTGAGAAGAAGTCGTTTAAAGATTTTAGCCTTTTTGACTCCTGTGACCTTGAATAAAGATTAAGGTCATTCATTTGAACAAACTTGGTAGCCCTTTACCCCAGCATGCTACAGGCCAAATATTAGGTCTCTGGGACTCTTGGTTATTGAGAAGAAGTTGTTTAAAGATTTTAGCCTTTTTGACTCCTGTGACCTTGAATGAAGGTCAAGGTCATTCATTTCAACAAACTTGGTAGCCCTTTACCCCAGCATGCTACAGACCCAATATCAAGTCCCTGGGCCTCTTGGTTATTGAGAAGAAGTCGTTTAAAGATTTTAGCCTTTTTGACTCCTGTGACCTTGAATGAAGGTCAATGTCATTCATTTGAACAAACTTGCGAGCCCTTTACCCCAGCATGCTACAGACCCAATATCAACTCCCTGGGCCTCTTGGTTATTAAGAAGAAGTCGTTTAAAGATTCTAGCCTTTTTGACTCCTGTGACCTTGAATGAAGATCAAGGTCATTCATTTGAACAAACTTGGGAGCCCTTCACCCCAGCATGCTACAGGCCAAATATTAGGTCTCTGGGACTCTTGGTTATTGAGAAGAAGTTGTTTAAAGATTTTAGCCTTTTTGACTCCTGTGACGTTGAATGAAGGTCAAGGTCATTCATTTCAACAAACTTGGTAGCCCTTTACCCCAGCATGCTACAGACCCAATATCAACTCCCTGGGCCTCTTGGTTATTGAGAAGAAGTCGTTTAAAGATTTTAGCCTTTTTGACTCCTGTGACCTTGAATGAAGGTCAAGGTCATTCATTTGAACAAACTTGGGAGCCCTTCACCCTAGCATGCTGCAGGCCAAATATTAGGTCTCTGGATCTGTTGGTTATTGAGAAGAAGTCGTTTAAAGATTTTAGCCTTTTTGACTCCTGTGACCTTGAATGAAGGTCAAGGTCATTCATTTGAACAAACTTGGTAGCCCTTCACCCCAGCATGCTACAGACCCATATCAAGTCCCTGGGTCTTTTGGCTATTTAGAAGAAGTCGTTTAATTTTTTTTTAGCATATTTGACCCCTGTGACCTTGAATGAAAGTCAAGGTCATTCATTTGAACAAACTTGGTAGCCCTTCACCCCAGCATGCTACAGACCTAATATCAACTCCCTGGGACTCTTGGTTATTGAGAAGAAGTCGTTTAAAGATTTTAGCCTTTTTGACCCCTGTGACCTTGAATGAAGGTCAACGTTATTCATTTGAACAAACTTGGTAGCCCGTCACCCCAGCATGCTACAGGCCCAATATTAGGTCTCTGGGCCTTTTGGTTATTGAGAAGAAGTTGCTTGAATGGAAAAGTTGACGCCGGACGGACGGCCGGACGGCCAGACGGCCGGACGGACGACGGACGCCGCGCCACGGCATAAGCTCACTTGCCCTTCGGGCAGGTGAGCTAAAAATCAGACTTGTAATTTCCACTCCTCTACGATACTCTACGATACACTGCAATACAAGATCTAACGATACCCTGTAGGAGGTCATCTCAGCATGACCTTTGAGTGTATCGTAGAGTATCGTAGAGGAGAGAAAATTACAAGTCTAATTTTAATTAGATTGAACACATACAGAGATTGACACCAAATCTGTAAGGTGAAGACACAAAACAGCATACAAAGTGACAGTAACAGACTTCCCTGTTGAATTTTAGTGACTTGATAAAATGTACACATCATATTCACATTTATTCAATAATATCAAGAAGCAGACTTTTATTTTCTCCATTTAATCATGATATAAAATATCCAATCCTACAAAAGGCTACTGAAAACAAGTAAAACAGCAATGTTTCATAAAATGTATGTTTTTGTTAGATCATGCAGCCATTGAAGTGAGTATGTTATAAAGTGAATTTAGATACAACAGTTACTGTATATATGTGTAGAAAGAAGCTGATCACATGCTTAATTATACCACTCACACTTGAGTCAACGGTGATAAACAGTCATCTACGGGGTATGATATCACTATAATTATATAGGTCCACAATTAACGCAATGCATGGTCACATGATCAATTTCATTGTATGTATATTACTATGCATCTATCATGACAATTTCATTCATAAGAAATTATGATTTCACCGATGTTTTGAAAACATGCTGCAGGTAAACCAATTTTATATACAGTGTACAGTGTATTACTGTACATTTTCACCTTGTAAACTCCAATCACTTTATTTCCCAATGAAGATTTTGTGCCGAGTGCTTCCATTCTGACAGGAGAATTGCTATTTGCCAACATGTTGATATATTTAGACATTGTTTACATTGGCAATCTAGTTTTACACTGTCTCAAGACTTAAAATAATGCACTTTCATTTAGCAGTTCACTTCATTTGTACGAGGTTACCCTCCCTTCATCACTCCATGCAAGATACTAAAGTGACAATCTATCCGTAATTAGAAAATGTCATCATTAGTCTAAAGGTGAACTTGACATCAACAGCTAACATTCTACCATTGGAATAAACAGTCTAAACTTTAACTTGACATGAACAGCTAACATTCTACCATTGGAATAAACAGTCTAAACTTTAACTTGACATGAACAGCTAACATTCTACCATTGGAATAAACAGTCTAAACTTTAACCTGACATGAACAGCTAACATTCTACCATTGGAATAAAAAAAAAAAGGTTAACTTAACACAACAGCTAACATTCTACCATTGGAATAAACAGTCTAAACTTTAACCTGACATGAACAGCTAACATTCTACCATTGGAATAAAAAAAAAAAGGTTAACTTAACACAACAGCTAACATTCTACCATTGGAATAAACAGTCTAAACTTTAACCTGACATGAACAGCTAACATTCTACCATTGGAATAAACAGTCTAAACTTTAACTTGACATGAACAGCTAACATTCTACCATTGGAATAAACAGTCTAAACTTTAACCTGACATGAACAGCTAACATTCTACCATTAGAATCAATTTTGTAAAAGAACAATCCAAAAATGTGTACACAAGTGCAATGGTTTTATTTAGAATCTTTACTGATACAAAATACATTGTGTATCAAGTAATTTAGTGAAGAATTAAACAAGGTTAAATGAAAAGAGCAAGACCTATTTTTCCCACTGTGATTATGTAGTAAACCTGATCATGTGACCACATCTCCCTGACAGATTGGACAGAAAATGCAATGCATTATGGACTTCTAGACAGTGATGCAAGATTTTGCTTATTTTCAACTTGACCTGCTGTTACACCAATCAGTTAGATCTATAATAACTTGGGTACAGCAGGGGAAGTCCCCAAGGACAACATCTAATGATTCATCATCAGTGTCTCAGCATCATTTAATATTCACTCCTCAAGATAGGATTAGCAGCAGCTGGCAGGTCCGAATTAATGTAGAGGTCATTAACACTTAATTAACCTCAAACGAAGACACACATGTACCAGACTTCTAGCTCATTTATCCACAGATATAACAGTATAATTTGTATTGAGGAGGGGGGCAATCATTTCCATTTTACAATTATGTGTGATACTGACGGTTGTGAAATGTTTGATGATACACATGTACAGCTGAAGTAAAACTCACAACTGATATAATATGCGAGATTTTTTCTCATCTCCTTTATACTCGTAGGTATTTTTTTTCACTACAGCCGTATATAATCAATAGATACAGTCCAGAGGGAGCATCGTTATAGCATGGTGTGTATTTAAACAGCATATGAAGTTCCTGATATATTTTGACATAGTCAGTTGATTATTGAACTACAAAAGGTATCATCTTCAGGCTTGCCCAGCTCGGTGCTTGATGCAATATCTTCACAGTTTAGCTTCACAGTATCACAGCAAACAGCCCTGTTATAACCCTGAGGTCATACACAGTATCCTAGTCTATAGATAAACTGACGACCTTGACATCATACACAATTTCTAGACACCTTGGTATCATGAGTGACATCATCTTACAACCTTGAGAATGTACAGAGATCCTAAGACCTTGACCCTGAATAAATGACCTTGACATCAAAAACTTGGACATGTTGACCTTGTCATCATATAAAGTGAATGGTCAAATTAGGCACAATAACAGTATATATGATATGACCTTCATACACAAATTCTCTTAATCACATCACCTTCAAATCTCCTATAAAGCCTGGTAGTGTGAACCATATTACACTATAGATGAGCTGCATGATTATACTAAAATACTCAATGATTTCATGTTTATAAATGTTAACAAGAACATTGAAATCAATAAAAAGGTAAGAACTCTAGCTACACACATCAACAGAAATCAAGGGTAGACAACGACCATGCATGATAACAAGAGCCACTAACCTCTACGAGGGTCAGGGTGTTGGTAGTGGAGTTAGGCTTGTAAAAGACAGACACACATTTCAAAATAGTAGGTGGTCCCACATATAAACCTCCCTCACACACACTGATTACACAGGTGTGGTGTGACCACCACATATAAACCTCCCTCACACACATTGATTACACAGGTGAGGCGTGACCACCACATATAAACCTCCCTCACACACACTGATTACACAGGTGAGGTGTGACCACCACATATAAACCTCCCTCACACACACTGATTACACAGGTGAGGTGTGACCACCACATATAAACCTCCCTCACACACTGATTACACAGGTGTGGTGTGACCACCACATATAAACCTCACACACACACTGATTACACAGGTGAGGTGTGACCACCACATATAAACCTCCCTCACACACTGATTACACAGGTGAGGTGTGACCACCACATATATACCTCCCTCACCACATATATACCTCCCTCACAGACACTGATTACACAGGTGAGGTGTGACCACCACATATAAACCTCCCTCACACACTGATTACACAGGTGTGGTGTGACCACCACATATAAACCTCACACACACACTGATTACACAGGTGAGGTGTGACCACCACATATAAACCTCCCTCACACACACTGATTACACCACAGAATATTCTGTACACACCTGTATAATACAAATTCATCAATGATTTAATCCATACCTAAGACAAACCAGGAACAGTCATGTCATTTATATAGCTGTAAACCTCATTACACCTCCATGATTACAATTAATTATCTGTATACACTGCTTGAGAACAGAATTTCCCTCAAGGTGATGAGTTGATTTGTTGATCAGGCGATGTGATAATCACAGATTTATTTAAGCATTTCAGGGCGAGTGACTCTACATACATAACTATATCCCCCTGGGAGGAGGTGTTGAATCTTTCTAGCAGTCACTGACATGTCTGGTCTAGGCTTGTTGTTTAAAGAATATTAACCTTAGGGAGAGGTATTGATGCAGGTTATAAAGAAATATTGAAATTAACCCTAGGATATGTGTACCCACAGGGGGAGGTGTTAAGGAAGGGTTCCCACAGGGAGAGGTGTTAAGGTGGGGTACCGACAGGGGGAGGTGTTAAGGAAGGGTTCCCACAGGGACAGGTGTTAAGGAAGGGTTCCCACAGGGGGAGGTGTTAAGGTGGGGTACCGACAGGGGGAGGTGTTAAGGAAGGGTTCCCACAGGGAGAGGTTTAAGGAAGGGTTCCCACAGGGGGAGGTGTTAAGGAAGGGTTCCCACAGGGGGAGGTGTTAAGGAAGGGTTCCCACAGGGAGAGGTTTAAGGAAGGGTTCCCACAGGGAGAGGTTTAAGGAGGGGTTCCCACGGGGAGAGGTGTTAAGGAAGGGTTCCCACAGGGAGAGGTGTTAAGGAAGGGTTCCCCTGGGGGAAAGGTTTAAGGAGGGGTTCCCACGGGGAGAGGTGTTAAGGAAGGGTTCCCACAGGGGGAGGTGTTAAGGAAGGGTTCCCACAGGGAGAGGTTTAAGGAGGGGTTCCCACAGGGGGAGGTGTTAAGGAAGAGTTCCCACAGGGAGAGGTGTTAAGGAGGGGTTCCCACGGGGAGAGGTGTTAAGGAAGAGTTCCCACAGGGAGAGGTTTAAGGAGGGGTTCCCACAGGGGGAGGTGTTAAGGAAGAGTTCCCACAGGGGGAGGTGTTAAGGAAGGGTTCCCACAGGGGGAGGTGTTAAGGAAGGGTTCCCACGGGGAGAGGTGTTAACGAAGGGTTCCCACAAGGAGAGGTGTTAACGAAGGGTTCCCACAGGGGGAGGTGTTAAGGAAGGGTTCCCACGGGGAGAGGTGTTAACGAAGGGTTCCCACAGGGAGAGGTGTTAACGAAGGGTTCCCACAGGGGGAGGTGTTAAGGAAGGGTTCCCACAGGGGGAGGTGTTAACGAAGGGTTCCCACGGGGAGAGGTGTTAACGAAGGGTTCCCACAGGGAGAGGTGTTTAGGAAGGGTTCCCACAGGGAGAGGTGTTAAGGTGGGGTACCCACAGGGAGAGGTGTTAAGGAGGGGTTCCCACAGGGAGAGGTGGTAAGGAAGGGTTCACACAGGGAGAGGTGTTAAGGTGGGGTACCCACAGGGAGAGGTGTTAAGGAAGGGTTCACACAGGGAGAGGTGGTAAGGAAGGGTTCCCCCGGGGAGAGGTTTAAGGAGGGGTTCCCACTGGGAGAGGTGTTAACGAAGGGTTCCCACGGGGAGAGGTGTTAACGAAGGGTTCCCACAGGGAGAGGTGTTAACGAAGGGTTCCCACAGGGGGAGGTGTTAATGAAGGGTTCCCACAGGGGGAGGTGTTAAGGAGGGGTTCCCACAGGGAGAGGTTTAAGGAAGGGTCCCCACAGGGACAGGTGTTAAGGAAGGGTTCCCACAGGGAGAGGTGTTAACGAAGGGTTCCCACGGGGAGAGGTGTTAACGAAGGGTTCCCACAGGGAGAGGTGTTAACGAAGGGTTCCCACAGGGGGAGGTGTTAAGGAAGGGTTCCCACAGGGGGAGGTGTTAACGAAGGGTTCCCACAGGGAGAGGTGTTAACGAAGGGTTCCCACAGGGAGAGGTGTTTAGGAAGGGTTCCCAGAGGGAGAGGCATCACCTCCCCTTTTCTCACCTGTTCACAGTCACCTCCTCTTTTCTCACCTGTTCACAGTCACCTCCCCTTTTCTCACCTGTTCATTGTCACCTCCCCTTTTCTCACCTGTTCACAGTCACCTCCCCTTTTCTCACCTGTTCATTGTCACCTCCCCATTTCTCACATCCTCCTCTACATTATCACACATTCACAGTCTCCTCTACATTATCATACATTCACAGCCTCCTCTACATTATAACACATTCACAGCCTCCTCTACATTATCACACATTCACAGCCTCCTCTACATTATCACACATTCACAGCCTCCTCTATATTATCACACATTCACAGCCTCCTCTACATTATCATACATTCACAGCCTCCTCTACATTATCACACATTCACAGCCTCCTCTACATTATAACACATTCACAGTCTCCTCTACATTATCATACATTCACAGCCTCCTCTACATTATCATACATTCACAGCCTCCTCTACATTATCACACATCCACAGCCTCCTCTACATTATAACACATTCACAGCCTCCTCTACATTATCACACATTCACAGCCTCCTCTACATTATCACACATTCACAGCCTCCTCTACATTATAACACATTCACAGCCTCCTCTACATTATCATACATTCACAGCCTCCTCTACATTATAACACATTCACAGCCTCCTCTACATTATCACACATTCACAGCCTCCTCTACATTATCATACATTCACAGCCTCCTCTACATTATCATACATTCACAGCCTCCTCTACATTATCACACATTCACAGCCTCCTCTACATTATCACACATTCACAGCCTCCTCTACATTATCACACATTCACAGCCTCCTCTACATTATCACACATTCACAGTCTCCTCTACATTATCATACATTCACAGCCTCCTCTACATTATCACACATTCACAGCCTCCTCTACATTATCACACATTCACAGCCTCCTCTACATTATCACACATTCACAGCCTCCTCTACATTATAACACATTCACAGCCTCCTCTACATTATCATACATTCACAGCCTCCTCTACATTATAACACATTCACAGTCTCCTCTACATTTATCATACATTCACAGCCTCCTATACATTATCACTCATTCACAGCCTCCTCTACATTATAACACATTCACAGCCTCCTCTACATTATAACACATTCACAGCCTCCTCTACATTATCACACATTCACAGCCTCCTCTACATTATCACACATTCACAGCCTCCTCTACATTATAACACATTCACAGCCTCCTCTACATTATCACACATTCACAGCCTCCTCTACATTATCACATATTCACAGCCTCCTCTACATTATAACACATTCACAGCCTCCTCTACATTATCACACATTCACAGCCTCCTCTACATTATCACACATTCTCAGCCTCCTCTACATTATCATACATTCTCAGCCTCCTCTACATTATAACACATTCTCAGCCTCCTCTACATTATCACACATTCACAGCCTCCTCTACATTGATCACACATTCACAGCCTCCTCTACATTATCACACATTCTCAGCCTCCTCTACATTATAACACATTCACAGCCTCCTCTACATTATCATACATTCACAGTCTCCTCTACATTATCATACATTCACAGCCTCCTCTACATTATCATACATTCACAGCCTCCTCTACATTATCATACATTCACAGCCTCCTCTACATTATCACACATTCACAGCCTCCTCTACATTATCATACATTCACAGCCTCCTCTACATTATAACACATTCACAGCCTCCTCTACATTATCACACATTCACAGCCTCCTCTACATTATCATACATTCACAGCCTCCTCTACATTATCACACATTCACAGCCTCCTCTACATTATCACACATTCACAGCCTCCTCTACATTGATCACACATTCACAGCCTCCTCTACATTATCACACATTCTCAGCCTCCTCTACATTATAACACATTCACAGCCTCCTCTACATTATCATACATTCACAGTCTCCTCTACATTATCATACATTCACAGCCTCCTCTACATTATCATACATTCACAGCCTCCTCTACATTATCATACATTCACAGCCTCCTCTACATTATAACACATTCACAGCCTCCTCTACATTATCACACATTCACAGCCTCCTCTACATTATCATACATTCACAGCCTCCTCTACATTATCACACATTCACAGCCTCCTCTACATTATCATACATTCACAGCCTCCTCTACATTATCATACATTCACAGCCTCCTCTACATTATCATACATTCACAGCCTCCTCTACATTATAACACATTCACAGCCTCCTCTACATTATCATACATTCACAGCCTCCTCTACATTATCATACATTCACAGCCTCCTCTACATTATAACACATTCACAGCCTCCTCTACATTATAACACATTCACAGCCTCCTCTACATTATAACACATTCACAGCCTCCTCTACATTATCACACATTCACAGCCTCCTCTACATTATCATACATTCACAGCCTCCTCTACATTATCATACATTCACAGCCTCCTCTACATTATCATACATTCACAGCCTCCTCTACATTATAACACATTCACAGCCTCCTCTACATTATCATACATTCACAGCCTCCTCTACATTATCATACATTCACAGCCTCCTCTACATTATCACACATTCACAGCCTCCTCTACATTATAACACATTCACAGCCTCCTCTACATTATAACACATTCACAGCCTCCTCTACATTATCACACATTCACAGCCTCCTCTACATTATCACACATTCACAGCCTCCTCTACATTATCACACATTCACAGCCTCCTCTACATTATCACACATTCACAGCCTCCTCTACATTATCATACATTCACAGCCTCCTCTACATTATAACACATTCACAGCCTCCTCTACATTATCATACATTCACATCCTCCTCTACATTATCACACATTCACAGCCTCCTCTACATTATCACACATTCACAGCCTCCTCTACATTATAACACATTCTCAGTCTCCTCTACATTATCACACATTCACAGCCTCCTCTTCATTATCATACATTCACAGCCTCCTCTACATTATCATACATTCACAGCCTCCCCTACATTATCATACATTCACAGTCTCCTCTACATTATCATACATTCACAGCCTCCTATACATTATCATACATTCACAGCCTCCTCTACATTATAACACATTCACAGTCTCCTCTACATTATCATACATTCACAGCCTCCTCTACATTATCATACATTCACAGCCTCCTCTACATTATCACACATTCACAGCCTCCTATACATTATCATACATTCACAGCCTCCTCTACATTATAACACATTCACAGTCTCCTCTACATTATCACACATTCACAGCCTCCTCTACATTATCACACATTCACAGCCTCCTCTACATTATCATACATTCACAGTCTCCTCTACATTATCATACATTCACAGTCTCCTATACATTATCATACATTCACAGCCTCCTATACATTATCATACATTCACAGCCTCCTCTACATTATCACACATTCACAGTCTCCTCTACATTATCACACATTCACAGCCTCCTCTACATTATCATACATTCACAGTCTCCTCTACATTATCATACATTCACAGCCTCCTCTACATTATCATACATTCACAGTCTCCTATACATTATCATACATTCACAGCCTCCTATACATTATCATACATTCACAGCCTCCTCTACATTATAACACATTCACAGTCTCCTCTACATTATCATACATTCACAGCCTCCTCTACATTATCATACATTCACAGCCTCCTCTACATTATCACACATTCACAGCCTCCTCTACATTATAACACATTCACAGCCTCCTCTACATTATAACACATTCACAGTCTCCTCTACATTATCACACATTCACAGTCTCCTCTACATTATCACACATTCACAGTCTCCTCTACATTATCATACATTCACAGCCTCCTCTACATTATCACACATTCACAGCCTCCTCTACATTATAACACATTCACAGCCTCCTCTACATTATAACACATTCACAGTCTCCTCTACATTATCACACATTCACAGTCTCCTCTACATTATCACACATTCACAGTCTCCTCTACATTATCATACATTCACAGTCTCCTCTACATTATCATACATTCACAGCCTCCTCTACATTATCATACATTCACAGCCTCCTCTACATTATCACACATTCACAGTCTCCTCTACATTATCATACATTCACAGCCTCCTCTACATTATCATACATTCACAGCCTCCTCTACATTATAACACATTCACAGCCTCCTTTACATTATCACACATTCACAACCTCCTCTACATTATAACACATTCACAGCCTCCTCTACATTATCACACATTCACAGCCTCCTCTACATTATCATACATTCACAGCCTCCTCTACATCATCACACATTCACAGCCTCCTCTACATTATAACACATTCTCAGCCTCTTCCCCTCTTTGAACTTCCTTAAATAGTTCCCCTGAAGCTTTCTCACATTAATTAATCAATTAATTGTCCAATAGCATCACTGTGTACACATCAAGCATATGAGAACATGAGCCAGGTTATAGATTGATATCAAGCTCTGCATAAAATGACATGTTTGACATACAACACATATGTTGGTGTAAATATTAAATAAGTCTGTACGATGACCATAGAAATGCTTGTACAACTGAGTCACTTCATGGTCAGCCAGTGGTGTTGTAGGCATGTATATGATAACATTCATACACATGACTATATATATACAATAATTCCATGCTGTAGTTGAACATTCCTAGTTTGTATTTTATTGTACAGCAAAATAGTGAAATATTTGAAGATAGGACTACTTTGAACAAATTTGAAAGGGGTTTAAAAGAAAAAAAAACAACAAAAAAAAACTGTATGAAATGGCATAGATAAATAGTAGTTATAATGATCTTCCCTTAATCTACTCCACACCAGATGGCGCTGCATGTTGGTGTTGTGCGGGATGTGAAACTGTACCAGCTCTCATTATTGATTTCTGCATCACTTCTTTTTAACTTTTTAATTCAACTGAACCATCTACACCCACACATACATAGTACTGTAGATGTTAATTAACACTGGTGAACCGTCTACACCCACACATACATAGTACTGTAGATGTTAATTAACACTGGTGAACCGTCTACACCCACACATACATAGCACTGTAGATGTTAATTAACACTGGTGAACCATCTACACCCACACATACATAGTACTGTAGATGTTAATTAACACTGGTGAACCATCTACACCCACACATACATAGCACTGTAGATGTTAATTAACACTGGTGAACCATCTACACCCACACATACATAGCACTGTAGATGTTAATTAACACTGGTGAAAGCCTTACTGGAGAAAACGACTTACAGAACCCAACATTACACATAAGTGTTCGGAAACATCTTCAAATCTACCTTAATCATCTATATTGTTACTCAGTAGCACAGTTCTATTCCTCCACATAGTTTATTGTATGGAACCTAACATTTAAAGGTAAAGATATATTGGGACCTGTTCAGATTACATACTTCTTTAGAATACAAGCTATATTTAATTGAAAGGTCACCCGATATTAATTTTAATGTAACTGAAAGGTCACCAGATATTAATTTTAATGTAACTGAAAGGTCACCCGATATTAATTTTAATGTAACTGAAAGGTCACCAGATATTAATTTTAATGTAACTGAAAGGTCACCAGATATTACTTTTAATGTAACTGAAAGGTCACCAGATATTACTTTAATGTAACTGAAAATCATAACTTTCAGTTTTCTTTGGTTTCAATATCTGAAAAAAAGTAGAGATGACTAGAAATTTCAATAGGAGAGAAGAAATCTTATTTCTACAGCTGTTCCATACCATCGACTGGACCAGCTGCTGCAGTAACCATAGAAACTAAATCTACTGTCAATAACTGATAAAAAATAGTGGACAGGTTTTATATAAAGTCAAACCTAACTATTGTTTTACATGTAAACAAGGCACATTGTGTGTGTGTATACAAGGCTGGTGTTTTTATAATTCTTGAGAATTAATGAAGTTATCTATATAATAAAGACAGTTTTATTGATACACACACAGCTTATCATTCATCATTTATTGGAATCTTATTTTTGTGGAAACATATGAAAATATTATTCATTTTCATATCATAAGAAATCTACAATTAATCATATGATTACTTGACAGTCACTAATCACTGAAGACATGATTTAAACAGACCAGCACACAGAATGTCATAACTCTACATCTACTCTATCAACACTTACCTGTTGCTGACTTGCTGTAGATTTCGCTTTTCTCAACCTGTTTTTGGAAGCATCTAAGTCTAATCGTTTCACTTCTAAAATCTTTTTTTCTTTCTGAAACGAGATTAACCAAAGACACATCAAGGCTACGCTTCATGTATGTTACTTATCATCTATTTTAGATGCACGACTCATATCTTCTATATTTGTAAATGATATTATTTTACAAAACGAACTAGAACTGTCGCCAGGATGGCTGACTAATACCCCCGCAATCTGCACGAGTCAATGGTGAATTGGAACTGTTAATTAGAGGCTAACTAAGATAACCCAGTAATATAGTGACCAGTTGCCATAACAAGTTTCATTGAAATCGCCCCTTCGGTTTAGGAGGAGTTGTCCGGACAAGCATAAAGTTATGGTTCTTATCGGAAAACCTGTTTATAGTGACCAGTTGCCATAGCAACCATAATTTTGAGAAAAATAAAGTGGCATGCACATCTACACATGGTCCTCTATATTTGTGTGAAGTTTCATTGAAATCAGCCCTTCGGTTTAGGAGGAGTTGTCCGGACAAACTTAAAGTTATGGTTCTTATCAGAAAACCTGTTTATAGTGACCAGTTGCCATAGCAACCATAATTTTGAAAAAAAAAAGAAGTGGCATGCACATCTACACATGGTCCTCTATATTTGTGTGAAGTTTCATTGAAATTGGCCATTTAGTTTAGGAGGAGTTGTCCAGACAAACTTAAAGTTATGGTTCTTATCGGAAAACCTGTTTATAGTGACCAGTTGCCATAGCAACCATAATTTTGAGAAAAATAAAGTGGCATGCACATCTACACATGATCATTAATATTTGTGTGAAGTTTCATCGGAATTGGCCCGTCGGTTTAGGAGGAGTTGTCCGGAAAAATGCGTCTACAGACGGACGGACGGACGGACGGACGGACGGACGAACGGACAACCTGATTCCAGTATACCCCCCTAACTTCGTTGCGGGGGTATAAATATTAGTTTGACAATCCTGTAATTTATTAATAGGTAATTTGTTTAAATGACTCTACTCAAAATATTTGAAGACGACACTGTCATCACGAAGTCGAAAGTCACCGCTGAATATCAGACTAATCATTGTTAGATTCAATTATCGGTCCTTTCATGGATTTCGTAGGTATGCTATACTGGTTATTGTGATGGTAAATGTTCATGCTCAGATTTATTCATTCAAGACACCGTGCATTTCAACAAATATTTCGGAAACCGAGCTGGAGTGCTGAGCAATATGTATTTTACGTTTGTCAGTGTGTTTACACGAAATCTCATCAGTTTACTGACATGAGACAAATGTTCCAAGATGAATTTTACATTTTTGTGTTTGGAATAAATATATTCGTAATAAAGGCAAGTGGAATGATAAGAAAGTGTTTATTCGTTGATTTGTTTTCTGTTGGTACACTATCCGTACCGAATGACACCCAACTAAAAGGGAAGCTCTTGGCTAAGGCCTACGTTAGATGCTGTGACCGTTTCATTCAAATGACTACGATTAGAGACAGCGTTTTAACCATTTTGTATTACATTTGTTCATTGTTTTGATAATTCATTCATGGCTATCGGGGTCATGAATATATAGAATCAAGGGGGAGGTGGTATGTCAGTTTTGGTTCGCTAGGCCTGTAATCGATGCAATAACTCGCTTCCGTGCGTCGTCTATTTTACCAACATCAAATTATATTTCGTACGACTCAAAACCCAGATCAATCAACATTTCCATGAATATACCCCTCTCACCCAGTTATGCTAATGTTGAGCACCGACAAATCCACAAAATGTGTCCATGTTGATCTTTTGAAGACAGACGACAAAAACAAGGATGGGTATACAAAGTATTGCAAACAGCAATACAAAGTCCCCTGCCTGAGCTAGGACTGCACCTATTTATTTCGCAATTTTATAACTACATGCTATACTGAACATGTATACCAAGTTTCGTTAAAATCGGAGTAGTACTTTAGAGAGGAGTTGTCCGGACAAGCCTCAACCAATGAGAAGCCGGCGGCCATTTTGAAAAATGGATTTTTGAGAAAAAAAATGTGGGATGCACAACTATACATTATACTGATCATGTATACCAAGTTTCGTTAAAATCGGAGCAGAACTTTAGGAGGAGTTGTCCGGACAAGCCTCAACCAATGGGAAGCCGGTGGCCATTTTGAAAAATGTTTTTTCCGGACAACTGTTGCATGACAGACAGACGGACAGATGGACAGACAGACGGACAGACGGACGGAGGGTAAACTTAAAGTCCCCCCGTTTTTCAAACGGCAGTGGACCAAAAACATAAGTGAGAGTAGTATAAATAGTCCATGGTCAAAGGCCAGAGGTTAGCCAATCAGATTAGTTGGGGGTCGCAATTGACCAATCGGAGGCTTAGAAAGTGGTTACACACTGCGGTGTGTAAACAAAAACAATAACACACTGCTACGAATTTTATCACGTGCCATATCAGTTGTAAAACAAGCGTAGTTATGGGATAAATAGAGGTTACACAACGAGTGGTTGTAGGATATGGAATTTATTTCACACAAGTAAGTTATTTTTTTAAAGTTACAAATGACACGAGCTTTAGCGAGTGTTTTTTTGCAACTTTTAAAAAATAACTTATGAGTGTGAAATAAATTCCATATCCAACAATTTCGAGTCGTGAGACCTGTTTCTACCACAACAATATCGGTTTGAATCAAAGGGAAACGTGGCCAAGTATAATTTCGCGTATGCAAATAAAGTGTACCGGTGACGTCCGGGACCCGGTGATGTGACGTCATTAGATTATTGATGACGTCAATAACAATTGCAGCTTGGGTCAAAGTTCACCGTGTTAGCCAATCAAAATGCGTACAGAGTTTATACCACGTGTGGTATAAACATATTGTTAATCAACAGCTGTAATGATTAACTGATGGTCTGAGAGTTGAATAACACAGGGTATTGTGGTAGAAACCTGTTTAACAAGATTTACCTGTGTAATGAGATATACCTGTTTAACGAGATTTACCTGTATCGTTTTCATGTCTCCCTCCAGGAAGCTTTTGAGGGGTTGTAGGAAGTTATTTATGGTGGCCTGAGTGAACTCTCGCTCAGCATTACCTATCTGTATCTGCGTCTGTCCTGACTTGACCAGTGCATTACCTGTAACAGAATACAAAATATTTCATATATTTTTATGTTATACGAAAAGAATCTGGTATACAAAAAATAACTGGTACATGTATGGGTTTGAGTTTGACTACTTCAAGTTCAATCTGTCGGTGATCTAGCTGTAACAAAACTCTTCCATGTAAAATCATTAGAGGTGAAAATGTTACAGAATGTATAACTGAGCTAGAGATTTAATACAGGTAACATATCCATGTTATACATATACAGGTAACATATCCGTGTTATACATATACAGGTAACATATCCATGTTATACATATACAGGTAACATATCCATGTTATACATATACAGGTAAAAGATCCGTGTTATACATATACAGGTAAAAGATCTGTGTTATACATATACAGGTAAAAGATCCGTGTTATACATATACAGGTAATAGATCTGTATTATACATATACAGGTAAAAGATCCATGTTATACATATAGAGGTAAAAAGATCTGTATTATACATATACAGGTAAAAGATCTGTATTATACATATACAGGTTATATAAAAGATCCGTGTTATACATATACAGGTAAAAGATCCATGTTATACATATACAGGTAAAAGATCCATGTTATACATATACAGGTAATAGATCCATGTTATACATATACAGATAAAAGATCTGTGTTATACATATACAGATAAAAGATCTGTGTTATACATATACAGGTAAAAGATCTGTGTTATACATATACAGGTAAAAGATCCATGTTATACATATACAGGTAATAGATCCATGTTATACATATACAGGTAATAGATCCATGTTATACATATACAGATAAAAGATCCGTGTTATACATATACAGGTAATAGATCTGTGTTATACATATACAGGTAAAAGATCCATGTTATACATATACAGGTAAAAGATCCATGTTATACATATACAGGTAAAAGATCCATGTTATACATATACAGGTAATAGATCTGTATTATACATATACAGGTAAAAGATCTGTGTTATACATATACAGGTAAAAGATCCGTGTTATACATATACTGGTAAAAGATCCATGTTATACATATACTGGTAAAAGATCCGTGTTATACATATACAGGTAATAGATCTGTATTATACATATACAGATAAAAGATCCATGTTATACATATACAGGTAACATATCCTTGTTATACATATACAGGTAACATATCCGTGTTATACATATACAGATAAAAGATCCGTGTTATACATATACAGGTAAAAGATCCGTGTTATACATATACAGGTAACATATCCTTGTTATACATATACAGGTAACATATCCGTGTTATACATATACAGATAAAAGATCCGTGTTATACATATACAGGTAAAAGATCCATGTTATACATATACAGGTAAAAGATCCATGTTATACATATACAGATAAAAGATCCATGTTATACATATACAGGTAAAAGATCTGTGTTATACATATACAGGTAACATATCCGTGTTATACATATACAGGTAAAAGATCCGTGTTATACATATACAGGTAAAAGATCTGTGTTATACATATACAGGTAAAAGATCTGTGTTATACATATACAGGTAAAAGATCCATGTTATACATATACAGGTAATAGATCTGTGTTATACATATACAGGTAATAGATCTGTGTTATACATATACAGGTAATATATCCGTGTTATACATATACAGGTAAAAGATCTGTGTTATACATATACAGGTAAAAGATCCGTGTTATACATATACTGGTAAAAGACCTGTGTTATACATATACAGGTAATAGATCTGTATTATACATATACAGGTAATAGATCTGTGTTATACATATACAGGTAAAAGATCTGTGTTATACATATACAGGTAAAAGATCTGTGTTATACATATACAGGTAAAAGATCCATGTTATACATATACAGGTAATAGATCCATGTTATACATATACAGGTAATATATCCGTGTTATACATATACAGGTAAAAGATCTGTGTTATACATATACAGGTAAAAGATCCATGTTATACATATACAGGTAAAAGATCTGTGTTATACATATACAGGTAAAATATCCGTGTTATACATATACAGGTAACATATCCGTGTTATACATATACAGGTAACATATCCGTGTTATACATATACAGGTAACATATCCGTGTTATACATATACAGATAAAAGATCCGTGTTATACATATACAGGTAAAAGATCTGTGTTATACATATACAGGTAAAAGATCCATGTTATACATATACAGGTAAAAGATCTGTGTTATACATATACAGGTAAAAGATCCTTGTTATACATATACAGGTAAAAGATCTGTGTTATACATATACAGGTAAAAGATCCATGTTATACATATACAGGTAAAAGATCTGTGTTATACATATACAGGTAAAAGATCCATGTTATACATATACAGGTAAAAGATCTGTGTTATACATATACAGGTAAAATATCCGTGTTATACATATACAGGTAACATATCCGTGTTATACATATACAGGTAACATATCCGTGTTATACATATACAGATAAAAGATCCGTGTTATACATATACAGGTAAAAGATCCGTGTTATACATATACAGGTAAAAGATCCATGTTATACATATACAGGTAAAAGATCCTTGTTATACATATACAGGTAACATATCCGTGTTATACATATACAGGTAATAGATCTGTGTTATACATATACAGGTAATATATCCGTGTTATACATATACAGGTAACATATCCGTGTTATACATATACAGGTAAAAGATCTGTGTTATACATATACAGGTAATATATCCGTGTTATACATATACAGGTAAAAGATCTGTGTTATACATATACAGGTAACATATCCGTGTTATACATATACAGGTAAAAGATCCATGTTATACATATACAGGTAAAAGATCCGTGTTATACATATACAGGTAATAGATCTGTATTATACATATACAGGTAAAAGATCTGTGTTATACATATACAGGTAAAAGATCTGTGTTATACATATACAGGTAAAAGATCTGTGTTATACATATACAGGTAAAAGATCCGTGTTATACATATACAGGTAATAGATCTGTATTATACATATACAGGTAAAAGATCCGTGTTATACATATACAGGTAAAAGATCCGTGTTATACATATACAGGTAAAAGATCCGTGTTATACATATACAGGTAATAGATCTGTATTATACATATACAGGTAAAAGATCCGTGTTATACATATACAGGTAAAAGATCTGTGTTATACATATACAGATAAAAGATCTGTGTTATACATATACAGGTAATATATCCGTGTTATACATATACAGGTAAAATATCCATGTTATACATATACAGGTAACATATCCGTGTTATACATATACAGGTAACATATCCGTGTTATACATATACAGGTAATAGATCTGTATTATACATATACAGGTAAAAGATCCATGTTATACATATACAGGTAACATATCCGTGTTATACATATACAGGTAAAAGATCCATGTTATACATATACAGGTAAAAGATCTGTGTTATACATATACAGGTAACATATCCGTGTTATACATATACAGGTAACATATCCGTGTTATACATATACAGGTAACATATCCGTGTTATACATATACAGGTAAAAGATCTGTGTTATACATATACAGGTAACATATCCTTGTTATACATATACAGGTAACATATCCATGTTATACATATACAGGTAAAAGATCCATGTTATACATATACAGGTAACATATCCGTGTTATACATATACAGGTAAAAGATCTGTGTTATACATATACAGGTAAAAGATCCGTGTTATACATATACAGGTAAAAGATCCATGTACATATACAGGTAACATATCCATGTACATATACAGGTAACATATCCATGTTATACATATACAGGTAAAAGATCCGTGTTATACATATACAGGTAAAAGATCCGTGTTATACATATACAGGTAAAAGATCCGTGTTATACATATACAGGTAAAAGATCCATGTGATACATATACAGGTAATAGATCTGTATTATACATATACAGGTAAAAGATCCATGTTATACATATACTGGTAAAAGATCCGTGTTATACATATACTGGTAAAAGATCCATGTTATACATATACAGGTAATAGATCTGTATTATACATATACAGGTAAAAGATCCATGTTATACATATACTGGTAAAAGATCCGTGTTATACATATACTGGTAAAAGATCCGTGTTATACATATACTGGTAAAAGATCCGTGTTATACATATACTGGTAAAAGATCCGTGTTATACATATACTGGTAAAAGATCTGTATTATACATATACAGATAAAAGATCTGTGTTATACATATACAGGTAACATATCCATGTTATACATATACAGGTAAAAGATCCATGTTATACATATACAGGTAACATATCCATGTTATACATATACAGGTAATAGATCCGTGTTATACATATACAGGTAACATATCAGTGTTATACATATACAGGTAACATAGCCGTGTTATACATATACAGGTAATAGATCCGTGTTATACATATACAGGTAAAAGATCCGTGTTATACATATACAGGTAATAGATCCTTGTTGATATACATAAATGTATACATGCACGTTTTCACCCAGACCTGATGCGGGTGTAAACTTGTCTTGGTCCGACGTACACGTTTTCACCCAGACCTGACAGGGTACTGTATACTGACCTGGGACGGACGTACACATTTTCACCCAGACCTGATAGGTACTGTATACTGACCTGGGACGGACGTACACAATTCACCCAGACCTGATGCGGGTGTAAACTGGTCTTGGTCTGACGTACACATTTTCACCCAGACCTGATAGGTACTGTATACTGACCAGTGGGACGGACGTACACAATTCACCCAGACCTGATGCGGGTGTAAACTGGTCTTGGTCTGACGTACACAATTCACCCAGACCTGATGCGGGTGTAAACTGGTCTTGGTCTGACGTACACATTTTCACCCAGACCTGATCGGTACTGTATACTGACCTGGGACGGACGTACACATTTTCACCCAGACCTGATAGGTACTGTATACTGACCTGGGACGGACGTACACATTTTCACCCAGACCCGATAGGTACTGTATACTGACCTGGGACGGACGTACACATTTTCACCCAGACCCGACAGGGTACTGTATACTGACCTGGGACGGACGTACACATTTTCACCCAGACCTGATAGGTACTGTATACTGACCTGGGACGGACGTACACATTTTCACCCAGACCTGATAGGTACTGTATACTGACCTGGGACGGACGTACACATTTCACCCAGACCCGACAGGGTACTGTATACTGACCAGTGGGACGGACGTACACATTTTCACCCAGACCTGACAGGGTACTGTATACTGACCTGGGACGGACGTACACATTTTCACCCAGACCTGACAAGGTACTGTATACTGACCAGTGGGACGGACGTACACATTTTCACCCAGACCTGACACTGGGTACTGTATACTGACCTGGGACGGACGTACACATTTTCACCCAGACCTGACAGGGTACTGTATACTGACCTGGGACGGACGTACACATTTTCACCCAGACCTGATCGGTACTGTATACTGACCTGGGACGGACGTACACATTTTCACCCAGACCTGACAGGGTACTGTATACTGACCTGGGACGGACGTACACATTTTCACCCAGACCTGATCGGTACTGTATACTGACCTGGGACGGACGTACACATTTTCACCCAGACCTGACAGGGTACTGTATACTGACCTGGGACGGACGTACACATTTTCACCCAGACCTGACAGGGTACTGTATACTGACCTGGGACGGACGTACACATTTTCACCCAGACCTGATAGGTACTGTATACTGACCTGGGACGGACGTACACATTTTCACCCAGACCTGATAGGTACTGTATACTGACCTAGACCAATGTTACATACAATGTAGTACTGTTAATGTTATCACTCTTTTGATATGTGTCAATGGTATTCACGCCACTCTCTCAAATATAGTTTCTATCCCATGCTATTTATAGTAAAATCGTTCCTGGACAAGCTGGACACTAGGCTGTCCAATTAAGTCAATAAAAATAGGAATGGACATCTGGAGACAGAAAGTATTAATGTGAAAAATTTGATATTTTTCAATATGTTATATGTTACATAGGTGAAGACCACATTTAAGGCTCTGTTAATTATCAGATTCTGGCCTTATCAAGTAACTTCAGTCTGATGCTACAAATACACAACCAATATAAAAGGGTACTGAGGGAGAGCTAGTATGGATTTTTTATGTACCAGGGATCTGAAGGTCACAAAAGGTCATCAACTTTTATTGACAGACTTTTTAGGATGAATCAATTATGACACTCCTTCAACAGTTAAATTTTATCAAGAGTTTCAGAAAATACTGGCAGAAAACTGATGAGTTCAATTCATTAAAAAAAAAAAAATGTCACAACAGTTCTCAACATTCCTACTGTTATCGATGTAATGATTATAAACATCCCAAGAATCATTTCCACGGCTTTCTGCTGTTTTATCAAATGACACAAGTGTTCACATCATTATTGTACCCAGGCAAGTCAATAATTACTATAACAGATGTGTCCAGGGTTTAAAATATTATGATAATGAAGTTCACCATTATCAACATGGAGTATGGCAACATGTAAAAACCTCCTTGAGAATGTTACGAGACCCAGAAACATCAGCTAACCAGACAAGACCTATTTCTCACTATTTCTCAAGTTTTTGTCTCCATGCATACATTAAATTCTGCTGACACTAGTTTATACATGTTGCACAAGCTGGTATTGCATTACAAATGAACATTATTGTAACACTGGCAAGTGTACACCACAGATTACCGCGGTATCAACGGTGACTCTCACAGCATTCTACATCTCATGTAACAATGGCACGTGTACACCACAGATTACCGCGGTATCAACGGTGACTCTCACAGCATTCTACATCTCATGTAACACTGGCAAGTGTACACCACAGATTACCGCGGTATCAACGGTGACTCTCACAGCGTTCTACAGCTCATTTAACACTGACAAGTATACACCACAGATTACCGCGGTATCAACGGTGACTCTCACAGCGTTCTACAGCTCATTTAACACTGACAAGTATACACCACAGATTACCGCGGTATCAACGGTGACTCTCACAGCGTTCTACAGCTCATTTAACACTGGCAAGTATACACCACATGTACAGATTACCGCGGTATCAATGGTGACTCTCACAGCGTTCTACAGCTCATTTAACACTGACAAGTATACACCACAGATTACCGCGGTATCAACGGTGACTCTCACAGCGTTCTACAGCTCATGTAACACTGGCAAGTGTACACCACAGATTACTGCGGTATCAACGTTGACTCTCACAGCGTTCTACATCTCATGTAACACTGGCAAGTGTACACCACAGATTACCGCGGTATCAACGGTGACTCTCACAGCGTTCTACAGCTCATGTAACACTGGCAAGTGTACACCACAGATTACCGCGGTATCAACGGTGACTCTCACAGCGTTCTACAGCTCATTTAACACTGACAAGTATACACCACAGATTACCGCGGTATCAACGGTGACTCTCACAGCGTTCTACAGCTCATTTAACACTGACAAGTATACACCACAGATTACCGCGGTATCAACGGTGACTCTCACAGCGTTCTACAGCTCATTTAACTCTGGCAAGTATACACCACATGTACAGATTACCGCGGTATCAATAGTGACTCTCACAGCGTTCTACAGCTCATTTAACACTGGCAAGTATACACCACAGATTACCGCGGTATCAACGGTGACTCTCACAGCGTTCTACAGCTCATGTAACACTGGCAAGTGTACACCACAGATTACTGCGGTATCAACGATGACTCTCACAGCGTTCTACATCTCATGTAACACTGGCAAGTGTACACCACAGATTACCGCGGTATCAACGGTGACTCTCACAGCGTTCTACAACTCATGTAACACTCATGGCAATTAAAGTGTACACCAGATAATCCTACCACAGAGTTCTCCTCAAGGTCAAGTCTCTAGTTAGAAGTCTGGCCTACAGACAATCCTACCACAGAGGTCTCCTCAAGGTCAAGTCACTAGTTAGAAGTCTGGCCTACAGACAATCCTACCACAGAGTTCTCCTCAAGGTCAAGTCACTAGTTAGAAGTCTGGCCTACAGATAATCCTACCACAGAGTTCTCCTCAAGGTCAAGTCACTAGTTAGAAGTCTGGCCTACAGACAATCCTACCACAGAGTTCTCCTCAAGGTCAAGTCACTAGTTAGAAGTCTGGCCTACAGACAATCCTACCACAGAGGTCTCCTCAAGGTCAAGTCACTAGTTAGAAGTCTGGCCTACAGACAATCCTACCACAGAGTTCTCCTCAAGGTCAAGTCTCTAGTTAGAAGTCTGCCCCACAGATAATCCTACCACAGAGTTCTCCTCAAGGTCAAGTCTCTAGTTAGAAGTCTGGCCTACAGACAATCCTACCACAGAGTTCTCCTCAAGGTCAAGTCACAAGTTAGAAGTCTAGCCTACAGACAATCCTACCACAGAGTTCTCCTCAAGGTCAAGTCACTAGTTAGAAGTCTGGCCTATAGATAATCCTACCACAGAGTTCTCCTCAAGGTCAAGTCACAAGTTAGAAGTCTGCCCCACAGATAATCCTACCACAGAGTTCTCCTCAAGGTCAAGTCTCTAGTTAGAAGTCTGGCCTACAGACAATCCTACCACAGAGTTCTCCTCAAGGTCAAGTCACTAGTTAGAAGTCTGGCCTACAGACAATCCTACCACAGAGTTCTCCTCAAGGTCAAGTCTCTAGTTAGAAGTCTGGCCTACAGACAATCCTACCACAGAGTTCTCCTCAAGGTCAAGTCACTAGTTAGAAGTCTGGCCTACAGACAATCCTACCACAGAGTTCTCCTCAAGGTCAAGTCTCTAGTTAGAAGTCTGGCCTACAGACAATCCTACCACAGAGTTCTCCTCAAGGTCAAGTCACTAGTTAGAAGTCTGGCCTACAGACAATCCTACCACAGAGTTCTCCTCAAGGTCAAGTCTCTAGTTATAAGTCTGGCCTACAGACAATCCTACCACAGAGTTCTCCTCAAGGTCAAGTCTCTAGTTAGAAGTCTGGCCTACAGACAATCCTACCACAGAGTTCTCCTCAAGGTCAAGTCTCTAGTTAGAAGTCTGGCCTACAGATAATCCTACCACAGAGTTCTCCTCAAGGTCAAGTCACTAGTTAGAAGTCTGGCCTACAGACAATCCTACCACAGAGTTCTCAAGGTCAAGTCACTAGCCAGAAGTCTGGCCTACAGACAATCCTACCACAGAGTTCTCCTCAAGGTCAAGTCACAAGTTAGAAGTCTGCCCCACAGATAATCCTACCACAGAGTTCTCCTCAAGGTCAAGTCACTAGTTAGAAGTCTGGCCTACAGACAATCCTACCACAGAGGTCTCCTCAAGGTCAAGTCTCTAGTTAGAAGTCTGGCCTACAGACAATCTTACCACAGAGTTCTCCTCAAGGTCAAGTCACTAGTTAGAAGTCTGGCCTACAGACAATCCTACCACAGAGTTCTCCTCAAGGTCAAGTCACTAGTTAGAAGTCTGGCCTACAGACAATCCTACCACAGAGGTCTCCTCAAGGTCAAGTCTCTAGTTAGAAGTCTGGCCTACAGACAATCCTACCACAGAGTTCTCCTCAAGGTCAAGTCTCTAGTTAGAAGTCTGGCCTACAGACAATCTTACCACAGAGTTCTCCTCAAGGTCAAGTCACTAGTTAGAAGTCTGGCCTACAGACAATCCTACCACAGAGGTCTCCTCAAGGTCAAGTCTCTAGTTAGAAGTCTGGCCTACAGACAATCCTACCACAGAGTTCTCCTCAAGGTCAAGTCACTAGTTAGAAGTCTGGCCTACAGACAATCCTACCACAGAGTTCTCCTCAAGGTCAAGTCACTAGTTAGAAGTCTGGCCTACAGACAATCCTACCACAGAGTTCTCCTCAAGGTCAAGTCACTAGCCAGAAGTCTGGCCTACAGACAATCCTACCACAGAGTTCTCCTCAAGGTCAAGTCACTAGCCAGAAGTCTGGCCTACAGACAATCCTACCACAGAGTTCTCCTCAAGGTCAAGTCACTAGTTAGAAGTCTGGCCTACAGACAATCCTACCACAGAGTTCTCCTCAAGGTCAAGTCACTAGTTAGAAGTCTGGCCTACAGACAATCCTACCACAGAGTTCTCCTCAAGGTCAAGTCACTAGTTAGAAGTCTGGCCTACAGACAATCCTACCACAGAGTTCTCCTCAAGGTCAAGTCACTAGTTAGAAGTCTGGCCTACAGACAATCCTACCACAGAGTTCTCCTCAAGGTCAAGTCACTAGTTAGAAGTCTGGCCTACAGACAATCCTACCACAGAGTTCTCCTCAAGGTCAAGTCTCTAGTTAGAAGTCTGGCCTACAGACAATCCTACCACAGAGTTCTCCTCAAGGTCAAGTCACTAGTTAGAAGTCTGGGCCTACAGACAATCCTACCACAGAGTTCTCCTCAAGGTCAAGTCTCTAGTTAGAAGTCTGGCCTACAGACAATCCTACCACAGAGTTCTCCTCAAGGTCAAGTCACTAGTTAGAAGTCTGGCCTACAGACAATCCTACCACAGAGTTCTCCTCAAGGTCAAGTCTCTAGTTAGAAGTCTGGCCTACAGACAATCCTACCACAGAGTTCTCCTCAAGGTCAAGTCTCTAGTTAGAAGTCTGGCCTACAGACAATCCTACCACAGAGTTCTCCTCAAGGTCAAGTCTCTAGTTAGAAGTCTGGCCTACAGATAATCCTACCACAGAGTTCTCCTCAAGGTCAAGTCACTAGTTAGAAGTCTGGCCTACAGACAATCCTACCACAGAGTTCTCAAGGTCAAGTCACTAGTTAGAAGTCTGGCCTACAGACAATCCTACCACAGAGTTCTCCTCAAGGTCAAGTCACTAGTTAGAAGTCTGCCCCACAGATAATCCTACCACAGAGTTCTCCTCAAGGTCAAGTCACTAGTTAGAAGTCTGGCCTACAGATAATCCTACCACAGAGTTCTCCTCAAGGTCAAGTCACAAGTTACAAGTCTGGCCTACAGATAATCCTACCACAGAGTTCTCCTCAAGGTCAAGTCACAAGTTAGAAGTCTGCCCCACAGATAATCCTACCACAGAGTTCTCCTCAAGGTCAAGTCTCTAGTTAGAAGTCTGGCCTACAGATAATCCTACCACAGAGTTCTCCTCAAGGTCAAGTCACTAGTTAGAAGTCTGGCCTACAGACAATCCTACCACAGAGTTCTCCTCAAGGTCAAGTCTCTAGTTAGAAGTCTGGCCTACAGACAATCTTACCACAGAGTTCTCCTCAAGGTCAAGTCACTAGTTAGAAGTCTGGCCTACAGACAATCCTACCACAGAGTTCTCCTCAAGGTCAAGTCACTAGTTAGAAGTCTGGCCTACAGACAATCCTACCACAGAGGTCTCCTCAAGGTCAAGTCTCTAGTTAGAAGTCTGGCCTACAGACAATCTTACCACAGAGTTCTCCTCAAGGTCAAGTCACTAGTTAGAAGTCTGGCCTACAGACAATCCTACCACAGAGTTCTCCTCAAGGTCAAGTCACTAGTTAGAAGTCTGGCCTACAGACAATCCTACCACAGAGGTCTCCTCAAGGTCAAGTCTCTAGTTAGAAGTCTGGCCTACAGACAATCTTACCACAGAGTTCTCCTCAAGGTCAAGTCACTAGTTAGAAGTCTGGCCTACAGACAATCCTACCACAGAGTTCTCCTCAAGGTCAAGTCACTAGTTAGAAGTCTGGCCTACAGACAATCCTACCACAGAGGTCTCCTCAAGGTCAAGTCTCTAGTTAGAAGTCTGGCCTACAGACAATCTTACCACAGAGTTCTCCTCAAGGTCAAGTCACTAGTTAGAAGTCTGGCCTACAGACAATCCTACCACAGAGTTCTCCTCAAGGTCAAGTCACTAGTTAGAAGTCTGGCCTACAGACAATCCTACCACAGAGGTCTCCTCAAGGTCAAGTCTCTAGTTAGAAGTCTGGCCTACAGACAATCCTACCACAGAGTTCTCCTCAAGTTCAAGTCTCTAGTTAGAAGTCTGGCCTACAGACAATCTTACCACAGAGTTCTCCTCAAGGTCAAGTCACTAGTTAGAAGTCTGGCCTACAGACAATCCTACCACAGAGTTCTCCTCAAGGTCAAGTCACTAGTTAGAAGTCTGGCCTACAGACAATCCTACCACAGAGGTCTCCTCAAGGTCAAGTCTCTAGTTAGAAGTCTGGCCTACAGACAATCCTACCACAGAGGTCTCCTCAAGGTCAAGTCTCTAGTTAGAAGTCTGGCCTACAGACAATCCTACCACAGAGTTCTCCTCAAGGTCAAGTCTCTAGTTAGAAGTCTGGCCTACAGACAATCTTACCACAGAGTTCTCCTCAAGGTCAAGTCACTAGTTAGAAGTCTGGCCTACAGACAATCCTACCACAGAGTTCTCCTCAAGGTCAAGTCACTAGTTAGAAGTCTGGCCTACAGACAATCCTACCACAGAGGTCTCCTCAAGGTCAAGTCTCTAGTTAGAAGTCTGGCCTACAGACAATCCTACCACAGAGTTCTCCTCAAGGTCAAGTCACTAGTTAGAAGTCTGGCCTACAGACAATCCTACCACAGAGTTCTCCTCAAGGTCAAGTCACTAGTTAGAAGTCTGGCCTACAGACAATCCTACCACAGAGTTCTCCTCAAGGTCAAGTCACTAGTTAGAAGTTTGGCCTACAGACAATCCTACCACAGAGTTCTCCTCAAGGTCAAGTCACTAGCCAGAAGTCTGGCCTACAGACAATCCTACCACAGAGTTCTCCTCAAGGTCAAGTCACTAGCCAGAAGTCTGGCCTACAGACAATCCTACCACAGAGTTCTCCTCAAGGGTCTGGCCTACAGATAATCTGGTTATATTAAGTACTGTCTATCTATGGTAAAGTTAAGTTAGTACAGCAGCTGTGTGACCTTGATCAAGTCTGGTAGGTACTGTGTGACCTTGATCAAGTCTGGTAGGTACTGTGTGACCTTGATCACGTCTGGTAGGTACTGTGTGACCTTGATCAAGTCTGGTTTATAGTGCTGTCTGACCCTGATCAAGTCTGGTAGGTACTGTGTGACCTTGATCACGTCTGGTAGGTACTGTGTGACCTTGATCACGTCTGGTTTATAGTGCTGTCTGACCCAGATTAAGTCTGGTAGGTACTGTGTGACCTTGAACACGTCTGGTTTATAGTGCTGTCTGACCCAGATTAAGTCTGGTAGGTACAGTGTGAACCTAGTCAAGTGGTTTGTTACTGGGAAAACCTGGACAATTATAAACAATTTGGAAAATGTTGAACAATAGCCAAAATTTCATCAAAAGCAACAGACCATTGTTAAACTTCCACACAGAAGTGGGATCTAGCCAGCCAGAGTCAGTATCCAGAGGCAGTCATTGGAGCAATGGATACATAGGTCAAACATATCTAGGATACATAGGTCAAACATATCTACACGTGGAGCCTTTACCAGCTGTCAGCTGGGCTACCATTATGAAGAATTTAAACGAATTCTGAAATTCTATTTCCTTTCTTTATGACAATGATATTTACTCTACTAGGAACACCTCATCTATTATATTGTAACTAACCTGCTGACAATGGTACATCTCACCAATGTATACATGTTTTCTGTAACAATGGAAACTCTATCTAAGATCACCAAGGTCATGACCTTCTCAGGACCTTCACACACATCCTCAGGCTGCTGAATTGTTCCATCAATTGCCACTACTACTTCCCTGAGAAATGGTGGAATTTGGAACAACTCCAACACACATATGTGCTTCTTGAAAACACTATCATACCTAGGAGTAATGAAACTTTTCATTAAGTGTCGTCATATATACCCAGTAACATAAACATTTAAATATTATATTGGACATGTTAAGTTTCTATTTTGCTTCATTTGACACAGTATCATTCGGCTCTATTCTGTTTGACACAGTATCATTTGACTCTATTGTGTTGGACACAGTATCATTTGACTCTATTCTGTTTGACAATTAAAGTATCATTTGACTCTAATCTGTTTGACACAGTATCATTTGACTCTATTCTGTTTGACACAGTATCATTTGACTCTATTCTATTCGACACAGTATCATTTGACTCTATTCTGTTTGACATAGTATCATCTGACTCTATTCTGTTGGACACAGTATCATTTGACTCTATTCTATTCGACACAGTATCATTTGACTCTATTCTGTTTGACATAGTATCATCTGACTCTATTCTGTTGGACACAGTATCATTTGGCACTATTCTGTTTTACACATTTGACTCTATTCTGTTTGACACAGTATCATTTGACTCCATTCTGTTGGACACAGTATCATTTGGCTCTATTATGCTTGACACATTTGACTCTATTCTGTTTGACACAGTATCATTTGACTCTATTCTGTTTGACACAGTATCATTTGACTCTATTCTGTTTGATACAGTATCATTTGACTCTATTCTGTTTGATACAGTATCATTTGACTCTATTCTGTTGGACACAGTATCATTTGACTCTATTCTGTTTGACACATTTGACTCTATTCTGTTTGACACAGTATCATTTGACTCTATTCAATTTGACAGTATCATTTGACTCTATTGTGTGTGACACAGTATCATTCGGCTCTATTCTGTTTGACACAGTATCATTTGACTCTATTCTATTTGACACAGTATCATTTGACTCTAATCTGTTTGACAAAGTATCATTCGGCTCTATTCTGTTTGACACAGTATCATTTGACTCTATTCTGTTTGACACAGTATCATTTGACTCTTTTGTGTTTGACACAGTATCATTTGACTCTATTCTGTTTGACATATTTGACTCAATTCTGTTTGACAAAATATTATTTGATTCAATTCTAATTGACAAAGTATCATTTGGCTCTATTCTGTTGGACACAGTATCATTTGACTCTATTCTGTTTGACACAGTATCATTTGACTCCATTCTGCTTGACAAAGTATCATTTGACTCTATTGTGCTGGACACAGTATCATTTGACTCTATTCTGTTTTATACAGTATCATTTGACTCTATTCTGTTGGAAAAGGTATCATTTGACTGAATTCTGTTTGACACAGTATCATTTGACTCTATTCTGTTTGACACAGTATCATTTGACTCTATTCTATTTGACAAAGTATCATTTGGCTCTATTCTGTGGGACACAGTATCATTTGACTCTATTCTGTTTGACACAGTATCATTTGACTCCATTCTGTTTGACAAAGTATCATTTGACTCTATTGTGCTGGACACAGTATCATTTGACTCTATTCTGTTTTATACAGTATCATTTGACTCTATTCTGTTTGACACAGTATCATTTGACTCTATTCTATTTGACAAAGTATCATTTGGCTCTATTCTGTTTTACAAAGTATCATTTGACTCTATTCTGTTTGACACAGTATCATTTGACTCTATTCTGTTTGACAAAGTATCATTTGACTCCATTCTGTTTGATACAGTATCATTTGACTCTATTGTGTTGGACACAGTATCATTTGACTCTATTCTGTTTGACACAGTATCATTTGACTCTATTGTGTTTGACAAAGTATCATTTGACTCTATTCTGTTTGACACAGTATCATTTGACTCTATTGTGCTGGACACAGTATCATTTGACTCTATTCTGTTTTACACAGTATCATTTGACTCTATTGTGTTTGACAAAGTATCATTTGACTCTATTCTGTTTTACACAGTATCATTTGACTCTATTGTGCTGGACACAGTATCATTTGCCTCTATTCTGTTTTACACAGTATCATTTGACTCTATTCTGTTTTACACAGCATCATTTGACTCTATTGTGTTGGACACAGTATCATTTGACTCTATTGTGTTGGACACAGTATCATTTGACTCTATTCTGTTTGACACAGTATCATTTGACTCTTTTCTGTTTGACACGGTTTCATTTGACTCTATTCTGTTTGACACAGTATCATTTGACTGTATTTTGTTTGACACAGCCAACACAATATACCACTCCCTATATACTGACAGACAACACAATAGACCACTCCCTATATACTGACAGCCAACACAATATACCACTCCCTATATACTGACAGTCAACACAATATACCACACCCTATATACTGATAGCCAACACAATATACCACTCACTATATACTGACAGCCAACACAATATACCACTCCCTATATACTGACAGTCAACACAATATACCACACCCTATATACTGACAGTCAACACAATATACCACTCCCTATATACTGACAGACAACACAATATACCACTCCCTATATACTGACAGACAACACAATATACCACTCCCTATATACTGACAGACAACACAATGTACCACTCACTATATACTGGCAGAAAACACTATCTACCACTCCCTATATACTGACAGTCAACAGCTTATACCACTCCCTATACTCCCTGACAGCTGACAGCTAACAGCAATATTACCACCGCTATATACTAAAAAGCTAAAACAATATACCCCCCGCCCCTGCTATATCCTAAAAGCTAACTATCAGAATCCACTGTAAAATACTTATGAACAGCAGTAGGCCCCCCATCAGTGTATAGGCTACCTTATGAGACCAATCAATACGGTGACTGTGTTGGAACACACATGAATAGCTACATTGATTACTGCACTAACACATCATGCTATGTTGTGGATTTTAGCACCCTGGGAAATAAGATTACATCCAAAAACCTCAATCGTTTTCCTCTATTCAGGACCATGTCCAAATATGGTGGTAATCTCTAATCCTAATGACCAAAAAAGCCATTACTTGACGTAAACTTGGAAATGGTATAAAGGTCTTCCCCGGCACAATTTCATTTGTGGACAGAGCATAGACAAATCACAAAGTAGAGAATGATTAGCCTTGTCTCTACTATTAGAGAGCCCCAACACTGACACAGTGAAAGTCAAGTTAGAGAGAGTCCTATAAGTAAACAAATTGAAACAGTGATGGTCAAGGTACAGAGTCTGACATTAAAACAGTGACAGTCAAGGTACAGAGTCACACACTAAAACAGTGATAGTCAAGGTACAGAGTCTGACACTAAAACAGTGATAGTCAAGGTACAGAGTCTGACACTAACACAGTGATAGTCAAGGTACAAAGTCTGACACTAACACAGTGATAGTCAAGGTACAGAGTCTGACACTAAAACAGTGATAGTCAAGGTACAGAGTCTGACACTAAAACAGTGATAGTCAAGGTACAGAGTGTCACACTAAAACAGTGATAGTCAAGGTACAGAGTGTCACACTAAAACAGTGACAGTCAAGGTACAGAGTCTGACACTAAAACAGTGACAGTCAAGGTACAGAGTCTGACACTAAAACAGTGGTAGTCAAGGTACAGAGTCTGACACTAAAACAGTGACAGTCAAGGTACAGAGTCTGACACTAAAACAGTGATAGTCAAGGTACAGAGTCTGACACTAAAACAGTGACAGTCAAGGTACAGAGTCTGACACTAAAACAGTGATAGTCAAGGTACAGAGTCTGACACTAAAACAGTGATAGTCAAGGTACAGAGTCTGACACTAAAACAGTGACAGTCAAGGTACAGAGTCTGACACTAAAACAGTGACAGTCAAGGTACAGAGTCTGACACTAAAACAGTGATAGTCAAGGTACAGAGTCTGACACTAAAACAGTGACAGTCAAGGTACAGAATGTCACCACTAAAACAGTGATAGTCAAGGTACAGAGTCTGACACTAAAACAGTGACAGTCAATTGGTACAGAGTCTGACACTAAAACAGTGACAGTCAAGGTACAGAGTCTGACACTAAAACAGTGACAGTCAAGGTACAGAGTCTGACACTAAAACAGTGACAGTCAAGGTACAGAGTCTGACACTAAAACAGTGATAGTCAAGGTACAGAGTCTGACACTAAAACAGTGATAGTCAAGGTACAGAGTCTGACACTAAAACAGTGATAGTCAAGGTACAGAGTCTGACACTAAAACAGTGACAGTCAAGGTACAGAGTCTGACACTAAAACAGTGACAGTCAAGGTACAGAGTCTGACACTAAAACAGTGATAGTCAAGGTACAGAGTCTGACACTAAAACAGTGACAGTCAAGGTACAGAATGTCACCACTAAAACAGTGATAGTCAAGGTACAGAGTCTGACACTAAAACAGTGACAGTCAATTGGTACAGAGTCTGACACTAAAACAGTGACAGTCAAGGTACAGAGTCTGACACTAAAACAGTGACAGTCAAGGTACAGAGTCTGACACTAAAACAGTGACAGTCAAGGTACAGAGTCTGACACTAAAACAGTGATAGTCAAGGTACAGAGTCTGACACTAAAACAGTGATAGTCAAGGTACAGAGTCTGACACTAAAACAGTGATAGTCAAGGTACAGAGTCTGACACTAAAACAGTGATAGTCAAGGTAGAGAGTCTGACACTAAAACAGTGATAGTCAAGGTACAGAGTCTGACACTAAAATAGTGATAGTCAAGGTACAGAGTCTGACACTAAAACAGTGATAGTCAAGGTACAGAGTGTGACACTAAAACAGTGATAGTCAAGGTACAGAGTGTGACACTAAAACAGTGATAGTCAAGGTACAGAGTCTGACACTAAAACAGTGACAGTCAAGGTACAGAGTCTGACACTAAAACAGTGACAGTCAATTAAGGTACAGAGTCAGACACTAAAACAGTGACAGTCAAGGTACAGAGTCTGACACTAAAACAGTGATAGTCAAGGTACAGAGTCTGACACTAAAACAGTGATAGTCAAGGTACAGAGTGTCACACTAAAACAGTGATAGTCAAGGTACAGAGTCTGACACTAAAACAGTGATAGTCAAGGTACAGAGTCTGACACTAAAACAGTGATAGTCAAGGTACAGAGTCTGACACTAAAACAGTGACAGTCAAGGTACAGAGTCTGACACTAAAACAGTGATAGTCAAGGTACAGAGTGTCACCACTAAAACAGTGATAGTCAAGGTACAGAGTCTGACACTAAAACAGTGATAGTCAAGGTACAAAGTCTGACACTAAAACAGTGGTAGTCAAGGTACAGAGTCTGACACTAAAACAGTGGTAGTCAAGGTACAGAGTCTGACACTAAAACAGTGATAGTCAAGGTACAGAGTCTGACACTAAAACAGTGATAGTCAAGGTACAGAGTCTGACACTAAAACAGTGATAGTCAAGGTACAGAGTGTCACACTAAAACAGTGACAGTCAAGGTACAGAGTGTGACACTAACACAGTGATAGTCAAGGTACAGAGTCTGACACTAAAACAGTGATAGTCAAGGTACAGAGTGTCACCACTAAAACAGTGATAGTCAAGGAACAGAGTGTCACCACTAAAACAGTGATAGTCAAGGTACAGAGTGTCACCACTAAAACAGTGATAGTCAAGGAACAGAGTGTCACCACTAAAACAGTGACAGTCAAGGTACAGAGTGTCACCACTAAAACTGTGACAGTCAAGGTACAGAGTCTGACACTAAAACAGTGATAGTCAAGGTACAGAGTGTCACACTAAAACAGTGACAGTCAAGGTACAGAGTCTGACACTAAAACAGTGACAGTCAAGGTACAGTGTCACACTAAAACAGTGACAGTCAAGGTACAGAGTCTGACACTAAAACAGTGATAGTCAAGGTACAGAGTGTCACACTTAAACAGTGACAGTCAAGGTACAGAGTCTGACACTAAAACAGTGACAGTCAAGGTACAGAGTCTAACACTAAAACAGTGATAGTCAAGGTACAGAGTGTCACACTAAAACAGTGATAGTCAAGGTACAGAGTGTCACCACTAAAACAGTGATAGTCAAGGTACAGAGTCTGACACTAAAACAGTGATAGTCAAGGTACAGAGTCTGACACTAAAACAGTGATAGTCAAGGTACAGAGTGTGACACTAAAACAGTGATAGTCAAGGTACAGAGTCTGACACTAAAACAGTGATAGTCAAGGTACAGAGTCTGACACTAAAACAGTGACAGTCAAGATACAGAGTGTCACACTAAAACAGTGATAGTCAAGGTACAGAGTGTGACACTAAAACAGTGATAGTCAAGGTACAGAGTGTCACACTAAAACAGTGATAGTCAAGGTACAGAGTCTGACACTAAAACAGTGATAGTCAAGGTACAGAGTCTGACACTAAAACAGTGATAGTCAAGGTACAGAGTCTGACACTAAAACAGTGATAGTCAAGGTACAGAGTCTGACACTAAAACAGTGAGAGTCAAGGTACAGAGTCTGACACTAACAGTGATAGTCAAGGTACAGAGTGTCACCACTAAAACAGTGAGAGTCAAGGTACAGAGTCTGACACTAAAACAGTGATAGTCAAGGTACAGAGTCTGACACTAAAACAGTGAGAGTCAAGGTACAGAGTCTGACACTAACAGTGATAGTCAAGGTACAGAGTCTGACACTAAAACAGTGATAGTCAAGGTACAGAGTCTGACACTAAAACAGTGAGAGTCAAGGTACAGAGTCTGACACTAACAGTGAGAGTCAAGGTACAGAGTCTGACACTAAAACAGTGAGAGTCAAGGTACAGAGTCTGACACTAACAGTGAGAGTCAAGGTACAGAGTCTGACACTAAAACAGTGAGAGTCAAGGTACAGAGTCTGACACTAACAGTGAGAGTCAAGGTACAGAGTCTGACACTAACAGTGAGAGTCAAGGTACAGAGTCTGACACTAAAACAGTGAGAGTCAAGGTACAGAGTCTGACACTAAAACAGTGAGAGTCAAGGTACAGAGTCTGACACTAACAGTGAGAGTCAAGGTACAGAGTCTGACACTAAAACAGTGAGAGTCAAGGTACAGAGTCTGACACTAACAGTGAGAGTCAAGGTACAGAGTCTGACACTAACAGTGAGAGTCAAGGTACAGAGTGTCACACTAAAACAGTGAGAGTCAAGGTACAGAGTCTGACACTAACAGTGAGAGTCAAGGTACAGAGTGTCACACTAAAACAGTGATAGTCAAGGTACAGAGTCTGACACTAACAGTGAGAGTCAAGGTACAGAGTGTCACACTAAAACAGTGATAGTCAAGGTACAGAGTCTGACACTAACAGTGAGAGTCAAGGTACAAAGTGTCACACTAAAACAGTGATAGTCAAGGTACAGAGTCTGACACTAACAGTGAGAGTCAAGGTACAGAGTGTCACACTAAAACAGTGAGAGTCAATGTACAGAGTCTGACACTAACAGTGAGAGTCAAGGTACAGAGTCTGACACTAAAACAGTGAGAGTCAAGGTACAGAGTCTGACACTAACAGTGAGAGTCAAGGTACAGAGTCTGACACTAAAACAGTGAGAGTCAAGGTACAGAGTCTGACACTAACAGTGAGAGTCAAGGTACAGAGTCTGACACTAACAGTGAGAGTCAAGGTACAGAGTCTGACACTAAAACAGTGAGAGTCAAGGTACAGAGTCTGACACTAAAACAGTGAGAGTCAAGGTACAGAGTCTGACACTAACAGTGAGAGTCAAGGTACAGAGTCTGACACTAAAACAGTGAGAGTCAATGTACAGAGTCTGACACTAACAGTGAGAGTCAAGGTACAGAGTGTCACACTAAAACAGTGATAGTCAAGGTACAGAGTCTGACACTAACAGTGAGAGTCAAGGTACAGAGTGTCACACTAAAACAGTGATAGTCAAGGTACAGAGTCTGACACTAACAGTGAGAGTCAAGGTACAGAGTGTCACACTAAAACAGTGATAGTCAAGGTACAGAGTCTGACACTAACAGTGAGAGTCAAGGTACAGAGTCTGACACTAAAACAGTGATAGTCAAGGTACAAAGTCTGACACTAAAACAGTGGTAGTCAAGGTACAGAGTCTGACACTAAAACAGTGGTAGTCAAGGTACAGAGTCTGACACTAAAACAGTGATAGTCAAGGTACAGAGTCTGACACTAAAACAGTGATAGTCAAGGTACAGAGTCTGACACTAAAACAGTGATAGTCAAGGTACAGAGTGTCACACTAAAACAGTGACAGTCAAGGTACAGAGTGTGACACTAACACAGTGATAGTCAAGGTACAGAGTCTGACACTAAAACAGTGATAGTCAAGGTACAGAGTGTCACCACTAAAACAGTGATAGTCAAGGAACAGAGTGTCACCACTAAAACAGTGATAGTCAAGGTACAGAGTGTCACCACTAAAACAGTGATAGTCAAGGAACAGAGTGTCACCACTAAAACAGTGATAGTCAAGGTACAGAGTGTCACCACTAAAACAGTGATAGTCAAGGTACAGAGTCAGACACTAAAACAGTGACAGTCAAGGTACAGAGTCCGACACTAACACAGTGATAGTCAAGGTACAGAGTGTCACCACAAAAACAGTGATAGTCAAGGTACAGAGTCTGACACTAAAACAGTGATAGTCAAGGTACAGAGTCTGACACTAAAACAGTGACAGTCAAGGTACAGAGTCTGACACTAAAACAGTGACAGTCAAGGTACAGAGTGTCACCACTAAAACTGTGACAGTCAAGGTACAGAGTCTGACACTAAAACAGTGATAGTCAAGGTACAGAGTGTCACACTAAAACAGTGACAGTCAAGGTACAGAGTCTGACACTAAAACAGTGACAGTCAAGGTACAGTGTCACACTAAAACAGTGACAGTCAAGGTACAGAGTCTGACACTAAAACAGTGATAGTCAAGGTACAGAGTGTCACACTTAAACAGTGACAGTCAAGGTACAGAGTCTGACACTAAAACAGTGACAGTCAAGGTACAGAGTCTAACACTAAAACAGTGATAGTCAAGGTACAGAGTGTCACACTAAAACAGTGATAGTCAAGGTACAGAGTGTCACCACTAAAACAGTGATAGTCAAGGTACAGAGTCTGACACTAAAACAGTGATAGTCAAGGTACAGAGTGTGACACTAAAACAGTGATAGTCAAGGTACAGAGTGTGACACTAAAACAGTGATAGTCAAGGTACAGAGTCTGACACTAAAACAGTGATAGTCAAGGTACAGAGTCTGACACTAAAACAGTGACAGTCAAGATACAGAGTGTCACACTAAAACAGTGATAGTCAAGGTACAGAGTGTGACACTAAAACAGTGATAGTCAAGGTACAGAGTGTCACACTAAAACAGTGATAGTCAAGGTACAGAGTCTGACACTAAAACAGTGATAGTCAAGGTACAGAGTCTGACACTAAAACAGTGATAGTCAAGGTACAGAGTCTGACACTAAAACAGTGATAGTCAAGGTACAGAGTCTGACACTAAAACAGTGAGAGTCAAGGTACAGAGTCTGACACTAACAGTGATAGTCAAGGTACAGAGTGTCACCACTAAAACAGTGAGAGTCAAGGTACAGAGTCTGACACTAAAACAGTGATAGTCAAGGTACAGAGTCTGACACTAAAACAGTGAGAGTCAAGGTACAGAGTCTGACACTAACAGTGATAGTCAAGGTACAGAGTCTGACACTAAAACAGTGATAGTCAAGGTACAGAGTCTGACACTAAAACAGTGAGAGTCAAGGTACAGAGTCTGACACTAACAGTGAGAGTCAAGGTACAGAGTCTGACACTAAAACAGTGAGAGTCAAGGTACAGAGTCTGACACTAACAGTGAGAGTCAAGGTACAGAGTCTGACACTAAAACAGTGAGAGTCAAGGTACAGAGTCTGACACTAACAGTGAGAGTCAAGGTACAGAGTCTGACACTAACAGTGAGAGTCAAGGTACAGAGTCTGACACTAAAACAGTGAGAGTCAAGGTACAGAGTCTGACACTAAAACAGTGAGAGTCAAGGTACAGAGTCTGACACTAACAGTGAGAGTCAAGGTACAGAGTCTGACACTAAAACAGTGAGAGTCAAGGTACAGAGTCTGACACTAACAGTGAGAGTCAAGGTACAGAGTCTGACACTAACAGTGAGAGTCAAGGTACAGAGTGTCACACTAAAACAGTGAGAGTCAAGGTACAGAGTCTGACACTAACAGTGAGAGTCAAGGTACAGAGTGTCACACTAAAACAGTGATAGTCAAGGTACAGAGTCTGACACTAACAGTGAGAGTCAAGGTACAGAGTGTCACACTAAAACAGTGATAGTCAAGGTACAGAGTCTGACACTAACAGTGAGAGTCAAGGTACAGAGTCTGACACTAACAGTGAGAGTCAAGGTACAGAGTGTCACACTAAAACAGTGAGAGTCAATGTACAGAGTCTGACACTAACAGTGAGAGTCAAGGTACAGAGTCTGACACTAAAACAGTGACAGTCAAGGTACAGAGTCTGACACTAACAGTGAGAGTCAAGGTACAGAGTCTGACACTAAAACAGTGAGAGTCAAGGTACAGAGTCTGACACTAACAGTGAGAGTCAAGGTACAGAGTCTGACACTAACAGTGAGAGTCAAGGTACAGAGTCTGACACTAAAACAGTGAGAGTCAAGGTACAGAGTCTGACACTAAAACAGTGAGAGTCAAGGTACAGAGTCTGACACTAACAGTGAGAGTCAAGGTACAGAGTCTGACACTAAAACAGTGAGAGTCAAGGTACAGAGTCTGACACTAACAGTGAGAGTCAAGGTACAGAGTGTCACACTAAAACAGTGATAGTCAAGGTACAGAGTCTGACACTAACAGTGAGAGTCAAGGTACAGAGTGTCACACTAAAACAGTGATAGTCAAGGTACAGAGTCTGACACTAACAGTGAGAGTCAAGGTACAGAGTGTCACACTAAAACAGTGATAGTCAAGGTACAGAGTCTGACACTAACAGTGAGAGTCAAGGTACAGAGTCTGACACTAACAGTGAGAGTCAAGGTACAGAGTCTGACACTAAAACAGTGAGAGTCAAGGTACAGAGTCTGACACTAACAGTGAGAGTCAAGGTACAGAGTGTCACACTTAAACAGTGATAGTCAAGGTACAGAGTCTGACACTAACAGTGAGAGTCAAGGTACAGAGTGTCACACTAAAACAGTGATAGTCAAGGTACAGAGTCTGACACTAACAGTGAGAGTCAAGGTACAGAGTGTCACACTAAAACAGTGATAGTCAAGGTACAGAGTCTGACACTAACAGTGAGAGTCAAGGTACAGAGACTGACACTAACAGTGAGAGTCAAGGTACAGAGTCTGACACTAAAACAGTGAGAGTCAAGGTAGAGAACCCCATTGTTTAAAAAGTGAATGACAAGGAAGAGCCCCATTGCTTTATTAGTGTTCTTTTAAAATTAAGATTATATAAAATCAATGTACAATTTTGTGGAAAAAACTTCTGGTTCAGCCATTTTTTACATTGATGAGTTTGATTTTCTGACTCTTGGTGCTTTAGTTAAGAGCTCATTTACACACTTCCCACATAATACTACTATTTCCTGAACACTAAGTATACTAGCCACATGTAGCTGGTCAGAGTCAGGTGATGAAGCTGGGCATCAGGCCCCAACATACAAATGTCACAAGAATCCTATATATATACTTCCCAAACCTATAATCATCATGTAATCTCAATTTGATTTCTCTGACAGTACACCCTAACAAAGTTTCAGTGATAGTTACAATTTCCTTAAAAAGTTTGCTGAGATCAGCAAGTTAAGTGTGTGGAGTTAAATGTCAACATGGGTATAATTTGTCACAGGGTTGTAACAGGAAACGAGATAGGCAAGAGGAGGATCTAAATAACAGCTAATAAATCACTGAAAACAACCGAGACAAGCACGAGACAAGTACGAGACAAGCAGTCACCCTGACCAAAAATATAATTACAACTTTAATGCCTCTCAAGGCATTTGATCATTTCTATTTTAAATCAATGTTAATGACTGTAACTTCTAGGGGAATTGACATACACATTTCAGTTCTTATTAAAAACCATATAGAAAACTAATGAGAGTATCACAATGTGGATAACTGCAGGGTGAGGTAAAATATAGTAAGCATTAGTACACCTCTTACCTTAAATCTTCAGTATACAAAATATAGTGGGCAACTCTGTCCCTTACCTTAAATCTTCAGTATCATAACAACAGTGGGCAACTCTGTCCCTTACCTTAAATCTTCAGTATCCAAAATATAGTGGGCAACTCTGTCCCTTACCTCAAAACTTATATGCTAACAATTTATTCACATTCACAGTAAAAATCTAACTCAAACTGCTAACGACCATGCCAATACTTCGAGGAGTACAGGCCTAGGGTACTCAAGTTTTCAGAGGTTAGTCCAGATCGCATATGACACTTGTGTAAATGATTGTCATTTGCCACTTATTGTTTACGCAAAATGTGTCTATAATCTATGCAATGTAGACTGGAAACACGTACAATAGCTGTATTACCTAACATATTCATAATTGTAAAGACCAAAAGGCAAAATAACAGGTCACAATGGCCTGCTTTCAGTAAGCTAAATGTACCAAGTAATGTTTGAGGGGCATACATGTAGTCGTTGCCTGTGTCTATCATTACATTACACACACACTCACCATATGACGTCCCCGGGCCGTAGTCGTTGCCTCCGTCTATCATTACATTATACAGACACTCACCATATGACGTCCCCGGGCCATAGTCGTTGCCTGTGTCTATCATTACATTACACACACACTCAACATATGACGTCCCCGGGCCGTAGTCATTGCCTGTGTCTATCATTACATTACACAGACACTCACCATATGACGTCCCCAGGCCGTAGTCGTTGCCTGTGTCTATCATTACATTACACACACACTCAACATATGACGTCCCCGGGTCGTAGTCGTTGTCTCGGTCTATCATTACATTACACACACACTCAACATATGAAGTCCCCGGGCCGTAGTCATTGCCTGTGTCTATCATTACATTACACACACACTCAACATATGACGTCCCCGGGCCGTAGTCGTTGCCTCGGTCTATCATTACATTATACAGACACTCACCATATGACGTCCCCGGGCCATAGTCGTTGCCTGTGTCTATCATTACATTACACACACACTCACCATATGACGTCCCCGGGCCGTAGTCGTTGCCTCCGTCTATCATTACATTATACAGACACTCACCATATGACGTCCCCGGGCCGTAGTCGTTGCCTGTGTCTATCATTACATTACACAGACACTCACCATATGACGTCCCCAGGCCGTAGTCGTTGCCTGTGTCTATCATTACATTACACACACACTCAACATATGACGTCCCCGGGTCGTAGTCGTTGTCTCGGTCTATCATTACATTACACACACACTCAACATATGACATCCCCGGGCCGTAGTCGTTGCCTCGGTCTATCATTACATTATACAGACACTCACCATATGACGTCCCCGGGCCATAGTTGTTGCCTGTGTCTATCATTACATTACACACACACTCAACATATGACGTCCCCGGGCCGTAGTCGCTGCCTCGGTCTATCATTACATTACACAGACACTCAGCATATGACGTCCCCGGGCCGTAGTCGTTGCCTGTGTCTATCATTACATTACACACACACTCAACATATGACGTCCCCGGGCTGTAGTCATTGCCTGTGTCTATCATTACATTACACAGACACTCACCATATGACGTCCCCAGGCCGTAGTCGTTGCCTGTGTCTATCATTACATTACACACACACTCAACATATGACGTCCCCGGGTCGTAGTCGTTGTCTCGGTCTATCATTACATTACACAGACACTCACCATATGACGTCCCCGGGCCATAGTCGTTGCCTGTGTCTATCATTACATTACACACACACTCAACATATGACGTCCCCGGGCCGTAGTCGCTGCCTCGGTCTATCATTACATTACACAGACACTCAGCATATGACGTCCCCGGGCCGTAGTCGTTGCCTGTGTCTATCATTACATTACACACACACTCAACATATGACGTCCCCGGGCTGTAGTCATTGCCTGTGTCTATCATTACATTACACAGACACTCACCATATGACGTCCCCAGGCCGTAGTCGTTGCCTGTGTCTATCATTACATTACACACACACTCAACATATGACGTCCCCGGGCTGTAGTCATTGCCTGTGTCTATCATTACATTACACAGACACTCACCATATGACGTCCCCAGGCCGTAGTCGTTGCCTGTGTCTATCATTACATTACACACACACTCAACATATGACGTCCCCGGGCCGTAGTCGTTCCCTCGGTCTATCATTACATTACACACACACACAACATATGACGTCCCCGGGCCGTAGTCATTGCCTCGGTCTATTATTACATTACACAGACACTCACCATATGAAGTCCCCGGGCCGTAGTCGTTGTCTCGGTCTATCATTACATTACACACACACTCAACATATGACGTCCCTGGGCCATAGTCGTTGTCTCTGCCTATCATTACATTACACACACACTCACCATATGACATCCCCAGGCCGTAGTCATTGCCTCGGTCTATCATTACATTACGCAGACACTCAACATATGACGTCCCCGGGCCGTAGTCGTTGTCTCGGTCTATCGTTACATTACACAGACACTCAACATATGACGTCCCCGGGCTGTAGTCATTGCCTGTGTCTATCATTACATTACACAGACACTCACCATATGACGTCCCCAGGCCGTAGTCGTTGCCTGTGTCTATCATTACATTACACACACACTCAACATATGACGTCCCCGGGCCGTAGTCGTTCCCTCGGTCTATCATTACATTACACACACACACAACATATGACGTCCCCGGGCCGTAGTCGTTGCCTCGGTCTATCATTACATTACACGGACACTCACCATATGACGTCCCCGGGCCGTAGTCGTTGTCTCGGTCTATCATTACATTACACACACACTCAACATATGACGTCCCCGGGCCGTAGTCGTTGTCTCTGTCTATCATTACATTACACACACACTCACCATATGACATCCCCAGGCCGTAGTCATTGCCTCAGTCTATCATTACATTACACACACACTCACCATATGACGTCCCCGGGCCGTAGTTGTTGTCTCGGTCTATCATTACATTACACAGACACTCACCATATGACGTCCCCGGGCCGTAGTTGTTGTCTCGGTCTATCTTTACATTACACGGACACTCATCATATGATGTCCCCAGGCCGTAATCATAGCCTCGGTCTATCATTACATTACACGGACACTCAACATATGACGTCCCCAGGCCGTAATCATAGCCTCGGTCTATCATTACATTACACAGACACTCACCATATGACGTCCCCGGGCCGTAGTCGTTGCCTGTGTCTATCATTACATTACACACACACTCACCATATGACGTCCCCAGGCCATAGTTATTGCCTCGCTATTATAACATTACACACACACTCACCATATGACGTCCCCGGGCCGTAGTCGTTGCCTGTGTCTATCATCGTATTGCCGAGCTGTTCCTGGTGATTGTTTCTGTCTCGTTTCTTTTTGTCCAATTTTTCATAGAAGAAATCTTCCATTCTGATATCTAAAATGTTAATGATATTTTCTTTGTTTCTTTATACTTTTACAATCCATGGAAGCATCATGAACAAATGAATGTTTGTTAACCATACAATGTTTGTTAACCATACAATGTTTGTTAACCATACAATGTTTGATCAACCATACAATGTTTGATCAACCATACAATGTTTGATTAACCATACAATGTTTGTTAACCATACAATGTTTGTTAACCATACAATGTTTGTTAACCATACAATGTTTGTTAACCATACAATGTTTGATCAACCATACAATGTTTGATCAACCATACAATGTTTGATTAACCATACAATGTTTGTTAACCATACAATGTTTGTTAACCATACAATGTTTGACCAACCATACAATGTTTGACCAACCATACAATGTTTGATTAACCATACAATGTTTGATCAACCATACAATGTTTGTTAACCATACAATGTTTGTTAACCATACAATGTTTGATCAACCATACAATGTTTTTTAACCATACAATGTTTGATCAACAATGCAATGTTTGATTAACAATAAGATGTTTGATGAACAATACAATACTTGATTAATTATAACCATGCAATATTTGATTAACCATACAATGTTTGATTAACCATACAATGTTTGATTAACCATACTATATTAGATTAACCATACAATGTTTGATTAACCATACGATATTAGATTAACCATACGATATTAGATTAACCATACTATATTAGATTAACCATACAATGTTTGATTAACCATACTATATTAGATTAACCATACAATGTTTGATTAACCATACGATATTTGATTAACCATACTATATTAGATTAACCATACACTATTTGATTAACCATATAATGTATGAATAACCATACAATGTTTGATTAACCATACAATGTGTGACTACTCCCATAACAAAAACCACTATCAAAGTCAAAATTCTTCTTTTATATTATCTCTAACACATCAGTGAAAATACATAATTTTAAGCCTTAAACCTGTTCTTGAATTTCTATCAATTCAGATATAAATAGGGAATGGATGAGGGATAATTAATACCACAATATCACATTGTTTTTAGTAAATTAGATCTCATCCGTTCCTGACATTGTGTGACTTTAATATACAGTATAGTGACCATACTCACTGGGATTGGGCTGAAGAACAGCCTCTGTCTTTTGCAGTACTCTCTCTGTCCATAGCTTTGTTTTATCTGCTCTCTGTAGAAGGTTTTCAAAGTGGGCATCTAATTCTGTTTTCTCTGCAGATCCAAGTTTTTCTTCTGTAAACTGTAATAAAGTATTTGATATAAAAATATTGTAGTGGGATTGTGAGATATAGAGATAGATGATGTAGTGGGATAGTGTAAGATCTATATGTGATGTAGTGTGATAGTGTAAGATCTATATGTGATGTAGTGGGATAGTGTAAGATCTAGAGGTGATGTAGTGGGATAGTGTAAGATCTATATGTGATGTAGTGTGATAGTGTAAGATCTATATGTGATGTAGTGGGATAGTGTAAGATCTATATGTGATGTAGTGTGATAGTGTAAGATCTATACGTGATGTAGTGGGATAGTGTAAGATCTATATGTGATGTAGTGGGATAGTGTAAGATCTATATGTGATGTAGTGGGATAGTGTAAGATCTATATGTGATGTAGTGGGATAGTGTAAGATCTATATGTGATGTAGTGGGATAGTGTAAGATCTATATGTGATGTAGTGGGATTGTGACATATAGAGGTGATGTAGTGGGATAGTGTAAGATATAGAGGTGATGTAGTGGGATAGTGTAAGATATAGAGGTGATGTAGTGGGATAGTGTAAGATCTAGAGGTGATGTAGTGGGATAGTGTAAGATCTATATGTGATGTAGTGGGATAGTGTAAGATCTATATGTGATGTAGTGGGATAGTGTAAGGTCTATATGTGATGTAGTGGGATTGTGAGATCTATATGTGATGTAGTGGGATAGTGTAAGATCTAGAGGTGATGTTGTGGGATTGTTGGATATATATGTGATGTAGTGGGATAGTGTAAGATCCATACGTGATGTAGTGGGATAGTGTAAGATCTAGAGGTGATGTAGTGGGATAGTGTAAGATCTATATGTGATGTAGTGGGATAGTGTAAGATCTATATGTGATGTAGTGGGATTGTTTGATATATATGTGATGTAGTGGGATAGTGTAAGATATAGAGGTGATGTAGTGGGATAGTGTAAGATCTATATGTGATGTAGTGGGATAGTGTAAGATCTATATGTGATGTAGTGGGATAGTGTAAGATCTATATGTGATGTAGTGGGATAGTGTAAGATCTAGGGGTGATGTAGTGGGATAGTGTGAGATCTATATGTGATGTAGTGGGATAGTGTAATATCTATCTGTGATGTAGTGGGATTGTGTAAGATCTATATGTGATGTAGGGGGATTGTTTGATATAGAGGTGATGTAGTGGGTTAGTGTAAGATCTATATGTGATGTAGTGGGATAGTGTAAGATCTATATGTGATGTAGTGGGATAGTGTAAGATCTATACGTGATGTAGTGGGATTGTGTAAGATCTATATGTGATGTAGTGGGATAGTGTAAGATCTAGAGGTGATGTAGTGGGATTGTTTGATATATATATATGTGATGTAGTGGGATAGTGTAATATATATGTGATGTAGTGGGATAGTGTAAGATCTAGAGGTGATGTTGTGGGATTGTTGGATATATATGTGATGTAGTGGGATAGTGTAAGATCTATACGTGATGTAGTGGGATAGTGTAAGATCTAGAGGTGATGTAGTGGGATAGTGTAAGATCTATATGTGATGTAGTGGGATAGTGTAAGATCTATATGTGATGTAGTGGGATTGTTTGATATATATGTGATGTAGTGGGATAGTGTAAGATATAGAGGTGATGTAGTGGGATAGTGTAAGATCTATATGTGATGTAGTGGGATAGTGTAAGATCTATAAATGTAGTGGGATAGTGTAAGATCTATATGTGATGTAGTGGGATAGTGTAAGATCTAGAGGTGATGTAGTGGGATAGTGTAAGATCTATATGTGATGTAGTGGGATAGTGTAAGATCTATATGTGATGTAGTGGGATTGTGAGATATAGAGGTGATGTAGTGGGATAGTGTAAGATCTATATGTGATGTAGTGGGATAGTGTAAGATCTGGAGGTGATGTAGTGGGATTGTTGGATATATATGTGATGTAGTGGGATAGTGTAAGATCTAGAGGTGATGTAGTGGGATAGTGTAAGATCTATATGTGATGTAGTGGGATAGTGTTAGATCTATATGTGATGTAGTGGGATAGTGTAAGATCTATATGTGATGTAGTGGGATAGTGTAAGATCTATATGTGATGTAGTGGGATAGTGTAAGATCCAGAGGTGATGTAGTGGGATAGTGTGAGATCTATATGTGATGTAGTGGGATAGTGTAAGATCTATATGTGATGTAGTGGGATAGTGTAAGATCTAGAGGTGATGTAGTGGGATAGTGTAAGATCTATATGTGATGTAGTGGGATAGTATAAGATCTATATGTGATGTAGTGGGATAGTGTAAGATCTATACGTGATGTAGTGGGATAGTGTAAGATCCAGAGGTGATTTAGTGGGATAGTGTAAGATCAATATGTGATGTAGTGGGATTGTGTCAGATCTATACGTGATGTAGTGGGATAGTGTAAGATCCAGAGGTGATGTAGTGGGATAGTGTAAGATCAATATGTGATGTAGTGGGATTGTGTCAGATCTAGAGGTGATGTAGTGGGATTGTTTGATCTATATGTGATGTAGTGGGATAGTGTAAGATCTATAGGTGATGTAGTGGGATAGTGTAAGATCAATATGTGATGTAGTGGGTTAGTGTAAGATCTATATGTGATGTAGTGGGATAGTGTCAGATCTAGAGGTGATGTAGTGGGATTGTTTGATCTATAGACAATGTAGTAGGATCCTGAAAGGTGTGGTCAGTTGTTTCTTTTTATCACATACATGTAACAATTTTTTGCCTGGTTTAATTTATGGCCCATGAACAGCCATGGTCATTTTGATGTTGGGTCCACAAGATATTGGAGTCTGTTGCATGCCATTCAGAGCAATAAGGGTAAAGTATCCTACCCAAGGTCAGACAGCCATGACAATACCGACTGGCCTGTTTCTCAACTTCCCCAGAAACACAAACTGATCTGGGTATAGAACATCGAACCATGCACCTTGGATCTTCATCCTGAGGTTATGTGGCCGACAGTTACAGTATATAAATTATCAGGGCATCCAGTTGACTTTTGAGATTTAGCAATTTCAGAAGTCAAATCACGATTTCTCAGAAATGTGAAGGATCAAATTAAACATGTCAAATTAAGACACATACTTTCAAACCCAGGAGTCAAATCTGATATTGGGTCAAAACCATAATCTCAGTGGTCTACTGGATGTCTGTATTATCATGAGATACATAACCAACATTCCAGTATATTACACTTAATATCTGTATGTAAAGATACAACACATAAGAAAGAACACCATTAATAGCACTGTATGCCTTTGATGTTGGCGATGTAAGATGTAGAAATAACGTTCACCATTAAAAACATTTTTGCTCAATCAATATCACATGTTGTCATCAACCTGTATATAGTTTGCTATACAACAGTGGAAGGTAAACTGTAGAATTCAATTAGAAAGATATTCATACCCAAGTATTATACAGACACAATAAACCATCTATTTGGTCACAGCTTCAAATACACACATACAACATTCATTAAAGAAATGTACCTGTATATATTCACAATTAACAAAGCTTTACTCTGTAACACCTATGGAAATACTAACACTACATGATATTAAAAGACTATTTGTGATAACTATATAATTTGTTCCTGTCAAAAAGAAAAGAAAAACTTGAAAAAGAGTCACGGGCATTTCCATTTGCAAAGTTTGTTGGACATACATGTATGCATTACCTATATATAGCTAGGAACCTACAAGTCAAATATCTTTATTCTGGTCAAATGGTTAATCACATCTCAGGAACCTACAAACCAAATATCTTTATTCTAGTCAAATAGTTAATCAGAAGAAGTGATTTTAACAAAGCTGACACCTGTGGCCTTGAATACAAACTTGATTGGCCATCATCCCAGGAACTTATAGATACTAGCCAAACATCTTAAGATTCTAGGCCTTTTAGTTAATCCAAAGTTGTTTGAATGCTTGAACAAATTTTATCCGTGACTTTGAATATGAGTCAAGGTCATTTCTTTTCCCTTTTTGTCAGGTTATCTAAAATCATAAGTTTTCCCTTTTTGTGGCCAGAATTATTCGTTCAAACTGTTAAAATCCAAATGTTATGTTGTGTATGAAGCTGTGTGACATTTGACCTACACAAATGTAGTATGAAAATAATCAAATCAAATGATTAATGTATGAATGATGTACATCAAATCAATATCATGGATACTTATGAACAAAATTTCAAAAATGCCTGTCATTTTCTGAATGTCCTTGTTTCTGAAGACTACATAGTTTAACGGTAATTAGCTAGGTATACATATCAGATAGTAAAGTATTAGTCACTTGAATGTAATTAATGATTCTACTTATTGATGGTTCTACTGTAAGTCAAATATGTAATTAATGATTACACTTTATGTCCAGAATTTGACTAACAACTGTATAAATACACAAAATGATAAGTTAAACATTGATGACTGATAATTGAAAATCAATCAAGTAAAATTAAAAATTAAAAAAAAAACAAACAAAAACCCCACCAGCTGTTTTGAGAAATGCAACTTTGCAAACCTTTTCCAAATGCCAAAAAGCTTAGGCGTTTTTGACTAAATCTACTGTGGGTTTTTGTTCATGGTAAAGGAAGCTTTGTCAGTGTGCTTATGTTCAGTCACGGATAATGATAAGCATCAGCATCAAAATCAATATTTGTCCCAAAATACTAAGATATAAACCTTAACCCAGGGACAAATACTTACTTGTACACAGAGATCCTTCACCTAATACAAAATTACAGTAAAAGTTACAAAATTACAGTAAAAGTTAACTCATTACCAGGTATTTCCTGTAATCAGAATCCTAACATTGGCTCTACACAGATTTTTTTCAAAAGTCCAAGAAAATGTGTATTATGTAAAAATTTCCAATTTGAAAGAAAATAAATTTGTCATTGTTTCATTATAGTGCCTGTTAAAGTTGTAGATGTTTTGATAATACATTAGTCAGCTCAGCATTACCAGCTAGGTCAGTGATTTTTAGGACTAGGCTATTTTGAGTCTAGACTTGTACTTTTCATGTGGGCCTCACTAAAATTACCAACGGCAATGGGACCAGAACACTTTGATTTAATTTGATGTGTTAATACAATAATTCATTCAGTGCTACGTGAGAATCAAGATCTTCCTGAGATCCACAATGACCAATACAATGAGCACTTCCAAGCATTATATAATTAGCATTCTACACATACAGATACGCCCTGTTATTGATGTGGACAATATCAATGTAATTGACAATTTTGAGTTGCAAACAGGAAACAGCTTTAATAATTAATGATTTCCAGCCTAGCTGTTCCAGTGAAATAAACCAGTTTTAATCAATTATTTCTTTATACATTCTTTCTTCATCAATGATGAATATTTTGGAGTTGTAAATGGAAGATTCTATATGATGCTGGAAACCCTTGAATCCATTTAATCCAGGGGGCTTGAATGCTTAAATCCATTCTATGTAACACTCCGACTCACTCAGTGGGGAAAATGTAATAACTTGACTTGGACCTCCAAACTCTAGGTGGACGCTCTACCCATATGTGCTCATCTTCTGCAGTTCAATTAAGCTACATTCCAGCTCCTTCAACAAAGTTTTCGACTCCTTAGATACAGACAAGACCAATATACCAATTTCCATGGGTATTTATATATTTAAGTTTGGCACCAAATGTAACAGGAGAGGTAAAACACAACACCCAGACAGGACTCTAACTCTAGACCTCCTAACTCTAGACACTCTCACCATTTCATCTACCTAGCCATGTTGCTCAGCCCAGTCCAGTTTCGCTACAAAATTTGCAGTTTACTCCTGAAAAAGTATTTCCCAATTCACCAATTTTCTTCACAAATTAAGGAAAAAGACGTCATTTCAAACCAGTGAGAACAAGCCCTGGGACCATATAGGCAGTGTTGCACTCCCACCAGGGAGAAGGTTGACGGAGTAGAAGGGCGAAGGACTTCCCCTTGCATTAGGTGGTGTGGAGATGCACTGGGAGGGAGCGCGAAGTGTGAATATGGTGAGAGATACGAGCATGAACTTTTTCGATCCGATCCCGGAGAGAGATACCAATAGCTTATTTAATTCTAATCAATTTTTGCATGTTCAGCAATATCTTATATATCTTTGTGTGGTGTTGAGTTCAGCGAAGAGTTCGCAATTTGCTCAAGCTAAGGCACATTTATGACACCCTCCAAGTCTGTCAACCTTCTTAAAATTTTTATCTGTACTATTTCCTCAAAAAAACAATAAAAATCCTTAAACTGCTGTCACTAGATTTGGTTTGAAATTCCTCAAGCTTTAAACAGCTGTATAGCTGATCATAAACTGGCAAATGATCAAAATGTTTTGGAGCCTGCCAACGTGCCAACAATGTTATGTTATTTTTTTATATTATTTTTACCAGACTATAGCCTGTATATATTCTCGCCCCTGAAATGAAACATATTTGAGTGTATGGTAAGCCGAGTAGTTTCCCTGATAGAGTCACTATTACTAACGAACATATATTAATAAGTGAAAAAATGTAGTCTGCGTTTGTACGCGGTTAATACTGAATAAATGTTGGAATTATTATCAAGCTTACAAAAGCATGACAACTCCGTAAAGTTGCTTTCCTGATTTCTTTGAAATATCTCGACTAGATTTCACACAGGTAAAATGCTGATGAATCATGACATTATACGCCCTGACACAATATTACGTGCACAGTGGTCCTTGTGAAAAGGAAAGCGATCCCAGAGACTGAGTCAGATTGACAGATTGAGGGGGCGTGAACGTTTTTGATGGTATTTTGATAATGGAATAAGCATATATCTTCACCGAATGACAAATACACTATCATTTCAATACCTGTACTGCTCTGTTGAATAGTGTGCCTGCGTCTGCTGCAAACTTTTTCATCTTGAAGCGCTCAACGTTTTGCATCCATTAACCAGACACTAAAAATCAATTTCCGACAGGCCAATCACTTCCGGGTTATCCGCATTGAATGAAATATTACACATGGCAAACTATAAAAAAAATCCATATGTTCTATTTCAAGTATCTTTAAAGATTTTTAAACTAGAGACACTCTTGTTTTTGTTGATTTAATTAATACTTTTATCATTACAAAATGAAGCTTTTCCATTCACCCCGAGCCTTTCAAGTTGCCAAGAAGTTGTTTCAAAATGGCGGCTTTAATCAATGAGATGATAATCATGTAGTGTAGTTAGGCTTGTAAAAAGCCTCATGCATTCAAAACACCATATTATGGAATTTCGGTCTGATGAAGAATTAAGTAAGATTGTTTCTGCCAACAGGTTTGATTACATTATCTTAATTTACTGTTTAATATTCGCTGGATAGTTTCGAGATTGTAAACACAGGGTCTGATAAGCTAAGCTGGCACTCTCCCATTAGCCCCACTGTAAATGTGGCACATTTATACCTGGACAGTCAAGGACAAAAATAATATATTAAAGGTAGTAACATTTACTTTATATTTATAAATCATGAATTTGTGTACTGTACTGTATTTTAGCACTGTTTATTGTTTATTTATAATTACTTCAATACTTGTTTACAAATACAGTCGAACCCGGTTATATTGAAATGCTCGGAGAATGGAAAAATACTTCAAATTAACCGGTTTTCAATATAACCGGGATCCAGCCTTTTGCCGACATTTCAGTACACCACAAACACCACACCATTGTTCAATATACACTGTAGTTGATTTTACTTAGTATTTACAATCGGTTCCAAAATGATAATAGTTTCACAGTTTATTAAAAATAATGTTAAGTTCGACAGGAGAAGTCTTCGACTTTTGCTTGTTTTTGTTTATGTTGAGTTCGCGGACAAGCGTGAGAACAGTTTCCGATACATCCGGGCTACTTTCCAAGAAACTACCGTCTGAAATCGGACATGTGCGTCAATGATAGATGGATTTTCAATTGTTTGAGGGTTGTTGTCAATATCACTGTTCTGGTTATGTTGTTATCATTTTCTGTCGAATCCCTAAGAATGGCCTCGTCATTTGTAATTGTCTCGTGTGTAGTTAAATGAGAGTCAATTTCGATGTATATATGTAGCAGAAGCCAAAATAAGCTTGTCCCTCAAGGTATGTTCGTAAACAAATACAGATTCATGCTCATAACGAACGCATTTAATGATTAAAAGTCACAATTTATTTGTATTGTGTAAATCAGAATTTCATTTTTACCTATCTATTGATCGGAAGCACGTACCGTAACGGCCGTAATTATATAATCTAAGCCAGTCGTGGCGACTTTCAATTTAAGCGATACCTAAACAATGGTTTAGCATTACCGGGGCAATAATTTCCTTTCAAATAAAGCGATATTTCAAATAAACCGATTTCAAAATAACCGATGAAACAATACAAAGACAAAGAAGGCATTTGGACGGGGATTTTATTTCACTTCAAATTAAACGATATTTTAATATATCCGATTTCAAATGAAGTGGGTTCGACTGTACATTGTACATAGCTGGATACCTTCATGTAATTTTACATGTAACGTTATATCAAGGTATATCTGTACCGTCCAGGCTTTGCAAAAACCAAAATTTCGAGCATTTGTCAATTCTTCCCATATTGAATCAATTGATGCAGAAATTTTACAATGTATGTCATGCTTTTGTATGTACATGCCCACAAACTATGAACATATTTCTGTCATGCAACCCATTTTCGGTGAATCCCTCTCTTGTTTTGGACAAAATCCTGATGAGATGTACAAGCTACACCATAGTAAAACATCCTGCCAGTGTAACAGTTGACTCCACCAGAAAAAATGACAATGCTGACAAATATTATTACTGAAGCTTCCCTATATCATTATTTAAGTGTCTAGTTTTAATGAACTATCCCCCAGTAAACTTGACAAAATGCAAAATTACAGGTCACAATGACATGCCTTTAATACCAGCTTAATTATTATATCTAAATAATGTAATGACATGGTTTAACATCTCAGTACAAGTAATAATGTGTGTGGTTGGGCATGTGTCGATGAAAACAAAGTTAACTCTACTTTCTGTAACTTTCAGATAAATGGTAAACATTAAGGAATATTCAAGATGATGAAGTATAATTCACGGGGACCACAGCAGGTTTACCATGAGGATGAAACTGCATGTGGTCCTCTATGTCAACACCCAGCGTGTTGGCAGTCCACAAATCGACGTGTCAAAAACATCCCTCGCAAACTGGAAAAACTTCCACCACGGGAGGAAATTGAAACAGGTATTATATTTATCATAAAAAAATTTCAGCTCTTCATTATTTCAAAGCTATTTAATTGAAAAAACTTTTTTTTAACAGTAATGTAACTATCATATCTTGCTTTCAAATTTGAGTACTGTACATAAGAATTATATTGTTTACTGAAAAATATTGTCAGATAATAAATGCTTATGTGTTAGAAGATGGACAGCGAATTACATTCCATAATAAGTTTATTAATACTATCTGTACAAACATCAGAATCTTAAATTATTTTGTATGGCTGTAAGTGTTTTGATTTTCATTGAATTACATATGATTTAAATTTTCTCCAGATTTGCCAACAGTGAAGGTGTGTAACATGCTGTCAGACTATGGGGAGGACTCAGGAGACCATTACCCTATGTATCACACCAATCAGCCTAACAATGTCCGAGCTACTTCTGTACCCAACCTACCATCACAGATGACCAAGACCAGGTACAGCTATATCCCTGATAAAGAAAACTAAAGGGGATCAGCATGATTTCATAAAATCAGGCCCATATACATGTCTTTTCTGAAAAATAGTTCAAATAAGGGAGATTTACCTGCTGAACTTGAACAAACTTTACCTGGATAAAAGTAATATATACATATCAGACTATTTAGGTGTAAAACCAGCTTGTACTAAACTATTGTTGTAGGTAATGTTTAAGTCCTTTGATTGATTTATTTTTGCATGCTGTCGATTTAGATCAGTGTGTTGAAATCCTGTTTGATTTTGTTGTTAGTGATTTTATTGAATTGGCATGTTATTTCATCTTTGCATGATAAACAAAATCATATTAGATAAAAAACACATTCATGCCTGTTTTTTCTAAACTCTTTCATGATATATAGTAGAGTTTTTTAACTGTCCACTTATGTATCAAGGATTATATATACCATATACATATATATCTGTTAAAACTGAACTGTCAGACAATTCATTTGCTGGTGTATCTACCTCACCTACAACTGCCACTAATCTTATTTTAAGATTACAATTTAAGTAACGGAAATTATGGCAGTACATAAAAAGAATTTTTTTTTATGAAAGATTTCATTCGCCTGTATTCTAATTAAGTGTAGACATTTATCATGTCTTATCGATCTACTATATTTGATGAATTCCTGTAATTGAATTTTCAATTTTTTTTACCTTTTTATTTTATCTATAGAATCTAAAATCAGAAAAAAGTAGTCCACATATCTTTCTTCGGAAATTTGGCATCTTATTAAACTCTTTGTCTCATTTAGTGATTGCATGCTTTCATTGATTATCTCCCCTTAGACCCTATCAGAGGTGAGGACTGCTATACAACTGTGCTACCTACAGGGTTCTCCGCCACTTTTCTGATTTCAATACCGAAAAGTCGGTTTGATAATTTCCATTGTAGATTGTAGGAGTTCTCTCTATCAAACATACCACAAAAACGTTAATTGTTTTACTCATATAGTTTAAACTCATAGGGTCTACAATACTTACTCATAGATTAAACTCATAGGGTCTACAATATACTTACTCATAGTTTAAACTCATAGGGTCTACAATATTAACTCATAGTTTAAACTCATAGGGTCTACAATATTAACTCATAGTTTAATCATGTAGGGTCTACAATATTTACTCACGGTTTAATCATGTAGGGTCTACAATATACTTACTTATAGTTTAATCATGTAGGGTCTACAATATTTACTCAAAATAACATTAATGTCTGTTTTAATTGATGTGTAATGAAAAACACGGAAACTTTATTTTACCTTGAATATTAATTAAGCAAGAAATACAATTTTTATATGTTGAAAATCAGGTAATTACTAGTATTGGTATGAGTTGACAGAAAACAATAGTCATTATCTCTTTATGGTAATTATGATTATGATATAGTGATAACAAAACAATGTAAGGTATTTTATCAGTTCATTTATTTTCCTTTAGTGTAGTTTCCCTGTAAACTGAACATACATTTTACACATGGACATTGTAGATCATATGACCGTAATAGATTCAATAATTATAATGTAGATAATATATATAAAGTTTGATTATACAATGTCATTCAGATTCATTTTAATAAGAACAATTTTTGATATGATCCTAAGGAAATTAAAGTAAAATAATCACTTCAAATCACTAGATTAGATGGAAATAATTTTGATGAATCATATTATGTAGAATTTATTTTAATATTGTATCATATGCAGAGCTAGATGTAGAATTAGTGTTTATAGTGTCATGGATTCAAGTTACGGAGAACCCTGATCATGATTTGCTGTGTGTGGTTTGTAATAATTGTCGTGTTTACTTTAATCATACAGCATTTTACTTTTGTTTTATCGGTTTGATATCTTCACCCCTTAATTCCATCAAAAGCTTGATAGAAAAAAAAGGAGTGGAAAGTGTGTGTAGATATGGGTGTTGAGGAATTCTAGACATTTTTTTCTGTCTGTCTGTATAAGATATGACCATCCCTGTTTACACATCTGTCTGTCTCAATAAGATATGACCATCCCTGTTTACACATCTGTCTGTCTGTATAAGATATGACCATCCCTGTTTACACATCTGTCTGTATAAGATATGACCATCCCTGTTTACACATCTGTCTGTCTCAATAAGATATGACCATCCCTGTTTACACATCTGTCTGTCTGTATAAGATATGACCATCCCTGTTTACACATCTGTCTGTCTCAATAAGATATGACCATCCCTGTTTACACATCTGTCTGTCTGTATAAGATATGACCATCCCTGTTTACACATCTGTCTGTCTGTATAAGATATGACCATCCCTGTTTACACATCTGTCTGTCTGTATAAGATATGACCATCCCTGTTTACACATCTGTCTGTCTGTAAAAGATATGACCATCCCTGTTTACACATCTGTCTGTCTCAATAAGATATGACCATCCCTGTTTACACATCTGTCTGTCTGTATAAGATATGACCATCCCTGTTTACACATCTGTCTGTCTGTATAAGATATGACCATCCCTGTTTACACATCTGTCTGTCTGTATAAGATATGACCATCCCTGTTTACACACCTGTGTGTATAAGATATGACCATCCCTGTTTACACATCTGTCTGTCTCAATAAGATATGACCATCCCTGTTTACACATCTGTCTGTCTGTATAAGATATGACCATCCCTGTTTACACATCTGTCTGTCTCAATAAGATATGACCATCCCTGTTTACACATCTGTCTGTCTGTATAAGATATGACCATCCCTGTTTACACATCTGTCTGTCTGTATAAGATATGACCATCCCTGTTTACACACCTGTGTGTATAAGATATGACCATCCCTGTTTACACATCTGTCTGTCTGTATAAGATATGACCATCCCTGTTTACACACCTGTGTGTATAAGATATGACCATCCCTGTTTACACATCTGTCTGTCTCAATAAGATATGACCATCCCTGTTTACACATCTGTCTGTCTGTATAAAATATGACCATCCCTGTTTACACATCTGTCTGTCTGTATAAGATACGACCATCCCTGTTTACACATCTGTCTGTCTGTATAAGATATGATCATCCCTGTTTACACATCTGTCTGTCTCAATAAGATATGACCATCCCTGTTTACACATCTGTCGGTCTGTATAAGATATGACCATCCCTGTTTACACATCTGTCTGTCTGTATAAGATATGACCATCCCTGTTTACACATCTGTCTGTCTCAATAAGATATGACCATCCCTGTTTACACACCTGTCTGTCTGTATAAGATATGACCTTCCCTGTTTACACATCTCTCTGTCTCAATAAGATATGACCATCCCTGTTTACACATTTCCCCTATAATAATAGTTTGGCTTTATTTTACCCATGGATCACACACTGATCACCATTTAGCCAGTCTACTGTTGATACTGTAGTGCCAGGGCTGAGCAGCCTATAGTTTGTACTAGGAGAAATAAACAAGACTATTTTAATTCACATTTCAAACTAAGAAAAAAGAAGGTAACATTCAGGTAAGTTTTATACATTTTTCACAATTCAATGGATTTACACGGACTTGAGGGGATTTTTTTTTTGTTCTTTTTTTTTTGTAATTTTGATGAACACAAAATATATAAATTTGTACCCTGAATATGCACTCTGGTGACAAGTAAATAATCACATGATTGACTTTTAAACTTAAAACTCCACTTTACAAATCATTGAATATATATAATTAATTGGAATTGGGTTTATCAACATTTTCTTCATGCACAGCTTCTTTATTGTAGCCTTTTTAAATACATGTATGTATGGTTGAGTTTTATTGGAATTATATACTCACATATTTTCATTTTTTTTTTAACTCTATACACACTGTATAAAATTATATGTGCCTGAAATGATGTGATTTATACATGTACCTGTAAAATGTATATAAAGTAATGAAATGAAAAGATTAAAACAGTTGTTTGAAAAGGACAAGTAATTTGACACTTTCACATGTAATTTTTATATAATGTAAACAGTAAATGTTAATCTGTTTTAAGAATTCTACACAAGATTTTAGAATAATGAAATCTTCAACTTGCTGTGAATATTGAGTTTTTATTGAAGGACTAGATACAAGTCATTATTGTAAAAGTCACACATATATGTATATATATATATATAGTTTAAAAATATAAATTCAACACGACAACTGTTGTGTTTCACTAACGTACACAAAGTATCTACAAGTTTTATTCTATATATATATATATATCTTGCCTATGATTTACCGTCATCATTTCTTCGTTTTAGTACTGGCCTGCGACTAACAGCCCCAGCCAGCACCCCTGTGATCCACAATATGGACCCTCGCTCCAAACAGCAGCGACAGCAGGACCAGATGAATCGTCGCAACCTCAAGTATGTTGAGGTCCAGGAGGTATTTGACCTTGAGGATCTCAACAGTACCTGGGATGACACCTTTATAGCCAAACAGTATTATGTATGGGTCCCCAATGGCAAGGGCAGGACTCCTCGTAGTGAAAAATCAGCCGATCAACAGTAAGATCTCACTGTCATTTCCTTCAATAATAATAAAGCCGATCAACAGTAAGATCTCACTGTCATTTCCTTCAATAATAATACAGCCGATCAACAGTAAGATCTCACTGCCATTTCCTTCAATAATAATACAGATTTATAGGTACTGAGGTTATTTTTTCTTTGAAATATTTCTTGCTTTAAAATTTAATCTGTAAAGCTATAAGACTCTTCAGATATTTATTACTGTGTTAACATTTCAATTTGTATAAAACTTGCCTCTAACTCCTTTGTAGATCCTCTATAAGCCAAATGAATGCCTCAAGAAAAGTTCTTGTGAAGGACATGACAGAGGATATGATTCCGCGTCATTATGAGTATGAACGCTACATGCAGGCCAGATCTGTAAGTACACTTCATTGTGACTATAAACAATGCACCTCAAAGAGGTTGACTAATTTGTTTTACTGTTTTTGTTTAATTGTGCAAAGGCTAACTTAAGACAGGGAATTTTGATTTCTCTTCTGTACAAATTGTGTAAAAATGTATACTTTCTGCAGTAGTCTTCATCCATGTATTGGTGTTCAGTTAAAATTCTGAATAATGCTATCTGATTTATAAAATGTAAGATAATATATAAATTCTGTTTTGAGATAAGATATAAATCATGTGATATAATATATAAATCATCTGGGATTAGATTTAAATCCTGTGAGATAAGATATAAGTCATCTGGGATTAGATATAAATCCTGTAAGATAAGATATAAATCCTGTAAGATAAGATATAAATCCTGTAAGATAAGATATAAATCCTGTAAGATAAGATATAAATCCTCTGAGATAAGATATAAATGCTGTAAGATAATATAAAAATCCTGTGAGATAAGATATAAAACCTGTAAGATAATATATAAATCATGTAAGATAATATATAAATCCTGTAAGATAATATATAAATCCTGTAAGATAAGAGAAAGAACCTGTAAGATAAGATATAAATCCTGTAAGATAAGATATAAATCCTGTAAGATAAGATATAAATCCTGTAAGATAAGATATAAATCCTCTGAGATAAGATATAAATCCTGTAAGATAAGATATAGAACCTGTAAGATAAGATATAAATCCTGTAAGATAAGATATAAATCCTGTAAGATAATATATAAATCCTCTGAGATAAGATATAAATCCTGTAAGATAATATATTAATCCTGTAAGATAAGATATGAATCCTGTAAGATAAGATATAAATCCTGTAAGATAAGATATAAACTCTCTGAGATAAGATATAAATCTTCATTGTGATATAAGATTAATATGTAAGATTTCGAATTTGTTTTGAGTTTTAGGGACTAAAATATTATTGGTCAAGTGACAATAACTATGATGTTTTTTTTTCAAAATAGATTAAGGACAATTAAAAATTGTTGAGCTTCAGAAGTCATATTCATGTTTTGTTGTTTGGCTGACATGATAGCATGCTGTATTTCTCTCTCGATTGATGATTACCTCCGATTGTTTACATATGATTGTTTACCTGTTGTTGTTTTCAGCCATCAGTCAGGGTAATAAGTTACAGTACTCAGTCACCATTAATTGTAACACAAGTAGAGCACCAACCCACTGACCATTATTAACTTTATACCCGGGTACATCTCATTATCTACTCTAGAATACATTATCTACTTAGCAACAAGTCACCATCACTGCTTTCAGATCTTATCTGTTAAGTAATATTTTATATTCTACAAATTTTCAGCACATTTTTTTTTATTGTTATATTAAGATTTTTTTTTTTGTATTTAAATATGGTTTAATTTGACATCAATCATTTTAAAAAGTAAATTGTAATAACAAATCTTATGTCCATATATTGAAGTAAATTATTATATAAAAAAAATGACATAATATTTGACAGTGTAACAATAGAAACAATTAAATGTTTGTCAGTATGTATTACTAGTGAGACAATTTTAAAACAGTCTTTATAAAATCAAAACAAAGAAGAGTTATTCCCCCTGCATTATTTCTGACTTAACTGAATGCATGCATACTTGCCAACTAAATTTAGAGTATGAAATTGAACCTCCCTTAAAAAGGTAAGGTTGACAGGTTTACTTACCATCATGTTGACATTCTAAAGTTAATATACTAGCCTACCTCGATTATCGTGTGATTTATCAATGAGCTATAGTGAGGGTTTACTCTGTCCATCCTCAACACTGAAGACCCAACCGACTTCAGGTGATCCATTACTGTATAAGTTAGGATCAGAAATGTAATAATGATAAGTTTAATTACCATTTAATTACAAAACTGTGCTGTTAATGACGGGCACTATAATGAATTTATAGATCTATAGTAACTACATCTTTAGTAGCTATAAATATGATTAATTTGTACTTTTTTATATCTACCTGAGTATCACAATTTACCTTTGTTATACAGCCGGACAGTTTAAGATATACCAATACTAAGTTATATGAGGTAAACTGAACTTGAAATGGTGGAAGTAGAATATTGGTGATGGTCGACTTGTTAATAGGATTAGAGATTTTCTTTAGGTGTGACTCATTACTAATGGAATCAGAAATTACACAATACATGTACATCACGCCTGTATTGGGTGAGGAATCCAGGTTTTCCATCCTGAAATAAATTCTACCTTAATTATGATTCCCGATGAATCACTGGAGTAAGTGTTGTGACTGACATGCAGACAAAGTTTAGTATATAATTATGTTGCACTCTAGTATCAGATCTCATTAACAGGAGGCAATTATAGAATATATAATGTACATATCATGGAATCTTATTTACTTTATACAACCTTAGAATAAGGCTGTTTCCAGGATAAAGCTATAGAATCAGCCTGTATTCAGGAAAAAGCTATAGAAACAGCCTGTATCCAGGATAAAGCTATATAAACAGCCTGTATCCAGGATAAAGCTATATAAACAGCCTGATTTCAGGATAAAGCTATAGAAACAGCCTGTATCCAGGAAAAAGCTATAGAAACAGCCTGTATCCAGGATAAAGCTATATAAACAGCCTGTATCCAGGATAAAACTATAGAAAAAGGCAGTATCTAGGATAAAGCTATAGAAACAGCCTGTATCCAGGATAAAACTATAGAAAAAGGCAGTATCTAGGATAAAGCTATAGAAACAGCCTGTATCCAGGATAAAACTATAGAAAAAGGCAGTATCTAGGATAAAGCTATAGAAACAGCCTGTATCCAGGATAAAACTATAGAAAAAGGCAGTATCTAGGATAAAGCTATAGAAACAGCCTGTATCCAGGATAAAGCTATAGAAACAGCCTGTATCCAGGAAAAACCTATATAAACAGCCTGTATCCAGGATAAAGCTATAGAAACAGCCTGTATCCAGGAAAAACCTATAGAAACAGCCTGTATCCAGGAAAAACCTATAGAAACAGCCTGTATCCAGGATAAAGCTATAGAAACAGCCTGTATCCAGGATAAAGCTATAGAAACAGACTGTATCCAGGATAAAGCTATAGAAACAGCCTGTATCCAGGATAAAGCTATAGAAACAGCCTGTATCCAGGATAAAGCTATAGAAACAGCCTGTATCTAGGATAAAGCTGTAGAAACAGCCTGTATCCAGGATAAAGCTATAGAAACAGCCTGTATCTAGGATAAAGCTGTAGAAACAGCCTGTATCCAGGATAAAGCTATAGAAACAGCCTGTATCCAGGATAAAGCTATAGAAACAGCCTGTATCCAGGATAAAGCTATATAAACAGCCTGTATCCAGGATAAAGCTATAGAAACAGCCTGTATCCAGGATAAAGCTATAGAAACAGCCTGTATCCAGGATAAAGCTATAGAAACAGCCTGTATCCAGGATAAAGCTATAGAAACAGCCTGTATCCAGGATAAAGCTATAGAAACAGCCTGTATCCAGGATAAAGCTATATAAACAGCCTGTATCCAGGATTAAAAAGCTATAGAAACAGCCTGTATCCAGGATAAAGCTGTAGAAAAAGGCAGTATCTAGGATAAAGCTATAGAAACAGCCTGTATCCAGGAAAAAGCTATAGAAACAGCCTGTATCCAGGATAAAGCTAGATTTGTATCCCTCCTGAACCCACAGGGTCAAAACCTCCCTCTTTGTGTCTATATAATGTCAGGTTACAGTTTTAAGGGAGCAGATATTTAAGAATACCGCAGTATTAGATATAAGATAATTAGATTTACCAAGATAGATTACAACATACATTGCATGGTTACTGTTCCCTATATTAATTTATAGTTCTAGTTTATAACAAGGTCAAATGGACCTTTAATCTCAAAGTCTAACGTTGAGTTGTCGAGGAACTAATTGGTTGTGTATGAGTAGTTGATTATTGCTACATTCCAATCAGTAGAGAGATTCCTAATATGTATAACTTCTTACATCAAACTTACCAGTCTTTTTCTTTAGTATTCATGGTTTAGTTTAGTTTTAATTGTCTTAATTAGAAACCTATTTTAGTTTTAATTTTTTTAGTATCTAATATGGTTGAAAAATCTAATTTAGTGAAATCTCTCATTGGTTGGAATGGTTTATAGTGTTTTACAATGGATTTTAGTCTGTGTTATTTTCAATTGATAAAACCTATATTACGGTATGATTTAAAAAGTTGTTGTTCAAGAGAGAACCTGTAATCTGTTAAATAAACTTGTGGCATAGTAATGAATAATTAGACATTTCTCAAAGCGCTAATAGCTGTACTTTTGATAATAGTTATATTTCTGAAATACAATAAACTAATAATAGATTCATAAAAAAAGACTAGTAAAAATACAGCAATTGAAGTTACAATATCAGTAATGTGTTATTCTGGACCAAGTGAGTATAAAACACTTAGTGTAGTCAAATGGAAAAATTAAACTATTTTTGTTACAGCTTTTGACATGTTTTGAACTTTAAGCTCCGTTTGTGTCGGAGCACAGACATACATGTTTCACTTTTTCTTGGCTTTTTTGTCTTTTATTTACCTAATTTGCATTAATTGAAACTGATCAAAACAATAACATTTTCTTTTTCACCATTTTTGATTCTCTAAAGCAATCATCACACTGATCTGTAAAATGTTAATGTATGTGAACATTGATTTCCATACAGGCTGACAGCTGGCCGGTACTGAAGGTAGATTTGTGTATACCCTGTACCTATATAGTCTCTATGATAACATCATGTAGTCTGCCTAATAAGGAGACAAGCTTGTTCAATGTCTACTTACCTGACTGTAGAACCCTCTAGTTTTAACTTGTCACTCAGAAGTATTTTATTTCTCCTTGTTTAGTCATTAGTTGTACTGCACCTATTTGCGCACTTTTTTGTATTATCAAGTCTGAGTTGAATGCATGTATAGAAGTTTGTCAATATCCACCTCTGATTTGAATACCTTGCATGTTCTCCTTGATCACCTTGCAATCCCTCCATCCTCCTTACCACCACAGTGTTATAATGTCAGAGCTGTGTGAGCTTCCCTACAATATCATACTTATAAACTTTTATAAAAGATGGAAGGTAAATCTACCAAACTGACTAAAGATAAAATCAGCCTTCAGATGTGTTATTAGTGGGTGAGGAAAGGCCATGTTTATCACTACAATATCTATTACAGCCCTGCAGGTACCTTATATAGTAATCATGTTGTCCATCCGTCCGTCCATCCTTCTTTTCGTCCCCGTCCATTTGTCCATATTTTTATTTCTTTTACACAATATTGATGGAAGTAAATGGATGTTTTAAAAATTTTGCTGTGTGATTCCCCATGCAACCTTGTTCTGCTTGGTAATTTTTGGACAGATCAGATTCAAAATGACTGCTATTCAGCCATATTGGATTTCAACATTAAAAGATTCAGTATTTTTTTTGCTTGTGTAAACATTTTGCTTTGATATCTTGAAGCAAATTTAGCCAAAGTAAAACAAGAATTCAACTGATTGAAGGTTGAAGTCATTGGATCAAAAGTAAAAGTCAATTTTTTTACAGATGAACATTTTGTTACAATTTTTATCAAGCAATGTTGGTCAGAATTAATTTAGTTAGAATTTATATTAAAGGAACAAGTCAACTGATCAAAGGTCAGGGTCACTAGGTCAAAAGTCAAGGTTGCATTTTGTATGTTATTTCTAATTAACATTTTCTGAAGAAATTATGAAGTAAAGTTGGTCAGAATTAAAGAAGAATTCAACTTTCCAAAGATCAAGATTACTGGGTCAAGGGTAAAGGACATTAATGGTTCCAAAGGTCAAAGACAAAGTGTATCTCTGACCCTGGTTCTTAGTGGGGGGTGTATTTAGGATTTAAATACAGCAAATCAAGTCGAACAAAAGAGTTTTATACCAATATTTTCATTTCCGTTAGCCAAACAGATATGGAGATGGATGTGTATGATGCATATTTTGCTTCCTTGTCATACGATGGGGCCCATGATGACCTGTCCTTGTCTTAGTTTATTTCATTATTTGATAGTAGATGTAGTATGAGTTACCGTTACAGCACTATTGTTAGATTATAACTGTTCAACTCTTGTTTTAATTGATCTCATTACTAACTATTGCAACCTGTTGAGACAGCTCAACTTGCCTTTGAATATTATTTGAAGACTAAAGATTTTGAATTATTTCTAGAAAGAATTAATTTTTGATCCTGATATTTCTTTTGTTGATTCCTCCGACCTTCACTTTTATTATTGTTGTGTACCTTGCTTTAGTAGTTAATAAAACCTGAGTTATAGTGAGCCAACTGTATTGTTTATTTGAAATTTGTTGAAAATTAGATTTAAGTATTATATCAGGTTACTTACCAATATTCTCCCTGTGTTACCCTTTATCTCCCTGTGTTACCCTGTATATCCCTGTGTTACCCTGTATCTCCCTGTATCTCCCTGTGTTATCCTGTATCTCTGTGTTACCCTGTGTTACCCTGTATCTCCCTGTGTTTCCCTGTATCTCCCTGTGTTACCCTGTATCTCCCTGTGTCACCCTGTATCTCCCTGTGTTATCCTGTATCTCCCTGTGTTACCCTGTATCTCTGTGTTACCCTGTGTTACCCTGTATCTCCCTGTGTTACCCTGTATCTCCCTGTGTACCCTGTATCTCTCTGTATCTCCCTGTGTTATCCTGTATCTCCCTGTGTTACCCTGTATCTCTGTGTTACCCTGTGTTACCCTGTATCTCCCTGTGTTACCCTGTATCTCCCTGTATCTCCCTGTGTTATCCTGTATCTCCCTGTGTTACCCTGTATCTCTGTGTTACCCTGTGTTACCCTGTATCTCCCTGTGTACCCTGTGTTACCCTGTATCTCCCTGTGTTTCCCTGTATCTCCCTGTGTTACCTTGTATCTCCCTGTGTCACCCTGTATCTCCCTGTGTTATCCTGTATCTCCCTGTGTTACCTTGTATCCCTGTGTTACCCTGTGTTACCCTGTATCTCCCTGTGTTACCCTGTATCTCTCTGTATCTCCCTGTGTTACCCTGTATCTCTGTGTTACCCTGTGTTACCCTGTATCTCCCTGTGTTACCCTGTATCTCCCTGTGTTACCTTGTATCTCTGTGTTACCCTATGTTACCCTGTGTTACCCTGTATCTCCCTGTGTTACCCTGTATCTCCCTGTATCTCCCTGTGTTATCCTGTATCTCCCTGTGTTACCCTGTATCTCTGTGTTACCCTGTATCTCCCTGTGTTTCCCTGTATCTCCCTGTGTTACCCTGTATCTCCCTATGTTACCCTGTATCTCCCTATATTACCCTGTATCTCCCTGTGTTACCCTGTATCTCCCTGTGTTACCCTGTATCGAGACCCTGTATCTCCCTGTGTTACCCTGTATCTCCCTGTGTTACCCTGTATCTCCCTGTGTCACCCTGTATCTCCCTGTGTTACCCTGTATCTCTCTGTGTTACCCTGTATCTCCCTGTGTCACCCTGTGTTACCCTGTGTCACCCTGTATCTCCCTGTGTCACCCTGTATCTCCCTGTGTTACCCTGTATCTCTCTGTGTTACCCTGTATCTCTCTGTGTTACCCTGTATCTCCCTGTGTTACCCTGTATCTCTCTGTGTGACCTTGCATCTCCCTGTGTTACCCTGTGTTACCCTGTATCTCCCTGTGTTACCCTGTATCTCCCTATGTTACCCTGTATCTCCCTATATTACCCTGTATCTCCCTGTGTTACCCTGTATCTCCCTGTGTTACCCTGTATCTCCCTGTATCTCCCTGTGTTACCCTGTATCTCCCTGTGTTACCCTGTATCTCCCTGTATCTCCCTGTGTTACCCTGTATCTCCCTGTGTTACCCTGTATCGAGACCCTGTATCTCCCTGTGTTACCCTGTATCTCCCTGTGTTACCCTGTATCTCCCTGTGTTACCCTGTATCTCCCTGTGTTACCCTGTATCTCCCTGTGTTACCCTGTATCTCCCTGTGTCACCCTGTATCTCCCTGTGTTACCCTGTATCTCCCTGTGTTACCCTGTATCTCCCTGTGTCACCCTGTATCTCCCTGTGTTACCCTGTATCTCCCTGTGTTACCCTGTGTAACCCTGTATCTCCCTGTGTCACCCTGTATCTCCCTGTGTTACCCTGCATCTCTCTGTGTTACCCTGTATCTCTCTGTGTTACCCTGTATCTCCCTGTGTTACCCTGTATCTCCCTGTGTTACCCTGTATCTCTCTGTGTGACCTTGCATCTCCCTGTGTTACCCTGTATCTCCCTGTGTTACCCTGTATCTCCCTGTGTTACCCTGTATCTCCCTGTGTTACCCAGTGTTACCCTGTATCTCCCTGTGTTGTGATCGTTATTGTTGTAGAGTAGTTGTTTATATGTGTGGGAATGGAAGTGAGTATATCATAGTTTATTCAGTAATTTGTCAATGGGACCGGTGTGTGACTACATTATATTCTTAGTGAAGTGATAGATTGATGTTTGATGTAAATATTGATGTCAAACATTTTACAGAAACAGTAAAAGTCAAACTCATTTCCAGGTGATGGTGTGCCCTGATGTTTATGGTATCTAACAAAACATATAGTTTATCAATAACCAACACTATATGCTTCGAAAACTGAAAAAGAAATGTACTCAGTTTCAAATTCATAGATCTAGAAAGATGACTATTTTGTATTAATGTGAACCATTTGCTGGAATCTGAACTAGGTTTAGTCACAGGAAATCTTTTATTTTCACTGATACAGTATATCACAATTTTTCAATCATTTTAAACTTGGTGAGTATCAATCTTTTGATAAAATGTAATTCTCATTAAAACATTTTGAAATCCCACAAATTGTTCAGACATATTTAAATGTTGTAATACTTATCTATTACTTAATAGTCATTAGGTTGTATTTATGATTGATTACAGAAAAAACGTGCCGTGACATCACCGACATACAGCATGTACAATCGCCGTACCCCTTATTCGAGCATCGGTAATTCTGCCCATGGGAGGACAGCAGCTAGATACAGATGGGTAGGTACAATAGGAGGATGTGCATACTTCAGGTTCCATGTTTCCCTTTTACATCACATAAAATGTGAAACCATTGAAAAGAAGATTATTTTTCACACATGGTTTGCTATAAATGTTTATTTAACTTTAAATATCAAATGCTACAAATTTTGGTGTGCTTTTTATTTGATTTGAAGTGTTTTAAAATGGTGAAGGTTATTTGTGAATATAATACAAAATTGAACCTTAGAAAATGTATCACAATATGAACACAAGCAACACAGTATAAAGAAGGGGTTTGTGGTAGGGGTTATCTCCCTTTGATTAATACACATCCTATCTTGTGTTCTATAATATGTACTGTGATACCTAATATTATAGATTGTATCTTATATACACTGTACATATATTACATAAATTATTTAAAAACATGTGTACCTGTCCAATATATGTGCTATCTAATTCTATATGTAAGTGACTTGTGTAACTAATGCAGCATCAAATGATAATTTGTTTGTTGATCTAACGGTGAAGGGATGTTTAACTACTGTCGTTTATGTACGTCGTGTGGTTTTGTTGCTTTGCCCTGTAGAATTGACGATTTGCTTGATCTTCCTCGAGATATCCTGGTCAAGGTGTTGGATCATGCCAAACAGAGGTGAGTCAGTCATAATACTACAGTGACCCAATATATAACATGATGATTACCAACCGCAACTTCGGTGTTTTTCTTTCTTTTTTTTTTTAAACCTCTGAGGCATTGGCCAGCAATTCTTGAGTAAAGTAGTTCTATGATGGTTTTTAAATCTATGAAACTATTACTATGAATGATTAAGATGTATACATCGATTTTTAGCTCACCTTTTCATAAGGACCAAGGTGAGCTAATGCCACACAGTGATATCTTTGTCCATCGTACACCAACAGAATCTTCAAAGATTTTATAATCAATGATTTGAATTTGTAAAAATTAATTTGACCGTTGGATTCAAAATATTTTGTACAAATGGTGGGACTGACACCCAAAGGGACTGAGAGGCAGGGCCAAAATGGGGCAATTTGGCTATATTGCTGAAAGTATACCTTAGCTAAGGTAGTGGTGATTCAAAATCATACAAGTGATTAACCCTGAGGGGCCTGAGGTGTGGTGCCTGAAGTGTGGTGCCTGAGATGTGGTGCCTGAGGTGTGGAGCCTAAAGTGTGGTGCCTGAGATGTGGTGGCTGAGGTGTGGGGCCTGAGATGTGGTGCCTGAGGTGTGGAGCCTAAAGTGTGGTGCCTGAGATGTGGTGGCTGAGGTGTGGAGCCTAAAGTGTAGGGCCTGAGGTGTGGTGGCTGAGGTGTGGTGCCTGAGGTGTGGAGACTGAGGTGTGGTGCCTGAGGTGTGGTGCCTGAGGTGTGGTGCCTGAGGTGTGGTACCTGAGATGTGGTGCCTGAGATGTGGTGGCTGAGGTGTGGTGGCTGAGGTGTGGTGCCTGAGGTGTGGAGACTGAGGTGTGGTGCCTGAGGTGTGGGGCCTGAGGTGTGGTGGCTGAGGTGTGGTGCCTGAGGTGTGGTGGCTGAGGTGTGGTGGCTGAGGTGTGGTGCCTGAGGTGTGGTGCCTGAGGTGTGGTGGCTGAGGTGTGGTGCCTGAGGTGTGGAGACTGAGGTGTGGTGCCTGAGGTGTGGTGCCTGAGGTGTGGAGACTGAGATGTGGTGGCTGAGGTGTGGTGCCTGAGGTGTGGGGCCTGAGGTGTGGGGCCTGAGGTGTGGTGCCTGAGGTGTGGGGCCTGAGGTGTGGGGCCTGAGGTGTGGGGCCTGACATGTGGGGCCTGAGGTGTGGTGCCTGAGGTGTGGTGCCTGAGGTGTGGAGACTGAGGTGTGGTGCCTGAGGTGTGGAGACTGAGATGTGGTGGCTGAGGTGTGGTACCTGAGATGTGGTGCCTGATGTGTGGGGCCTGAGGTGTGGTGCCTGAGGTGTGGGGCCTGAGGTGTGGGGCCTGAGGTGTGGGGCCTGTGATGTGGGGTCTGAGGTGTGGAGACTGAGGTGTGGTGCCTGAGGTGTGGGGCCTGAGGTGTGGTACCTGAGGTGTGGAGACTGAGGTGTGGTGCCTGAGGTGTGGGGCCTGAGGTGTGATGCCTGAGGTGTGGTGCCTGAGGTGTGGTGCCTGAGGTGTGTTGACTGAGGTGTGGGGCCTAAGAGGTATGGTGCCTGATGTGTGGGGCCTGACATGTGGGGCCTGAGGTGTGGTGCCTGAGGTGTGGTGCCTGAGGTGTGGGGCCTGTGATGTGGGGTCTGAGGTGTGGAGACTGAGATGTGGGGCCTGAGGTGTGGTGCCTGAGGGGTGGTAGCTGAGGTGTGGTGCCTGAGGTGTGTTGACTGAGGTGTGGGGCCTAAGAGGTATGGTGCCTGAGATGTGGGGCCTGAGGTATGGTGCCTGAGGTGTGGTGCCTGAGGTGTGTTGACTGAGGTGTGGTGCCTGAGATGTGGGGCCTGAGGTGTGGTGCCTGAGGTGTGGTGCCTGAGGTGTGTTGACTGAGGTGTGGGGCCTAAGAGGTATGGTGCCTGATGTGTGGGGCCTGACATGTGGGGCCTGAGGTGTGGTGCCTGAGGTGTGGTGACTGAGGTGTGGGGCCTGAGGTGTGGGGCCTGAGGTGTGTTGACTGAGGTGTGGGGCCTAAGAGGTATGGTGCCTGATGTGTGGGGCCTGACATGTGGGGCCTGAGGTGTGGTGCCTGAGGTGTGGTGCCTGAGGTGTGGGGCCTGAGGTGTGGTGCCTGAGGTGTGGGGCCTGAGGTGTGGGGCCTGAGGTGTGGGGCCTGAGGTGTGGTGCCTGAGGTGTGGTGCCTGAGGTGTGGGGCCTGAGGTGTGGTGGCTGAGGTGTGGTGGCTGAGGTGTGGGGCCTTACATGTGGGGCCTGAGGTGTGGGGCCTGAGGTGTGGGGCCTGAGGTGTGGTGGCTGAGGTGTGGTGCCTGGGGTGTGGTGCCTGAGGTGTGGTGCCTGAGGTGTGGTGCCTGAGGTGTGGTGCCTGAGGTGTGGTACCTGAGGTGTGGGGCCTGAGGTGTGGTGCCTGAGATGTGGGGCCTGAGGTGTGTTGACTGAGGTGTGGTGGCTGAGGTGTGGGGCCTGAGGTGTGGTACCTGAGGTGTGGGGCCTGAGGTGTGGTGCCTGAGATGTGGGGCCTGAGGTGTGTTGACTGAGGTGTGGTGCCTGAGATGTGGGGCCTGAGGTGTGTTGACTGAGGTGTGGTGCCTGAGGTGTGTTGACTGAGGTGTGGGGCCTAAGAGGTATGGTGCCTGAGGTGTGGGGCCTGAGGCATGGTGCCTAATGGGGAAGTTTAGCATTTTTTTTTAAATCCTTCCTTGATTTGGTCCAGGTTTGGTCTGAAGCATGCATTAGTGAAGGTAAACCCATTTTGCATAAATGGTGAGGCAGGACCCTAAGGGTATGAAAAGTGGGGTTCAATATGGTAAATATTTTAAATTCTTATTCTCTTTCAATGACAGTATTATGTTCAAATTCATTCCAAAACATCCTTTGGTTTACTGGAAATTCATTTTATGCAAAGTGTGGGTCTATGACCCCGGAGTGGTGAGGTAAAATAGAGGAATTTCAGCTATTTCTTTAAATCATTCTGTTACAGGAAAGACAAGATTTTGTCTTAATTTAAGGTTCCATATTGGAGAGATTGCAGATGCCCTTTATAAATAACTCTGTGTGCCCGTAAACCCATCTGTCTGTCCGCTGTCTATCTCTCCACTAATTTAGTGCCTGGTTATCAACTTTAGTATTTATTGACCAATTAAAATAAAATTAAGTCAAGATTTTCAGTTTACAAAACCGCATACTCATGTCAAAAAATCAATGTCTAAGGTCATTGTCATTAGGTCAAATATCAAGGCCAAACTTTGTATCTTTCTGCTGATGAATATTTTGCTGGTCAGAATTAAACAAGGAGTCAATAGACCAAAATTCAAGGTCATCGGGATCAAAGGTCACGGTCCTTGCATGGTGTTTTGCTATAATCATTGAAATGTCCAAGTGAGTGATACAGTCCTCCCCGGCCTCTTGTTATCAAGTTAATGTTTTTTGTAATATGCTGCAAAGTTTGTGGTTTTATGTTAATAGATTTTGGCCAACCGCATATTCTTGAATTTGCTGTAAATTACTGTAAGCAAAGTTGTCACAAGCAAATTAAAGTTGTTTACTGCTACTTTATTGTTGCAGCCATTTTATAATTGGTGAAACAAACAGACTAGTGTGTGCCAAGTGATAATTAACTTTCAGCAAGGTTGTCACAAATGCTTCAAACTGTGTAAGAGAATGATTCCCTTTACCACATGAATGTGATGTCATTAAATTTCTTGTACAGTAATTGGACGTACATGTCATGTCTGGAAATCGTGTGACCTTTGTGAGGCGCCTTTATCTGTGTAATTACATCCCACAGGTACCATCCGAGATTATTGTCTAATAGAATTATACCTACAGATGTGAACATACACTAGGCTCTATGTATAGGTTAGAATTATACCTACAGATGTGAACATACACTATAGGCTCTACGTATAGATTATTATGTACAAACTCTTAAGGTTAAACTACTCCTTGGAGGCAAGCATTAAATTGCTTATATTTTTTTAGTATTCCTTTTTACTATATCCTGGCTCGGCTATATTTTAGTATCAAGTTATTGCAGTTCCTGACATTATCCGGTTTTATGCAAGCTATTGAAAATTAGGAAAACAGCTGCTCACATTTTACAATATTCACCTTTTATAAAAGGTCTTAGTGTACAAACTGAACCTGTCTGACTCATACATAAACCACACTGTAACCTTGTCTGACTTATACACGACCAAACTGTAACCTAGTCTGACTTATACACCACCAAACTGTAATCTTGTCTGACTTATACACCACCAAACTGTAATCTTGTCTGACTTATACACGACCAAACTGTAATCTTGTCTGACCAAACTGTAATCTTGTCTGACTTATACACAACCAAACTGTAATCTTGTCTGACTTATACACGACCAAACTGTAATCTAGTCTGACTTATACACCACCAAACTGTAATCTTGTCTGACTTATACACCACCAAACTGTAATCTTGTCTGACTTATACACCACCAAACTGTAACCTTGTCTGACTTATACACCACCAAACTGTAATCTTGTCTGACTTATACACCACCAAACTGTAACCTTGTCTGACTTATACACAACCAAACTGTAATCTTGTCTGACTTATACACGACCAAACTGTAATCTAGTCTGACTTATACACCACCAAGCTGTAACCTTGTCTGACCAAACTGTAATCTTGTCTGACTTATACACAACCAAACTGTAATCTTGTCTGACTTATACACCACCAAACTGTAACCTTGTCTGACCAAACTGTAATCTTGTCTGACTTATACACGACCAAACTGTAATCTTGTCTGACTTATACACCACCAAACTGTAATCTTGTCTGACTTATACACCACCAAACTGTAACCTAGTCTGACTTATACACCACCAAACTGTAATCTTGTCTGACTGATACACCACCAAACTGTAACCTAGTCTGACTTATACACCACCAAACTGTAACCTAGTCTGACTTATACACCACCAAACTGTAATCTTGTCTGACTTATACACCACCAAACTGTAATCTTGTCTGACTTATACACGACCAAACTGTAATCTTGTCTGACTTATACACCACCAAACTGTAATCTTGTCTGACTTATACACCACCAAACTGTAATCTTGTCTGACTTATACACGACCAAACTGTAATCTTGTCTGACTTATACACGACCAAACTGTAATCTTGTCTGACTTATACACCACCAAACTGTAATCTTGTCTGACTTATACACCACCAAACTGTAATCTTGTCTGACTTATACACGACCAAACTGTAATCTTGTCTGACTTATACACCACCAAACTGTAACCTAGTCTGACTTATACACCACCAAACTGTAATCTTGTCTGACTTATACACCACCAAACTGTAATCTTGTCTGACTTATACACGACCAAACTGTAACCTAGTCTGACTTATACACCACCAAACTGTAATCTTGTCTGACTTATACACCACCAAACTGTAACCTAGTCTGACTTATACACCACCAAACTGTAACCTAGTCTGACTTATACACCACCAAACTGTAATCTTGTCTGACTTATACACCACCAAACTGTAATCTTGTCTGACTTATACACCACCAAACTGTAATCTTGTCTGACTTATACACGACCAAACTGTAATCTAGTCTGACTTATACACCACCAAACTGTAATCTTGTCTGACTTATACACCACCAAACTGTAATCTTGTCTGACTTATACACGACCAAACTGTAATCTTGTCTGACTTATACACCACCAAACTGTAATCTAGTCTGACTTATACACCACCAAACTGTAATCTTGTCTGACTTATACACCACCAAACTGTAATCTTGTCTGACTTATACACGACCAAACTGTAATCTTGTCTGACTTATACACGACCAAACTGTAATCTTGTCTGACTTATACACCACCAAACTGTAACCTTGTCTGACTTATACACGACCAAACTGTAATCTTGTCTGACTTATACACCACCAAACTGTAATCTTGTCTGACTTATACACCACCAAACTGTAATCTTGTCTGACTTATACACCACCAAACTGTAATCTTGTCTGACTTATACACCACCAAACTGTAATCTTGTCTGACTTATACACGACCAAACTGTAATCTTGTCTGACTTATACACGACCAAACTGTAATCTTGTCTGACTTATACACCACCAAACTGTAATCTTGTCTGACTTATACACCACCAAACTGTAATCTTGTCCGACTTATACACGACCAAACTGTAACCTAGTCTGACTTATACTAGACCAAACTGTAATCTTGTCTGACTTATACACGACCAAACTGTAACCTAGTCTGACTTATACACGACCAAACTGTAATCTTGTCTGACTTATACACGACCAAACTGTAATCTTGTCTGACTTATACACGACCAAACTGTAATCTTGTCTGACTTATACACGACCAAACTGTAACCTAGTCTGACTTATACACGACCAAACTGTAATCTTGTCTGACTTATACACCACCAAACTGTAATCTTGTCTGACTTATACACGACCAAACTGTAACCTAGTCTGACTTATACACGACCAAACTGTAATCTTGTCTGACTTATACACGACCAAACTGTAACCTAGTCTGACTTATACACCACCAAACTGTAACCTAGTCTGACTTATACACCACCAAACTGTAATCTTGTCTGACTTATACACCACCAAACTGTAATCTTGTCTGACTTATACACGACCAAACTGTAATCTTGTCTGACTTATACACGACCAAACTGTAACCTAGTCTGACTTATACACCACCAAACTGTAACCTAGTCTGACTTATACACCACCAAACTGTAATCTTGTCTGACTTATACACCACCAAACTGTAATCTTGTCTGACTTATACACCACCAAACTGTAATCTTGTCTGACTTATACACCACCAAACTGTAACCTAGTCTGACTTATACACCACCAAACTGTAACCTAGTCTGACTTATACACCACCAAACTGTAATCTTGTCTGACTTATACACCACCAAACTGTAATCTTGTCTGACTTATACACCACCAAACTGTAATCTTGTCTGACTTATACACCACCAAACTGTAACCTAGTCTGACTTATACACGACCAAACTGTAACCTAGTCTGACTTATACACGACCAAACTGTAATCTTGTCTGACTTATACACCACCAAACTGTAATCTTGTCTGACTTATACACCACCAAACTGTAACCTTGTCTGACTTATACACGACCAAACTGTAATCTTGTCTGACTTATACACCACCAAACTGTAATCTTGTCTGACTTATACACCACCAAACTGTAACCTAGTCTGACTTATACACCACCAAACTGTAACCTAGTCTGACTTATACACCACCAAACTGTAATCTTGTCTGACTTATACACCACCAAACTGTAATCTTGTCTGACTTATACACCACCAAACTGTAATCTTGTCTGACTTATACACCACCAAACTGTAACCTAGTCTGACTTATACACGACCAAACTGTAACCTAGTCTGACTTATACACGACCAAACTGTAATCTTGTCTGACTTATACACCACCAAACTGTAATCTTGTCTGACTTATACACCACCAAACTGTAACCTTGTCTGACTTATACACGACCAAACTGTAATCTTGTCTGACTTATACACCACCAAACTGTAATCTTGTCTGACTTATACACGACCAAACTGTAATCTTGTCTGACTTATACACGACCAAACTGTAATCTTGTCTGACTTATACACCACCAAACTGTAATCTTGTCTGACTTATACACCACCAAACTGTAATCTTGTCTGACTTATACACGACCAAACTGTAACCTAGTCTGACTTATACACGACCAAACTGTAATCTTGTCTGACTTATACACGACCAAACTGTAACCTAGTCTGACTTATACACGACCAAACTGTAATCTTGTCTGACTTATACACGACCAAACTGTAATCTTGTCTGACTTATACACGACCAAACTGTAATCTTGTCTGACTTATACACGACCAAACTGTAACCTAGTCTGACTTATACACGACCAAACTGTAATCTTGTCTGACTTATACACGACCAAACTGTAATCTTGTCTGACTTATACACGACCAAACTGTAACCTTGTCTGACTTATACACGACCAAACTGTAACCTAGTCTGACTTATACACCACCAAACTGTAATCTTGTCTGACTTATACACCACCAAACTGTAATCTTGTCTGACTTATACACGACCAAACTGTAATCTTGTCTGACTTATACACCACCAAACTGTAATCTTGTCTGACTTATACACCACCAAACTGTAATCTTGTCTGACTTATACACCACCAAACTGTAACCAAGTCTGACTTATACACCACCAAACTGTAATCTGGTCTGACTTATACACCACCAAACTGTAACCTAGTCTGACTTATACACCACCAAACTGTAATCTAGTCTGACTTATACACCACCAAACTGTAATCTTGTCTGACTTATACACCACCAAACTGTAATCTTGTCTGACTTATACACGACCAAACTGTAATCTTGTCTGACTTATACACCACCAAACTGTAATCTAGTCTGACCAAACTGTAATCTTGTCTGACTGATACACCACCAAACTGTAATCTTGTCTGACTTATTCACCACCAAACTGTAATCTAGTCTGACTTATACACGACCAAACTGTAACCTTGTCTGACTTATACACCACCAAACTGTAATCTTGTCTGACTTATACACGACCAAACTGTAATCTAGTCTGACTTATACACCACCAAACTGTAACCTAGTCTGACTTATACACGACCAAACTGTAACCTTGTCTGACTTATACACCACCAAACTGTAATCTTGTCTGACTTATACACCACCAAACTGTAATCTTGTCTGACTTATACACCACCAAACTGTAATCTTGTCTGACTTATACACGACCAAACTGTAATCTTGTCTGACTTATACACCACCAAACTGTAATCTTGTCTGACTTATACACCACCAAACTGTAATCTTGTCTGACTTATACACCACCAAACTGTAATCTTGTCTGACTTATACACCACCAAACTGTAATCTTGTCTGACTTATACACCACCAAACTGTAACCAAGTCTGACTTATACACCACCAAACTGTAATCTGGTCTGACTTATACACCACCAAACTGTAACCTAGTCTGACTTATACACCACCAAACTGTAATCTAGTCTGACTTATACACCACCAAACTGTAATCTTGTCTGACTTATACACCACCAAACTGTAATCTTGTCTGACTTATACACCACCAAACTGTAATCTTGTCTGACTTATACACCACCAAACTGTAATCTAGTCTGACCAAACTGTAATCTTGTCTGACTGATACACCACCAAACTGTAATCTTGTCTGACTTATTCACCACCAAACTGTAATCTAGTCTGACTTATACACGACCAAACTGTAACCTTGTCTGACTTATACACCACCAAACTGTAATCTTGTCTGACTTATACACGACCAAACTGTAATCTAGTCTGACTTATACACCACCAAACTGTAACCTAGTCTGACTTATACACGACCAAACTGTAACCTTGTCTGACTTATACACCACCAAACTGTAATCTTGTCTGACTTATACACCACCAAACTGTAATCTTGTCTGACTTATACACCACCAAACTGTAATCTTGTCTGACTTATACACGACCAAACTGTAATCTTGTCTGACTTATACACCACCAAACTGTAATCTTGTCTGACTTATACACCACCAAACTGTAATCTTGTCTGACTTATACACCACCAAACTGTAATCTTGTCTGACTTATACACGACGACACTGTAACCTAGTCTGACTTATACACCACCAAACTGTAATCTTGTCTGACTTATACACGACCAAACTGTAATCTTGTCTGACTTATACACGACCAAACTGTAATCTTGTCTGACTTATACACCACCAAACTGTAATCTTGTCTGACTTATACACCACCAAACTGTAATCTTGTCTGACTTATACACCACCAAACTGTAATATTGTCTGACTTATACACGACCAAACTGTAATCTTGTCTGACTTATACACCACCAAACTGTAATCTTGTCTGACTTATACACGACCAAACTGTAATCTTGTCTGACTTATACACCACCAAACTGTAATCTTGTCTGACTTATACACGACCAAACTGTAATCTTGTCTGACTTATACACGACCAAACTGTAATCTTGTCTGACTTATACACCACCAAACTGTAATCTTGTCTGACTTATACACCACCAAACTGTAATCTTGTCTGACTTATACACGACGACACTGTAACCTAGTCTGACTTATACACCACCAAACTGTAATCTTGTCTGACTTATACACCACCAAACTGTAATCTTGTCTGACTGATACACCACCAAACTGTAATCTTGTCTGACTTATACACGACCACACTGTAACCTAGTCTGACCAAACTGTAATCTTGTCTGACTTATACACGACCAAACTGTAACCTAGTCTGACTTATACACGACCAAACTGTAACCTTGTCTGACTTATACACCACCAAACTGTAATCTTGTCTGACTTATACACCACCAAACTGTAATCTTGTCTGACTTATACATGACCAAACTGTAACCTTGTCTGACCAAACTGTAATCTAGTCTGACTTATACACCACCAAACTGTAACCTTTTCTGACTTATACACCACCAAACTGTAACCTTTTCTGACTTATACACGACCAAACTGTAATATTGTCTGACTTATACACCACCAAACTGTAATCTTGTCTGACTTATAAACCACCAAACTGTAATCTTGTCTGACCAAACTGTAATCTTGTCTGACTTATACACGACCAAACTGTAATCTTGTCTGACTTATACACGACCAAACTGTAATCTTGTCTGACTTATACACGACCAAACTGTAACCTTGTCTGACTTATACACCACCAAACTGTAACCTAGTCTGACTTATACACCACCAAACTGTAATCTAGTCTGACTTATACACCACCAAACTGTAACCTTGTCTGACTTATACACGACCAAACTGTAATCTTGTCTGACTTATACACGACCAAACTGTAATCTTGTCTGACTTATACACCACCAAACTGTAATCTTGTCTGACTTATACACGACCAAACTGTAACCTTGTCTGACTTATACACGACCAAACTGTAACCTTGTCTGACTTATACACGACCAAACTGTAATCTTGTCTGACTGATACACGACCAAACTGTAATCTTGTCTGACTTATACACCACCAAACTGTAATCTTGTCTGACTTATACACGACCAAACTGTAACCTAGTCTGACTTATACACGACCAAACTGTAATCTAGTCTGACTTATACACCACCAAACTGTAATCTAGTCTGACTTATACACCACCAAACTGTAATCTTGTCTGACTTATACACCACCAAACTGTAACCTTGTCTGACTTATACACGACCAAACTGTAATCTTGTCTGACTTATACACAACCAAACTGTAATCTTGTCTGACTTATACACGACCAAACTGTAATCTTGTCTGACTTATACACCACCAAACTGTAACCAAGTCTGACTTATACACCACCAAACTGTAATCTTGTCTGACTTATACACGACCAAACTGTAACCTAGTCTGACTTATACACGACCAAACTGTAATCTTGTCTGACTTATACACGACCAAACTGTAATCTTGTCTGACTTATACACCACCAAACTGTAACCTTGTCTGACTTATACACCACCAAACTGTAATCTTGTCTGACTTATACACCACCAAACTGTAATCTTGTCTGACTTATACACCACCAAACTGTAATCTTGTCTGACTTATATACGACCAAACTGTAATCTTGTCTGACTTATACACCACCAAACTGTAATCTTGTCTGACTTATACACGACCAAACTGTAATCTTGTCTGACTTATACACCACCAAACTGTAATCTTGTCTGACTTATACACCACCAAACTGTAATCTTGTCTGACTTATATACGACCAAACTGTAATCTTGTCTGACTTATACACCACCAAACTGTAATCTTGTCTGACTTATACACGACCAAACTGTAATATTGTCTGACTTATACACCACCAAACTGTAATCTTGTCTGACTTATACACCACCAAACTGTAATCTTGTCTGACTTATACACCACCAAACTGTAATCTTGTCTGACTTATACATGACCAAACTGTAATCTAGTCTGACTTATACACCACCAAACTGTAATCTTGTCTGACTTATACACCACCAAACTGTAATCTAGTCTGACTTATACACCACCAAACTGTAACCTAGTCTGACTTATACACCACCAAACTGTAACCTAGTCTGACTTATACACCACCAAACTGTAATCTTGTCTGACTTATACACCACCAAACTGTAATCTTGTCTGACTTATACACCACCAAACTGTAATCTTGTCTGACTTATACACGACCAAACTGTAATCTTGTCTGACTTATACACGACCAAACTGTAACCTTGTCTGACTTATACACCACCAAACTGTAACCTAGTCTGACTTATACACCACCAAACTGTAATCTAGTCTGACTTATACACCACCAAACTGTAACCTTGTCTGACTTATACACGACCAAACTGTAATCTTGTCTGACTTATACACGACCAAACTGTAATCTTGTCTGACTTATACACCACCAAACTGTAATCTTGTCTGACTTATACACGACCAAACTGTAACCTTGTCTGACTTATACACGACCAAACTGTAACCTTGTCTGACTTATACACGACCAAACTGTAATCTTGTCTGACTGATACACGACCAAACTGTAATCTTGTCTGACTTATACACCACCAAACTGTAATCTTGTCTGACTTATACACGACCAAACTGTAACCTAGTCTGACTTATACACGACCAAACTGTAATCTAGTCTGACTTATACACCACCAAACTGTAATCTAGTCTGACTTATACACCACCAAACTGTAATCTTGTCTGACTTATACACCACCAAACTGTAACCTTGTCTGACTTATACACGACCAAACTGTAATCTTGTCTGACTTATACACGACCAAACTGTAATCTTGTCTGACTTATACACGACCAAACTGTAATCTTGTCTGACTTATACACCACCAAACTGTAACCTTGTCTGACTTATACACCACCAAACTGTAATCTTGTCTGACTTATACACCACCAAACTGTAATCTTGTCTGACTTATACACCACCAAACTGTAATCTTGTCTGACTTATACACCACCAAACTGTAATCTTGTCTGACTTATACACGACCAAACTGTAATCTTGTCTGACTTATACACCACCAAACTGTAATCTTGTCTGACTTATACACGACCAAACTGTAATCTAGTCTGACTTATACACGACCAAACTGTAATCTTGTCTGACTTATACACCACCAAACTGTAATCTAGTCTGACTTATACACGACCAAACTGTAATCTTGTCTGACTTATACACGACCAAACTGTAATCTTGTCTGACTTATACACGACCAAACTGTAACCTAGTCTGACTTATACACCACCAAACTGTAATCTTGTCTGACTGATACACCACCAAACTGTAATCTTGTCTGACTTATACACCACCAAACTGTAATCTTGTCTGACTTATACACGACCAAACTGGATGAAAACAGCAGTTTAATTTTGTTATATACACAATGTACTGTATAAACTACCATAATAAGTTCATTGACCAATAATCTTATGTTAGATGAGAATACGTTATATATTTATCTTGCCAATGAAGGTTGCAATTAACTAGCAATGATCTAACAATCTGTGTACTTACTTTTCAAGAGTGGTTTTCTAGTGCCCTCAACCACTCATGCTAATATCAGCCTCAGTGTTTGACCATAAATGAACTTTCAGCAGGAATCAGAGAGACATGTACCAGTTGTAGTCAGTGACGCCCTGGACCCTGTACCTACATGTACCAGTTGTAGTCAGTAGCGCCCTAGACCCTGTACCTACATGTACCAGTTGTAGTCAGTAGCGCCCTAGACCCTGTACCTACATGTACCAGTTGTAGTCAGTAGCGCCCTGGACCCTATACATGTACCAGTTGTAGTCAGTGGCGCCCTGGACCCTATACATGTACCAGTTGTAGTCAGTGGCGCCCTGGACCCTGTACCTACATGTACCAGTTGTAGTCAGTGGCGCCCTGGACCCTGTACCTACATGTACCAGTTGTAGTCAGTAGCGCCCTGGACCCTATACATGTACCAGTTGTACATGTAGTCAGTGGCGCCCTGGACCCTGTACCTACATGTACCAGTTGTAGTCAGTAGCGCCCTGGACCCTATACATGTACCAGTTGTAGTCAGTAGCGCCCTGGACCCTATACATGTACGAGTTGTAGTCAGACCTGGGAATACCATGGTAACTAATGAAAAAAAAAATTAAAATTGCAAAATATATATTTGGGCCAGGAGAATGATGAGATGATAGTTGTCCAAATGAATATATGCATTTAGCCTTCTCTTATATCTAATTGATGAGGTATTCAGCTTAGCATCCAAATAAACAAATTAACTTTGAAGTTTCATTTGTATTAGGTGAGCGATACATTTAGCTCCTTGTTTAGTTGTGACTATTCGCTTGTCCTGTTTTTATCATCACAAACTATAATTGTTGTATTGCATTAATGAAGTTGGATTTCAACTCTTCAAAACCTAATAGTTACCTTTTTTCACTTTTGGCAGCAAATACATTTTATTGAATTTAAACCAATTTTATTGCATAAACAATACATTTGTATGATCCTCTTTAATACTAGCATCATAGGGCTCTGTTGTCCTATACATCAGAGTTTACCTTTGGTAATCACATCCATCAGCGTTTACCTTTGGTAATCACATACATCAGTGTTTACCTTTGGGAATCACATCCTTCAGCGTTTACCTTTGGTAATCACATACATCAGAGTTTACCTTTGGGAATCACATACATCAGAGTTTACCTTTGGGAATCACATACATCAGAGTTTAACTTTGGGAATCACATACATCAGAGTTTACCTTTAGGAATCACATACATCAGAGTTTACCTTGGGAATCACACACATCAGCGTTTACCTTGGGAATCACACACATCAGAGTTTACCTTTGGGAATCACATACATCAGAGTTTAACTTTGGGAATCACATACATCAGAGTTTACCTTTAGGAATCACATACATCAGAGTTTACCTTGGGGAATCACACACATCAGCGTTTACCTTGGGGAATCACACACATCAGCGTTTACCTTTGGTAATCACATACATTATAGTTTACCTTTGGTAATCACATACATCAGAGTTTACCTTTGGGAATCACGTCCATCAGAGTTTACCTTTGGGAATCACATACATCAGAGTTTACCTTTGGGAATCACATACATTATAGTTTACCTTTGGGAATCACATACATCAGAGTTTACCTTTGGTAATCACACACATCAGAGTTTACCTTTGGGAATCACACATCAGAGTTTACCTTTGGGAATCACATCAGCGTTTACCTTTGGGAATCACATACATCAGAGTTTACCTTTGGTAATCACATACATCAGAGTTTACCTTTGGGAATCACATACATCAGAGTTTACCTTTGGGAATCACATACATCAGAGTTAACCTTTGGTAATCACATACATCAGAGTTTACCTTTGGTAATCACATACATCAGAGTTTACCTTTGGTAATCACATACATCAGAGTTTACCTTTGGTAATCACACACATCAGAGTTTACCTTTGGTAATCACATCCATCAGAGTTTACCTTTGGTAATCACATACATCAGAGTTTACCTTTGGTAATCACATACATCAGAGTTTACCTTTGGTAATCACATACATCAGAGTTTACCTTTGGTAATCACATACATCAGAGTTTACCTTTGGTAATCACACACATCAGAGTTTACCTTTGGTAATCACATACATCAGAGTTTACCTTTGGTAATCACATACATCAGAGTTTACCTTTGGTAATCACATACATCAGAGTTTACCTTTGGGAATCACATACATCAGAGTTTACCTTTGGTAATCACATACATCAGAGTTTACCTTTGGGAATCACACACATCAGCGTTTACCTTTGGGAATCACACACATCAGAGTTTACCTTTGGGAATCACACACATCAGAGTTTACCTTTGGTAATCACATACATCAGAGTTTACCTTTGGTAATCACATACATCAGAGTTTACCTTTGGGAATCACATACATCAGAGTTTACCTTTGGTAATCACATTAATTCTCTCCTAATACAAGTGTATAGGACAGTGTGTCTCATATTGTTTGTGTGCCGATATAAGGACCATAATTTAGGGGAGATATTACCATCATGATAGAGTTAGTTCACAAAGTTATGCTCTCTAAAATCAATCAATCATGCTATATTTGTTCAAGGTTAAGTTGTCTGTGATAAATGTTCTAACTAATTACGTATACTTGTGAGTTTGATGGCAGGCTTGATAGAGCCAACGGTGTAATCATGTGACAAGTGTCAAGGCCACCCTGTAACGTCTCCCAAAGACATTATAAAAGTCGGTGATATATATCTTAAACACTGTAGGAAAGGCGATGAATTAAGATTTGGATATAATCAATATTTGGCAATTTTAGAAATTTAATTTAATGTAATTAAAGAAATATTTAGTTCCCCTGCCAAAAGTTGAGTGAGCTTATGTCTGTCAGCTATCTTTCGGTGTCAACTTTTCCTTTTAAACTACTAGATAGACTTAGGATCATTTATCTTTAAAAGACCAGCCCTGGGATGAAGGGCTACCAAGTTGGTTTTTATGAATGACCTTGACCTACTTTCTTGGTCACTTGAGTCTAATGGGAAATAAAAATAAATAACCTTGTGACACTAATTATTTTAGCTTGAAAAGCGTAGATTCATAGTACAGATCTTCTCATTTGTAATCCAGTTAAATGTGTGTACTATATGATTCCATTTTTCAATATTTTTATGAAAATCATAAATATCCAAATGTTGTATAAACAGATAATATAATTCTTATGATGTATATTGATTAGAAAAACATGATTTACATTGGTTCTGCAAAGTGCCATGATACAGGTATGTTTTTAAAAAAAGTTCCAAATTCTTCTTCTCATATTCTTTATCACACTAATGGCGGTTTTGTTTTCTTCATGACAATCCCTACATGGCGGAAGTTCCTCATTAAGTTTGATACCTATGGCCTATAAACTGTTCACCATAAAGGTGTTGAGTTACTGGTTTGGTAGAAATAGTCATTGCCCAGCCTAAACATTATAGACCTGGTTAATTATTGAAGGGCTAATCATGTATGATATAAAGGATGTTTTAATCAACTCAACAACACAGCTTGGTGCATATAGATACTTTCAAGTTTGCTAAAAATGGAATCTGAAGACCCGGAACCCTAGAGTTTATATACGCATGTTTGCATGATGCGAATTAAGATACAATGTTAATTCCGGAAAAAATCTTCCTCTAAAAGGAATTATCAACAAAAAATAAATATTGTATGTGTGGTTTATTTCATTTCTGAATTTTATCTGCTTTTTCAAAAAGTATTTTGGAGAGCCAACATTAATGTTTAATAGGTGTTTGGGTTCCAATCTTCAGTCAGGTTCAGGATATCGATTTCCATGCATTGAGCTATCGATCATATAATTACCCTTTTGATGGCATCAACTAAAACAGTAAGTTGGTGTTACTGAAGTGTAAATAGAGGTTACACAACTAGTGTTACTAATTGTATATAGAGGTTACACAGGTAGTGTTACTTAGTGTAAATAGAGGTTACACAACTAGTGTCACTGAAGTGTAAATAGAGGTTACACAGGTAGTGTTACTGAAGTGTAAATAGAGATTACACAACTAGTGTCACTGAAGTGTAAATAGAGGTTACACAACTATTGTTACTAAGTGTAAATAGAGGTTACCCAGGTAGTGTTACTAAGTGTAAATAGAGGTTACACAACTAGTGTTACTAATTGTATATAGAGGTTACACAGGTAGTGTTACTTAGTGTAAATAGAGGTTACACAGGTAGTGTTACTAAGTGTAAATAGAGGTTACACAACTAGTGTTACTGAAGTGTAAATAGAGGTTACACAACTAGTGTCACTGAAGTGTAAATAGAGGTTACACAACTATTGTTACTAAGTGTAAATAGAGGTTACCCAGGTAGTGTTACTAAGTGTAAATAGAGGTTACACAACTAGTGTCACTGAAGTGTAAATAGAGGTTACACAACTAGTGTCACTAAAGTGTAAATAGAGGTTACACAGGTAGTGTTACTAAGTGTAAATAGAGGTTACACAACTAGTGTCACTGAAGTGTAAATAGAGGTTACACAACTAGTGTTACTGAAGTGTAAATAGAGGTTACACAGGTAGTGTCACTGAAGTGTAAATAGAGGTTACACAACTAGTGTCACTAAGTGTAAATAGAGGTTACACAACTAGTGTTACTGAAGTGTAAATAGAGGTTACACAACTAGTGTCACTGAAGTGTAAATAGAGGTTACACAACTAGTGTTACTAAGTGTAAATAGAGGTTACACAGGTAGTGTCACTGAAGTGTAAATAGAGGTTACACAACTATTGTTACTAAGTGTAAATAGAGGTTACACAACTATTGTTACTAAGTGTAAATAGAGGTTACACAGCTAGTGTTACTAAGTGTAAATAGAGGTTACACAACTAGTGTCACTGAAGTGTAAATAGAGGTTACACAACTAGTGTCACTAAGTGTAAATAGAGATTACACGTGTACAGGTAGTGTCACTAAAGTGTAAATAGAGGTTACACAGGTAGTGTCACTGGAGTGTAAATAGAGGTCACACAACTAGTGTTACTGAAGTGTAAATAGAGGTTACACAACTAGTGTCACTGAAGTGTAAATAGAGGTTACACAGGTAGTGTTACTGAAGTGTAAATAGAGGTTACACAACTAGTGTTACTGAAGTGTAAATAGAGGTTACACAGGTAGTGTCACTAAGTGTAAATAGAGGTTACACAACTAGTGTCACTAAGTGTAAATAGAGGTTACACAACTAGTGTTACTGAAGTGTAAATAGAGGTTACACAGGTAGTGTCACTAAGTGTAAATAGAGGTTACACAACTAGTGTCACTAAGTGTAAATAGAGGTTACACAACTAGTGTTACTGAAGTGTAAATAGAGGTTACACAGGTAGTGTCACTAAGTGTAAATAGAGGTTACACAGGTAGTGTTACTGAAGTGTAAATAGAGGTTACACAACTAGTGTCACTAAGTGTAAATAGAGGTTACACAACTAGTGTTACTGAAGTGTAAATAGAGGTTACACAACTAGTGTTACTGAAGTGTAAATAGAGGTTACACAACTAGTGTTACTAAGTGTAAATAGAGGTTACACAGGTAGTGTTACTGAAATGTAAATAGAGGTTACACAACTAGTGTCACTAAGTGTAAATAGAGGTTACACAACTAGTGTCACTAAGTGTAAATAGAGGTTACACAACTAGTGTTACTGAAGTGTAAATAGAGGTTACACAGGTAGTGTCACTAAGTGTAAATAGAGGTTACACAACTAGTGTCACTAAGTGTAAATAGAGGTTACACAACTAGTGTTACTGAAGTGTAAATAGAGGTTACACAGGTAGTGTTACTGAAGTGTAAATAGAGGTTACACAACTAGTGTCACTAAGTGTAAATAGAGGTTACACAACTAGTGTCACTAAAGTGTAAATAGAGGTTACACAGGTAGTGTCACTAAAGTGTAAATAGAGGTTACACAACTAGTGTTACTGAAGTGTAAATAGAGGTTACACAGGTAGTGTCACTGAAGTGTAAATAGAGGTTACACAACTAGTGTCACTGAAGTGTAAATAGAGGTTACACAGGTAGTGTCACTAAGTGTAAATAGAGGTTACACAACTAGTGTCACTAAGTGTAAATAGAGGTTACACAGGTAGTGTCACTAAGTGTAAATAGAGGTTACACAACTAGTGTCACTAAGTGTAAATAGAGGTTACACAACTAGTGTCACTAAGTGTAAATAGAGGTTACACAACTAGTGTCACTAAGTGTAAATAGAGGTTACACAACTAGTGTTACTAAGTGTAAATAGAGGTTACACAACTAGTGTCACTAAGTGTAAATAGAGGTTACACAGGTAGTGTTACTGAAGTGTAAATAGAGGTTACACAACTAGTGTCACTAAGTGTAAATAGAGGTTACACAGGTAGTGTCACTAAGTGTAAATAGAGGTTACACAACTAGTGTCACTAAGTGTAAATAGAGGTTACACAGGTAGTGTCACTAAGTGTAAATAGAGATTACACAACTAGTGTCACTGAAGTGTAAATAGAGGTTACACAACTAGTGTTACTAAGTGTAAATAGAGGTTACACAACTAGTGTTACTAAGTGCAAATAGAGGTTACACAACTATTGTTACTAAGTGTAAATAGAGGTTACACAACTAGTGTTACTAAGTGTAAATAGAGGTTACACAACTAGTGTTACTAAGTGTAAATAGAGGTTACACAACTAGTGTCACTAAGTGTAAATAGAGGTTACACAACTAGTGTCACTAAGTGTAAATAGAGGTTACACAGGTAGTGTCACTGAAGTGTAAATAGAGGTTACACAACTAGTGTCACTGAAGTGTAAATAGAAGTTACTCAGCTAGTGTTACTAAGTGTAAATAGAGGTTACACAGGTAGTGTCACTAAGTGTAAATAGAGGTTACACAACTAGTGTCACTAAGTGTAAATAGAGGTTACACAGGTAGTGTCACTAAGTGTAAATAGAGATTACACAACTAGTGTCACTGAAGTGTAAATAGAGGTTACACAACTAGTGTTACTAAGTGTAAATAGAGGTTACACAACTAGTGTTACTAAGTGCAAATAGAGGTTACACAACTATTGTTACTAAGTGTAAATAGAGGTTACACAACTAGTGTTACTAAGTGTAAATAGAGGTTACACAACTAGTGTTACTAAGTGTAAATAGAGGTTACACAACTAGTGTCACTAAGTGTAAATAGAGGTTACACAACTAGTGTCACTAAGTGTAAATAGAGGTTACACAGGTAGTGTTACTGAAGTGTAAATAGAGATTACACAACTAGTGTCACTGAAGTGTAAATAGAGGTTACACAACTAGTGTCACTGAAGTGTAAATAGAAGTTACTCAGCTAGTGTTACTAAGTGTAAATAGAGGTTACACAGGTAGTGTCACTAAGTGTAAATAGAGGTTACACAACTAGTGTCACTAAGTGTAAATAGAGGTTACACAGGTAGTGTCACTAAGTGTAAATAGAGATTACACAACTAGTGTCACTGAAGTGTAAATAGAGGTTACACAACTAGTGTTACTAAGTGTAAATAGAGGTTACACAACTAGTGTTACTAAGTGCAAATAGAGGTTACACAACTATTGTTACTAAGTGTAAATAGAGGTTACACAACTAGTGTTACTAAGTGTAAATAGAGGTTACACAACTAGTGTTACTAAGTGTAAATAGAGGTTACACAACTAGTGTCACTAAGTGTAAATAGAGGTTACACAACTAGTGTCACTAAGTGTAAATAGAGGTTACACAGGTAGTGTCACTGAAGTGTAAATAGAGGTTACACAACTAGTGTCACTGAAGTGTAAATAGAGGTTACACAACTAGTGTCACTGAAGTGTAAATAGAAGTTACTCAGCTAGTGTTACTAAGTGTAAATAGAGGTTACTCAGCTAGTGTTACTAAGTGTAAATAGAGGTTACGCAGGTAGTGTTACTAAGTGTAAATAGAGGTTACACAACTAGTGTCACTAAGTGTAAATAGAGGTTACACAGGTAGTGTTACTAAAGTGTAAATAGAGGTCACACAACTAGTGTCACTAAGTGTAAATAGAGGTTACACAACTAGTGTCACTAAGTGTAAATAGAGGTTACACAGGTAGTGTCACTGAAGTGTAAATAGAGGTTACACAACTAGTGTCACTGAAGTGTAAATAGAGGTTACACAACTAGTGTCACTGAAGTGTAAATAGAAGTTACTCAGCTAGTGTTACTAAGTGTAAATAGAGGTTACGCAGGTAGTGTTACTAAGTGTAAATAGAGGTTACACAACTAGTGTCACTAAGTGTAAATAGAGGTTACACAGGTAGTGTTACTAAAGTGTAAATAGAGGTCACACAACTAGTGTCATTGAAGTGTAAATAGAGGTTACACAACTAGTGTCACTAAAGTGTAAATAGAGGTTACACAACTAGTGTGTCACTGGAGTGTAAATAGAGGTTACACAACTAGTGTTACTGAAGTGTAAATAGCGGTTACACAGGTAGTGTCACTAAGTGTAAATAGAGGTTACACAACTAGTGTCACTAAGTGTAAATAGAGGTTACACAACTAGTGTTACTGAAGTGTAAATAGAGGTTACACAACTAGTGTTACTAAGTGTAAATAGAGGTTACACAACTAGTGTCACTGAAGTGTAAATAGAGGTTACACAGGTAGTGTTACTAAGTGTAAATAGAGGTTACACAACTAGTGTTACTAAGTGTAAATAGAGGTTACACAACTAGTGTTACTAAGTGTAAATAGAGGTTACACAACTAGTGTCACTAAGTGTAAATAGAGGTTACACAACTAGTGTCACTAAGTGTAAATAGAGGTTACACAGGTAGTGTTACTGAAGTGTAAATAGAGGTTAAACAACTAGTGTCACTGAAGTGTAAATAGAGGTTACACAACTAGTGTGTCACTGAAGTGTAAATAGAGGTTACACAACTAGTGTTACTGAAGTGTAAATAGAGGTTACACAACTAGTGTCACTGAAGTGTAAATAGAGGTTACACAGGTAGTGTCACTAAGTGTAAATAGAGGTTACACAGCTAGTGTTACTAAGTGTAAATAGAGGTTACACAGGTAGTGTCACTAAGTGTAAATAGAGGTTACACAACTAGTGTTACTAAGTGTAAATAGAGGTTACACAGGTAGTGTCACTAAGTGTAAATAGAGGTCACACAACTAGTGGTTGTTGTATACAGTATTACTTTCATTTGAGTTAGTTATTTTTCAAAAGTAACAAAAAACAAGAGCTTCAGGGAGCCTGGTTCTATAAGGATGAATTGCCCTGTATTTTGTTAGTGTGTGTTATTTTCACAACATCAGGTGGAGTGTAAGGACATGCTGACCTAAAGTGAAATGCCACTAAATAGTATGCAAAACTGCCATTTTTAGAAATTTATGGAAATATTATATTGTTTTACAAATCATAACAAATAATAAGCAAGTTAATTCTTTTCAAAGCAGTTAGTTGATAGAAATCTACTATATCTTTAAAAATATAACAAAAACAACTGAGAAAAAAAAATAAAAAATCGTCCTGCTCAAAGGTCGCCATGTCAACTAATCAAAATGCATTTATATAGGGTTTATTCCACATCTGGTATAAATTGAACGTTATTTAACAGTTGTAATGATTTTTTCATGCCTTTGGAGTTGAGTAACACCCACCTATTGTGGTAGAAAACATGGTTATTGATGTCATTAAACTCTAACTACACATTCTATTAATTGCTTTTACTTAAATTGAAATCAGATCACTCATTCTATTGTTACGTGTGCATGGCAATCTGATACGGACCCTGTTGCCATTCTGATGACCTTTTATATAAGTTATGAAGTATTGACCAATCAGGTTCACTGTCTTCTATAACGATGTCAGTATACTTAGTCAGAACTGTACCAGATTAATCCTGACACTCCCCCCTCCACCATCCAAATTGCCAAGTCTTTCTCCTGATTTTCTTTCAAATTTTTTTTTTAAATGTTAATTTTGCCTTCAAATATTTTTTTTATCAAACTGAAGCTAAAGAGCTTATGCACTATGAGATGTTTATGTGTAATACAGTAGGGTGAGATATGAGTGAGATGGGAGTTTGTTGATCCATACCGTGTTTAATTCATCTGTTTACACCTCACTATTATTAAACACTGTAACAATTGCTCTATGGAATTCTCAGATTTCTTCTCTATATCAACAAAATGATCACATACACATATGAATTGAATCTGTTTTAGTTTATCTATTCATCCCAAAGTAGAATTACCATCAATTGTAACAAAGCCATAAACACAAAGGCATTGTTGCCATATGGGAGTATTCATTTCTGGGTCGTGTAGCATTTCAAACTCCCTGTGCAATTTGTTACATTGGTATGCAGTTGTATGATTTCGTGAGTTCATGCTGCCATGCAGAGTGCTTGCCTGGTAAAGGCTGTCTTCCAGTTATTCCGCGGGGTGTTGGGGTGTTCATCTGTAAGGACATCTACCGGTTATATTATTTCAGTGTTGGGGAGGTGGGGGAGGGGAGGGGGGTTGGAGGGGGGGAGGGGGGGGGGGGGGGGTCATCTGTTATGGCACACAAAGCTTTCTAAAGCATTATAAAAAGAAGAGATTATGAACAGATTGAAATGTCTACAATGTAAAGCTTTTCTGTGAGTTAGATCAATACTTTTGAATTACACTAAGCTTTCTTTTGAATAGGATCAATATATTTCCTGCACCTGAAATTCCTGTAATATTATATGAAACTCAGATTTAAGTTGGAGTTGATGAGACCAAATAAAATATCTAACATCCAGTGTTTCGACTTAACTGTTTCTATGTATGGTCACAGATATCAATAATAACATAACTGTTTCTATGTATGGTCACAGATATCAATAATAACATAACTGACCCAAATTCATTGGTTGTCTACTGTCTACATTTCCGATAACATTGGTTTGACCAAGCTACAAATGATTACAAACAGTTGTTTTATACCATACAATGTAACTATTTTTTAATAAAATTAAGATTGTAGATGCAGAGAATACAATGAAAAGTATGTCATTGAGTCCACATGCACACTCATACACACACATAGAAGGAATATGTAGACAAAAATGATACACACACTATACTTACTATATTACATATATATATATATATCCCAATGATTATATAGACCTCTGAAGTTTACTATAAAAAGTGCTGACTTTGGAACAATAAAATTTAAGATACTTCATCTATAGATGGAGGTCAACAAAAGGTGAAGACTGTAGGCAGCAAAGTCACTCAAGCATAACTGGTCAGGAGGTTTAAAAAGAGTAAACTATTTTTATCTATAATCTCAGTCTTTAAATGAAAAATATATTGGGCCTATAATTACATGTCACTTGATTCACAGAGTTTTTTTTAATCTGTTTTTATCTTGACAAATACTTTTTTCTTGTGATATTTGGCAGACGTGTGCATAAAATTTTAAGGCAAACCCCCCCCAAATTTACAGTTTGCAAAATATTTTATTTGAACTTTGGTAACTAATTATTTAGAGATTAAGACCTTCACCTAGGCACAGGTATAAACAAAGGGATTAATGATTTATTGATTCCCATAAATACAAAACTATAACAACTAGGGTCCATTAACAATGACCTGGCTGACCAGTCACAATCAGTCCATCAGACAGAAGCCAGGATGTTTACCTGAGCCAATGTTTCACCTGGATGTTTGGCACAAAAAGGAAATTTTGTGCAGGACATCACTTGATAGTGTATAAGAGATGAGATGAGGCAGTGTAGGACATCACTTGATAGTGTATATAAGTGATGAGATGAGACAGTGTAGGACATCACTTGATAGTGTATATAAGTGATGAGATGAGGCAGTGTAGGACATCACTTGATAGTGTATATAAGAGATGAGATGAGACAGTACAGGACATCACTTGATAGTGTATAAGTGATGAGATGAGGCAGTGTAGGACATCACTTGATAGTGTATAAGAGATGAGATGAGGCAGTGTAGGACATCACTTGATAGTGTATAAGTGATGAGATGAGGCAGTGTAGGACATCACTTGATAGTGTATATAAGTGATGAGATGAGGCAGTGTAGGGCATCACTTGATAGTGTATATAAGTGATGAGATGAGGCAGTGTAGGACATCACTTGATAGTGTATAAGTGATGAGATGAGGCAATGTAGGACATCACTTGATAGTGTATATAAGTGATGAGATGAGGCAGTGTAGGACATCACTTGATAGTGTATATAAGTGATGAGATGAGGCAGTGTAGGACATCACTTGATAGTGTATATGAGATGAGATGAGGCAGTGTAGGGCATCACTTGATAGTGTATAAGTGATGAGATGAGGCAGTGTAGGACATCACTTGATAGTGTATATAAGTGATGAGATGAGGCAGTGTAGGACATCACTTGATAGTGTATAAGTGATGAGATGAGGCAGTGTAGGACATCACATGATAGTGTATAAGTGATGAGATGTGGCAGTGTAGGACATCACTTGATAGTGTATAAGTGATGAGATGAGGCAGTGTAGGACATCACTTGATAGTGTATATAAGTGATGAGATGAGGCAGTGTAGGACATCACTTGATAGTGTATATAAGTGATGAGATGAGGCAGTGTAGGACATCACTTGATAGTGTATATAAGTGATGAGATGAGGCAGTGTAGGACATCACTTGATAGTGTATAAGTGATGAGATGAGGCAGTGTAGGACATCACTTGATAGTGTATAAGTGATGAGATGAGGCAGTGTAGGACATCACTTGATAGTGTATAAGTGATGAGATGAGGCAGTGTAGGACATCACTTGATAGTGTATAAGTGATGAGATGAGGCAGTGTAGGACATCACTTGATAGTGTATATGAGATGAGATGAGGCAGTGTAGGACATCACTTGATAGTGTATAAGAGATGAGATGAGGCAGTGTAGGACATCACTTGATAGTGTATATAAGTGATGAGATGAGGCAGTGTAGGACATCACTTGATAGTGTATATAAGTGATGAGATGAGGCAGTGTAGGGCATCACTTGATAGTGTATATAAGTGATGAGATGAGGCAGTGTCGGGCATCACTTGATAGTGTATAAGTGATGAGATGAGGCAGTGTAGGACATCACTTGATAGTGTATATAAGTGATGAGATGAGGCAGTGTAGGACATCACTTGATAGTGTATAAGAGATGAGATGAGGCAGTGTAGGACATCACTTGATAGTGTATAAGAGATGAGATGAGGCAGTGTAGGACATCACTTGATAGTGTATATAAGTGATGAGATGAGGCAGTGTAGGGCATCACTTGATAGTGTATAAGTGATGAGATGAGGCAGTGTAGGACATCACTTGATAGTGTATATAAGTGATGAGATGAGGCAGTGTAGGACATCACTTAATAGTGTATAAGTGATGAGATGAGGCAGTGTAGGACATCACATGATAGTGTATATAAGTGATGAGATGAGGCAGTGTAGGACATCACTTGATAGTGTATAAGAGATGAGATGAGGCAGTGTAGGACATCACTTGATAGTGTATAAGTGATGAGATGTGGCAGTGTAGGACATCACTTGATAGTGTATAAGTGATGAGATGAGGCAGTGTAGGACATCACTTGATAGTGTATATAAGTGATGAGATGAGGCAGTGTAGGACATCACTTGATAGTGTATATAAGTGATGAGATGAGGCAGTGTAGGACATCACTTGATAGTGTATATAAGTGATGAGATGAGGCAGTGTAGGACATCACTTGATAGTGTATAAGTGATGAGATGAGGCAGTGTAGGACATCACTTGATAGTGTATAAGTGATGAGATGAGGCAGTGTAGGGCATCACTTGATAGTGTATAAGTGATGAGATGAGGCAGTGTAGGACATCACTTGATAGTGTATAAGTGATGAGATGAGGCAGTGTAGGACATCACTTGATAGTGTATATAAGAGATGTGATGAGGCAGTGCAGGACATCACTTGATAGTGTATATAAGAGATGAGATGAGGCAGTGTAGGGCATCACTTGATAGTGTATATAAGAGATGAGATGAGGCAGTGTAGGACATCACTTGATAGTGTATAAGAGATGAGATGAGGCAGTGTAGGACATCACTTGATAGTGTATAAGTGATGAGATGAGGCAGTGTAGGGCATCACTTGATAGTGTATATAAGTGATGAGATGAGGCAGTGTAGGGCATCACTTGATAGTGTATATAAGTGATGAGATGAGGCAGTGTAGGACATCACCTGACACTGTATAAGATATGAGATGAGGCAGTGTAGGACATCACTTGATAGTTTATATAAGTGATGAGATGAGGCAGTGTAGGACATCACTTGATACTGTATATGAGATGAGATGAGGCAGTGTAGGACATCACTTGATAGTGTATAAGTGATGAGATGAGGCAGTGTAGGACATCACTTGATAGTGTATATAAGAGATGAGATGAGGCAGTGTAGGACATCACTTGATAGTGTATAAGTGATGAGATGAGGCAGTGTAGGACATCACTTGATAGTGTATAAGAGATGAGATGAGGCAGTGTAGGGCATCACTTGATAGTGTATAAGAGATTAGATGAGGCAGTGTAGGACATCACTTGATAGTGTATAAGAGATGAGATGAGGCAGTGTAGGGCATCACTTGATAGTGTATAAGAGATGAGATGAGGCAGTGTAGGGCATCACTTGATAGTGTATAAGTGATGAGATGAGGCAGTGTAGGACATCACTTGATAGTGTATATAAGTGATAAGATGAGGCAGTGTAGGACATCACTTGATAGTGTATATAAGTGATAAGATGAGGCAGTGCATGCAGGACTCAATGTTAGCAGTAGTAAATCTGTAAACTACTGTTTCTATTAATAACAAGAAGAAGGTACTCTGACTGCAGTTGCTTCCCTCTGTTTTACCGTGTCTGTACCTGGGAAGAATTACTGCTAATAGAATCACCATGTTGGACTGACATTTTACATGTCAGGCCCATTACACTGATAAAAACAAATGACAGTTCATCTAGAATTTTATAAATGATGCCTTAATGATCCCTTCCTCTGGGATGTCAGGGTTACTGTGTGAGATGCAGGCATGCAGTAACCAATTTGGGCAACTGTGGGGATTTGACTTTACTTTATTACAATAAAAACATTACTAGTAAAATCCCTTTTAAAGGTAAATACCACGGTATGTGATACTCAGTACACAATATCCTAGTTAGATATATTTTGTAGGCTTTATAATCATAGTGTATACATTGTAGCTATGTTTCACTAAATGCCATTTTGATTCAACTATTTTTGCCAAAGAAATATTGCCATTAGTTTATTTCATTTGTTTTCTTTCCTGAGATCTCCTTCTATATTTTTAGACTGAATTCTATGAAACTTGGTAGGCTGTATAATGATGGTATCAACTTGTGTTTAATGAGTTGGAGACTTAAGTAACTCTGGTTACTGGTGTCCCTCAAACTGATAAAAAAAACATTGACATAGTTGTGAACAGTGTGAGTTAAAGTGCCACCCAACCACACATAAGGTGATACAAATCAATGACAGATAGTATATATAACACTATTATTGTATTAGATATGTATATATTGTTCCACCCCACGGCACCCTTGTAAATTGTTTTCGTTTGTTTTGCAGTGACTTTATGTCGCGAGACCGTATCCACGAGATTATAGAGCGTTTCTTGCCCCCATATGACCGAGTTACCACCAACATGTCGACAGCCAGCTCTGACCTCCTACAGCAGAAGAAGATGAACCTACACATGTCCAAGGCCCGCCATCTTCGCCAAGCCCACCTCATGGAGACAAAACCGGTATTCTATCTGGATGATGATGAGGAAAATATACAGGAAGAGGATGAAGAGGAGGAGGAAGGGCAGGTCACTGGACGTGTAACAGACACACAACGAACTAATGATAGGCGCTTTGACAGTGACTATGGCTCCTTCCGGGACTTTTATTTTGGTGGCATGAAAGATTTCCCAAGATTCCGGAAACCTTTACCAGCCATAGGAGGTTATTGTCCTTACTTTATATGTACATCTATAAACACAATTATGACAAATTTTTATAGTAATATGATATCTTCTGCTTCGGATTATCTGTTTAATTGAGCTGTAGAAGGTTAGCATTTTCTTTCATTTAGAATTGATCACAAATTATACTTCACTATATGGAACTTATCATTTATCCTATCAATCTGACCCAATCTAATGCTAGTGATGAGACTATAGAAAATTGACAAGTTCATATTCATGAATGATTAACTCCCATTGTGGTGTAATAGTTTTTAAAAAGTGGAATATTTCTTATTTATATTGCTTGATAAATTGAATGATATCAAACAATTTTTTAACAGATAATCCCTCGAAGATCCCATCCATTTCGTTAGGCCTTCCCGAGCTGCCATTGGGTCTACGTAAAACACGTACCTTCACATATAACAAGAAGAACTACAGAGATGTTGACTTTACACTTGGTAGGTATATACAAAGTTAACCAGGGTGACAGAGAGTAGGTATATACAAAGTTAACCAGGGTGACAGAGAGTAGGTGTATACAAAGTTAACCAGGGTGACAGAGAGTAGGTGTATACAAAGTTAACCAGGGTGACAGAGAGTAGGTATATACAAAGTTAACCAGGGTGACAGAGAGTAGGTATATACAAAGTTAACCAGGGTGACAGAGAGTAGATTATACAAAGTTAACCAGGGTGACAGAGAGTAGGTATATACAAAGTTAACCAGGGTGACAGAGAGTATTTGTATACAAAGTTAACCAGGGTGACAGAGAGTAGGTGTATACAAAGTTAACCAGGGTGACAGAGAGTAGGTGTATACAAAGTTAACCAGGGTGACAGAGAGTAGGTATATACAAAGTTAACCAGGGTGACAGAGAGTAGGTATATACAGAGTTAACCAGGGTGACAGAGAGTAGGTATATACAAAGTTAACCAGGGTGACAGAGAGTAGGTATATACAAAGTTAACCAGGGTGACAGAGAGTAGGTATATACAAAGTTAACCAGGGTGACAGAGAGTAGGTATATACAAAGTTAACCAGGGTGACAGAGAGTAGGTATATACAAAGTTAACCAGGGTGACAGAGAGTAGGTATATACAAAGTTAACCAGGGTGACAGAGAGTAGGTATATACAAAGTTAACCAGGGTGACAGAGAGTAGGTGTATACAAAGTTAACCAGGGTGACAGAGAGTAGGTATATACAAAGTTAACCAGGGTGACAGAGAGTAGGTATATACAAAGTTAACCAGGGTGACAGAGAGTAGGTGTATACAAAGTTAACCAGGGTGACAGAGAGTAGGTATATACAAAGTTAACCAGGGTGACAGAGAGTAGGTGTATACAAAGTTAACCAGGGTGACAGAGAGTAGGTGTATACAAAGTTAACCAGGGTGACAGAGAGTAGGTGTATACAAAGTTAACCAGGGTGACAGAGAGTAGGTATATACAAAGTTAACCAGGGTGACAGAGAGTAGGTATATACAAAGTTAACCAGGGTGACAGAGAGTAGGTATATACAAAGTTAACCAGGGTGACAGAGAGTAGGTATATACAAAGTTAACCAGGGTGACAGAGAGTAGGTATATACAAAGTTAACCAGGGTGACAGAGAGTAGGTGTATACAAAGTTAACCAGGGTGACAGAGAGTAGGTGTATACAAAGTTAACCAGGGTGACAGAGAGTAGGTATATACAAGTTAACCAGGGTGACAGAGAGTAGGTGTATACAAAGTTAACCAGGGTGACAGAGAGTAGGTGTATACAAAGTTAACCAGGGTGACAGAGAGTAGGTATATACAAAGTTAACCAGGGTGACAGAGAGTAGGTGTATACAAAGTTAACCAGGGTGACAGAGAGTAGGTATATACAAAGTTAACCAGGGTGACAGAGAGTAGGTATATACAAAGTTAACCAGGGTGACAGAGAGTAGGTATATACAAAGTTAACCAGGGTGACAGAGAGTAGGTGTATACAAAGTTAACCAGGGTGACAGAGAGTAGGTATATACAAGTTAACCAGGGTGACAGAGAGTAGGTATATACAAAGTTAACCAGGGTGACAGAGAGTAGGTATATACAAAGTTAACCAGGGTGACAGAGAGTAGGTGTATACAAAGTTAACCAGGGTGACAGAGAGTAGGTATATACAAAGTTAACCAGGGTGACAGAGAGTAGGTGTATACAAAGTTAACCAGGGTGACAGAGAGTAGGTATATACAAAGTTAACCAGGGTGACAGAGAGTAGGTATATACAAAGTTAACCAGGGTGACAGAGAGTAGGTGTATACAAAGTTAACCAGGGTGACAGAGAGTAGGTATATACAAAGTTAACCAGGGTGACAGAGAGTAGGTATATACAAAGTTAACCAGGGTGACAGAGAGTAGGTATATACAAAGTTAACCAGGGTGACAGAGAGTATGTGTATACAAAGTTAACCAGGGTGACAGAGAGTAGGCGTATACAAAGTTAACCAGGGTGACAGAGAGTAGGTTTATACAAAGTTAACCAGGGTGACAGAGAGTAGGTATATACAAAGTTAACCATGGTGACAGAGAGTAGGTATATACAAAGTTAACCAGGGTGACAGAGAGTAGGTGTATACAAAGTTAACCAGGGTGACAGAGAGTAGGTATATACAAAGTTAACCAGGGTGACAGAGAGTAGGTATACAAAGTTAACCAGGGTGACAGAGAGTAGGTATACAAAGTTAACCAGGGTGACAGAGAGTATGTATATACAAAGTTAACCAGGGTGACAGAGAGTAGTGTATACAAAGTTAACCAGGGTGACAGAGAGTAGGTGTATACAAAGTTAACCAGGGTGACAGAGAGTAGGTATTACAAAGTTAACCAGGGTGACAGAGAAAGGAGGGATGTTTGATTAACCAGGGTATTGGGGAAAGGAGGGGTGTTTGGTTAACCAGGGTATTGACTATTAGAGAAAGGTTTTTGTAACTTAGTGCATCATTACAGAGGTAAAATCTACCCTGCAAATGTGATAAAAAAACCTGATGATACTCAAAATGAATTATATTTTTAATTTAATGATGATTACATCTAATTTAGAAATAAACCATTGAATATAAGAGGATCTGTGATATGTACTGTTTGATATTGTCAGCACCCATGCCTATACCACCTGGCAGTTTGAGAGAATCAGCAGAGCTACAGGACCAATCAGAGCGCAACTCACCATCCCAGGTCAACATTCAGTCCCCTTCCACCCCAAAAGCTCCAGTTGATATACCAGTATCTCATGAGGAGAAAAAGGTCGCTGCTGAAGCTGTTCAGGTATGTCCAAAAAGCATCATGTTTCATCATTACATTCACAGATTTACGGATATAAGCTACTGTACTGTAAAGATCTATTTCTGATTTATGTAAGAGTGCCTTCCTTGATAAATTGTGTAATAATTAATTAAGGATAATGTGGTCATTACCAACTTGTCCTATTGTCCTATAAATATATTGGTCTTGTTAAAGAGGTTTATGGTTTTGAACATTTTTGTTATTATTATTAATAAGGTAGCATATATCCTTAAGTGAAACTGTGGCTGATTGTATGTTTTAGTAGAAAGTTAACTTTTATTTTGTTGTTATCATTAGAATTTTATGTAGTAAATGAAGTGTGCTGTTTATGTAGAGAATCAGTTGTGTGTGACACTAGTGTTGTTTTTAGTAGACATTGTGTATTTTATTTTAGAAGTGTGTCATTTTCAGCATTTCAAATTCCAGTATTTCTAAAAAAAAAAAAACTATTTCAAAACAATTTCTTTAGATATGTCAGTTTGTTCTGTGATGTTCAGTTGTTTTCTGCATGTTTATGATGATCTCATTGGAGTAATAGTATTTAACTAAGGGTAAATTGTAGTTCTACAGAAATTTTACTAAAAGTAGTTTTTGGTGATTCACTTAAGTATTTCAAAAGGAAGTTATATACATGTTTTATTCCTGGTTACATCAGTGTCATTCTCCACAGTACTGTTAGATAAGCATTTCCCACACTGAAACACCTCACTTTGACATACACCTTAAAATTCTGATACATCATGTAAATGATATTATCCTGATAATAAGAGACAATTGAATTTCTGCTCCAATACCCAAACTTTACAGTAAAAATCCATAAATACATTCAATAGCCAGTTCAGTAATCTCTGGGGACTGAAAAAGATTCAATATACATAATATAAATAGTAAGATTTAGTTATAGTGATGTAACACATGGGTCAAGTCTTTGGCCGTCGGTGACAATGTGGGTCAAGTCTCTGGCCATCTGTGACAATGTGGGTCAAGCCTCTGGCCGTCGGTGACAATGTGGGTCAAGTCTTTTGCCGTCTGTGACAATGTGGGTCAAGTCTCTGGCTGTCGGTGATAATGTGGTTCTCTGGCCGTCGATGACAATGTGGTTCTCTGGCCTTCGATGACAATGTGGTTCTCTGGCCGTCGATGACAGTGTGGGTCAAGTCTTTTGCCATCTGTGACAATGTGGGTCAAGTCTCTGGCTGTCGGTGACAATGTGGGTCAAGTCTCTGGCCGTCGATGACAATGTGGATCAAGTCTCTGGCCGTCGATGACAATGTGGTTCTCTGGCCGTCGATGACAGTGTGGGTCAAGTCTTTTGCCGTCTGTGACAATGTGGGTCAAGTCTTTTGTGGTCGGTGACAATGTGGGTCAAATGTCTGGCCGTCGGTGACAATGTGGGTCAAATCTCTGGCCGTCGATGACAATGTGGGTCAAGTGTCTGGCCGTCGGTGACAGTGTGGGTCAAGTCTCTGGCCATCGGTGACAATGTGGGTCAAGTCTCTGGCCGTCGATGACAATGTGGGTCACGTTTCTGGCCATCGGTGACAATGTGGGTCAAGTCTCTGGCCGTTGGTGACAATGTGGGTCAAGTGTCTGGCCGTCGGTGACAATGTGGGTCAAGTCTCTGGCCGTCTCTGGCCGTCTGTGACAATGTGGGTTACGTTTCTGGCCATCGGTGACAATGTGGGTCAAGTCTCTGGCCGTCGGTGACAATGTGGGTCAAGTCTCTGGCCGTCGGTGACAATGTGGGTCAAGTCTCTGGCCGTCGATGACAATGTGGGTCAAGTCTCTGGGCGTTGGTGACAATGTGGGTCAAGTCTCTGGACGTCGGTGACAATGTGGGTCAAGTCTCTGGCCGTCAATGACAATGTGGGTCAAGCCTCTGGCCGTCGATGACAATGTGAGTCAAGTCTCTGGCCGTCAATGACAATGTGGGTCAAGTCTCTGGCCGTCAGTGACAATCTGGGTCAAGCCTCTGGCCGTTGGTGACAATTTGGCACAAGTCTGATTCTTTAAGTCCTAATTTATACTGATTATAAACTGGCCTACTTCACCCCCTTCCTTACTCCTCTACCATGATGTTACTACACGTTGTAGTGAAGGGAATAATCTGGTGATTAATGGGGTAATTAATCTTCACCTGTATTAAGACAAATAAAACAACATGTGTTCTGTAAGAGGACAATGATAATTCAGTTTCAGCGATTCAAGAGGGACATTGTCCATTTATGGACGTACTGGCATGTGAGTTTTATTATGTATATATGTTATTGTAACCATGGTGTCGAGGCCAGCCTACACATGGAACAGGGGAGATAATCACAGGCTTATCATCATTGGTGCTGGATCAGGTTTCTAAATCTGTCTGTTGTGAATACTTTAGTAAGATCTTTTAAAAGTAAACAATTTATACTCGAAATTTGCTATTTTAAATTTCAAATCATGTCAATGATTATGTCAGTTAAGGTGATGTATTTGAGGCGACAACATTCAATCTTTTACTGGACTGTTTATAATCCTATAATCACACAGACAGATCATAGAAATTTACACTGAGCTGTCATGTACGACGTGAATTCAACACTGCATGGTGGCATGTTTTTTTTCTTCATTTTATTTACAGGGACACCATTACTTGGTTTTAACAGTTTTATCTATAAAACTAATGTATGATATATATTGATGTTTGGATTGGTATACGGTTGATGTGGGTTGAGGTAATTTTATCATTAAGGTGTTTTATCATTGTTTTATTGTCAGATTTTATCTTTGTATTTTTTACTTAAGTTTTACTTTCTTAACTTAAAGTGACCATTACTGCTGGTTTATTACTCAGTATCTAAAGCTTATTTAATGAATGTCAGTAATTCAATCCTTAAATCAATATTTCATTAAAAATTAATGGTTTGGAATATGAGCCAAGGGAGACAATCCCTAAGTGATTTAATGTGTGCAAAGGGAAGCAATCCCTATATCATCAATGGGTACAGGAACAAAGATAATTTCCATACAGGAAAAAGTTTTATAATTCTTGTATCTTCATGTTCCAATCCCCCCTATTTCGGAGACTCAAATTACTGGCTAAGTGAAGAAGTACCCAGCAATGTTACATGATCTTTCTACATATTTACCCAGCAATATTACATGGTCTTTACCCATATTTACCCAGCAATGTTACATGGTCTTTACCCATATTTACCCAGCAATATTACATGGTCTTTACCCATATTTACCCAGCACTGTTACATGTTTTTTAACCATATTTACCCAGCAATATTACATGGTCTTTACCCATATTTACCCAGCAATGTTACATGGTCTTTACCCATATTTACCCAGCAATGTTACATGGTCTTTCCCATATTTACCCAGCAATGTTGTAAGGTTTTTCTCCTCATTTACCCAGCAATGTTACATTGGTCTCTACCATCATTTACCCAGCAATGTTACATGGTCTTTACCCATATTTACCCAGCAATGTTACATGGTCTTTACCCATATTTACCCAGCAATGTTACATGGTCTTTACCCATATTTACCCAGCAATGTTAAATGATCTTTACCATATTTACCCAGTAATGTTACATGGTCTTTCTACATATTTACCCAGCAATGTTACATGGTCTTTACCCATATTTACCCAGCAATGTTACATGGTCTTTACCCATCTTTACCCAGCAATGTAATGAAAAATTATTATTTCTATGAAAAGTTTTATTCAGTATGACAATGAAATTGTTCCTTTTATTTCTTTTTTTTAATTTTATTTTTGTTTAAACATATAGAATTTAATGTCCTTTTAGATCTTGTGACTTACAAACTTTTTATTGAGAATGAAACAAAGCTGAAAATCAAACAGGACACAGACGCCATCTGATTGGATGACAGTGTCAATTCTTGCCTGTAAATGATTGTTTATGAAGAACAGTTAAGAGGTTTTCAGTCCTGTCTGACTGTGGCAGGACCAGTGTGTATGTCCGCCCCCATATCTCACCACTACCACCTGTTCCTGGGCACCACTGGGGCTCTTACAGGTGCCACGTCATAAAATACTGCTTAAAATTGGATGTGTGGTGTGTAACCACACACCCTATTAATATAGCCTACTGCTTGTCAGTCGTTAATGAGAACTATTATCATGGTGTTGTTTTCATTACCCTATTAATATAGCCTACTGCTTGTCAGTCGTTAATGAGAACTATTATCATCATGTTGTTTTCATTACTGCCTAGGTGTTCTATTTCTTTATTTTCACTTCGCTTAGTGTCTTCTTTACATGTCCCAGTTATAACTGTTATGATGATAGAGATTACAGGAAACCACTTCCATTACCAGAATAGCTATTTAATTATCATTATCATCATTATTGTATTTTTTGTTTTTGTTTTTTGTTTTTTGTTGTTGTTTTTTGGCAAAATTAAAAAAACAGCACATACAATGAGGCTAGATGGTCTGCACACAAACATAAAAAAAATTTAAGGCCAAACTTTTTTGTTATTCACATTTTGCATGGCTCCATGGTAAATGATCACCTCACATGCATTGTTTTAGTGCCTGTGAGTAATATCAATAGAAAATAAAAACTTTCAAAATGAATATATCAATTATAAGAACCTTTTTATTTGAAATGATTTTTTAACAAAATTGAAACACTTTATTTTCTCTATATATTTCTCTTTTTGAATGTGACAATCAGTTCAAAGCTCATTCTGATTAGGTATTAGTCTGTAGGATGTCATAGTCCTATATATGTAATGTTTTTAATACCCATTTTTTTAATTCTGTAGTCTCCGACCCGATCCGCTACTGGGATGTCTGGTACACCCTTACATGCTGTTTCTCCCGCCGTGAGTACAAAAGTGCCCCAGGCCCCGGCCACCACGCCTGCTGCCACTCAGTCCCCTTCCAAGGCCTTCTTCAGGGAGCCATCGGCCCCTCCCCCTACAGCGGAGGGCACTCAGGCGGACCTGATGATCTCACGGACAAGCACACTGTCTCCAACACAGAATATTCGGGCACCCATGAACTCTCCGAGGGAAACTTCACCGGAGCGTACTCGTACAGGTCAGTATTAGCTCTATCCTCACCACACATACTCACAAGCTGGAGGTCCGTAGTCTCCAGCCTAACAACTGGTTTAGGAGTAACTGTCTTTATTATATCCAGTCATTGATTTCAATAATTAACACTGCCATGTACCTGTTAGGGAAAGGCCTTTTTAAGATGGTAGGCCAAGATGATGACAGAACGTAGGTGTGCTCTTTAAAGCTACAAAACCACTTATTTATAGGTACGATCTGAGACAAGAACAAAGTCTAACTCAGATAGTTAAAATTTATACTGAACCTTTTATCTGCTGCTATTTAGTTCTTAAACAACTGTGAAACCTTCTTGGAGGTGGGTGTACTGTTAAAACTTGGTGATCTAAGCTATTAGTAGTACTTACAAAACAATGGAAAATAATTCTACAATTTCACATTACACTTGGTTGGTCTTCAAGAATTTAAGTTAAGTAACATTTTCTGCTGAACTTGTTTTTATAAACGTTACAGGGCTGTGAGCATCATATTGCTTAAAAGTGAATTATATTGATGAGTCTTTCTGGCAACTAAGATAAACATTGGGCTATATATTTTAATCATTCAATATGACGAAAAACTAATCACGCCTTATTGCCAAGTTTAACAGTTTGCCCCAACTTCACGAAGGATTCACAGTTGTTTATGAACTAAGCAGCAGCAGATAATTGTTGTAATATAAATTTTAATGTTTTTTAGCCAACAATCATCAGATGGATGGATGACAGAGAGTATGGCCATCTTTGATTTTGACAATTACAGGTTACTAAAAAGTGTTATTTAAAGCTATGAAATGTTTTGAAGGAAGAGTGAAAGATGGGAAAAAAGAGGAAAGATAAGTCTTTCATTTGACTGATATGGATCATTTTCAATGGTGGGCGCCAAGTTCCCTCTGGGATCTCTTGTTGAGTTAGACTAAGTGATTTTGTTGTTTATTGTGTGCACACCCTGAATTTCTATGATCATCTTGGCCCGCCATCTTGAACCTAACGGGTACATTGACAGTGATAAGTATATCTCCAAGAAATGTTTGATCTTGTTTCCTGTCGTCAATGTTTTCAAATACAATCTTTAGATCTATTTTATATTCTGTCTTAAAACTTTTATCAACTGAAAGTGACTTTGGAAAACATTTATTTTGAAAACCAGAGATACTTGACTACCAGACTGTCACATATACCTAGTGTGGGTTCCATAACACATGTACACCCACCGCCTCCAAATCAAGGTCATTCTCAACACAATGGCATTTATAAATCCAAGTCAACCCCTCAGACATAACAGGATTCCTGTTCCACATGCTGTTGCCTGGAAGCTTTATTTTGAGAATACTAAGATGAATGTGGCTAGTTCTCATGGCTGGAGAGTGTTACTGGAATCATATTATCAATGATGTAGCCCTTCTTTGTTTGTAAATTATATTATGGATTTCCAGAAAAAGGATTTAGTTTGCTAGGAGATAGAGTGTTATTAGATGGTCTTAACTTCTCATTACTTTACTACTCCCTCTCTAAACTCATACATGTGATTCAGTTAGACAGTATCAGGGGATTTGATACTTTCTATCTATCATTGAGGTATAGATGAAAGATAGACTTTGTAATTATAAGTGTATCATTAGTATATCATAAGTATGTTGATTAAATTGTCCTTTTGGCAATGTTCACAATAGCTCAAAGGATATAATAGATGAAGATTGATGAAGAACAGAGCTAAGATTCTGAAGTATTTTTACATGTTAAACCAGTGAATAAACATGAACACAGTACACTAGACATGTAGGACACTGTACACTAGACATGTAGGACACTGTACACTAGACATGTAGGACAATGTACACTAGACATATAGGACACTGTACACTAGACATATAGGACACTGTACACTAGACATATAGGACACTGTACACTAGACATGTAGGACAATGTACACTAGACATATAGGACACTGTACACTAGACATATAGGACACTGTACACTAGACATGTAGGACACTGTACACTAGACATATAGGACACTGTACACTAGACATGTAGGACACTGTACACTAGACATGTAGGACACTGTACACTAGACATGTAGGACACTGTACACTAGACATGTAGGACACTGTACACTAGACATGTAGGACACTGTACACTAGACCTGTAGGACACTGTACACTAGACATGTAGGACACTGTACACTAGACATGTAGGACACTGTACACTAGACATGTAGGACACTGTACACTAGACATGTAGAACACTGTATACCAGACATGTAGGACACTGTACACTAGACATATAGGACACTGTACACTAGACATGTAGGACACTGTACACTAGACATGTAGGACACTGTACACTAGACATGTAGGACACTGTACACTAGACATGTAGGACACTGTACACTAGACATGTAGGACACTGTACACTAGACATGTAGGACACTGTACACTAGACATATAGAACACTGTACACTAGACATGTAGAACACTGTACACTAGACATGTAGGACACTGTACACTAGACATATAGAACACTGTACACTAGACCTGTAGGACACTGTACACTAGACATGTAGAACACTGTACACTAGACATGTAGGACACTGTACACTAGACATGTAGGACACTGTACACTAGACATGTAGAACACTGTACACTAGACATGTAGAACACTGTACACTAGACATGTAGGACACTGTACACTAGACATGTAGGACACTGTACACTAGACATGTAGGACACTGTACACTAGACATGTAGGACACTGTACACTAGACATGTAGGACACTGTACACTAGACATGTAGGACACTCTACACTAGACATGTAGGACACTGTACACTAGACATGTAGGACACTGTACACTAGACATGTAGGACACTGTACACTAGACATGTAGGACACTGTACACTAGACATGTAGGACACTGTACACTAGACATGTAGGACACTGTACACTAGACATGTAGGACACTGTACACTAGACATGTAGAATACTGTACACTAGACATGTAGGACACTGTACACTAGACATGTAGGACACTGTACACTAGACATGTAGGACACTGTACACTAGACATGTAGGACACTGTACACTAGACATGTAGGACACTGTACACTAGACATGTAGGACACTGTACACTAGACATGTAGGACACTGTACACTAGACATGTAGGACACTGTACACTAGACATGTAGGACACTGTACACTAGACATGTAGGACACTGTACACTAGACATGTAGGACACTGTACACTAGACATGTAGGACACTGTACACTAGACATGTAGGACACTGTACACTAGACATGTAGGACACTGTACACTAGACATGTAGGACACTGTACACTAGACATGTAGGACACTGTACACTAGACATGTAGGACACTGTACACTAGACATGTAGGACACTGTACACTAGACATGTAGGACACTGTACACTAGACATGTAGGACACTGTACACTAGACATGTAGGACACTGTACACTAGACATGTAGGACACTGTACACTAGACATGTAGGACACTGTACACTAGACATGTAGGACACTGTACACTAGACATGTAGGACACTGTACACTAGACATGTAGGACACTGTACACTAGACATGTAGGACACTGTACACTAGACATGTAGGACACTGTACACTAGACATGTAGAACAATGTACACTAGACATGTAGGACACTGTACACTAGACATGTAGGACACTGTACACTAGACATGTAGAACACTGTACACTAGACATGTAGAACAATGTACACTAGACATGTAGGACACTGTACACTAGACATGTAGGACACTGTACACTAGACCTGTAGGACACTGTACACTAGACATGTAGGACACTGTACACTAGACATGTAGGACACTGTACACTAGACATGTAGGACACTGTACACTAGACATGTAGGACACTGTACACTAGACATGTAGGACACTGTACACTAGACATGTAGAACACTGTACACTAGACCTGTAGAATACTGTACACTAGACATGTAGAACACTGTACACTAGACATGTATGACACTGTACACTAGACATGTAGAACACTTTACACTAGACATGTAGAATACTGTACACTAGACATGTAGAACAATGTACACTAGACATGTAGAATACTGTACACTAGACATGTAGAACACTGTACACTAGACATGTAGGACACTGTACACTAGACATGTAGGACACTGTACACTAGACCTGTAGGACACTGTACACTAGACCTGTAGGACAATGTACACTAGACATGTAGGACACTGTACACTAGACATGTAGGACACTGTACACTAGACATGTAGAACACTGTACACTAGACATATAGAATACTGTACACTAGACATGTAGGACACTGTACACTAGACATGTAGAATACTGTACACTAGACATGTAGGACACTGTACACTAGACCTGTAGGACACTGTACACTAGACATGTAGAATACTGTACACTAGACATGTAGGACACTGTACACTAGACATGTAGGACACTGTACACTAGACATGTAGGACACTGTACACTAGACATGTAGGACACTGTACACTAGACATGTAGGACACTGTACACTAGACATATAGGACACTGTACACTAGACATGTAGGACACTGTACACTAGACATGTAGAATACTGTACACTAGACATGTAGAATACTGTACACTAGACATGTAGGACACTGTACACTAGACCTGTAGGACACTGTACACTAGACATGTAGGACACTGTACACTAGACATGTAGGACACTGTACACTAGACATGTAGGACACTGTACACTAGACATATAGGACACTGTACACTAGACATGTAGGACACTGTACACTAGACATGTAGGACACTGTACACTAGACATGTAGAATACTGTACACTAGACATGTATGACACTGTACACTAGACATGTAGGACACTGTACACTAGACATGTAGGACACTGTACACTAGACATGTAGGACACTGTACACTAGACATGTAGGACACTGTACACTAGACATATAGGACACTGTACACTAGACATGTAGAATACTGTACACTAGACATGTAGAACACTGTACACTAGACATGTAGGACACTGTACACTAGACATGTAGGACACTGTAAACTAGACATGTAGGACACTGTACACTAGACATATACGACACTGTACACTAGACATGTAGGACACTGTACACTAGACATGTAGGGCACTGACACACTAGACATGTAGAACACTGTACACTAGACATGTAGGGCACTGTACACTAGACATGTAGGACACTGTACACTAGACATGTAAGACACTGTACACTAGACATGTAGGACACTGTACACTAGACATGTAGGACAATGTACACTAGACATGTAGGACACAGTACACTAGACATGTAGAACAATGTACACTAGACATGTATGACACTGTACACTAGACATGTAGGACACTGTACACTAGACATGTAGGACACTGTACACTAGACATGTAGAACACTGTACACTAGACATGTAGGACACTGTACACTAGACATGTAGGACACTGTAAACTAGACATGTAGGACACTGTACACTAGACATATAGAACACTGTACACTAGACATGTAGGACACTGTACACTAGACATGTAGGGCACTGACACACTAGACATGTAGAACACTGTACACTAGACATGTAGGGCACTGTACACTAGACATGTAGGACACTGTACACTAGACATGTAAGACACTGTACACTAGACATGTAGGACACTGTACATTAGACATGTAGGACAATGTACACTAGACATGTAGGACACTGTACACTAGACATGTAGAACACTGTACACTTGACATTTAGAACACTGTACACTAGACATGTAGGACACTGTACACTAGACATGTAGGACACTGTACACTAGACATGTAGGACACTGTACACTAGACATGTAGGACACTGTACACTAGACATGTAGGGCACTGTACACTAGACATGTAGGGCACTGACACACTAGACATGTAGGACACTGTACACTAGACATGTAGGACACTGTACACTAGACATGTAGGACACTGTACACTAGACATGTAGGACACTGTACACTAGACATGTAGGACACTGTACACTAGACATGTAGGACACTGTACACTAGACATGTAGGACACTGTACACTAGACATGTAGGACACTGTACACTAGACATGTAGGACACTGTACACTAGACATGTAGGACACTGTACACTAGACATGTAGGACACTGTACACTAGACATATAGGACACTGTACACTAGACATGTAGGACACTGTACACTAGACATCTAGAACAATGTTGTACTTTGCTGAACCTGTGTTCCGTTTAATGCTGAAAGGTGGCAAGCATTATGCCAGTCGTATCTGTATAAATCGTATAATAAAGGCGCAATCATTTGTGATTAACACTGCCAGGCAGATTGAGTTTTGAATCTGTCTTAGATTTCCACGACTTGAGGGGATTATTATTGAATGGATGTCATGTATGAGATTTAATGAGAGTTTTATTTCTTTTTGTGTTGGTGCTCTGGAATCGTGTCTGTTGAGTAATTGATTTTAGCCCTAAATCAAACTCAGTGGCCATGTTTGTCCATGTTTAGAATTTCAATGTTACGTAATAGTAACACAAGCTCACAACTAATTCCTTTTAAGTCTATTCCATTTACAAGTTTTCAAAAAAGTGTTGATACCGTGTAAAGTGTAATGTTTTGGTTTTCACTAAAGGTCATGTAAATAAATTCATTAACATATAAGTAAACGAAATATAAAAAAAAAACTCCAATATTTCGTTAACTGAAACACTCTGGTACATTAGGAACGGTATAACTATGATATTAACTATCCATGCCATTATTAGCATTCTGACCTTTCAAACCTTTACTCATCTTTTAAAGTCAACAACAATTTAATGTATGTTTTTTGAGATTTGCAAGTTTTAATATGGATTATGTTTAACATCTGATTCCTATTCCATGAATACCATTCTTCTAGTAAAACATTATATAGAGTTGTCATATGAAAGACTATATTTGCAGTGAAAAAATAATATCACCAATTAAAATAAAAGTAAAATCATTATGTAATTATAATTAGGGATAAGTTTAATTCTTTTTGAGCTACTATGTATTATGTGATAAATATGTGTCATAGTAGTGTGTTAAATAACATCATCAATGTTAGAGTATTCATTGACAATGTTAGAGGACGTTTTGATAGATAATTTACAGATACAATGTTAGAGGACGTCTTGATAGATGATTTACAGATACAATGTTAGAGGACGTTTTGATAGATAATTTACAGATACAATGTTAGAGGACGTCTTGATAGATAATTTACAGATACAATGTTAGAGGACGTTTTGATAGATAATTTACAGATACAATGTTAGAGGACGTCTTGATAGATAATTTACAGATACAATGTTAGAGGACGTTTTGATAGATAATTTACAGATACAATGTTAGAGGACGTTTTGATAGATAATTTACAGATACAATGTTAGAGGACGTTTTGATTGATAATTTACAGATACAATTTAGAGGACGTTTTGATAGATAATTTACAGATACAATGTTAGAGGACGTTTTGATAGATAATTTACAGATACAATGTTAGAGGACGTTTTGATAGATAATTTACAGATACAATGTTAAAGGACATTTTGATAGATAATTTACAGATACAATGTTAGAGGACGTTTTGATAGATGATTTACAGATACAATGTTAGAGGACGTTTTTATAGATAATTTACAGATACAATGTTAGAGGACGTTTTGATAGATAATTTACAGATACAATGTTAGAGGACGTTTTGATAGATAATTTACAGATACAATGTTAGAGGACGTTTTGATAGATAATTTACAGATAACATCATCAATGTTAGAGGACGTTTTGATAGATAATTTACAGATACAATGTTAGAGGACGTTTTGATAGATAATTTACAGATACAATGTTAGAGGACGTTTTGATAGATAATTTACAGATACAATGTTAGAGGACGTTTTGATAGATGATTTACAGATACAATGTTAGAGGACGTTTTGATAGATGATTTACAGATACAATGTTACTGGACGTTTTGATAGATGATTTACAGATACAATGTTAGAGGACGTTTTGATAGATAATTTACAGATACAATGTTAGAGGACGTTTTGATAGATGATTTACAGATACAATGTTAGAGGACATTTTGATAGATAATTTACAGATAACATCATCAATGTTAGAGGACGTTTTGATAGATAATTTACAGATACAATGTTAGAGGACGTTTTGATAGATAATTTACAGATAACATCATCAATGTTAGAGGACGTTTTGATAGATGATTTACAGATACAATGTTAGAGGACGTTTTGATGGATAATTTACAGATACAATGTTAGAGGACGTTTTGATAGATAATTTACAGATACAATGTTAGAGGACGTTTTGATAGATGATTTACAGATACAATGTTAGAGGACGTTTTGATAGATGATTTACAGATACAATGTTAGAGGACGTTTTGATAGATGATTTACAGATACAATGTTAGAGGACGTTTTGATAGATGATTTACAGATACAATGTTAGAGGACGTTTTGATAGATGATTTACAGATACAATGTTAGAGGACGTTTTGATAGATGATTTACAGATACAATGTTAGAGGACGTTTTGATAGATGATTTACAGATACAATGTTAGAGGACGTTTTGATAGATAATTTACAGATACAATGTTAGAGGACGTTTTGATAGATAATTTACAGACAATGTTAGAGGACGTTTTGATAGATAATTTATAGATACAATGTTAGAGGACGTCTTGATAGATAATTTACAGATAACATTATTGATATTAGAGTTTTATAAATCAAAATCAGAAAATCTGGATTAATTCTAATGGGGCAGATTTACAAATGCAACGATGAATCAACAATGTTTTGGTTTTAGGCAAAAATTGTTCTCTAAATGATTGTTTGTTTTCACCATGCTTATTACATCAAATCTCTCAAATTTTCATCATGGCTATAAATCATCTCTAAAAAAAACTGTTTTACCTTACCAAACCTCACCAGGAAGGATATTCGGTGAGTAATGGTTATTTGGAGGATATTTACAGATTTTTTACACATCCGAGTCATTCCATAACAATCCTTTAAAGCACTTTTTACTTTACATTATCTAGTGAATGGTGGTTTGTTTATTTTATTGCTATTGATCACTTTGTCTAAAAATCCGGCATTTTTTTCTATCATTGCATGTGCCACATCAGTACTGTATTTCAATTTTAACATCTTATTGAAATAATGAAAGTGTATATTAATTTTTCCAAGCTTTCATACCATGGGAGCCTCCCTGTTTGGTGCCATGTAAAGAGCTACATTGTTAGGGGAGGATTAAGGTGTTGACAGTAATGATGGATACAGTGGCTGAGGGTTAAACACAGTGTAGATTTAAGTTTTCATCAGTTTAGATTATTCTGTACTAAGCCTGTATTACAGGAGTATCTTAACTCAGATATAAAGATTTCATATCTAACAACTTACAGTCCTAAATGTAAATAATCAGATTATGTAGCTGTCCAAATCAACTTATAATGGAATATGATTTCTATGACAATTAAAAGACCTTTGATTAGTATATTTCTGTGTTGAATTGAACCAGTGGCTTTAGTACAGACATATTCCCCGTCTTACCTTAGGGAAAATTATCTACAATCATCGTGTGTTTGATGCAACTCTCTAATAAAACAAAATAGTTTGAATTTTTGTAGCCTCCTCTGCAATGCATGCGATTTGTGTAGCCTCCTCCTGCTGTGATTATTGCCATATATATGCATGATTGATTTGATACATTGTCGTATGATGCATGTCTGTCATATTTATGTTCCATTAACTAAATCTAAAAAGTCACATTATGAATTGTGTTTACTTTGTGATTCTGTAAGTTGAAGGCTAAGTTGTATGCAAAATGAATTTAAACCAGCCCTATTACCATTAAAATTTTTGAATGAGATAATACTGACGATATTAAAATTTATATCACAGCTTTCTCTATCGATGGGTAAACCTGTCTCTCTAAGTTGCATACATAATGAATTTTACCTTATGACATATGTTGGGGAGAAACATGGCATTTAAATAGAATAGTGGACATGTTATCTGGACCCTTTATATAGCGACAGATCAGGTATTAACACCTGACTATAACCAGATAGTGCCGTCAGGTTAATTAGGTTACTGTGACTGACTAACACAGGGCCACATGTCAGTCTCTTGTGGCAAAAAAGGTTATCCACACATTATCCAGTGAAATACAAATCTAATCGATCTCCATACCAAAACAGCTGCTCCGAGGAGAGCAGGACGTTGGCTAGGAGAAGTACTTCTCCTCTGAAAATATACCAGGAGGCTGTGTCATTATATGTAAATGAAATTTATGCAAAAACGTTCATCGCTGACAACGAATACGGAATGATGCATACTACTGATTGTGTGTCTAGGGTATTTCATATGGTGAAGATTACATGTATGATGTCAAGTGTCAAGTGAAGACAATGATGTCAAATGAAGAGTATGATGTCATGTGTCATGTGAAGACAATAATGTCATGTGAAGACAATGATGTCAAGGGGAGAGTATGATGTCAAGTGAAGAGTATGATGACAAGGGGAGAGTATGATGACAAGTGAAGAGTATGATCTCAAGGAGAGAGTATGATGTCAAGGGGAGAATATGATGTCAAGGGGAGAGTATGATGTCAAGTGAAGAGTATGATGTCAAGGGGAGAGTATGATGTCAAGGGGAGAGTATGATGTCAAGGGGATAGTATGATGTCAAGGGGAGAGTATGATGTAAAGGGGAGAGTATGATGTCAAGGGGAGAGTATGATGTCAAGGGGAGAGTATGATGTCAAGGGGAGAGTATGATGTCAAGTGAAGAGTATGATGTCAAAGGGAGATTATGATGTCAAGTGAGGAGTATGATGTCAAGTGAAGAGTATGATGTCAAGTGTCAAGTGAAGAGTATGATGTCAAGGGGAGAGTATGATGACAAGTGAAGAGTATGATGTCAAGTGAAGACAATGATGTCTAGGGGAGAGTATGATGTCAAGTGAAGAGTATGATGTCAAGTGAAGAGTATGGTGTCAAGTGAAGACAATGATGTCTAGGGGAGAGTATGATGTCAAGTGAAGAGTATGATGTCAAGGAGAGAGTATGATGTCAAGGAGAGAGTATGATGTCAAGGAGAGAGTATGATGTCAAGTGAAGAGTATGATGTCAAGGAGAGAGTATGATGTCAAGGGGAGAGTATGATGTCAAGGAGAGAGTATGATGTCAAGTGAAGAGTATGATATCAAGGGGAGAGTATGATGACAAGGGGAGAGTATGATGTCACATGGAGACTATGATGTCAAGTGAAGAGTATGAATATGAAGTGATGGTGCCAAGCTATCATGTGAACTATAATGGTCCATTTCTCTGTAATGTTATTCCTTCCTTTCAACATGTACACCCTCCTTCCATATGTTAAATAAAAAAAATGTTAAATTTGCTGTTCAAAATTATGTTCTTCGTAAACCCAGTTTGAATGAGATAATACTGATGTTATTAAAATGTGTGTCACAGCTTTCTCTAATTATGGGATAAATCTCTCTGTCTCTTCTTTTTTTCGCAATTCCAAGTCAGAATTTGAAGACTGAGAAACAAACTGTAGCTTAAGGGATGGAAGCCTGAATACCAGATTAGTTGTACTTCACATTCTCTAGGGCTTTAGACAGAAGACGTTGGAGTCCATTTGTGAATAAATTGACTTTCGGGGTTTCAATAAAATGAATTGAGTTATTCCCAGTCCCTTAAGAGAATAAATAACATTGTTGAAGAGGTGAATTTAACGGTACACAGGACAGAGTTGAACAGTAGCGTCGGCCCTGTAAATGTGTAGATTTGTTAACAATGCTCATCCTTATTATGTTATAATTAAGATAAATCTTATGTTTTGTAGCCCCCGGCAATATACTAGTGTAAATCCAGAGTGTTTAGTTTTTATTTTAAAGAACATGAATGTTCCCACCCTCATTTACTTCATGATAGGTACTTTAAAGTAATTCAAGGAAGATCATTGTGCTTTTTTGTAGCAGTAATGTTATACGGGCAATGAGAGAATGAAAGGCCTTAGAATAATACAAACTATGTATGATATGGTGTTTGGGTGTTAACGTGGTAATTTAAGGATACAAACATTGTATGATATGGTGTTTGGGTGTTAGTGTGGTAATTTAAGGATACAAACATTGTATGATATGGTGTTTGGGTGTTAGTGTGGTAATTTAAGGATACAAATATTGTATGATATGGTGATTGGGTGTTAGCGTGGTAATTTAAGGATACAAACATTGTATGATATGGTGTTTGGGTGTTAGGGTGTTAGCGTGGTAATTTAAGGATACAAACATTGTATGATATGGTGTTTGGGTGTTAGGGTGTTAGCGTGGTAATTTAAGGATACAAACATTGTATGATATGGTGTTAGGGTGTTAGCGTGGTAATTTAAGGATACAAACATTGTATGATATGGTGTTTGGGTGTTAGGGTGTTAGCGTGGTAATTTAAGGATACAAACATTGTATGATATGGTGTTTGGGTGTTAAAGTGGTAATTCAAGGATACAAACATTGTATGATATGGTGTTTGGGTGTTAGGGTGGTAATTTAAGGATACAAACATGGTATGATATGGTGTTAGTGTGTTAGCGTGGTAATTTAAGGATACAAACATGGTATGATGTGGTGTTAGGGTGTTACAGTGGTAATTTAAGGATACAAACATGGTATGATATGGTGTTAGTGTGTTAGCGTGGTAATTTAAGGATACAAACATTGTATGATATGGTGTTAGGGTGATAGCGTGTTAATTTAAGGATACAAACATTGTATGATATGGTGTTAGGGTGTTACAGTGGTAATTTAAGGATACAAACATGGTATGATATCGTGTTTGGGTGTAAGCATGGTAATTTAAGGATACAAACATGGTATGATATGGTGTTTGGGTGTTACAGTGGTAATTTAAGGATACAAACATTGTATGATATGGTGTTTGGGTGTTAGTGTGGTAATTTAAGGATACAAACATTGTATGATATGGTGTTTGGGTGTTAGTGTGGTAATTTAAGGATACAAATATTGTATGATATGGTGATTGGGTGTTAGCGTGGTAATTTAAGGATACAAACATTGTATGATATGGTGTTTGGGTGTTAGTGTGGTAATTTAAGGATACAAACATTGTATGATATGGTGTTTGGGTGTTAGTGTGGTAATTTAAGGATACAAATATTGTATGATATGGTGATTGGGTGTTAGCGTGGTAATTTAAGGATACAAACATTGTATGATATGGTGTTTGGGTGTTAGGGTGTTAGCGTGGTAATTTAAGGATACAAACATTGTATGATATGGTGTTTGGGTGTTAGGGTGTTAGCGTGGTAATTTAAGGATACAAACATTGTATGATATGGTGTTAGGGTGTTAGCGTGGTAATTTAAGGATACAAACATTGTATGATATGGTGTTTGGGTGTTAGGGTGTTAGCGTGGTAATTTAAGGATACAAACATTGTATGATATGGTGTTTGGGTGTTAAAGTGGTAATTCAAGGATACAAACATTGTATGATATGGTGTTTGGGTGTTAGGGTGGTAATTTAAGGATACAAACATGGTATGATATGGTGTTAGTGTGTTAGCGTGGTAATTTAAGGATACAAACATGGTATGATGTGGTGTTAGGGTGTTACAGTGGTAATTTAAGGATACAAACATGGTATGATATGGTGTTAGTGTGTTAGCGTGGTAATTTAAGGATACAAACATTGTATGATATGGTGTTAGGGTGATAGCGTGTTAATTTAAGGATACAAACATTGTATGATATGGTGTTAGGGTGTTACAGTGGTAATTTAAGGATACAAACATGGTATGATATCGTGTTTGGGTGTAAGCATGGTAATTTAAGGATACAAACATGGTATGATATGGTGTTTGGGTGTAAGCATGGTAATTTAAGGATACAAACATTGTATGATATGGTGTTTGGGTGTTAGTGTGGTAATTTAAGGATACAAACATTGTATGATATGGTGTTAGGGTGTTAGCGTGGTAATTTAAGGATATAAACATTGTATGATATGGTGTTTGGGTGTTAACGTGGTAATTTAAGGATACAAACATTGTATGATATGGCGTTAAGTTGTTAGCGTGGTAATTTAGGGATACAAACATTGTATGATATGGTGTTTGGGTGTTAGCGTGGTAATTTAAGGATACAAACATTGTATGATATGGTGTTTGGGTGTTAGTGTGGTAATTTTAGGATACAAACATTGTATGATATGGTGTTTGGGTGTTAACGTGGTAATTTAAGGATACAAACATTGTATGATATGGTGTTTGGGTGTTAACGTGGTAATTTAAGGATACAAACATTGTGTGTTAGGGTGTTAACGTGATAATTTAAGGATACAAACATTGTATGATATGGTTTTTGGGTGTTAGCGTGGTAATTTAAGGATACAAACATGGTATGATATGGTGTTAGGGTGTTAGCGTGGTAATTTAAGGATACAAACATTGTATGATATGGTGTTAGGGTGTTAGCGTGGTAATTTAAGGATACAAACATTGTACGATATGGTGTTTGGGTGTTAGGGTGGTAATTTAAGGATACAAACATTGTATGATATGGTGTTTGGGTGTTAGGGTGTTAGCGTGGTAATTTAAGGATACAAACATTGTATGATATGGGGTTTGGGTGTTACAGTGGTAATTTAAGGATACAAACATGGTATGATATGGTGTTAGTGTGTTAGCGTGGTAATTTAAGGATACAAACATTGTATGATATGGTGTTAGGGTGATAGCGTGTTAATTTAAGGATACAAACATTGTATGATATGGTGTTAGGGTGTTACAGTGGTAATTTAAGGATACAAACATGGTATGATATGGTGTTTGGGTGTAAGCATGGTAATTTAAGGATACAAACATTGTATGATATGGTGTTTGGGTGTTAGGGTGTTAGCGTGGTAATTTAAGGATACAAACATTGTATGATATGGTGTTTGGGTGTTAGGGTGTTAGCGTGGTAATTTAAGGATACAAACATTGTATGATATGGTGTTAGGGTGTTAGCGTGGTAATTTAAGGATACAAACATTGTATGATATGGTGTTTGGGTGTTAGGGTGTTAGCGTGGTAATTTAAGGATACAAACATTGTATGATATGGTGTTTGGGTGTTAAAGTGGTAATTTAAGGATACAAACATTGTATGATATGGTGTTTGGGTGTTAGGGTGGTAATTTAAGGATACAAACATGGTATGATATGGTGTTAGTGTGTTAGCGTGGTAATTTAAGGATACAAACATTGTATGATATGGTGTTAGGGTGATAGCGTGTTAATTTAAGGATACAAACATTGTATGATATGGTGTTAGGGTGTTACAGTGGTAATTTAAGGATACAAACATGGTATGATATGGTGTTTGGGTGTAAGCATGGTAATTTAAGGATACAAACATGGTATGATATGGTGTTTGGGTGTAAGCATGGTAATTTAAGGATACAAACATTGTATGATATGGTGTTTGGGTGTTAGGGTGGTAATTTAAGGATACAAACATTGTATGATATGGTGTTAGGGTGTTAGCGTGGTAATTTAAGGATATAAACATTGTATGATATGGTGTTTGGGTGTTAACGTGGTAATTTAAGGATACAAACATTGTATGATATGGCGTTAAGTTGTTAGCGTGGTAATTTAGGGATACAAACATTGTATGATATGGTGTTTGGGTGTTAGCGTGGTAATTTAAGGATACAAACATTGTATGATATGGTGTTTGGGTGTTAGTGTGGTAATTTTAGGATACAAACATTGTATGATATGGTGTTTGGGTGTTAAAGTGGTAATTTAAGGATACAAACATTGTATGATATGGTGTTTGGGTGTTAACGTGGTAATTTAAGGATACAAACATTGTATGATATGGTGTTTGGGTGTTAACGTGGTAATTTAAGGATACAAACATTGTGTGTTAGGGTGTTAACGTGATAATTTAAGGATACAAACATTGTATGATATGGTTTTTGGGTGTTAGCGTGGTAATTTAAGGATACAAACATGGTATGATATGGTGTTAGGGTGTTAGCGTGGTAATTTAAGGATACAAACATTGTATGATATGGTGTTTGGGTGTTAGCGTGGTAATTTAAGGATACAAACATTGTATGATATGGTGTTAGGGTGTTAGCGTGGTAATTTAAGGATACAAACATTGTATGATATGGTGTTTGGGTGTTAGCGTGGTAATTTAAGGATACAAACATTGTATGATATGGTGTTAGGGTGTTAGCGTGGTAATTTAAGGATACAAACATTGTATGATATGGTTTTTGGGTGTTAGTGTGGTAATTTAAGGATACAAACATTGTATGATATGGTGTTTGGGTGTTAAAGTGGTAATTTAAGGATACAAACACTGTATGATATGGTGTTTGGGTGTTAGGGTGGTAATTTAAGGATACAAACATGGTATGATATGGTGTTTGGGTGTTAACGTGGTAATTTAAGGATACAAACATTGTATGATATGGTGTTAGGGTGTTACAGTGGTAATTTAAGGATACAAACATGGTATGATATGGTGTTAGGGTGTTAGCGTGGTAATTTAAGGATACAAACATTGTATGATATGGTGTTAAGGTGTTACAGTGGTAATTTAAGGATACAAACATTGTATGATATGGTGTTAAGGTGTTACAGTGGTAATTTAAGGATACAAACATTGTATGATATGGTGTTAAGGTGTTACAGTGGTAATTTAAGGATACAAACATTGTATGATATGGTGTTTGGGTGTTAGCGTGGTAATTTAAGGATACAAACATTGTATGATATGGTGTTAGGGTGTTAACGTGGTAATTTAAGGATACAAACATTGTATGATATGGTGTTTGGGTGTTAGCGTGGTAATTTAAGGATACAAACATTGTATGATATGGTGTTTGGGTGTTAGCGTGGTAATTTAAGGATACAAACATTGTATGATATGGTGTTTGGGTGTTAGCGTGGTAATTTAAGGATACAAACATTGTATGATATGGTGTTTGGGTGTTAGCGTGGTAATTTAGGTAATGATAGGGGTTTTAGATGTAATATCTTTCAAAGTAACTAGCATATTAAAATTGATACATTAGTTATGTTAGTTAAGTGCTCCATATTGTTTACTTATATTTACGGAAACAAAAATTTAAAAATAGATGTTTTATTGTGAATGTCAGCAAGTTCATAAAACAAAGTATTGTAAAACTCTATCTAGATATGATTTAAAAAAAGGAAAAATGTAAGTGGAACAGAGGTTGTGTGGAACAGAGGTTGAGTGGAACAGAGGTTGTGTTGAACAGAGGTTGTGTGGAACAGAGGTTGTGTGGAACAGCAGTTGTGTGGAACAGAGGTTGTGTGGAACAGCAGTTGTGTGGAACATAGGTTGTGTGGAACAGAGGTTGTGTGGAACAGAGGTTGTGTGGAACAGAGGTTGTGTTGAACAGAGGTTGTGTGGAACAGAGGTTGTGTTGAACAGAGGTTATGTGGAACAGAGGTTGTGTGGAACAAAGGTTGTGTGGAACAGAAGTTGTGTTCTCTTGATATTCACGTTTACAAATGATTGTAGTTCATGATATAAAACTGGTCACGTCTTAACTGTATCCAAGTAACAGAGATATTTTCAAAATTAACAATTCCTCATATCATTCCTCAAGAATTAAATTTTCTGAAGTAATATTTCCCTATTTTTAATTAATGTTTCATGAAATATATATATTTCCTAGAAACAAATCTGAGTATTGAGAACATTTTTAAAGCAAAGAAGTTTTGTATTTGGAGCCAGATATCTACTGGTTTTCTTTTTTTATGAACACTCACTGATGACATTGTTTGGTAACACTCACTGATGACATTGTTTGGTTATTCCCCAGGTCTGGGACTTGATACCATTGAGGAGAAGAAACATGAGGAGTCAGCCGATATTGGGGCAGGTGTTTCACGTAGTCGCAGTGTTCACTTCTCAACAGCTGAGGTTCCTGAAATCCCACCGCCTCCCTCTTCTCCGCAAGAGGAAGATGATCGGTCAGATCTGACAACACCACTGGCCACTCCAGTGGTCAAGGACCAGGCAGGCCGTGTGACAGTACTAACCAACCAGAACACTGTAAATACTCGAGAACCTACTCTCACCTCCTTTGATCTTCAGGTTCCAATGGACAGAAAGCGGGAATCAACTATGGGATCAACACCGGAGCCCTGGCCAGCAGTCAATGAAGCTGACTTTGATGTCACACCATCCTCAACTAAGTTGGCGTTACACAGCGATCATGCTAAGAATGGCGCGGTCAATGATTCCAGAATGGCTGTAATTGACCCAATGTCTGACCGGTCCTCCATTCATAATGGACAAAAGTCAGAAGACATCAGCAGTAATTCTAGTGCAGCTAACACAAAACAGGAAGATATGAAGAAAGCAGAATCCCCCGGCCCTCCTCCTCCCTCCCCCGAGGCTAAGGACAAGAGTAGGAATGCCTTTGACATTCCTAAATCTGGTGGACGCAGGCGTGACATTATGTCCAGAGAGTCACTCACAATGACACCTTTGATGGAAGGTGACGAGGAAGGGGAAGTATCTCTCAGTCAGGGACATGTGAAGACTATTGTAGTGTCTGTGCCTCCTCTCGGAACGGCTGGAAAGCCAAGGAACAAGAATAACAGGACAGTTGATACGTTTGTAAGTATAGATATTCCAGCAGTCTCCGTTGAGAAAGTTGAAGATGGGGATGAAGGAGTGAAACAGGGAGGTCGTACTCAGGGGCTGGAAACAACTGTGGAAGAATCCCAGGAAGACATTGAATCTCTGACACAGACCATTAATACAAGAGATGTTCCTCTGTCGGCCATGAGCTCTTTGGTTGACCCGTCTATGGATGGCCAGGATTCCATATCAGACATGATGTCGGCGGGGGTGGCACCATCCCAGGCAGGGAATGTATCGCCATCTTCCACCCTCCCTGATAAGGTACAGAACATAGATCTGAAGGTTTTCATTACTGGGGATGACCAGAAAAGTGACCATAATGGTAAGATCACAGAGCGATCAGAGGCGAAGGAAGAGGAGGATATAACAGAAAATGGAGGAGATCATGAAGGATTCAAACAAGAACTTCGTCAGGAGTTACAGAAGCTGCAGATAGTCCAAGGAGGTACCATGGAGGACCCGAATGAACAAACCACTGCACCAAGAGAGGAAGAGACAAGACCAGTCGCCGCGGAGACGACAAATCTAGAGGACATGAGACTGGAAGGCGATCAACGACATGTTCTAGAAGGAGCAAGTGATTCGATACCAGAGGGACAGGGGCAATCAGAGGGGGAGATGAAGGAGACGGAAGATAAATTGTCAAATGATGTGGAACAGCAGGAACAGTCAGGAAGCTGAACTGTAGGGTCTGTCCCTGACAATCAATTTAAAGAGAAAACTACAAGAACAACGCTGTTTTATATTTCTTGTTAAACACCGCGAGTTACAGACAGATTATGTACTGTGTCTACAGTCCTAAGACCAACGCTATTCAGTTCCGTATCTTTATAAAGAACTAAGAGATTATGGTATTACTAAGTGTGTATGTTCTACCTGTGTCATTGTTTTCTCTGTTCCATTGTCATACCCCATCATGTGAGTTTGCTGTTTTAAATAATGAACAGCATTTGTCAGGTCAGCTAATGCCTTGTTTCTACAGTGAAAAAATGTCATAATATTTATTTCATGACTTGTAATTATATTTTGGAAAATGCAATATATTTTTATATTACAAGACTTTTTTATGGATCGTTTTTAAAGACACAGAAAATATCAATTGCACTCTAGCCATATATAACCTAGACGATCTTTATTCGAATACCTGATCTTATGAACATTTTCTAAATTAGTTTCATGTATGAATGTATTTACATAAAGTATTGGTAGACTATAAAAACTTTTAAAAGTTTTTGAAATCATTAACATATGTTATCAACAAACTAAACATCATCAATTTCTTACCTACAAAACCTCTGTATGGTCTCTACACGGCTTTTGAAAAATGTCCAATTTGAAATCTGTAATTAATTCAAAATAGGACAATGTAATCAATGTAATAATTAATGTGTTATTTACAATAACAGTATATACTTTTCTGATATAAATTTGTGATGATGTGATAGCTAATGGTAACTTTGGCTATGTCTGCTGGTTGTCTCTTTATGTATCACAGTCTTACTCAAGAAGTCACCTGTTCTATCAGTGGAAAGTTATTCTGCTACTAACACAGCAGATATCATATATTTTCCTCTTTATCATTTCAGCTATATATTTTTAATAGTGTTATAGCTAAATTTGTTCAGTGATGAAACATGCGGTTCTCTCTGTTATGAAACAAGTATACGTAATATATTGGACAAGCTATGTCTGTTGTGAGCCCGTGGGTTTTTATGAAAACACTTATACCTGATGTAGAACCATGCCACGACTGCCTTAATTCAGTCTATCACTCAGTATCATATACCTGATGCTAGGAGCTATTGGCAACATTTGTTTGTGAGCGTTATAACTTTCGTGATGTATGTACAATATTTTTTCTCAATAATAGCATCTCCTTGAATGTCTGATTTGCCTTGTCATATCAATTTACTGTACCTGTATAATAACTGCTGTCTGTCCGTTCATCAGAAACAATAGGGAGGTTACTCAGTTTAATTCTATACAAAAAAAAATATTGACTTTACTGATCAAACATCTGTAGGAAAATAATACCTTAGATGACTCGGTGACGGATGGTAGAACAACACATGTGACATGGTGTGGAAATTCAAACTGTCTGTGATATTCTTCATTCTGTGATACAATCCTATCAGTTAAGGAGTTGACATGCTTTACAGCGCTTTACAGTGCTGTTTGTTTTGTGAATATTAAATTATATCTAACAAAGCTTTCCTATTGTTGTTTTAATATTGAATGTACTTTCTGCACCATCAGTACAGAATACTTGTTGTGCTGGTTAAAGGTTCTTGTGGTAATGGATTATGAATATTTTGACCATAACACAATACTTCATATACAGGAACTGATCCAGAAATAAGTGGAACACCGGTTAGGATCTGTACAGGAAACTCGTGGTGTCTAAAGTAAGATCAGCGAAACATAGATTAGGATCAGGACAGGAAACTTGTGGTGTCTAGAGTAAGATCAGTGGAACATAAATTAGGATCAGGACAGGACACTCGTGGTGTCTAGAGTAAGATCAGCGGAACATAAATTAGGATCAGGACAGAAAACTCGTGGTGTCTAGAGTAAGATCAGCGGAACATAAATTAGGATCAGGACAGGAAACTCGTGGTGTCTAGAGTAAGATCAGCGGAACATAAATTAGGATCAGGACAGGAAACTTGTGGTGTCTTGAGTAAGATCAGTGGAACATAAATTAGGATCAGGACAGGAAACTTGTGGTGTCTTGAGTAAGATCAGTGGAACATAAATTAGGATCAGGACAGGAAACTTGTGGTGTCTTGAGTAAGATCAGTGGAACATAAATTAGGATCAGGACAGGAAACTCGTGGTGTCTTGAGTAAGATCAGTGGAACATAAATTAGGATCTGGACAGAAAACTCGTGGTGTCTAAAGTAAGATCAGCGGATTATAAATCTAGGATACGTATGTTGTCCTGACGTATCTAGGATACGTATGTTGTCCTGACATATCTAGGATACGTATGTTGTCCTGACATATCTAGGATACGTATGTTGTCCTGACATGTCTAGGATACGTATGTTGTCCTGACGTATATAGGATACGTATGCTGTCATGACGTAGCTAGGATACGTATGCTGTCCTGACATATCTAGGATACGTATGTTGTCCTGACATGTCTAGGATACGTATGTTGTCCTGACATATATAGGATACGTATGTTGTCCTGACATAGCTAGGATACGTATGCTGTCCTGACATAACTAGTATACGTATGTTGTCCTGACATATCTAGGATACGTATGTTGTCCTGACATATCTAGGATGCGTATGTTGTCCTGACGTATCTAGGATGCGTATGTTGTCCTGACATATCTAGGATACGTATGTTGCCCTGACATATCTAGGATACGTATGCTGTCCTGACATATCTAGGATACGTATGCTGTCCTGACATATCTAGGATACGTATGTTGTCCTGACATATCTAGGATACGTATGTTGTCCTGACGTATATAGGATACGTATGTTGTCCTGACATATCTAGGATACGTATGTTGTCCTGACATATCTAGGATACGTATGTTGTCCTGACAAATCTAGGATACGTATGCTGTCCTGACATAGCTAGGATACGTATGTTGTCCTGACACATCTAGGATACGTATGTTGTCCTGACATATCTAGGATACGTATGCTGTCCTGACGTATCTAGGATACGTTACATGAAATGTTACATAAAAGGTTTGAAACCGTTCTTGCATTTCCAACAAAGATATAATAGGTAAAAGGAAGGAAACCTTCATGCGGAGGTGTTAAAGTGTCCATTGTGTCATTTTGAAATGCCTTCTCCAAAGTCCCTGAAAATCTTCTGTCACTTCTGCCACTGATTTAGATTATTTGGTGATAAAACAGTCTTGGGTATCAGACAGTAGTGAAGTAGTGGGGTTTATTTACGTGGTTCCATGGACACTTAATCACGAATATCTTATACAGTAATCCATAACTGATGTCTGCTAACCATACTGTGTATGTGACATCATTTAGACACAAAATGGTTGTATGAATGTTCATTTATGTGTAAACTTCGTTGGTCAAAAGCAGTAGATATAAAGAGTAATATAGTATATAGCTTTGTTTACTGTTAGTGACTCCTTGATATCCGTAAACAAAATCGCTAACTCAACACGAAAATGCCCGTACTGTAATACATGGTCATCAATAGACTACAGAAGGTCATACAAACATCCGGTAATACATGACCATCAATAGACCACAGAAGGTCATACAAACATCCGGTAATACATGGCCATCAATAGACCACAGAAGGTCATACAAACACCCGGTAATACATGACCATCAATAGACCACAGAAGGCCATACAAACATCCGGTCATAAATGACCTTCAATATATCACAGACGGTCATACAAACATCCGGTAATACATGACCTTCAATACACCACTAAAGGTCATACAAATATCCGATAATACATGACCATCAATAGACAACAGAAGGTCATACAAACATCCTGTAATACATGACCATCACTAGACTACAGAAGGTCATACAAACATCCGGTAATACATGGCCATAAATAGACAACAGAAGGTCATACAAACATCCTGTAATACATGGCCATCAATAGACTACAGAAGGTCATACAAACATCCGGTAATACATGGCCATCAATAGACCACAGAAGGTCATACAAACATCCTGTAATACATGGTCATCAATAGACTACAGAAGGGTCATACAAACATCCGGTAATACATGGCCATCAATAGACCAGAGAAGGTCATACAAACATCCGGTAATACATGGCCATCAATAGACTACAGAAGGTCATACAAACATCCGGTAATACATGACCATCAATAGACCAGAGAAGGTCATACAAACATCCAGTAATACATGGCCATCAATAGACTACAGAAGGTCATACAAACATCCGGTAATACATGGCCATCAATAGACTACAGAAGGTCATACAAACATCCTGTAATACATGGCCATCAATAGACCACAGAAGGTCATACAAACATCCGGTAATACATGGCCATCAATAGACTACAGAATGTCATACAAACATCCGGTAATACATGGCCATCAATAGACTACAGAAGGTCATACAAACATCCGGTAATACATGGCCATCAATAGACCACAGAATGTCATACAAACATCCGGTAATACATGACCATCAATAGACCAGAGAAGGTCATACAAACATCCGGTAATACATGGCCATCAATAGACTACAGAAGGTCATACAAACATCCGGTAATACATGGCCATCAATAGACCACAGAAGGTCATACAAACATCCTGTAATACATGACCATCAATAGACTACAGAAGGTCATACAAACATCCGGTAATACATGACCTTCAATATACCACATTAGGTCATACAAACATCCGGTAATACATGGCCATCAATATAACAGAGAAGGTCATACAAACATCCGGTAATACATGACCATCAATAGACTGCAGAAGGTCATACAAACATCCGGTAATACATGATCTTCAATAGACCACAGAAAATCATACAAACATCCGGTAATAGATGGCCATCAATAGACCACAGAAGGTCATACAAACATCCGGTAATACATGGCCATCAATAGACCAGAGAGGGTCATACAAGCATCCGGTAATACATGGCCATCAATAGACTACAGAAGGTCATACAAACATCCGGTAATACATGACCTTCAATATATCACAGGTCATACAAACATCCGGTGATACATGGCCATCAATAAACCACAGAAGGTCATACAAACATCCGGTAATACATGACCATCAATAGACTACAGAAGGTCATACAAACATCCAGTAATACATGACCATCAATAAACCACAGAAAGCGTCCTCACAGATACATTCTAGACTGAAGGTCTTTAACAGAGATAAAACAATCGTTATGAAAAATGGAATGAGTAGACCACTTATTTCTGGGAACTGAAGGTCGACATACCACAACAAATCTAGGAACTGAATGTCGACATACCACAACAAATCTAGGAACTGAAGGTCGACATACCACAACAAATCAAGGAACTGAATGTCGACATACCACAACAAATTTAGGAACTGAAGGTCGACACACAACAAATCTAGGAACTGAAGGTCGACATACCACAACAAATCTAGGAACTGAAGGTCGACATACCACAACAAATCTAGGAACTGAAGGTCGACATACCACAACAAATCTAGGAACTGAATGTCGACATACCACAACAAATCTAGGATCTGAAGGTCGACATACCACAACAAAAGTAGGAACTGAATGTCGACATACCACAACAAATCTAGGAACTGAATGTCGACATACCACAACAAATCTAGGAACTGAAGGTCGACATACCACAACAAATCTAGGAACTGAATGTCGACATACCACAACAAATCTAGGAACTGAAGGTCGACATACCACAACAAATCTAGGAACTGAATGTCGACATACCACAACAAATCTAGGAACTGTAGGTCGAAATACCACAACAAATCTAGGAACTGAATGTCGACATACCACAACAAATCTAGGAACTGAATGTCGACATACCACAACAAATCTAGGAACTGAATGTCGACATAACCCAACAAATCTAGGAACTGAAGGTCGACATACCACAACAAATCTAGGAACTGAAGGTCGACATACCACAACAAATCTAGGAACTGAAGGTCGACATACCACAACAAATCTAGGAACTGAAGGTCGACATACCACAACAAATCTAGGAACTGAAGGTCGACATACCACAACAAATCTAGGAACTGAAGGTCGACATACCACAACAAATCTAGGAACTGAATGTCGACATACCACAACAAATCTAGGAACTGTAGGTCGAAATACCACAACAAATCTAGGAACTGAAGGTCGAAATACCACAACAAATCTAGGAACTGAATGTCGATATACCACAACAAATCTAGGAACTGAATGTCGACATACCACAACAAATCTAGGAACTGAATGTCGACATACCACAACAAATCTAGGAACTGAATGTCGACATACCACAACAAATCTAGGAACTGAAGGTCGACATACCACAACAAATCTAGGAACTGAATGTCGACATACCACAACAAATCTAGGAACTGAATGTCGACATACCACAACAAATCTAGGAACTGAAGGTCGACATACCACAACAAATCTAGGAAACTGAATGTCGACATACCACAACAAATCTAGGAACTGAAGGTCGACATACCACAACACATCTAGGAACTGAAGGTCGACATACCACAACAAATCTAGGAACTGAAGGTCGATATACCACAACAAATCTAGGAACTGAAGGTCGACATACCACAACAAATCTAGGAACTGAATGTCGACATACCACAACAAATCTAGGAACTGAATGTCGACATACCACAACAAATCTAGGAACTGAATGTCGACATACCACAACAAATCTAGGAACTGAAGGTCGACATACCACAACAAATCTAGGAACTGAATGTCGACATACCACAACAAATCTAGGAACTGAATGTCGACACACAACAACAAATCTAGGAACTGAAGGTCGACATACCACAACAAATCTAGGAACTGAAGGTCGACATACCACAACAAATCTAGGAACTGAAGGTCGACATACCACAACAAATCTAGGAACTGAATGTCGACATACCACAACAAATATAGGAACTGAATGTCGACATACCACAACAAATCTAGGAACTGAATGTCGACATACCACAACAAATCTAGGAACTGAATGTCGACATACCACAACAAATCTAGGAACTGAAGGTCGACATACCACAACAAATCTAGGAACTGAATGTCGACATACCACAACAAATCTAGGAACTCAGGTCGACATACCACAACAAATCTAGGATCTGAAGGTCGACACACCACAACAAATCTAGGAACTGAAGGTCGACATACCACAACAAATCTAGGAACTGAATGTCGACATACCACAACAAATCTAGGAACTGAAGGTCGACATACCACAACAAATCTAGGAACTGAAGGTCAACATACCACAACAAATCTAGGAACTGAATGTCGACATACCACAACAAAACTAGGAACTGAAGGTCGACACACCACAACAAATCTAGGAACTAAAGGTCGACACACCACAACAAATCTAGGAACTGAATGTCGACATACCACAACAAATCTAGGAACAGAAAGTTGACATACAACAACAAATCTAGGAACTGAAGGTCGACATACCACAACAAATCTAGGATCTGAATGTCGACATACCACCACAAATCTAGGAACTGAATGTCGACACACAACAACAAATCTAGGAACTGAATGTCGACATACCACAACGAATCTAGGAACTGAAGGTCGACATACCACAACAAATCTAGGAACTGAAGGTCGACATACCACAACAAATCTAGGAACTGAAGGTCGACATACCACCAACAAATCTAGGAACTGAAGGTCGACATACCACAACAAATCTAGGAACTGAATGTCGACATACCACAACAAATCTAGGAACTGAAGGTCGACATACCACAACAAATCTAGGAACTGAAGGTCGACATACCACAACAAATCTAGGAACTGAATGTCGACATACCACAACAAATCTAGGAACTGAAGGTCGACATACCACAACAAATCTAGGAACTGAAGGTCGACATACCACAACAAATCTAGGAACTGAATGTCGACATACCACAACAAATCTAGGAACTGAATGTCGACATACCACAACAAATCTAGGAACTGAATGTCGACATACACAACAAATCTAGGAACTGAATGTCGACATACCACAACAAATCTAGGAACTGAAGGTCGACATACCACAACAAATCTAGGAACTGAAGGTCGACATACCACAACAAATCTAGGAACTGAATGTCGACATACCACAACAAATCTAGGAACTGAATGTCGACATACCACAACAAATCTAGGAACTGAAGGTCGACATACCACAACAAATCTAGGAACTGAATGTCGACATAACCAAACAAATCTAGGAACTGAAGGTCGACATACCACAACAAATCTAGGAACTGAAGGTCGACATACCACAACAAATCTAGGAACTGAAGGTCGACATACCACAACAAATCTAGGAACTGAAGGTCGACATACCACAACAAATCTAGGAACTGAAGGTCGACATACCACAACAAATCTAGGAACTGAAGGTCGACATACCACAACAAATCTAGGAACTGAATGTCGACATACCACAACAAATCTAGGAACTGAATGTCGACATACCACAACAAATCTAGGAACTGAATGTCGACATACCACAACAAATCTAGGAACTGAAGGTCGACATACCACAACAAATCTAGGAACTGAATGTCGACATACCACAACAAATCTAGGAACTGAAGGTCGACATACCACAACAAATCTAGGAACTGAATGTCGACATAACCAAACAAATCTAGGAACTGAAGGTCGACATACCACAACAAATCTGGGAACTGAAAAATTACACACCACGCCAAATTTGGTAACTAAAAACGACACACCATAACGAGCTATGGCTAAATGCAGACCACGTGATCTCCGCGTACAAGAATGTAGTTGTTGTCATACAGTGGGTTACATTGTTAATCACATTGTTTTACAGATGTATAGGGTGCAATTTCGCAAATTAGAATGCATTAAAATATATCGAAAGCAACAATAATAATTGCTATTTCTAATCCGTCAACTTTTATCGAGTATATATATTTAGTTGACAAATATAAAGATATAGACAACCCTATGAACTATACATTTTATATATAATTGGCCACACTTCCTCTCCAGTCAGACACGTATTTTTATATGTCATGGACTTCCTTTTCTCTCCAGACTGTTGACCCCAGTCTGTTTTATAAATCTGTCATGGACTTCCGTTTCCTTACAGACGATTGACGGCCAGTTTTTCTCTACGTCCTTCTAAAATATTGACAAGTCTTTTACACCCATTGCCAAAAGTAAATTGTTCGGCTTCATTCCAAGCATTTTCCCAACATATCGTGATTTGTTGTTGAAGGTAGGGGAAGGCGATATAATTCTGTTTTAAATATATCTATAATATATAATGTATACTCCTTTATTTTTTATTCTTTAGAACCGGCAGCTTTGGCCAATGTGTTATATTGACGATGTGTTATATTGACAGTGTGTTATATTGACAATGTATTATATTGACGATGTGTTATATTGACAATGTGTTATATTGATGCTATATTGACAATGTGTTATATTGACGATGTGTTATATTGACAATGTATCATATTGATGTGTTATATTGACGATGTATTATATTGATGTGTTATATTGACGATGTATTATATTGACAATGTGTTATATTGACAATGTATTTTATTGACGATGTGTTATATTGATGTTATATTGACGATGTGTTATATTGAAGATGGGTTATATTGACGATGTGTTATATTGACGATGTGTTATATTGACAATGTGTTATACTGACAATGTGTTATATTGACGATGTATTATATTGACAATGTATTTTATTGACGATGTGTTATATTGATGTTATATTGACGATGTGTTATATTGATGTTATATTGACGATGTGTTATATTGACGATGTGTTATATTGACGATGTGTTATATTGACGATGTGTTATATTGACAATGTGTTATACTGACAATGTGTTATATTGACGATGTGTTATATTGACGATGTGTTATATTGATGTTATATTGGCAATGTATTATATTGATGATGTGTTATATTGACAATGTGTTATATTGACGATGTGTTATATTGATGATGTGTTATACTGACAATGTGTTATATTGACAATGTGTTATACTGACAATGTGTTATATTGACGATGTATTATATTGACAATGTATTATATTGATGTGTTATATTGACGATGTATTATATTGACGATGTGTTATATTGATGTGTTATATTGACGATGTGTTATATTGATGTGTTATATTGACGATGTGTTATATTGACGATGTGTTACATTGACAATGTGTTATATTGACGATGTGGTATTTTGATGTGTTATATTGACAATGTGTTATATTGACAATGTGTTATATTGACAATGTGTTATATTGATGTGTTATATTGACAGTGTGTTATATTGACGATGTGTTATATTGACAGTGTGTTTTATTGACGATGTGTTATATTGACGATGTATTATATTGACAGTGTGTTATATTGACAATGTGGTATTTTGATGTGTTATATTGACAATGTGTTATATTGATGTGTTATATTGACAGTGTGTTATATTGACGATGTGTTATATTGACAGTGTGTTATATTGACGATGTGTTATATTGACGATGTGTTATATTGACGATGTGGTATTTTGATGTGTTATATTGACAATGTGTTATATTGACAATGTGTTATATTGACAATGTGTTATATTGATGTGTTATATTGACAGTGTGTTATATTGACGATGTGTTATATTGACAGTGTGTTATATTGACGACGTGTTATATTGCCAATGAGTTATATTGACAGTGTGTTATATTGACGACGTGTTATATTGACAATGTGTTATATTGACAATGTGTTACATTGACAATGTGTTATATTGATGTGGTATATTGACAATGTGGTATATTGACAATGTGTTATATTGACGATGTGTTATATTGACGATGTATTATATTGACAGTGTGTTATATTGACGATGTATTATATTGACAGTGTGTTATATTGACAGTGTGTTATATTGACAATGTGGTATATTGACAGTGTGTTATATTGACAATGTGTTATATTGACAGTGTGTTATATTGACAGTGTGTTATATTGACGATGTGGTATTTTGATGTGTTATATTGACAATGTGTTATATTGACGATGTGTTATATTGACAGTGTGTTATATTGACGATGTGTTATATTGACGATGTGTTATATTGACAGTGTGTTATATTGACAATGTGGTATTTTGATGTGTTATATTGACAATGTGTAATATTGACAATGTGTTATATTGATGTGTTATATTGACAGTGTGTTATATTGACAATGTGTTATATTGACAATGTGTTACATTGACAATGTGTTATATTGATGTGGTATATTGACAATGTGGTATATTGACAATGTGTTATATTGACGATGTGTTATATTGACGATGTATTATATTGACAGTGTGTTATATTGACGATGTATTATATTGACAGTGTGTTATATTGACAGTGTGTTATATTGACAATGTGGTATATTGACAGTGTGTTATATTGACAATGTGTTATATTGACAGTGTGTTATATTGACAGTGTGTTATATTGACGATGTGGTATTTTGATGTGTTATATTGACAATGTGTTATATTGACGATGTGTTATATTGACAGTGTGTTATATTGACGATGTGTTATATTGACGATGTGTTATATTGACAGTGTGTTATATTGACAATGTGGTATTTTGATGTGTTATATTGACAATGTGTTATATTGACAATGTGTTATATTGATGTGTTATATTGACAGTGTGTTATATTGACGATGTGTTATATTGACAGTGTGTTATATTGACGATGTGTTATATTGACGATGTGGTATTTTGATATGTTATATTGACAATGTGTTATATTGACAATGTGTTATATTGATGTGTTATATTGATGTGTTATATTGACGATGTGTTATATTGACGATGTGTTATATTGACAGTGTGTTATATTGACGACGTGTTATATTGACAATGGGTTATATTGACAGTGTGTTATATTGACGACGTGTTATATTGACAATGTGTTATATTGACGATGTGGTATTTTGATGTGTTATATTGACAATGTGTTATATTGACAATGTGTTATATTGACGATGTGTTATATTGACAGTGTGTTATATTGACAATGTGTTATATTGATGTGGTATATTGACAATGTGTTATATTGACAGTGTGTTATATTGACAATGTGTTATATTGACGATATGTTATATTGACAATGTGGTATATTGACGATGTGTTATATTGACAGTCTGTTATATTGACAGTCTGTTATATTGACGATGTGTTATATTGACGATGTGCTATATTGACGATGTGTTATATTGACGATGTGTTATATTGACAATGTGTTATATTGATGTGGTATATTGACAATGTGGTATATTGACAATGTGTTATATTGACAATGTGTTATATTGACGATGTATTATATTGACAGTGTGTTATATTGACGATGTGGTATTTTGATGTGTTATATTGACAATGTGTTATATTGATGTGTTATATTGACAGTGTGTTATATTGACGATGTGTTATATTGACAGTGTGTTATATTGACGATGTGTTATATTGACGATGTGTTATATTGACGATGTGGTATTTTGATGTGTTATATTGACAATGTGTTATATTGACAATGTGTTATATTGACAGTGTGTTATATTGACGATGTGTTATATTGACAGTGTGTTATATTGACGACGTGTTATATTGACAATGGGTTATATTGACAGTGTGTTATATTGACGACGTGTTAAATTGACAATGTGTTATATTGACGATGTGGTATTTTGATGTGTTATATTGACAATGTGTTATATTGACGATGTGTTATATTGACAGTGTGTTATATTGACAATGTGTTATATTGATGTGGTATATTGACAATGTGTTATATTGACAGTGTGTTATATTGACAATGTGTTATAATGACGATATGTTATATTGACAATGTGGTATATTGATGATGTGTTATATTGACAGTCTGTTATATTGACAGTCTGTTATATTGACGATGTGTTATATTGACGATGTGCTATATTGACGATGTGTTATATTGACGATGTGTTATATTGACAATGTGTTATATTGATGTGGTATATTGACAATGTGGTATATTGACAATGTGTTATATTGACGATGTGTTATATTGACGATGTATTATATTGACAGTGTGTTATATTGACGATGTATTATATTAACAGTGTGTTATATTGACAGTGTGTTATATTGACAATGTGGTATATTGACAGTGTGTTATATTGACAATGTGTTATATTGACAGTGTGTTATATTGACAGTGTGTTATATTGACAATGTGGTATATTGACAATGTGTTATATTGACGATGTGTTATATTGACGATGTATTATATTGACAGTGTGTTATATTGACGATGTATTATATTGACAGTGTGTTATATTGACAGTGTGTTATATTGACAATGTGTTATATTGACAGTGTGTTATATTGACAATGTGTTATATTGACAGTGTGTTATATTGACAATGTGTTATATTGACAATGTGGTATATTGACAGTGTGTTATATTGACAATGTGTTATATTGACAATGTGTTATATTGACAGTGTGTTATATTGACAATGTGTTATATTGACGATGTGGTATATTGACAATGTGGTATATTGACAGTGTGTTATATTGACAATGTGTTATATTGACAATGTGGTATATTGACAGTGTGTTATATTGACGATGTATTATATTGACAGTGTGTTATATTGACAGTGTGTTATATTGACAATGTGGTATATTGACAGTGTGTTATATTGACAATGTGGTATATTGACAGTGTGTTATATTGACAATGTGTTATGTCGATCAGATATACCCCGGAATCATTGACGTTGACACAACAGACTTTTTAACATCAGCCGCTAAGCCCGATATCTACTTACAGCGTAACCAGCAAGGACAGTTTACAACTGAGCCATATGATAAACGTGATGAGTTCGCTATTTCTCATTTTGATTTGTGACCTAGATTTTATGACGGGTGTCGTCGATGAAGCAGAAGACGCCTACTTTCCGGAACACCTGGTCATATTCTCCTGGTAGTTTGTCAGTGATCTCTGTGAAATTATATTTCTTGTGTGTATTTTGCCCTCGTTTAACGGATTAAGAGTTAGGTTAACGGTTTCGTTTTTAAGTCGTTATTATCTGTTATCTTCCAAATTGAAATTATAAACGTACCTCATCGTATCGTAAGAAGATATCTCTTTCTCGGATATGAAGATATTATATATTTTAATGTATGAATTATGGAACGCACTCATCCTCAGTTCGGACGAAATAAGGGGTACCCCCACTTTTCATCTGTCGGGGTTTTCGATAATTTTCAATAGAAATCTGTCAGCTAAATTGTGTAGGGAATTGTTGATTGCGTTTTCAGATAGGTTAGTGATATTGTTTTAAAATCCGCCTACAGTGACACTAAGCCGACATTATCTGACTCTCCAAAACTAGCGTGGCATTTTAAATTGATTTTTGTTTTCATCCATTTGATGTATGGGATAAACTGTTTAGTGGATAGCTGATGAGATGTATCAGACACACAGTCCTTGTCCTTACGTCAGTACACAATTTGTAATAAGAATTTATATCAAAGTCTAATACCAACTGTGGCGTGAAGCTATCTGAAAAAAGCCTCTATCAATGTATGTGGAGTAGATTTAAAATCCATGGTCAGTTGGTGGGTTGTTGATTTCTTCTTCAATTTATTGTTAATCTAATTAGCTATGCAGATACCTAATATCGGTAAAACCCTTTACCACAACCTTCTGATAGAGACCTGATATCGGTAAAACCCTTCACCACAACCTTCTGACAGAGACCTAATATCGGTAAAACCCTTCACCACAACCTTCTGACAGAGGCCTAATATCGGTAAAACCCTTCACCACAACCTTCTGACAGAGACCTAATATCGGTAAAACCCTTCACCAGAACCTTCCTACAGAGACCTAATATCGGTAAAACCCTTCACCACAACCTTCTGACAGAGACCTAATATCGGTAAAACCCTTCACCACAACCTTCTGACAGAGACCTAATATCGGTAAAACCCTTCACCACAACCTTCTGACAGAGACCTAATATCGGTAAAACCCTTCACCAGAACCTTCCTACAGAGGCCAAATATCGGTAAAACCCTTCACCACAACCTTCCTACAGAGACCTAATATCGGTAAAACCCTTCACCAGAACCTTCCTACAGAGGCCAAATATCGGTTAAACCCTTCACCACAACCTTCCTACAGAGACCTAATATCGGTAAAACTCTTCACCAGAACCTTCCTACAAAGGCCAAATATAGGTTAAACCCTTCACCACAACCTTCCTACAGAGGCCTAATATCGGTAAAACCCTTCACCAGAACCTTCCTACAGAGGCCAAATATCGGTTAAACCCTTCACCACAACCTTCCTACAGAGACCTAATATCGGTAAAACCCTTCACCAGAACCTTCCTACAGAGGCCAAATATCGGTAAAACCCCTCACCAGAACCTTCTAACAAAGGCTTAGAAATTTGGGATTTTTTTACCCATGATGCATCATCCAAGATGGCTGTCATTCAGTTGCAGCCATCTTAGATGATGCATCATGTGAAAAAAAACAAAACATCATGCAATCCCACAACACTTCTCTTTGTATGTTAACTGTATCTGAACTTTTAAGAAAGAAACAATTTAACAGCCTTCGAACAAATCAAGTATCATAGGAGGCACGGACCCCCTTCCTGATCTTGTCACTGCTGGCTGACACTCAACATGAGGGGGTGGGGTTTTCCAGTCATCTTATTGCCACAGGTTACGTCATCAATTACCAAATCACAAGCATCATCCTCCATCCAAAGAGGACCCTTTGTTGGGGAAATGTTCCTCCGGTTCTGTCGAATGTTACCGTTTGAGTCTCGATAAGATAGGGACGTGGAGAGTTCAAGGACTAAACAACCTCCCGTGTCTTCACGAGTCTTTCACATCCCCCGTTTCGAGCGTTGATAATGGTTTTGTTCGGTACCTCATGTCATAGTTCTCCTTCATAATGTTCTTTGCAAAATAATCTTCCTTCATAGGTAATGTTGTCTTGATCCTACGACCGAAACACAATTCTGCTGGGCTGTAACCATTCGCGAGAGGCTTTGCGCGATACGTCATTAGCGACCCAAAAACGACTTCAAATGCACGACTATGTCGTCTGATATTGTCGTCGACAACTTGGCGATTTCAACGAAACGTGAGTAATAGTCAACCATGAGCAGGTAGTTTCCACATTTATAATGAAATAACTCACTTCTCACGACTTGCCAAGGTCATGATGTTACAGGTGTTGGAACGTTTCGACAAGTGTTTACGAGATCTTCTACTTACGTGCTCAACCCTGGCCACCTCACAGTCTCCTTTGCGCGCTCTCTGCACTTGACTATTCTTAGATGACCTTCATGGATTACCGAAATGTCTGAGCGTAACGTAGAGGGTATCACAAGTCTTTCACCCTTCAGAAGTAAAACCTTTGTTCAGGGTTAACTCTCTATGTCATCCCCAGTACGGCATAACACACTCTGGTACTCTCGTCCTCTCCGTTAGCCATTCTACTAAGCAGTGCGCCATGATGTTGATGCACAAGCTGCTAAGCAACAGAATCAATGGTTTGTGATCTGTCTCCAAGCTGATTCTTTTACCAAGGACGAAGTCTTAGAAGCGTTCACATGCGCTCTCGAGGGCTTTAACCTCTTTTTCAATTTGTCGTACTTTTTTCCTGTTGGCGTCACGAGAAGTGTACGTACTGGACGTTGTTGACCGTTTTCCTGTACTGTACTGTCTCCATGTTGAGTGTAATACCACTAGCACTAGCCGTCTTAGCACTGCATGTAGCCTGTCATCATGCTCTGACTGATCGGCTCCATATATCAGAATGTCGTCCATTTGACACACGACTCCATGTAGGCCTTCCAGAATCTGACTCATTCCTCGCTGAAAAGGCTCTGGTGCCGAGGATATACCGAAAGGAAAACGATTGAAATATTACCTTCAATAAGGCGTTATGAACGTTGTGAAATGGCCGTTCTCTTCTGAGAGACTGATCTGCCAAAAACCTAAGTTAGTGTTTAATTTGCTAAACATCTTGACCCCGTTTACCCTCAGCTCTCGGGTAAACAAACCTTCATATTACCCTGCACACAGGGCCACGAATGCATATTGATACCACATTGAGCATGCATGTCGTGTATTCTATCGTTCCATGTACATTTTTTTAAGCGGAAGAACACGTGTAGGCGGTTAGCAGGACTCGTAGACGATAAAGGCGAGAACATTTAAATCCCATCAATACAAAGAGAAATAGGATTTAAAATCACAAGAGATCGATTTAGGAGAGCGCTTCATTAGCCCATTGCTTATATTTACCAATTGCGAATCACTATAATTGACAGAATCAAGTTGCCCCGCCATTTTCGACTGTGAGCCTGTTAACAGATCTGTAATGTTGTTCCGCATAAACAAATAGTGCGAAAGAAAATAGAAAATCAGAAAACAACAATCAATGTGATACAAATATTAAATGCAAATAAATAAAAATAATCATATGAACTGTCCGTCTAGTTTTTCAAAAGAAAATGTGTGTTTAATATTTTCCATTATTAATGCGCCGGTTGGCAGTTTACGAGTTGGAATTGCTTAGCTACTGTTTTAACGTTTTATAGTGATAATGTCATAGAGCGGTTAATATTGAGCTTTGGCATTTTGGCATGTTGAAGGTACGTACATGGCTTGTCGTCTTGGGTTTCACGACGTTATTAAGTTTTGGCATGCCGGTGGAGTATATATGATGATTGACGGGTTGGTGTTCAAGAAGTTATTGTTGTGGCATGCTAACATGATAATTTAACATGCTAACATGTCGTTTTAACATGCTGTGTTAACATGCTTGGTTTGGTTTGTTTTGTTTAACGTCCTATTAACAGCCAGGGTCATCTAAAGACGTGCTTTGGAGGTTGATGAAAGCCGGAGTACCCGGAGAAAAAACCACCGGCCTACAGTCAGTACCTAAACCACTAGGCCACCGCGGCCCCTAACATGCTACACAATGTAACATGCATATTTAACATGCTAACATGCTGTTTTGACATGCTTACATGCTAACATTCTTATTCAATATATTAGCATGCCTATTTAACATGCTAACATGCTGTTTTAACATGCTAACATGCTGTTTTGACATGCTAACATGCTGTTTTGACATGCTAACTTGCTGTTTTGACATGCTAACATGCTGTTTTGACATGCTAACATGCTGTTTTGACAGGCTAACATGCTGTTTTGACATGCTAACATGCTGTTTTGACATGCTAACTTGCTGTTTTGACATGCTAACATGCTGTTTTGACATGCTAACATGCTTTTTTGACATGCTAACTTGCTGTTTTGACATGCTAACATGCTGTTTTGACATGCTAACTTGCTGTTTTGACATGCTAACATGCTGTTTTGACATGCTAACTTGCTGTTTTGACATGCTAACATGCTGTTTTGACAGGCTAACATGCTGTTTTGACATGCTAACATGCTGTTTTGACATGCTAACATGCTGTTTTGACAGGCTAACTTGCTGTTTTGACATGCTAACTTGCTAATTTAAAATGGTAACACACTAATCTAACACGCTTACAAGCTTAATTTTAGCTTGGTATGTGTAAAAAAAACATGCAAAATGATAACAATGAAAAATAAATAAAAATATACCTGTTTTGTGAAATATGCAAAAAAAAATGCATTGAAAAATATCTACAACGCCAACATGACAGGATGTGGGAGAATAATGTATCTGGTGTGTACCATACTCTCATTCTACACCATGACAGGATATGGGAGAATAATGTATCTGGTGTGTACCATACTCTCACTGTACACTATGACAGGATATGAGAGAATAATGTATCTGGTGTGTACCATACTCTCACTGTACACCGTGACAGGATATGAGAGAATAATGTATCTGGTGTGTACCATACTCTCACTGTACACCATGACAGGATATGGGAGAATAATGTATATAATGTGTACCATACTCTCACTGTACACCATGACAGGATATGGGAGAATGATGTATCTGGTGTGTACCATACTCTCACTGTACACCATGACAGGATATGGGAGAATGATGTATCCGGTGTGTACCATACTCTCACTGTACACCATGACAGGATATGAGAGAATGATGTATCCGGTGTGTACCATACTCTCACTGTACACCATGACAGGATATGAGAGAGTACCATACTCTCATTCTACGCCTCCAACACGACCGGATCAACGCTCGGGCAACAGCTCACTATCCGTGTTCCTCCCTCACCACCACTCTACATGCCAGTGCTGGTGTCTCACAGTCAGCTCCAGTGCTGCCCTCTGGAGACATATCAAAACCATGCCTCTACGGAAATCTTACCGTGGCCTAATAAAACTGAATTTTAATAGGTTTAGAAAAAAATGATTAGAAGTCATTTAACCAGATAATTTCTCAGTGTTTAATCATTCTCGGTATTAAGATTGTTTTTGGTTCCATCTAGATAAAAAAAATAACAGCGTCAAACTTTGAGTAGAACAGTGAATAGACAACAATTCGTATTAAAATGGATTAAACAAACAATTGCCTAGTAAAAGCTCGTTTTTAATTTCAGCAATCACACACATTTGTAACAAAGGGCGTACAATAGACATTGTGAAGCCAAGATTACACATATTATCTGTATAAATACTATATCGAAATGCATTCTTAACTTACAATATATATCTTCTGCTTCTACATTCATGTATTATGTCATTTAACCCAATCATATTTTACGACAAATGTCAATACTGACGGACGATGCAGGCTGATGAAGATTACAGGAAAGTTTACGGTCGACATCATCGTCTCATATGGAAATATTCATTTTTTATGTGACAATATGAAGTCGGACATGTTCGACGCTTGTTGATATACCTAGTTGTTCCGTTGCCATGCACCCTCTCATTTGAGATTGTGACTTAACCCGGATTTGACCTATATTTGTATGGCGGGTGTCGCGGTGACCTATATTTGTATGGCGGGTGTCGTGGTGACCTGTATTTGTATTGTGGGTGTCGCCGTGACCTAGATTTGTATGGCAGGTGTCGTCGATGAAGCAGAAGACGGTCACTCCTCCGGATCACATGGTCTTATTCTCCATTTTGGTTTAGAACTACGTTTTTTTTAATATTTATTCTCTGTTGTTGTTTTTTTACATGTACGAAATGAAAACAAAAATGTCACGGTATGAAAATAAATGAGATTTTAATATTATCCATGAAAACCTATATTTGGCTTATGATGACGTTTTTATAAGGGGAGGTGTCCTATGATATCAGCGCCTTTCTATACAAATAGAGAGTTAGATCCGTACTGTAGTCATCAATGAATTTAACTGCACCCTTCAGCTGTCATTGTCGTAGTTGTCAGTACTAGTGATGCCAGGGGCCAAAAGTGCTGAAACAGTCCCGGCGGTATCACGTCCTTATCTTAGTGCCTCTAGCTTCTAGATTTTAATTTGCCACTACTGAAAAACATATGAACTGTGTTATTTAGTTATAGATTTCAATAAAGCTAATAATTAATTGATTAAATTGACCAGAGTGTGGTCGTTTGAATCTTGCATCTGATCTGACCAATCGCAACAACTCGGCTACTTCCATAGATCCGGCGGCTGAGATGTTGTGATTTTTATTTATAGATAAAGGCGAACCTGATTTGCATTCTGTATTGTTTTATTTTCCATTGACATGCTCTATGATTAATTTATTATGACCATCCTCTCGGAAACAGCTGTCTCTGAGATATACTGTTGTCGGGGGAGGATTAAATTCCTCTAATGACGGGTCGGGCACCATTCCTCCTCAGAAAACACGCACGTCAGATATCCTTTTACACTGGAAGGCGATAATAAAATAATTAGCACCTCCACAACTTCTTCACCGTCACTGTGTATTTCCTATTTGATTTCTCTAAGATTCCAGGAAGTATCTTTATTGACAATGCTATGGGCAGCATTTCCTCAGCCTAATATGAAATCTAACAAACGTCCTCTCCGTTACACGATAGGAATTTTATTGACACACTGCAGCAGGAAGTGGGTCAAAGGAAAACGACATAATCGAATTTCTTTTTAGCAAATATGATTTAAAAAAAAAAAAAAAAAAAATTGAAGCGTTTTAACATGAAACAAATACAAAATACAACGTCACAAACATTCATTCATCCATCCTTTCTTTTACGTAGATGTACATAACAAATCACCACCACCATCACCATCATTGGAAGTGTTCGTGTTTCATACACGTGCAAGATGACAAGCAAAATCGTCAAGGAACTAGCGGAAGGGAACGTATCTATAATCAGATATGTACATAAACCCCCCACGACTTCACCGAAATGGACGTGTTTTATTCATCCAGGACCGTCTACTATTGGACAGAGTTGTTCGTTTATGAAAAAATGGCCGACCTAGTGATTTTATGTTGCTTTTGGACTTCTCCTTGACGAAGATTTTTAAAGCCTGTTTTAATATCTGCATGTCGTCCAAGATTTATGCCTGAAAAACGACGAGCCAGTATTGAGCTTAGCATGGATGAAACACAACGTAGAAATATAATGACACTTTTTTGGTAAAGACTACATGGATGTATATTCTGGTAAAGACTATATATAGAGGATAATACAAAGGTTCGCTCTGATTGGTCAAAAGTGGAAAACTTATATTTTCACTGCTCATCGCTGCGGTGAACATATACATGTACGTTTTATTAGTTTGACAAATTTCTATATTTCACTGGCGAAAATTCAATAAACATGTTTCTTTTGGTAAAGACAATATATATGCATATTTTGGTAAAGACTATATATATGTTTTGTTTTGTAAAGATTATATAAATGTATAGTTTTGTAAAGACTATATTGATGTTTTGTTTTGTAAAGATTATATAAATGTATAGTGATTATTATTCTGGAAAAGACCATATTGATGTATAATTTGATAAAGACTATATACAATGAAGATGTATAGTTTGGTAAAGTCTATATTGATGTATAGTTTGGTAAAAAACGATATTGGTGTATATTTGTTTAAAAGTCATCAATTTGAAAGGAGCTGGCTACATAACCGCCTTCATAAGACAATCGTTCACGGACATATAGCCTAACTTGTGCATCCACACTTTACCAATGTCAAGAGTTGGTTTCTCTTCATGTGCGTATGACTGAAAAACTAAAACGTGTCGTCTCTTCAGCTGCTCAAATTTTCCTATATCCTTTTTGAATAAGATAAAGGGAAAAAAATATAGAGCTTCTTGATTCATGAATATTTAATGTAAGACAATAGAACACGTGCTACATTGTATATAGCCAGATGGATTTCACTGTTATTTGCTCAGGCTAATTTCATTTGTCGAAAATAAGTTCTGTAAAGACTAATACACAAATTGTCAATAGACTATACGGAACACTCGGTCCGTCTCCATTAACACCAGATACAGGGTTGGCGATCAGCAGCCAACCACTGGGCTCCAAATGAAAGGGAGACCACCCGTTGGATTTTGTGGTAATGTTTGTGATAGCCAATTTACCGCTAGTCTCTGAGGTACCCTGATGGAAACATTCTTTCTTATATGTATCAAGATAGCAATAAATACACGTGTAAATGTCATGTCTCAAGGAAAAATGAAGTTTAAGAGATTAATGGCAAAATAAATTTCACAAAAAGATGTTAAAAGACGAGAAATGGCGAGAGAATTGTGCGAGTTTTGAAGTAAAGTTGAAGGTGTACGAGTAAGATGAGTGTTCCTATGGGGGATCAGACGGTATATAACCGGAGGTATGGAGTGAGACAGTTTTCTCACTATTCTATTATTGTTTCATTACGACGTGTTAGGTCGTTGCGACTGTCTCCTCATGAGGTTTATTGGATGTGAAATGTCAGGTTTAAAACGAAAACCAGACAATCGTATAATCGTATTTAAGTGTGACGTGATTCTGGTTCTAACTTCAAAGACAATTTTTCCACCGACTTAAGATATGTAATCCCCAAGCGATACATCACAATACTGGCAACATGTATCCACCATTAATGTACTCTATCCCTCTATTTCTAGAGAGTGTAACTAACCCAGGTGTGAAGCAGAAGACGCTTAAGCTGCCAGAACGCCTGGGTCTTATTCTCCTTGTACTTTTTTAATGATAAAAAAACATAATTATATTTCAGTTCAGATTTTCGATATTGAGCAAGAATGAATTATTCGTTTTGATTTTGACATTCTCAGCGGTTCCAATTTAGATAGACAGCATTACAAAGTAATATCGAGATACACTTTAGTAAACAGTACTATTGTGATAGTCAGTAGTACACAGTACTATTGTGATAGTAGTACACAGTACTATTGTGATAGTCAGTAGTACACAGTACTATTGTGATAGTCAGTAGTACACAGTACTATTGTGATAGTCAGTGGTACACAGTACTATTGTGATAGTCAGTGGTACATAGTACTATTGTGATAGTCAGTAGTACACAGTACTATTGTGATAGTCAGTAGTACACAGTACTATCGTGATAGTCAGTAGTACACAGTACTATCGTGATAGTCAGTAGTACACAGTACTATTGTGATAGTCAGTAGTACACAGTACTATCGTGATAGTCAGTAGTACACAGTACTATCGTGATAGTCAGTAGTACACAGTACTATCGTGATAGTCAGTAGTACACAGTACTATCGTGATAGTAGTACACAGTACTATTGTGATAGTCAGTAGTATACAGTACTATTGTGATATTCAGTAGTACACAGTACTATTGTGATAGTCAGTAGTACACAGTACTATTGTGATAGTCAGTGGTACACAGTACTATTGTGATAGTCAGTAGTACACACGGTTCTATTGTGATAGTAGTACACAGTACTATTGTGATAGTCAGTAGTACACAGTACTATTGTGATAGTCAGTAGTACACAGTACTATTGTGATAGTCAGTGGTACATAGTACTATTGTGATAGTCAGTAGTACACAGTACTATTGTGATAGTCAGTGGTACACAGTACTATTGTGATAGTCAGTAGTACACAGTACTATTGTGATAGTCAGTAGTATACAGTACTATTGTGATAGTCAGTAGTACACAGTACTATTGTGATAGTCAGTAGTACACAGTACTATCGTGATAGTCAGTAGTACACAGTACTATTGTGATAGTCAGTAGTACACAGTACTATTGTGATAGTCAGTAGTAGACAATACTATTGTGGTAGTAGTACACAGTACTATTGTGATAGTCAGTAGTACACAGTACTATTGTGATAGTCAGTAGTACACAGTACTATTGTGATAGTCAGTGGTACACAGTACTATTGTGATAGTAGTACACAGTACTATTGTGATAGTAGTACACAGTACTATTGTGATAGTCAGTGGTACACAGTACTATTGTGATAGTCAGTAGTACACAGTACTATTGTGAAAGCCACTTTACTACATTTGTTCTTTACTCCTTTACTACATTTGTTCTTTACTATTTTACTACATTTGTTCTTTGTTATTTTACTACATTTGTTCTTTGTTATTTTACTACATTTGTGTTTTGCTATTTAACTTCATTTTTTTTGCTATTTTACTACATTTGTTCTTTACGACATTTTTTCTTTACTCCTTTACTACATTACTACATTTATTCTTTACTATTTTACTACTGAAGTTTTTTGCAATTTTTCTACATTTATTCTTTACTATTTTACTACATTTGTTTTTTGCAATTTTTCTACATTTATTCTTTACTATTTTACTACATTTGTTCTTTGTTATTTTACTACATTTTTTTTTCTATTTTACTACATTTGTTCTTTACTACATTTTGTCTACTCCTTTACTACATTACTACATCTGTTCTTTACTATTTTACTACTGAAGTTTTGCCAACAAGTTCAAGGGAGTTAATAACAAAGTATCATTTTAAAAGTAGAAGTTTTCAAAATATTTTAAAGATATGTTGTTTTATTTTGGCAAAAACTGATGATAGGGTTTAAGAATTATTAATCAAATCCCATTTTCTCCATTCAATATTAAATTTTGATAAAAATAATTCACCTTTATTAACCGCAATATATTTCTGAGTATAATATGTATCTTGCTAACATTCTTGAGAGCCGCTGTTGGCAATAATGTTTGTAAACATCTCACTTGGTAAATATAATGCTTTATAATTAAAATTATGGTATGAAATTAAAGATTTCTGAGTTTAATATTTCAATAAAATTGTTATCAGGATTAGGTAAGGAGATAAATGGATGATTAAATTGGGAAATTAATAAAGATTTAATTATTTGTATTCTTCCTGTTGGTGTTAATACTCTTCTACTCCAATTCTTAATTATAGACTGAAGTTTCACTGATATTTTAACATAATTTAATTTAGGGATTTGATGTAAATCTACATGAAATTTTATACCTAGTATCGTGAATTTTCGACTTCCCCATTCCATTCTTGTTAAAAAAAAAAACATCGTCACTGTACTTTTTATTGCCTATCCATATAACTTGTGTTTTGCTTTTATTTATTCTGAGACCAGAAATTTTTGCAAATTAATTTAGTTCTTTTAATGATTCTTTTGTTCCATCTAATATAAGAGAGGTGTCATCTGTGTATTGTGAGAGCAGTAGTGGACAGTTATCTATGTTTATACCCCTAATAAGATTATTATTTCTAAGTCTTATTGCTAGTATTTCTGAACACAAAAAAAATATATAAGGAGCTATTGGATCACCTTGTCGACACCCCCTCTTAATTTAAAAAAAGGAAGACAGATTACCACCTTGATTAACTGCAGACATAGCGTTATTATGTAATGTTTTATCCAGCTTCTTATGTCTTTACCAAAATTAAAATACTTAAATACATTATCAATAAACTCCCAGCTCACCGAATCAAACGCCTTTTCAAAATCTACAATTAAAAAAGACATTTGTTCTTTGCTACATTTGTTTTTTACTACATTTGTTCTTTACTACATTTGTTTTTTGCTACATTTGTTCTTTTCTACATTTGTTCTTTGCTACATTTGTTCTTTGCTACATTTGTTCTTTGCTACATTTGTTCTTTGCTACATTTGTTCTTTACTACATTTGTTCTTTACTACATTTATACTTTACTACATTTGTTTTTTGCTACATTTGTTCTTTTCTACATTTGTTCTTTACTACATTTGTTCTTTACTACATTTGTTCTTTACTACATTTGTTCTTTGCTACATTTGCTTTTTACTACATTTGTTCTTTACTACATTTGTTCTTTACTACATTTGTTCTTTACTACATTTGTTCTTTACTACAATTGTTCTTTGCTACATTTGTTCTTTACTACATTTATACTTTACTACATTTGTTTTTTGCTACATTTGTTCTTTTCTACATTTGTTCTTTGCTACATTTGTTCTTTGCTACATTTGTTCTTTACTACATTTATACTTTACTACATTTGTTTTTTGCTACATTTGCTTTTTACTACATTTGTTCTTTACTACATTTGTTCTTTACTACATTTTTTACTACATTTATTCTTTACATTTGTTCTTTACTACATTTGTTCTTTACTACATTTGTTTTTTGCTACATTTGTTCTTTACTACATTTATACTTTACTACATTTGTTTTTTGCTACATTTGTTCTTTACTACATTTGTTCTTTACTACAATTGTTCTTTACTACATTTGTTCTTTACTACATTTGTTCTTTACTACATTTGCTTTTTACTACATTTGTTTTTTGCTACATTTGTTCTTTTCTACATTTGTTCTTTACTACATTTGTTCTTTTCTACATTTGTTCTTTACTACATTTGTTCTTTTCTACATTTGTTCTTTACTACAATTGTTCTTTGCTACATTTGTTCTTTACTACATTTATACTTTACTACATTTGTTTTTTGCTACATTTGTTCTTTTCTACATTTGTTCTTTACTACATTTGTTCTTTACTACATTTGTTTTTTGCTACATTTGTTCTTTACTACATTTATACTTTACTACATTTGTTTTTTGCTACATTTGTTCTTTACTACATTTGTTCTTTACTACAATTGTTCTTTACTACATTTGTTCTTTACTACATTTGTTCTTTACTACATTTGCTTTTTACTACATTTGTTTTTTGCTACATTTGTTCTTTTCTACATTTGTTCTTTACTACATTTGTTCTTTTCTACATTTGTTCTTTACTACATTTGTTCTTTACTACATTTGTTCTTTACTACATTTGTTCTTTGCTACATTTGCTTTTTACTACAATTGTTCTTTACTACATTTGTTCTTTACTACATTTTTTACTACATTTATTCTTTACATTTGTTCTTTTCTACATTTGTTCTTTACTACATTTATTCTTTACTACATTTGTTTTTTACTACATTTGTTCTTTACTACAATTGTTCTTTGCTACATTTGTTCTTTACTACATTTATACTTTACTACATTTGTTTTTTGCTACATTTGTTCTTTTCTACATTTGTTCTTTGCTACATTTGTTCTTTGCTACATTTGTTCTTTACTACATTTGTTTTTTACTACATTTGTTCTTTACTACAATTGTTCTTTGCTACATTTGTTCTTTACTACATTTATACTTTACTACATTTGTTTTTTGCTACATTTGCTTTTTACTACATTTGTTCTTTACTACAATTGTTCTTTGCTACATTTGTTCTTTACTACATTTATACTTTACTACATTTGTTTTTTGCTACATTTGTTCTTTACTACATTTGTTCTTTACTACATTTTTTACTACATTTATTCTTTACATTTGTTCTTTACTACATTTGTTCTTTACTACATTTGTTCTTTACTACAATTGTTCTTTACTACATTTGTTCTTTACTACATTTGTTCTTTACTACATTTGCTTTTTACTACATTTGTTCTTTGCTACATTTGTTCTTTACTACATTTATACTTTACTACATTTGTTTTTTGCTACATTTGCTTTTTACTACATTTGTTCTTTACTACATTTGTTCTTTACTACATTTTTTACTACATTTATTCTTTACATTTGTTCTTTACTACATTTGTTCTTTACTACATTTGTTCTTTACTACAATTGTTCTTTACTACATTTGTTCTTTACTACATTTATACTTTACTACATTTGTTTTTTGCTACATTTGCTTTTTACTACATTTGTTCTTTACTACATTTGTTCTTTACTACATTTGTTCTTTACTACATTTATTCTTTACATTTGTTCTTTACTACATTTGTTCTTTACTACATTTGTTCTTTACTACAATTGTTCTTTACTACATTTGTTTTTTACTATATTATCATTTTGTTATGCGCCATGTCTACATGAATTTGATGTTAAGTGACCTCTTGTCACATACTCTGTTTGTCTGAGAGATAAATAAAATCCAATCTGCAATAGGTGTCAAATAAGTACAGTATACATGACCCCAAAATAACACTTTAGGAGAAGATTTCAGACAGATAAATATCTATTCGAACCTGGAGAGTTTTGATCACATCATCATATAGTCAAAGTTACCGGTGAACTTATTACGCTCTGTAATAAGAAAAGCTTTAGAATAACCAAGACTGTCAATTATTTCCGTATATGACGTCATGTATGCTCCCACGCTCAGGGTCAATTCTAATGCAACAAATTACAAAAAGATAATTTCCGATACAAGATAACAATCTATTTGGACGTGATTGTTCCACGTGCTGATCCAGCCATTGTTTATGACTCTCAGAAATCGAGTTTGACTTTAGGGAATCCGATCATGTCACTCAATGTTTCCAAAAGGGAAAAGAGCATTCTTTAATCAAATCAGAAAGTGTAAGTTGACCATCTTTATTATTTTCTCGATGAGTTTGTTGATGAAATGCGACCGAATGATAAAACTCGGGATAATTCAAAGGTTATGAGTACGCATCGATTTTTAACACTATTTTTATACTTTTCATTTAGGTTTTATGCACGTGCCTTATTTAAATTACCATGACAACAGTTGACTTTTTACCAAATGTTTTCGCTTTCTTAATCAACAAATGGAATGAATTCCACCCACTGGTGATGAAATTTGTACGAGGAAAGAAAACCGTATGTATGCTGTGACAGAATGGGTAAAGTATCGTACTACTGGTAACAGGAATTATTAGATACTGTGACATCGTGGGAAACGTGTCGTACTACTGGTAACATGAATTATTAGATACTGTGACAGCGTGGGAAACGTGTCGTACTACTGGTAACAGGAATCATTAGATACTGTGACAGCGTGGGAAACGTGTCGTACTACTGGTAACATGAATTATTAGATACTGTGACAGCGTGGGAAACGTGTCGTACTACTGGTAACATGAATTATTAGATACTGTGACAGCGTGGGAAACGTGTCGTACTACTGGTATCATGAATTATTAGATACAGTGACAGCGTTGGTAACGCGTCGTACTACTGGTAACATGAATTATTAGATACTGTGACATCGTGGGAAACGTGTCGTACTACTGGTAACAGGAATCATTAGGTACTGTGACAGCGTGGGAAACGTGTCGTACTACTGGTAACATGAATCATTAGATACTGTGACAGCGTGGGAAACGTGTCGTACTACTGGTACCAGGAATTATTAGATACTGTGACAGGTGGGAAACGTGTCGTACTACTGGTAACATGAATTATTAGATACTGTGACAGCGTGGGAAGCGTGTCGTACTACTGGTAAAAGGAATTATTAGATACTGTGACAGGTTGAAAACGCGTCGTACTACTGGTAACATGAATTATTTGATGCTGTGACAGCGTGGGAAACATTATCCACACATTTATAGCCTGTTGAAGATTTATTGATCATCTAATCTGTGGTGATATGAATTATCATTACAGTCAAAGAAATTCACGTCTCCGAGGCAGTGTTGTGATTTCGCTGTAGGAATGAAGTTTTCTTTCAATTTTTTTCTTCTTATCTTTTCATAATAATGACTCGTTAGGTTTTGTTAGTGTATTTAATCTGAATATGAATCAGTTACTTATTTACTATTCAAATAAAATTGCCATCATTCCGATTGAGTCGGGTATTATTTACGACAAAGTAAGATCAGGAGATCATTGGAAAAAAATAATATTCTCTATAAGACAGAATATATACTAGCGGAAAATAAAAACGCAACTTTATTTTTGATAGTTATTATTTTGAATGATTCTTTGATGATGTGTCCAGGATTTGGGTTTCACGATTATTTCATCATAACTGAATACTTTTTGATGATTTTGTTGTCCTATCACAGCCGATGTTAGCGTGAATACGGCTAAAACAAGGATACCCTACGCTGTTTCCTGATCCAAATCAGTAGCGTGTGTGCCCACCCCTGGCATCAGTCGTTACTCTTTCCTTAACATTGGCCCTGTCAAGGTGTTTATTGCCCTTTGAGGGATATTATTCCTCTCCTGAATAGGGCATGCGTTTGTTGAGCGACGTTGTCGGGGATGTTGACGCGCTTCCTAACCTTCCTGTCTAGCTCTACCCACTAATGCTCGATTAGGCACATATCTGCAATGTATGGTGGCCAATAAAGAACTGGAACGTTGTTTTGAGGCAAAAAGTCACGTGAAAACCTATCAACTCGTGTTGTCCTGCTGCGACGTAAGGCTACGTTGATGGATAAGCGGAAGAACGTGTGGTCTCAAGACCTATCCCGATATCTTACTGCTGTAAGTTTACCATGAATAGCCATGAGAAGTGTTTCCACGCCTTGAGATATCCCTGCCCATACCATAACAGACCCTCCCCACAATCAGTCGCTTGCCGTTACGCAAGCGTCAGAATAAATAAACTCCTCCAACCGATTCCTAACCAGTTCTTGGACACCCTGACCGAACATGAGCTTAATGCGCGGGCGTCCGCTCCTTAGACGTCATCTGATCTCCTTTTGGCTCTGAGACGCACAACCAGCTGGTATATTGTTGTCCAATCTAACCATATTGCTAGGCTACATGACGTTGCGAATGCCCCTGCATTATCAGAGCAATGAGCCTACCCCTATCGGCTTCACTCAGTCGCGGCATTTCGCTGTACAATCGCTTCGAAATGAAATGTTCCGTAACTGATATGTGTTGATATGTACTGTTCCAAGTTGCGATTTGTAATGATTTAGCAGCAAACATGGTGCAGGAGTACCCCGGATGCAAGCTTTCTTGAAAAATCTGCTGAAAGCATGCAGCGTCGAGCGGGGTCACGGTTTACTGAACTTCAACTGAAGAACATGTTCACAGTGCACAGATATAGCTCACTGTAAAATTTAATTGAATTTAGACCACGTGTCTAAAAGCTAAATTAGAAAAACCGATCTTGCGTTTCTTTTTTCCCGTTGGTACATAATGTAACAGAGCGCATGATTAATTGAATTTAAACCACTGCTTCCAATAGGGTCGACCACAGGACCTCTGGCTTACTAGTCTTACGCTAAATAGATCGTGCTAAAGAGAAGATCTGCCAAGCCGAGCGGTATATTGCGGCTAGTATTTACCAGTACATACTTCTCCCTTAAGGAAAGAACACGTCATCGAGCTTTCCAGGTTTATCAGCGATGCTTTCACAAGTAACGCTATGTATTTGCCCCGAGTCCCTTCATTGGCGCCAATGTAACAGAGCGCATGAGCAATTAAACTTAAATCACTGCCTCCGCTAGGGATCGAACCCGGGACATCTGGCTTACTAGTCTTCCGCTCAACCGATCGAGCTAAAGAAAGTTTTCCCTAGCCGAGCGATATTGCCGCCAGTATTTACCAGGGTTACAATATAGATTACCAGACAACGTGATCTGCGACACTAGAAGAAAGAAACTAACAACAAGGACAACGTTGTGACTAAAATACAATCATCTCAAAACAACAAAACCAATCTGTTACCCTGGCTATCTCTAACACTCCTTTCCTCTGCCCCAGGTTTTTTACAAAAGTCCTCACATGAAAATAGACAGCGTGAAAACAGAATCTGAATTATACCAGTGTGATGTGTGTTCTTCCTCTGGAGGTTTACAAAATATATCATGTTAGAAGTGATGGACTCTGAGCAATGTTATTACACGAGAGTGACCTGGGTCTACAAAAATGCATCGACTTGTGCAAGGCAGCATCTATGACCGAGAAACACTGAAAACTTTGGTCCTGTCTGATAATAAAGAACAAGAAGTTGACTATATAAGATCGAGTGGTGAAGCAAGAGGAACCGGTAAAAATTCCGGTCGTGGGGGGTCGTCTCGAAAGGCAAATATCTCGAATCATCATACCCGTTCTCGTACTGTGCTATGGTTCATCGAGGGAGCCTATATCAAGCCGGATGACGAATGTGTAGGAAATGTGGAAAAAGAAACCATTTTGCTAAAGCTTGTAAATCTAAACAGAAATATACAGACAAGACAGCACAGTAGGTAAACGTGGCTGAGAACTTTGCACAACATTTGAACATGAGTTATTTATAGACTCTGTGGAGATTTATCAATCTTCAAGGAAACATCATACCCTTAATGTCTAGGACAAGTCAAGCCTATCATCGGAAAAAAGAGTAATGCAACCATAGGGCTAGTTCAATTTGTTCTCGCAGTGGAACAGAAACAGAATTCCAAGAATATTGATTCTCAGAAACAGGAAGTTAAAGACGAGAAACCGAAAGTGAAAGTAGAGCAGCCCTCAATGATTATTGAAAGAGACTATGCAGAGGTATTTCAGGGATTAGGTTGTCTACCAGGAAAGGTGTCAATCAAAACAGTAGCGGATGCGGAACCAACTATTGAAACCTGTAGAAAAATACCATTCGCGCAACATGATCTAGTCAAAATATAACTGGATAAGATTGTAGAAATGAAAGTCGTAGAAAAAATAGAAAAACCTACAGAATGGGTAAACGCACTGGTGATAGTACTAAAACCAAACAGAAAACCCAGACTCTGCTTAGACCCAAGGAATCTGAACAAATATATCAGGAGGGAAAATTACAAACTCTCTACTAGAGAGGAGATCCTGTCTAAGTTTGCTGGAGTAAATATTTCTCAAAATTAGATGCCTCAAATGGATTTTGGCAGATTAAAATTAGATTAAGAGAGCTCAGATTTGTGCACTTTTCGGAAGGTACCGCTTTAAGAGACTTCCATTCGGTGTTTCAAGTGCTCCTGCAATTTACCACATAATTATACATTAACTTTTTGAAAACCTCTTAGGAGTAGACATATCTGTGGATGATATCATCATTTGGGGTGCATCAGTTGAGGAACACGACGGACATGTAGAACAGGTGCTTGAGATTGCCAGGAATTCCTCGTGAACAAATGCTGACTGTGGCGACAAAATATCTCCATGGTCCCATTTTAATAAAGACAATTTTGGTGTTCTTTACGTCGACTCATCAGGGATCGAAAATTCTAGAATGTTGACACCTGAGGCTGTAGATTATATAACAACACTTAATTATATACATCCCCTGTCACTACAGAAGGGAAATCTAGAGGAAATGTCAACGAGAAAACATATCAAAAGGCAAAGGGAATATTGATCAAAATGAGGAAAGAAGAAGGAGCTTGTCTATTGAATAAAATATGATATATATGTAAATTAGTGCGACAATGGTGCCCATTGAGACACGTCTAGAACTTCTATACATATAATGTTTATATATCAGACCAAAAATCGATTGGTAAATGTTCAGAGGCTGAAGCAAGCGAAGAAACGTTTTCAAAGTGTCAAATTCACTGAATACATCACCAATACTGAAATCGGTATCAGTATTGCAAGGACTTGAAACTGGGAAACATTCATTTTATTGGTGTATAACCAATGATAGGTGAAGTATAGCAGTGTTCGTCCTCACCCGTACTTTACATCAATACCAGGACTACCCCTAATGAACATTAGGCAGACAGAGGGCAGACAATGTTACCGAGACCTTTAGATTGGTTTACCAAGTACATCTTAAGGTTGAGTCTAGATTAAAAAATGTCACATTGGATTGAAACTCCGTGCGCCCTCGTATCTGATTGACATAGAAAACCCATCAATATTGCTTTCTTTCGTCTTGGCCTGTTGTACCGGCGTATTGAAGCGGGCATTTTAGTTATATTAAGCGGGCCTAGTTTTGTAACATTTTCGGCGTGGTCCCCATGGACATGCCCGTTCTGAGTAGGTAATGTCCACATCGGTCGCCGTTAATATTTCATCAGAAACCTAGCTGACCTTTTACTTTGACTAAATAGATGGGCTCTCTTATTGTTTTAATGTGTTATTTGCCGTCAACTGATACAGTATATATATACAAACAATAGCACTATGGTTTAGACGCGGAGATAGGGAGTACTTTATATAGAGTCATTCCAGGCAGCTTCCTGTTATCTATGTGTGGACCGTGTTATGTAATCTATAAGTGGTCAGTTTTCTGTTACCTATCTATAGTCTGTTTTCTGTTATTATGTATGGTCAGTTTTCCGTTATCTATATGTGGTCAGTTTTCCGTTATCTATATTTGGTCAGTATCGGTTATCTATATTTGGTCAGTTTTCCGTTATCTATATGTGGTCAGTTTTCTGTTATCTATATTTGGTCAGTTTTCCGTTATCTATATGTTGTCAGTTTTCCGTTATCTATATTTGGTCAGTTTTCCGTTATCTATATGTGGTCAGTTTTCCGTTATCTGTATGTGGTCAGTTTTCCGTTATCTATACATGGTCAGTTTTCCGTTATCTATATGTGGTCAGTTTTCTGTTATCTGTATGTGGTCAGTTTTTTGTTACCTATCTATAGTCTGTTTTCTGTTATTATGTATGGTCAGTTTTCCGTCATCTATATGTGGTCAGTTTTCCGTTATCTATATTTGGTCAGTATCGGTTATCTATATTTGGTCAGTTTTCCGTTATCTATATATGGTCAGTTTTCTGTTATCTATATTTGGTCAGTTTTCCGTTATCTATATGTTGTCAGTTTTCCGTTATCTATATTTGGTCAGTTTTCCGTTATCTATATGTGGTCAGTTTTTCGTTATCTGTATGTGGTCAGTTTTCCGTTATCTATACATGGTCAGTTTTCCGTTATCTATATGTGGTCAGTTTTCCGTTATCTGTATGTGGTCAGTTTTCCGTTATCTATATGTGGTCAGTTTTCCGTTATCTATATGTGGTCAGTTTTCCGTTATCTGTATGTGGTCAGTTTTCCGTTACCTATATGTGGTCAGTATCGGTTATCTTTATTTGGTCAGTTTTCCGTTATCTATATTTTGCCAGTTTTCCGTTATCTGTATCTGATCAGTTTTCTATTACCTGTATGTGGTCAGTTTTCCGTTATCTATATGTGGTCGGTTTTCCGTTATCTATATGTGGTCAGTTTTCCGTTATCTATATGTGGTCAGTTTTCCGTTATCTATATGTGGTCAGTTTTCCGTTATCTATATGTGGTCAGTTTTCCGTTATCTATATGTGGTCAGTTTTCCGTTATCTATATGTGGTTAGTTTTCCGTTATTTATATGTGGTCGTATCGGTTATCTATATGTGGTAAGTTTTCCGTTATCTGTATGTGGTCAGTTTTCCGTTATCTATTTGTGGTCACTTTTCCGTTATCTATATGTGGTCAGGTTTCCGTTATCTATATGTGGTCAGTATATGTTATCTATATTTGGTCAGTTTTCCGTTATCTATATGTGGTCAGTTTTCCATTATCTATATGTGGTCAGTTTTCCGTTATTTATATGTGGTTGTATCGGTTATCTATATGTGGTCAGTTTTCCGTTATCTGTATGTGGTCAGTTTTCCGTTATCTATATGTGGTCAATTTTCCGTTATCTATATGTGGTCAGTTTTCCATTATCTATTTGTGGTCAGTTTTCCGTTATCTATTTGTGGTCAGTTTTCCGTTACATATATGTGGTCAGTTTTCTGTTATCTGTATGAGGTCAGTTTCCGTTATCTTAATATGGTCAGTTTCTGTTACCTGTATGTGGTCAGTTTCCGTTATCTATATTTGGTCACTTTCCGTTACATATATGTGGTCAGTTTTCTGTTATCTATATTTGGTCAGTTTCCGTTACATATATGTGGTCAGTTTTCTGTTATCTATATTTGGTCAGTTTCCGTTACCTGTATGTGGTCGGTTTTCCGTTATCTATATTTGGTCAGTTTCCGTTACCTGTATGTGGTCGGTTTTCCGTTATCTATATTTGGTCAGTTTCCGTTACCTGTATGTGGTCGGTTTTCCGTTATCTCTGTCTCGTCAGGTTGACACAATCCCATTCTCCTTTCGATAGTATGATATTAGGTAGGTTTGACCTAGATTACCTGGCAGATGTCGAGAAAGGAAAAGACGCTTACCATTCTGGATCATACGCTAAAATACAAAAAATTATAAGACGGAAGTTAATTTCGACATAGAAAATCTGGGTATTTGTGTGAACACGAGCTGAAATAGGCATTTAATTTGATATTAACATTGTGTCATGGAATAGACAGTATCACAATCGCTGCTACGCCTAAAATAGCCGCTGTATCAAAACGAGGCTGGAGGTGTAAGACTCGCTTCCTGTTTCTGTTATAACATCGTGCCGAGTAACCAGCCAGGACGTGTTGGTGGCTCTTGAGGCATTATGGCGATTGTCATGTATTAAACTTAAAGATATTTTGAGCAAGAAAGGTGAAAGTGTCACAGGTAATAAGGCTGTGATTGTCGCTAGATGTTACGCTCTCGATCATTCCACAGAGACCATTGAATTCAGAGAATCCGCCGAGGTCAACAGCGTGACGAACGTCAATCCTTTGTCCTTACTGGACACGTCAAAGGATGTTACATACACGGACTTAATTGTTCAAACTTCAAATGACAGACAGTGGCAAACCGATCTACGGCAGTTACCCCCGTGTAATTTCCATCAGTTGTTTGAATATTTAGTAACGAGGACAAGAAAATTTGGAGAAGGTGAAATGAAGGGTGTGCGTCACAAAAATATGCGCTCCTAAAAAATATTCGCGAATATGAAATTGCAAAAAGTGTTTAAAACACGTGTGTTAAAGCGAAAGCGATAGCTTATATGAAGCACGAGACACACCGTGACATTACCGTGACATTACCGTGTTTGAGGATAACGGTAACAACGTCTATGCTGCATGTAAATGCCCTGCAGTGTAAGTATGCACAAGTCCACATAAACGTTGATGCTGAATGTTCGTTCTTGTTGTGGTTCATAATATACAATCGTGTTTATGCGTATATTATAATTGTAAATTGATTTAAAAATAATCTGATTTAATTGATCCAGCAAAATGTTTAAAGATGATGGTTTGATTTTAATAAGATTCACCCTTTTATCTTTAGACTTGCTGGGAAATTGGGGGCCTACTGTTTGCTGTTAACCACTTCCATGAGCAGGGACTACAATCATCCACAAAAAGTCTCGTGTACATCCAGATTAAATGGCTGGATTGTGCCTAGGAACCTAACAGTAAAGCCAAAACCATTGAAAGACATTAAAATCAGGAAGTTAAAGTTTGGTAGACTGAGCAGGACAGACCGAACACAAGGATAATTGTCCACTATTAGATCTGTCTTTGGCTGAGATTAATACAAGTATTCCAGATGACACTGCAGTAGATGAACAATTTCTTAATGAGTATGTTGAACCAGTCATTGCTGGTGAAGTTATTTGAGATGAGGATATATCCAAGGTTGAAAGTGAAACGTGGAGCAGTCTGAGAGTCAATATTGGAAAAAAAACTACATACACTGTATGTACACAATCATTTCATCAAACTTTGGTAAATTTGTGAAATGTGGTAAAAGTCCGGATGGTATTTTAAAGTCAGCTCTGTATGGGAAACCATCATCTTGTGCCATACAGTATGAGAAAGAAAATGAGTCCACAACTATCGCAGCATATGTGTACCGCAAACACAAAGAAGGGTGTGATGTATCAGTATCAGCAGCAGACATAGGTTTATCACGAAATCGACCTGGGTTTGGTGTGTATGATCCAACAGTGGAAAGCAAACATGGTGGACTTGAATGCAAGTGTCCATTTAGTAAAATTGGTTGTAGTGTAGATGATGCTTGTCAAGATCAAACATTTTATTTTTTTTAAATCTGAAGATGGTGAAATAGCACTGAACAAAAATCATAACTACTACATTCAAGTTCAGGGTCAAATGTATGTGACTGGTTTGAAAATGGGTAGATTTTGTCTCATGATTCAGTGAAATAATCATTCACACATTGAGATAATGTACTTCGACGAAAGTAGATGGAACAAGGACTATTTGTCCAAACTTTACCTGTTTTATCGACAGGCATTCATCCCTGAGATTTTGACTAGACGATTTGAACGTGGATTTAAATTAGTCGATGTCAATGTATGGAAATCTGTTAAATCTGCCAGTATTCTGTAAATAAGTGTGACGGATTAGTACTAACTTCTTACAACATAAATGGACAAGTGCTTAATTATCAGAGTACAAAATTAAACTTTGTTTATTTTACTTTTTTTTTTTTTTTAACAAATTTGAATTATAAGTTGTAATATTGTATGATATAAATAATTAACGGAACTATAAAATTAGCAAAAATATGCAATTAAGCAAGAATTAAAATTGTGTGATTTACATGTATACCTGTAATATTAAATCTTAAATCATAATTAGACAAAAAAAAGTTATTTCCGCTTTCATCACCTACTTGACCAACTCATATATTATTTATTAAAATAAAAATGCAAAATTACACAATAATGATACAATCAGCCATGGATTAGAGTAATTCGTACATCATTTACTGCATGAGTATTAAAATTACTCATTCGAGTGTTTTTCCTTTTTTAAATTTTTTTAAGTTTTAATGGTTTCAATAGGCTAAGACATATTGTTCATTGGGGAACCAGAATATGAAACACGTACTAACACCGATACATATTGGATCACTGAGAGCAACTTCTGAAGTACATGTCCTGGGAAACTTCATAATGAAATTTAAGGATGATCTCAAAATTTACAATGGAAATTTATTTTTTCCAAATTTTTAAAACAAATATCAATCACTGGATGATTGACCCAGTCCAGGGGGTTCAAGTGGTAGCAAGAAGCAAGTCAAATGAGTTACCACACTAAAAATTGGACTAGCAATATGGCTTAAACTTAAAGGAATAACACCATCCAAAATGTAAATCCTCACTGACGCAATGTTCATGGTTTTTCCAACGTCATTAGATGTCAGCTGACCTGAACTTCCTTCAAATGGTGGTATATTCAAGGTTATCCCAGATGGAAGAATATCTGCAATCTCGAATCCTCTGTCAGCCATCACGTTATCCCCAGGTTCCAACATTTCTAACAAGCCACACCTTTTGGTGATTTCCTTGTCCGACACTCGCCCACCCTATAAGTCGGACACAAATGTCGCGTTGCCTGTCGGAGCCACACCAACTAAAACCTTGAAAGTGTTATGGTGCTTATAGTTGGACCATGTCTCTGAATGAGCCAACGATGACGATGGAATCTCTACAAACACTTCAGTGAAGTCAAACACTGCTCGTGTAGTCGGAAACGACGCGAATGCCTCTGGGATTGTATATCTGATCATCTTCTAAGATGGAAATGGGAACAACAGTGGTAATTCTTTGTTTATAAAGCTGATCCGCGTCGTAAAGATTTTCAAAAACTGCCCTTGAGAAATTTCAAATCTGTCTGCTATATCATGCACAGACAATCCCACAGGATAATGAAAAATTCGTCTTGTAAAGACAACTTTTCCTTTTGGCCTTTGATTCCAAATATTCAAACACGGACAAAAAAAAAACGTGATTTTCAAATCCTTTATTGAATAGCATGGCATACGGGTCGTCCTTAATTTTGTTTAGACCAAATCTGTTGTATTCAAAGTAGATCAGATGTTCTTGAAGGTCAGTAACAGTATTTGACACTGTTTCCAGATTCACATGTAGTGCGTTTATTTGTCAAGTTAGACTTTCAATTGTACTGTTCAAATGATCAATATTAGTAGGATCCTACTTCCCGCTTCCTTGAATGATGACAGCACCTCTGCCTCACTCCCATCAGTTTGGCAATCCCTGGTTGGGTCATAATTAATATGAATTGTTTTCTGTTCAAAAGTTCTAAGTTCTAACTCCTATCCTTTAGTTCTTTTCGAGAGGTACCCACAGATTTCAATGAAAATACTGATGGATCCACACCTGGTTTAAGTTTCCTTTGGAAACGAGAGAAACGTTCATCTGGTCGGAAATGGTTCTGGCCAATGAATGTATTTGTATGCAGGGAGAATCCATCACAGCCATCTTGTCTTTTTATTAGAGTACACCACTTATTTTTCTGTTGTTTTGACTCAAACACAGACTTTGGTATTTTGAAGAAATGATTCGTGTCTTTACAACCATTAGCGTGATAAAAACGTTCATACATCCAATAACACAGCACTGTTTCCCTCTTTAGGTTTGTTGAGACCATCTGTAAATTAAAATAAGAAATATTTTTGCTCTGCCTTGCAATGTAAATTGAATAAACATTGAAGTACATGTAACCAGTCTATAATTGTCCTAATGCTGCGAAGCTCTGTTTGCGTATAAAATAACAACACAAAATACAGAATATGGGGGAAAATGGCACACTTATCTTTTTAAGTGGCCTATGATATTTTATTATGAATTAATTATGTATATTTCTTCAGATGAACTTAAGAAAATATAATGTAAATAGCAAAGGTGAGCGGCACAAAGTCGGCCGCTGGTAATCAAAAGTCATAGTCAACAAAACAAGAGTGTCAAGGGCGGGAAGGGGATGGGTTATTGAAATTAAAGCTATTCCCAAATCTTTTGCAACCTTGGCTGCACGTGCATTTGGAACTTTCGCTTTCGATTTATCAAGATGAATATGTATTTGCTTCTGAATATTATAGAAGACTTTAAATTTTGTCTCTGAATCAAAATGGCGTCGGGAAAATTTTTTCCAGGAATGATATGGGGTTCAGGGATGCTGAACAGGGGCTAAACTCGGCCCTATTGACCAATGACATTTGACCTATCACGCATGACCCGGATGTACTGTTTCCCTAACAAGGGAATGGGCGGAGCCTACTTACTTGCATACACATGTGACGTCATTACAATCAATTAATACTACTATATTAAGTGCTACTAAAACTAAACAATATTACAAGTTTGGCAAAAACATGTTTGTTCACAAACTTTTATTTTTATGCTGACCATAAAAATGTATACAAAAACTATACAATATATGCTTTATAGTTGAGATGAACAATTCAATTACAATTCTAATAAATCCAAATATTACCACTAATTGAAATATAAATCTATTTAACTATTTACTGAAAATTTCTTAGGAAATAAATTGAATTACTTCGGTAATAAATCACTATATGGTACATGTATCAGCAATACAAACTCTGATCAGGCTATCATTAAAAAAATGTTTGTTGAAAATAGTATTCACTAAACCTTTCTTTGGAACTTGTAATATTAATGGTTTTATAGAGAAATCTGACATTTCAAAAATAGACAAATTAATCCCTACCCAATGAAAAAACTGTGTGATGTGGATGAAGGACTGCATACAGACACTTTTTGAAATGTGACATGTATGTTATACATTGTGTATTGTATATATTTGTATGCACAAGCCTGTGACATGTGACAAGCTAGAGGTGTAATCACTAATTTCCATACCCGACAATACATTTTTATATAACACACCTACTCAAATTATTTAGATTTCAGAGCACATTCACATAATAAATCACAAAAGTTGAAGTTATGTGCAGACAGCTATTTGTAAATACCATTTACCAGGGACATGATCCTGTATTTACATACATTTTGTATATATAAATATAGCATAAAAGGCGTTTCTTTTATTACATATTTTATATGATTTTTTTCTCTCAATAAAATACTATGTCCTATGAACTATATAGGCAACAGGCTTGATATTGAAGCAAGGTGACAACTATTCCTGACCAGAGTCGCGATCGTTACACATACAATAATATGTACATGCCAAGTAGCTACACATTCTAGTCAAGTTGTGGCGACGGTCAAGTATTTCAGGTAACACTGCTGGCGACCAGATGTGATTGATTATCAACAGTCGCACGGTTAAATCAAATTGTCACCTTACATACTCATACATATTCTACAAGATATCGAAAGATGTACTTAATAATTTTGCTGATCACGAAAGTATTACAACACTGACTACCTTGCACACGTGTCATCCAAGGCACCGGTAAAAAAGCAGCATGTCATGGAATTGCCTGGCGGATGCGGTAACATATAATATAATATAATCTTTAATCAGTACTTACCTTTACAGATGGTCATGATTGACTTGCCTATGTCAATAAAATTCTATTCATGACTTGTCTGTGTGCGACTCACGTGTACAAACAGATTTATTCCCGATGTAATCAGCATCGAACCGGAAACGATTTCTACACCTCTCGCCTCGAATATTACAGCGGCAGTGATTGTGAAAAGGGTCTATTAAGAATAACAAAAACAAAAACTCCTGTTTTTTTGTTGTTGTTTTGACCTTTAATGTATCTAATTGTCAATTCGATTTAGACAAAGGATTAGGCACAAGTTTTTCAACTTATGGACGCCCTCCCTCATCACATGAAAAAATGAGATAGGCATAAACACATAGTAGATAAACAGAATATTTAACATAGACAGGTTTGCAAGAAAGAGTACAATAATACATATCAAAATATATTGCTTGATTTGATGTAGTTTTACACATGTCGGAACACACTAGAGTTTAGGTCTACAGAAAGATCTGAATCACCAAAACAGTGAATGGCATTTTGCAAGGATTTCCACAGGTGCAAAACATCTCATCAATAATATTTAGTCAATACAGGTTATATTTGAACACTACAGTTGTGCCTCAATCTAGTATGTAAAATATTTAATTTTCTTTCACCATACCTTTAGTAAACAAACGCACCAAAACAACTTACAACTACAAACTGCATGACCACACACTGCAACAAGTCGACGCCAGCAAATATCTAGGACTCACATTACAGAAAAATCTCAAATGGGACACACACATCAACAACATCACTGCAAACGCCAACAGATCACTAGGCTTCCTAAAACGCAACCTGAAAATAAACTCACAACATCTAAAAGAACACGCATACAAAGCCCTAGCGAGACCCCAACTAGAATACTGCTCTCTCATATGGGACCCGCACAACACAAACCAAATCAACCAGATAGAAAAAATACAACGCAGAGCAGCACGATACGTACAAAACAGATACCACAACATAAGTTCATTACAAGACATGATGGATAAACTCAACTGGCCCACACTTCAAACATGCAGACTCAAGACCAGACTTATACTACTATACAAAATCATTCACCATCATGTCGCAATAGACCCACACGGCTCATGCACCCAGCAGACCCTAGGACAAGGCAAACACACCCCTACACCTTCAGACACCTATCTGCCACCAATGACACATACAATACTCCTTTTCCCCACACACAATAACACAATGGAACCTCCTCTCGGTGGCAGCAGTACAATGCACTACACTAGAGATCTTCAAGGCACATATACACAATGCAGCCCTTGATGATCTCAAGCATGCACCGTAAACACACCCTCATGTTTTTATCTCATAGTTTCCACTAAAAAAAATAATAAAAAAAACCCTCTCACTGTAACTAAATTCCCTCACTTTTGTTAACAGCATCCAACCTACAAACTGACCGTAATCGTCATTTTTGACGGAAGAAGAGGAAGAGGAGAAGAGAAGGTTGTACGGTTGAGTTTATAAAGTTATTGAACAAATTAAGGGAAGGCAACGAGCGTACAGATAGATCTAACAAGTTCCAACTACGAATAGAGGAAAGCGTAAAGAAGAGATTCGTAAGAGAAAGTCCAAAAGGAGGAACTGGATAACCACTGCTATTTCTAAGAGCGTATCGATTGTTTTCTGCAACAGTGGGTGGTAGCAGATCATTTGAATAGTCCGGTAGTCCGGAGATAGATTATTATGCATTTTACCTGTTGCGCCTGATTGATCCTCCAAAATATTTATTTCAGAAACGAGAAAAATACTCGCGTTCTCAGTGTTATATCACTGTAAATCAATTAATGACTTTGAAAGTTGAAATTCTACCGGACAAACTATGAACCCAGTCTAATATAATCCGATATCTGGTCATCGACCCAGTCAGACCCGGTCTAACCATCGTTATTGTATCTTTATTATATATTGGCGATGTTCATTTCCTTTCTCCTCTGTTACACAATGTAATGATTATTAATGGAAATTTGTCTTCCTGTTTTCCCACTCCTCGGTCTAACGAGTTTTTGTTCTGTCCAGGTATCGGTATGTCAGAAGAAAACGCCCCTTGTAATCATATCAGTCCCTGTCGATGACACTGATAGCTTACCGAATTAGACCTTAATTGACCTAAAACCAATCTGGGGTACGATTAATATCTTTTACATGCGTCATTTGTTTGTCCTTAAGTGGATGTCAAGTGGCTGGATATCAATATACCGGGGGAGGTTATTGGATCGGCATGTCACTACTCGCCCTAAACGCGACGTCACACGACAAATGCGGACGTCTAATAATGGAGTAAATGTCTCACCGATTTAGAACGCAAGGGGGGGGGGGGGGGGGGGGGGGAAGCAGGTTATAAGTTTTATAATTGGCGAGGGGATTATATAGAAACAACATTTAACAGGGGTGTCATCCTTAACGGGTGTGTGATATAGCATGACGTCCTTACAGTTAGGTCCAGATTGGTAACAACCACTATCAGGTCTATATTGTACACTGTAAAGATAGATACAATAGCTCATTGACAGGTTTTCATTGTTTCTGTCTTACCATGGTTTCTTGCATGTTGTACACCACGGATGATCTATCATACCTCAATATTATGTATCTGTACAATCGCGTAGTTACATCTCTTTTTGTATGCTGAGAATTTTTTTATGAAAGATATAATTTGGCGTTAAGGTTCATGTAAATAACAAATCCAGTGATATTTTACAAGCCTGTTAATCACTATTCTGGTTCAATCAAACAAGTAACTTGACCAATTGTTATAGTATGTGCCATGGCTAATCATGGGTCTTGCTTTTCACATTTAATTTGTTAAGCTACCTGTTAGTTTCGGCAAAACATGTGTTAAGTGCAAATCTCAGGAGAACACAGATAGCTCATGTGGACAGGACATATTTCACAAAATAACCATAGCATTATGCTCACATGTGTCTATAGCAGGTAGTGCGAGCATTTGTTTAACCAGATCTGACTTTATAAAAGCATAAATATCGATTCTCTTTTGACCTTGAAATGGAAATGGCGGCTATGGATAATAAAAAACAATTATGGTATATAGGGAATCATTTCAATCATCAAAAACGGTCTTCTTACACACTATGAAGAACTCTGAACATAACAAGAAGCCCACCTTTTGGAAAAATTAATCAACCGCAGAGTTTGATGTAAAAGTCGCAAACTTCACTGTTTAATCATTGGTCTCGAAAGCATTCCTCTTACTGTGCTAAGATGTCTAATTAGTATATGATATGGGCGTTTTTACTTATTGAAATGTCTCCCTATATGCCATATTTGTGCAATAGAAAATTAAAATAAATGTCAAAATCAAGACCCATGGATAGCCATGACAAATATTAAAACAACTGGTCAGGTTACTTCCGTGTAATTGCACCAGAGAAGTGATTTATATGCTTGTAAAATATCACTGGTGTTGCTATTTATACGAACCTTAAGACAGTCCACGTCAACTGTTAACTTGTTAGTCACGTGGTACTGAGGAGTTATGGATGTCCGACCATAACAACAGCGCCGCCGTCCAGTAACGTCCAGTAACGTCCAGTAATGTCCAACAATCCTGTACGAACATTCGGATTTCTCTAATTTTATTATGTGCTTTGTTTGAATCATGTCCCCTACTTGATAACATTACACAGGTAACCAATCACTGGGTATAAAGTATGCTATCAAGCCCGTCAAAGTAGACAGAATATTTGTATCTTTGTGTAAATAACCGCAATATGGCAGGTACAGTAACCAGTTAAAATGCTATCCTTACACGGTTACATTAGATTGCAGCAAAACCTCAGTAAGAATAATCACTAGAAAATTAGAACAAAATTTAAAAAATGACTTACTTCTCCAAAAACGTGTAAACCAACGTCATCTCGTGGCATTTGTTCAGTGAAATGTTCCATTTTAATCAATTAAGTGGATCGATTGGTGTATTGAAAATAAGGAATAATTTGTCATGTTCGTGAGAGCTTATCCGTCCATTTTCGCTGGGCAGCCTTACCGCGTTTTGTCGCAATTACCAAATAAGCTATAACAAAACAAATAGATACAAAAAGCTTTAACAAATAAGAACAAATTAGCTATAACAAAATCAAAAAAGCTAAAACAAAACAAATGAGCTATGAAAAATAAATAAGCTATAGCAAAATAATTAAAAACAAATAAGCTTTAGTAAAAAAATATAATAATTAAATAAGCTTTAACAAAACAAATAAGAACAAATTATAACAAAACAAAAAAGTTATAACAAAACAAAAAAGTTATAAAAAAAAAAAAAAATAAGCTTTAACAAAACAAATAAGAACAAATTAGCTATAACAAAACAAAAAAGTTATAACAAAACAAAAAAGTTATAACAAAACAAAAAAATTATATAAAAAAAACCCAAATAAGCTTAAACAAAATATATAAAGAAAGGCAATAATACAGAAGCGTTAACTTAAAATAAAACCTTGGTGATCAAACAATGTGTCTGCAGAGATTACCACACAGTTATCGTTCCTTTAAAGAATACCCAACACAACATACATGCGACATATGGTTTATACCCGTTTCGTTATTATCACAGACACAAAACATAGATATCGCTCTGAACCATCAATATAATGTAATCACTGCTGTCATTTTGTATGGAGGCTTTCTTTGGGGAATGAAATAATTCCTCAAAGTTTCCAAACGATGCTAGCAATAAAGCGTGCATGACCTTTCATTTCATCTTTTATTATTTTTTAGAGTGTCAAAATATTTTTATCGGGATTTTTCTTTGCTGCCTAGCGATCAAATGACAATAATACAACATCTAAAGGTGGAATGTTATACAACCCCCAAGTGATAATTAAACATCACATCCTCACCGGTATCTCCCCAACATAGACGAGTTCGAGCTTGTTTACGACATGACGTATGGTTAAATAAGCCTCCGGTAACATGAATGTTGATATTTTGTCCATAAGAGAGTACCTATGTAGGTAATATCTTCGTTTTTACGGAGATGAACAAAACGCTGTGAAGACATTTAACGATTCGGTCCTGCCTTGGATTATCACACGGAGACAGATGTGTTTATCTGCCACGTGAAGTTTTAAACCTTGAAAGATGTCACCGACCCCTCCTTCAACTTCATCATGGCCTTCACAAGCAGTATATAACTATGTCTCCGAATTGGATAATTTTCATTTCACACTGTAACATTAAAATGTCCTTCAAGATTGGAATGATTTTGGCAACCAGACTATTTTTTTTTTTAGATATTCGTTCTGTATGTAGAAAAATGACATAATTAATGAGACTGACTATTCATCAGCCATGCCAAATGTTTCTCTTTATGGAAAAAGGGCTTTGAATAAGTTTTTTGCCTAATGCCCTTGCTAAGAAAAGGCAATAAAATATTTCTAAATAAAAAAAGATCTACTGAGAAAATAGTCTATTAATCATGGCTATGAAACAATTGTTGTTAGATCTACCGAGGTAATAGTCTATTAATCATGGCTATGGAACAATTGTTGTTAGATCTACTGAGGTAATAGTCTATTAATCATGACTATGGAAAAATTGTTGTTAGATCTACTGAGGTAATAGTCTATTAATCATGACTATGGAACAATTGTTGTTAGATCTACTGAGGTAATAGTCTATTAATCACGGCTAGGGAACACTTGTTGTTAGATCTACTGAGAAAAAAGTCTATTAATCATGGCTATAGAACAATTGTTGTTAGATCTACTGAGGTAATAGTCTATTAATCATGGCTATAGAACAATTGTTGTTAGATCTACTAAGAAAATAGTCTATTAATCACGGCTAGGGAACAATTGTTGTTAGATCTACTGAGGTAATAGTCTATTAATCATGGCTATAGAACAATTGTTGTTAGATCTACTGAGGTAATAGTCTATTAATCATGGCTATGGAACAATTGTTGTTAGATCTACTGAGGTAATAGTCTATTAATCATGGCTATGGAACAATTGTTGTTAGATCTACTGAGGTAATAGTCTATTAATCATGGCTATGGAACAATTGTTGTTAGATCTACTGAGGTAATAGTCTATTAATCATGGCTATGGAACAATTGTTGTTAGATCTACTGAGGTAATAGTCTATTAATCACGGCTATGGAACAATTGTTGTTAGATCTACTGAGGTAATAGTCTATTAATCATGGCTATAGAACAATTGTTGTTAGATATACTGAGGTAATAGTCTATTAATCATGGCTATGGAACAATTGTTGTTATATCTACTGAGGTAATAGTCTATTAATCATGGCTATGGAACAATTGTTGTTAGATCTACTGAGGTAATAGTCTATTAATCATGGCTATGGAACAATTGTTGTTAGATCTACTCAGGTAATAGTCTATTAATCACGGCTAGGGAACACTTGTTGTTAGATCTACTGAGAAAAAAGTCTATTAATCATGGCTATGGAACAAGGGTTGTTAGATCTACTGAGGTAATAGTCTATTAATCACGGCTAGGGAACAATTGTTGTTAGATCTACTGAGGTAATAGTCTATTAATCATGGCTATAGAACAAGTGTTGTTAGATATACTGAGGTAATAGTCTATTAATCATGGCTATGGAACAATTGTTGTTAGATCTACTGAGGTAATAGTCTATTAATCATGGCTATGGAACAATTGTTGTTAGATCTACTGAGGTAATAGTATATTAACCATGGCTATGGAACAATTGTTGTTATATCTACTGAGGTAATAGTCTATTAATCATGGCTATAGAACAAGTGTTGTTAGATATACTGAGGTAATAGTCTATTAATCATGGTTATAGAACAATTGTTGTTAGATCTACTGAGGTAATAGTCTATTAATCACGGCTAGGGAACAATTGTTGTTAGATCTACTGAGGTAATAGTCTATTAATCATGACTATTGAACAATTGTTGTTAGATCTACTGAGGTAATAGTCTATTAATCATGGCTATGGAACAATTGTTGTTAGATCTACTGAGGTAATAGTCTATTAATCATGGCTATAGAACAATTGTTGTTAGATATACTGAGGTAATAGTCTATTAATCATGGCTATGGGACAATTGTTGTTAGATCTACTGAGAAAATAGTCTATTGATCATGACTATTGAACAATTGTTGTTAGATCTACTGAGGTAATAGTCTATTAATCATGGCTATGGAACAATTGTTGTTAGATCTACTGAGGTAATAGTCTATTAATCATGGCTATGGAACAATTGTTGTTGGATCTACTGAGGTAATAGTCTATTAATCATGGCTATGGAACAATTGTTGTTGGATCTACTGAGGTAATAGTCTATTAATCATGGCTATGGAACAATTGTTGTTAGATCTACTGAGGTAATAGTCTATTAATCATGGCTATGGAACAAGTGTTGTTAGATCTACTGAGGTAATAGTCTATTAATCATGGCTATGGAACAATTGTTGTTAGATATACTGAGGTAATAGTCTATTAATCATGGCTATGGAACAAGTGTTGGTAGATCTACTGAGGTAATAGTCTATTTATCATGGCTATGGAACAAGTGTTGGTAGATCTACTGAGGTAATAGTCTATTAATCATGGCTATAGAACAATTGTTGGTAGATCTACTGAGGTAATAGTCTATTAATCATGGCTATGGAACAATTGTTGTTAGATGTACTGAGGTAATAGTCTATTAATCATGGCTATGGAACAAGTGTTGTTAGATATACTGAGGTAATAGTCTATTAATCATGGCTATGGAACAATTGTTGTTAGATCTACTGAGGTAATAGTCTATTAATCATGGCTATGGAACAATTGTTGTTAGATCTACTGAGGTAATAGTCTATTAATCATGGCTATAGAACAAGTGTTGTTATATCTACTGAGGTAATAGTCTATTAATCATGGCTATAGAACAATTGTTGTTAGATCTACTGAGGTAATAGTCTATTAATCATGGCTATGTAACAAGTGTTGTTAGATCTACTGAGGTAATAGTCTATTAATCATGGCTATAGAACAATTGTTGTTAGATCTACTGAGGTAATAGTCTATTAATCATGGCTATGGAACAATTGTTGTAGATATACTGAGGTAATAGTCTATTAATCATGGCTATGGAACAATTGTTGTTAGATCTATTGAGGTAATAGTCTATTAATCATGGCTATAGAACAAGTGTTGTTAGATCTACCGAGGTAATAGTCTATTAATCATGGCTATGGAACAATTGTTGTTAGATATACTGAGGTAATAGTCTATTAATCATGGCTATGGAACAAGGGTTGTTAGATCTACTGAGGTAATAGTCTATTAATCATGGCTATGGAACAATTGTTGTTAGATATACTGAGGTAATAGTCTATTAATCATGGCTATGGAACAATTGTTGTTAGATATACTGAGGTAATAGTCTATTAATCATGGCTATGGAACAATTGTTGTTAGATATACTGAGGTAATATTCTATTAATCATGGCTATGGAACACGTGTTGTTAGATCTACTGAGGTAATAGTCTATTAATCATGGCTATAGAACAATTGTTGTTAGATATACTGAGGTAATATTCTATTAATCATGGCTATGGAACAAGTGTTGTTAGATCTACTGAGGTAATAGTCTATTAATCATGGCTATGGAACAAGTGTTGTTATATCTACTGAGGTGATAGTCTATTAATCATGGCTATAGAACAATTGTTGTTAGATATACTGAGGTAATAGTCTATTAATCATGGCTATGGAACAATTGTTGTTAGATCTACTGAGAAAATAGTCTATTAATCATGGCTATGGAACAATTGTTGTTAGATCTACTGAGGTAATAGTCTATTAATCATGGCTATAGAACAATTGTTGTTAGATCTACTGAGGTAATAGTCTATTAATCATGGCTATGGAACAAGTGCTGTTAGATCTACTGAGGTAATAGTCTATTAATCATGGCTATAGAACAATTGTTGTTATATCTACTGAGGTAATAGTCTATTAATCATGGCTATGGAACAAGTGTTGTTATATCTACTGAGGTAATAGTCTATTAATCATGGCTATGGAACAATTGTTGTTAGATATACTGAGGTAATAGTCTATTAATCATGGCTATGGAACACGTGTTGTTAGATCTACTGAGGTAATAGTCTATTAATCATGGCTATGGAACAATTGTTGTTAGATGTACTGAGGTAATAGTCTATTAATCATGGCTATAGAACAATTGTTGTTAGATATACTGAGGTAATAGTCTATTAATCATGGCTATGGAACAATTGTTAGATCTACTGAGGTAATAGTCTATTAATCATGGCTATAGAACAATTGTTGTTAGATCTACTGAGGTAATAGTCTATTAATCATGGCTATGGAACAATTGTTGTTAGATCTACCGAGGTAATAGTCTATTAATCATGGCTATGGAACAATTGTTGTTAGATCTACCGAGGTAATAGTCTATTAATCATGGCTATGGAACAATTGTTGTTAGATACACTGAGGTAATAGTCTATTAATCATGGCTATGGAACAATTGTTGTTAGATCTACCGAGGTAATAGTCTATTAATCATGGCTATGGAACAATTGTTGTTAGATACACTGAGGTAATAGTCTATTAATCATGGCTATAGAACAAGCGTTGTTAGATCTACTAAGAAAATAGTCTATTAATCATGGCTATAAAACAATTGTTGTTAGATCTACTGAGGTAATAGTCTATTAATCATGGCTATGGAACAAGTGTTGTTAGATATACTGAGGTAATAGTCTATTAATCATGGCTATGGAACAATTGTTGTTAGATATACTGAGGTAATAGTCTATTAATCATGGCTATAGAACACGTGCTGTTAGATCTACTGAGGTAATAGTCTATTAATCATGGCTATGGAACACGTGTTGTTAGATCTACTGAGGTAATAGTCTATTAATCATGACTATGGAACAAGTGTTGTTAGATATACTGAGGTAATAGTCTATTAATCATGGCTATGGAACAATTGTTGTTATATCTACTGAGGTAATAGTCTATTAATCATGGCTATAGAACAATTGTTGTTAGATCTACCGAGGTAATAGTCTATTAATCATGGCTATAGAACAATTGTTGTTAGATATACTGAGGTAATATTCTATTAATCATGGCTATGGAACAAGTGTTGTTAGATCTACTGAGGTAATAGTCTATTAATCATGGCTATGGAACAAGTGTTGTTATATCTACTGAGGTAATAGTCTATTAATCATGGCTATAGAACAATTGTTGTTAGATATACTGAGGTAATAGTCTATTAATCATGGCTATGGAACAATTGTTGTTAGATCTACTGAGAAAATAGTCTATTAATCATGGCTATGGAACAATTGTTGTTAGATCTACTGAGGTAATAGTCTATTAATCATGGCTATAGAACAATTGTTGTTAGATCTACTGAGGTAATAGTCTATTAATCATGGCTATGGAACAAGTGCTGTTAGATCTACTGAGGTAATAGTCTATTAATCATGGCTATAGAACAATTGTTGTTATATCTACTGAGGTAATAGTCTATTAATCATGGCTATGGAACAAGTGTTGTTATATCTACTGAGGTAATAGTCTATTAATCATGGCTATGGAATAATTGTTGTTAGATATACTGAGGTAATAGTCTATTAATCATGGCTATGGAACACGTGTTGTTAGATCTACTGAGGTAATAGTCTATTAATCATGGCTATGGAACAATTGTTGTTAGATGTACTGAGGTAATAGTCTATTAATCATGGCTATAGAACAATTGTTGTTAGATATACTGAGGTAATAGTCTATTAATCATGGCTATGGAACAATTGTTAGATCTACTGAGGTAATAGTCTATTAATCATGGCTATAGAACAATTGTTGTTAGATCTACTGAGGTAATAGTCTATTAATCATGGCTATGGAACAATTGTTGTTAGATCTACCGAGGTAATAGTCTATTAATCATGGCTATGGAACAATTGTTGTTAGATCTACCGAGGTAATAGTCTATTAATCATGGCTATGGAACAATTGTTGTTAGATACACTGAGGTAATAGTCTATTAATCATGGCTATGGAACAATTGTTGTTAGATCTACCGAGGTAATAGTCTATTAATCATGGCTATGGAACAATTGTTGTTAGATACACTGAGGTAATAGTCTATTAATCATGGCTATAGAACAAGCGTTGTTAGATCTACTAAGAAAATAGTCTATTAATCATGGCTATAAAACAATTGTTGTTAGATCTACTGAGGTAATAGTCTATTAATCATGGCTATGGAACAAGTGTTGTTAGATATACTGAGGTAATAGTCTATTAATCATGGCTATGGAACAATTGTTGTTAGATATACTGAGGTAATAGTCTATTAATCATGGCTATAGAACACGTGCTGTTAGATCTACTGAGGTAATAGTCTATTAATCATGGCTATGGAACACGTGTTGTTAGATCTACTGAGGTAATAGTCTATTAATCATGGCTATGGAACAAGTGTTGTTAGATATACTGAGGTAATAGTCTATTAATCATGGCTATGGAACAATTGTTGTTATATCTACTGAGGTAATAGTCTATTAATCATGGCTATAGAACAATTGTTGTTAGATCTACCGAGGTAATAGTCTATTAATCATGGCTATAGAACAATTGTTGTTAGATCTACTGAGGTAATAGTCTATTAATCATGGCTATGGAACAATTGTTGTTAGATATACTGAGGTAATAGTCTATTAATCATGACTATGGAACAAGTGTTGTTAGATATACTGAGGTAATAGTCTATTAATCATGACTATGGAACAAGTGTTGTTAGATATACTGAGGTAATAGTCTATTAATCATGACTATGGAACAATTGTTGTTAGATCTACTGAGAAAATAGTCTATTAATCATGGCTATAGAACAATTGTTGTTAGATCTACTGAGAAAATAATCTATTAATCATGGCTATAGAACAAGTGTTGTTAGATATACTGAGGTAATAGTCTATTAATCATGGCTATGGAACAATTGTTGTTATATCTACTGAGGTAATAGTCTATTAATCATGGCTATAGAACAATTGTTGTTAGATATACTGAGGTAATAGTCTATTAATCATGGCTATGGAACAATTGTTGTTATATCTACTGAGGTAATAGTCTATTAATCATGGCTAGGGAACAATTGTTGTTAGATCTACTGAGGTAATAGTCTATTAATCATGGCTATAGAACAATTGTTGTTAGATATACTGAGGTAATAGTATATTAATCATGGCTATGGAACAAGTGTTGTTAGATCTACTGAGAAAATAGTCTATGCCATGAACCATGCTTCATCTTGCATACACAGGGAACACGTATGTTTTACTCTCACGTTTCAAAATAGTAATGTCGTTGGGCGTGAATACATAATTGACTGAGGTCTATATGATATTGATTTAAATTGGATACGTCTGATGTATTTACAGAAACACACGGCCGGTATCGTAAGGTTGTGTCAATAGTCAAAACTCCAAAAAAGAGGTAAAACCATATCCTTCTCATCTTACAAGAAAAAACAACAAAATTTGGCAGATAATGAATTAATAAAGTCCTTACATGATTTAGAAAACAGTGAAACTATCAATATTACAGAAATAGAGGTAAAAAAGAAAGAGTTAGAAGCTATTCGTCTGCATAAAATACGGGGTAGTATAATAAGATCTAGAGCTCAGTGGGAAGAAGAAGGAGAAAAAACTACCAGTTACTTTTTTAGCCTAGAGAATAGAAACTTTACCTCTAAAATTATCCCTAAGATTCAAAAGAATGATGGAACTATAATAGAAAAGCAAGAAGACATTTTGGAGAATATCAAATTATCTTATGAGAATTTATATAAAGAGAACAAAAACATAAATGACATTGATCTTGAAACTTATTTAGATTTTCCTAATATACCCAGACTTACAGAGTCAGAGTCACAGTCTCTAGAAGGTGAGATCACTCTCAAAGAGGCAAGTTACTTTTTGAAAAATATGAAAAACAATAAAAGTCCAGGATCTGATGGTTTTTTTGGAATAAAGTTGGTAAATTTGTAGTTCGTTCTTTAAATTTTGGCTTTTCGAAAACAGAATTATCAGTAACTCAGCGACAAGGTGTAATTACATGTATACCAAAAGGTGATAAACCAAGACATTTTTTGAAAAATTGGCGCCCAATTTCCCTTTTGAATATAACATATAAAATTGCTTCTGGAGTGATCTCATACAGAATAAAAGGTGTATTAAATAAACTTATAAGTCATGATCAGACAGGGTTTTTATCGGGGAGGTATATTGGGGAGAATACACGTCTACTATACGACATTATGAAATTCACTGAAGAAAATTATATCCCTGGAATGATTTTGATGGTAGATTTTGAAAAGGCTTTCGACTCTGTGTCTTGGAATTATATCAGAAAAGTTTTGAATTTTTTTGGCTTTGGCAATGACATTTTAAAATGGTTTGATACATTACACAAAAATGTTTCATCAACAATTAATCAAGGGGGGAATCTTTCTCCATTTTTTGAAATAAAAAGATCTTGTCGTCAAGGTGACCCAATAGCTCCCTATATCTTCATTCTATGTGCTGAAGTCTTAGCAATTCGTTTAAGGAAAAATAGTAATATAAAAGGAATTAAAACAGACAATTTTGAAATCCTTACATCCCAGTATGCTGATGATACATTTCTTACATTAGACGGTTCAGAAAAATCACTTCGCGAGACTCTAAAAGAATTAAAACTTTTTAAAAACATCTCTGGCTTAAAAATTAATGTAGATAAAACTGAAATAATTTGGATTGGAAGTATGAAATATAGTAATGACACCATGATCCCAGAATACAATCTTAATTGGGGAAAAAGTAAATTTACATTGCTTGGTATTGAATTCGATGTGAACCTAGAAAACATCCCTAAACTGAATTTTGATAAGAAAATAGTCAAATTAAAAAGTTTAATCAAAACATGGAAAAAAAGAAAACTTACTCCTATTGGCAAGATCCACATCATCAAGTCATTAATGATATCCCAATTTAACCACTTATTCATATCTCTTCCTAACCCAAGTGAAAAGGTGATAAAGGAAATAAACTCATTATTATTCGAATTTTTATGGGATAGTAAAACTGACAAAGTTAAAAGAAGCATTGTTGTTCAAGACCATTGTAAAGGAGGTTTGAAAATGATAAATTTATATGCATTTATAAACTCTCTTAAATTGGGGTGGGTCAGAAGACTGTATAACACTGAAGGGAAATGGAAATATATCTTAAAAGAGAATTTTGATGTGGATCTTCTATTAAATATTGGTGGGGAATATATATCTCACTGTGGTAAATTATGTACTAATAATTTTTGGAAGGACGTTTTTCATGCCTGGTATAAATTGACTAACTCTAAGGAAATTAAAGAACCCCAACAAAATTCATTTTTGACTAAGTGCATTTGGCATAATAAAGACATAACTGTTGCTGGTAAACCTGTGTTCTATAAATCATGGTATAAATCAGGAATACATACAATTGCAGACCTTCTAAAGATTTCAGAGGACATAACTTTCTATTCATTTGAAGAACTTTCACAAAGATATCAATTACATACAAATTTTCTTCAGGTCCAAGGATTAATATCTGCAGTTCGGAAATGTCTGCCAGATCCTCTACCCCAAAATATCCCACCAGTTATTCGCCCTTTGCTACCTCCTAATATACAGTGTTTTCTCTCAAGGATCAGTGATTCAAAACTCTTTTATAATATTTTCAATAAAACAGACACTGTTGCTACTGGCAAATCAAAATGGAATGAACAGCTCTTATTTGAAGAAGGAGAATGGAGTAAAATATACAATATTCCACGTAAAGTAACAAAAAATACTAAACTTCAATGGCTTCAATATCGCATATCTCATTATATTCTTACCACCAATTCTAATTTGTTTAAATATGGTATAGTAAATAGCCCTATGTGCACTTTCTGTAACTCTGAAAGAGAAACAATAATTCACTTGATGTGGGAATGCCAGGAAGTGCAAAATCTATTACAAAATTTTGAATCACTGGTAGATGCACTCTATATTCCTTTTGCAATAAATAAACAGTCTTTTCTTTTTTGACTCACAAACAATAGTATTAATGCAACAGTTGATAATATAGTAATTCTTATCATCAAACAATACATTTATAGAACGAGGTGTCTTAATAAATCCTTAAATGCCAACGCATTGGCAAACAACATAAAAGATTACTACAATACGCAGAAATTCATATGAAACGGTCAGAATGATATTTTCAAAGCAAAATTCGCGAATACTTGGTGTAAATGGAAAAACCTTATTTGTCTTGATATTTAATAGCCAAAACTTATTCCTGACAGTTTACAAACACTATTATATTCTATTTGTAACTAAACCTATGCCACTATGAATATTACTCCCCACATCTCTACCCTAAAGGAAACTCTTTTTAATTTCTATCTCTCTACAGAAATAAATAATTTTCTCTTTGTACATGTATTCAAATTAACCGCAACTATTCTCCTTGTTTCTATCACCACTTTTTTTCTTTTTTTCCCCCTCCTCCTTCCCTTCTTCCTTTCTCTTAAATATGTTATGTTTCAGTGTGAGAGTGGATATACTAGTATGTATGCATGGGTGTATGGGTGTAAATGAAACAATAAATGAATATGAATATTGATACAATGAATAAGTTTTAAAATGTTGTATGTGAGGATATATGTTTGTATGTAGGAATATATATTACGTACTCTATGAGTGAATGAGAATGCAATTGTAAAAATATGAACATTAATGTAATACTGTCGCTGTGTGTTATGTGTATGTGATTATACATGTATATGTATTATACACCATGATTTCAAAATAAAAAATGAATTATAAAAAAAAAAAAAAAAAAAAAATGTCGTTGGGCGTGAAGACATAATTGACTGAGATCTATATGATATTGATTTAAATTGGATACGTCTGATGTATTTACAGAAACACACGGCCGGTATCGTAAGGTTGTGTCAATAGTCAAAACTCCAAAAAACAAAAACAGTAGTAGATTTGTTTTTAAAAGAATTTTAAAAAATGGTCCATTTGGCGGTTATTTTGAAAATTGCTGTTTCTCACATTTTGTGCAAGGCTTAAATTTCACATTTTTACACTTAACTCCACTTAAACCATCATTGCGCTGGCAGTTTTTACACTTCACTCCACTAAAACCATCATTGCGCTGGCAGTTTTTACACTTAACTTCACTAAAACCATCATTGCGCTGGCAGTTTTTACACTTAACTCCACTTAAACCATCATTGCGCTGGCAGTTTTTACACTAAACTTCACTTAAACCATCATTGCGCTGGTAGTTTTTACACTTAAATTCACTTAAACCATCATTCGCTGGCAGCTTTTACACTTAACTTCACTTAAACAATCATTGCGCTGGTAGTTTTTACACTTAACTTCACTTAAACAATCATTGCGCTGGCAGTTTTTACACTTAACTTCACTTAAACCATCATTGCGCTGGCAGTTTTTACACTTAACTTCACTTAAACCATCATTGCGCTGGCAGTTTTTACACTTAACTTCACTTAAACAATCATTGCGCTGGTAGTTTTTACACTTAAATTCACTTAAACAATCATTGCGCTGGCAGTTTTTACACTTAACTTCACTTAAACAATCATTGCGCTGGTAGTTTTTACACTTAAATTCACTTAAACAATCATTGCGCTGGCAGTTTTTACACTTAACTTCACTTAAACCATCATTGCGCTGGCAGTTTTTAATGTTTCCGATTCATTTTTGCTGTACACTTTGTAATCTTCAATAAAATGGAACAAAGTGGGAATTTACACAGGTTTTGTATTTTATTTTTTCATATTTAAATGTAACTGGAACACTTAAAACATATTCCAGAAAAAAACTAAAAAATAACAAATATTAGTTCAAGACAAAAAAAAGTAAGCACACTGACCCCACATTTTTGTATCAGTTTTAGAAAGAAAAACGTTTCCCCAGTTGATCTACAAAATATCTTGAAAAGTTTGTCAGCATAACATTTGATATGAAACGTTAAATCTAGCAAAATGGTGTAAAATAGGGTATGTTATACTTCAGAATGTAGGGGAAGGGATTACATAAATTGCTATTCTGATTAAAAACAATTGGCTAGGTCAATTTAACTTCTAAATTTAAAAAGAATATGTTAGTTTTGTCAATCCCAAGATCATTCATACATATCTGATAGAACACTTTTAAGATATTGCTTTGTTCAGCAGAATCCACGTTAAATCATACATCATGTCAAATTCTAATCTTTGATCAACAATAGCTTAAAACGAGCACACCCACATTGATTTTCTTTTCATTTTTTATATCCCTGTATTCTCCCCTTTAACATAAGAAAACAATGAAAAAGTTAATCATCAAAAATGTTTGACTTTTCACCAGAGCAGATCCTTAAATAGGCTTCTCACTGTTACATTAACATACTCTACAGCACGATAATAGCATTAAATATTACGGCGACGCTAGGTTGTAATCACGTAACTAAGCATTACCGATCGAGTACATCTAACAAATCTATCTGGGCCACAACGTTGTGAGGTGTTAATGTAGTCAGTCAGAGAGGGACCCAAACGTTGTGATGTGTTAATGTAGTTAGCCAGAGAGGGCCCCAACGTTGTGATGTGTTAATGTAGTCAGCCACAGAGGGTCCCAACGTTGTGAGATATTAATGTAGTTAGCCAGAGAGGGCCCCAACGTTGTGATGTGTTGATGTAGTCAGTCACAGAGGGCCCCAACGTTGTGAGATATTAATGTAGTCAGCCAGAGAGGGCCCCAACGTTGTGAGGTATTAATGTAGTCAGTCAGAGAGGGCCCCAACGTTGTGAGGTGTTAATGTAGTCAGTCACAGAGGGCCCCAACGTTGTGAGGTATTAATGTAGTCAGTCACAGAGGGTCCCAACGTTGTGATGTGTTAATGTAGTCAGTCACAGAGGGCCCCAACGTTGTGAGGTATTAATGTAGTCAGTCACAGAGGGCCACAACGTTGTGAGGTATTAATGTAGTCAGTCACAGAGGGCCACAACGTTGTGAGGTGTTAATGTAGTCAGTCACAGAGGGCCCCAACGTTGTGAGGTATTAATGTAGTCAGCCACAGAGGGTCCCAACGTTGTGAGGTGTTAATGTAGTCAGCCAGAGAGGGCCACAACGTTGTGAGGTATTAATGTAGTCAGTCACAGAGGGCCACAACGTTGTGAGGTGTTAATGTAGTCAGTCACAGAGGGTCCCAACGTTGTGAGGTGTTAATGTAGTCAGCCAGAGAGGGCCCCAACGTTGTGAGGTGTTGATGTTGGCCCCAACGTTGTGAGGTGTTAATGTAGTCAGCCAGAGAGGGCCCCAACGTTGTGAAGTGATAATGTAGTCAGCCACAGAGGGTCCCAACGTTGTGAGATATTGATGTTGTCAGCCACAGAGGGGCCCAACGTTGTGATGTGTTGATGTAGTCCGCCAAAGAGGGCCCCAACGTTGTGAGTTATTGATGTTGTCAGCCACAGAGGGCTCCAACGTTGTGAGGTGTTAATGTAGTCAGCCACAGAGGGTCCCAACGTTGTGATGTGTTAATGTAGTCAGCTACAGAGGGCCCCAACGTTATGATGTGTTGATGTAGTTAGCTACAGAGGGCCCCAACGTTGTGATGTGTTAATGTAGTCAGCCACAGAGGGCCCTAACGTTGTGAGGTGTTAATGTAGTCAGCCAGAGAGGGCCCCAACGTTGTGAGGTGTTAATGTAGTCAGCTACAGAGGGCCCTAACGTTGTGAGGTGTTAATGTACTAAGCCACAGAGGGCCCCAACGTTGTGAGGTGTTAATGTAGTCAGCCACAGAGGGCCCTAACGTTGTGAGGTGTTAATGTAGTCAGCCAGAGAGGGCCCCAACGTTGTGATGTGTTAATGTAGTCAGCTACAGAGGGCCCCAACGTTATGATGTGTTGATGTAGTCAGCTACAGAGGGCCCCAACGTTGTGATGTGTTGATGTAGTCAGCTACAGAGGGCCCTAACGTTGTGAGGTGTTAATGTAGTCAGTCACAGAGGGCCCCAACGTTGTGATGTGTTAATGTAGTCAGCCAGAGAGGACCCCAACGTTGTGATGTGTTAATGTTGTCAGCCACAGAGGGCCCCAACGTTGTGAGGTGTTAATGTAGTTAGCCAGAGAGGGCCCCAACGTTGTGAGGTGTTAATGTAGTCAGCCACAGAGGGCCCAACGTTGTGAGGTGTTGATGTAGTCAGCCACAGAGGGCCCCAACGTTGTGAGGTGTTAATGTAGTCAGCCACAGAGGGCTCCAACGTTGTGAGGTGTTAATGTAGTCAGCCAGAGGGCCCCAACGTTGTGAGGTGTTAATGTGGTCAGCTACAGAGGGCCCCAACGTTGTGAGGTGTTAATGTAGTCAGCCACAGAGGGCCCCAACGTTGTGATGTGTTGATGTAGTCAGCCACAGGTTACGTTAAGACTTGATTGAATTCAAAGACGAACAAAGCGACAGGATGGGCGGAAAACAGGATTCGCCAGGGAGGATATTCAGCAAAGGAACGGATCAATTTAAATAACTCGATCCGGAAACGGATTTTACACAACCCTGGCGTGCCGTTATATGTACAACTAGAGCGATTACATATTATCGTTTGATTAAAATTTAATTCCGAATTTTAATTCTATCTGATAATGAAAAATGTGAAACGTTTTAAAAGCAAATAATTCTGATGCTGAGGCGCATCTTAATCTGCAATTAATTTATAGAGACTGCAATCAAATTCTTGGTCCCCCGTCCTTGTGTAACACACAAGCAATGAGCTGTATGTAAATGTGGTGACAGAGACACTTGTAACACTCGTCCTTGTGTAACACACAAGCAATGAGCTGTATGTAAATGTGGTGACAGAGACACTTGTAACACCCGTCCTTGTGTAACACACAAGCATTGAACTGTATGTAAATGTGGTGACAGAGACACTTGTAACACCCGTCCTTGTGTAACACACAAGCAATGAGCTGTATGTAAATGTGGTGACAGAGACACTTGTAACACCCGTCCTTGTGTAACACACAGACAATGAGCTGTATGTAAATGTGGTGACAGAGACACTTGTAACACCCGTCCTTGTGTAACACACAAGCAATGAGCTGTATGTAAATGTGGTGACAGAGACACTTGTAACACCCGTCCTTGTGTAACACACAAGCAATGAGCTGTATGTAAATGTGGTGACAGAGACACTTGTAACACCCGTCCTTGTGTAACACACAGACAATGAGCTGTATGTAAATGTGGTGACAGAGACACTAGTAACACCCGTCCTTGTGTAACACACAAGCAATGAGCTGTATGTAAATGTGGTGACAGAGACACTAGGAAGCCTTCCCCATCCAAGAATACGACTACAATTCGATGTATCTAGCATTTCAGTCGATAGGAAAACTGCAACATTTAGGTCGATCGATTGGTTCACACTTGCGATAAAAGCCATTTTTTCTATTGACAATATGGTGATGTGTGTACGACCCGTTAGCCTGTTTAAATAAATGTTTTAAGCTCAACAAATAAAACTTTTCGATCCCATCCTACAAACGATAGTATAGGGTTTGGAATAGCAAACATCCGCTGCTGTGTGGTGGCTGTGTGGGTTATAGTAGCCTAAGTGGTATACGTCCAAAGGTGTTGTCAATAAGTATCTGTAATTACAGGTATTCATCACGTAACGTTCATTTGAGAACAAAGATGTCCCAACTTCCGAGTAGCTACGCTCAGCGTCCGTACATGCACGTTAGCTGACAGTTTGTGATGAGGTAATGGTTCACAGGCAATTCAGTAATGTGGTACAAAAGGTTATCTATTTCCTATATCTAAACGGCTATGCTGAGTCGCAGTGGTGTCGTTATTGAATACTTTGAATATTCTATTATTTAAATATCCATTTCGAAATATATAAGGTGTTGTACAAATCACTATTTTTAATGACCAGTTAATGTTTTTCAGTTATGTCTCTGTATTCAGTGGTACCGACACTGAGAGCATGCGGCGGAGAAGGACGTAAACCTGGAGGTGAGGTCCACTTTCCATTATGCTTCAGTAGCATATTGAGATTTATTGAACTGATCAAGAAACGTTACCGCCGAAAGTCGGCAATGTAGACTTAATCCTTGACGTACACATTTGCTGTGAGCAACTCTTTTAATATATCAGTCTTGATTTCCCATATTCATAAGGCAAAAAAAAAAAAAAAAAAAAACTTTTGGAAGTTGAGAGGGGTCGAGCCATTGCACTTCTTATGCAAGGTGCCTCGCAATATCAGGTCTCAAATCCATTTGGAGTCCACCTATCGTCCACTTGTCATCTCTTTTGGAGATTGTATACCACAGGGAAGGTTGCAGACTGTCCCTGAACCTCGTGTGACGACGCGTCGGCCGGATCGGGCAAAGCGACGTTCACACAAGCACAAATGTTTTTTTCACAGCCAAGGAAACGGCAAGGAACACAATATGGCATCATGATGTTCCAATATGGAAATGGGTGGCAACGCTAACGCTATGACTAGTCACCCTGACCACAATTTCTTCTTAACGCAACGTTTTTAGAAAAATCTTGCTCCCGGATGAGTGAAGGTTTTTGAATCGTTGGAGAAAAGATTCTCGCATTTTATGACTTGCAAACGCCCGTTATGCGGATGCTTGCGTGGTCTAGAACGATCGTTTCGGTGGAGTTTGGTTTCGGTTTATTTTGTTTAACGTCCTATTAACAGACAGGGTCATTTAGGGACATTTCAGATTTTGGAGGTAGAGGAAAGCCGGAATACCAGGAGAAACACACCAACCTATAGTCAGTACCTGGCAACTGCCCAATGTAGGTGTCGATCTCGCAACGAAGAGGTGGTTGGATAGTGATAAATTGTCGGGATACATTAACCACTCGGCCAGTCCCTTTTTGGTGGAGGATTGGTGATGGTGAGTGCGTATACACGGTATCAACACATTTAGTCACTAATCAAGGTAGTATCACTGCGGCCCGTTCCATTAGTACAGAAACGTCGACTGACGTGGAAGTTTGATGTGGTTATCTCATAGCAAACAATATCCTCACCCTAGACTGACATCCATACAGCCTCTACACAATAAAATATTTCTGGGACGATTTTAACAGAAAGATAAGGCTCAGTTGACGTTGGTACTGGATGAGGAACTGTAAACCATTGAAGAGGGCCAATACCCTGATCAATTCAATGCACAAAAAAGTTTTGCGTTATACACGATGGTCTACTTCGAGCGTTGACTATTTACTATAGTCAAGCTATTCCTTCTGATGTGGCTGCATATGCATGTTTAAAATGACCAATGACTGCCGTGCATTCAAATGGTGACGCATGCGCAAATGAAGTCTTGTTGATGAAAGGAAATCGGTGGTTTAGCAAGGTCGTCTAGACATGCGCATCGTAACTTCTTGCTTCTCTACGCAAGCGCAAATCATATAACCAAGATGAATTCGATTCTGTCATAGTTAGATCATAATTAGTGTAGTAGACGCTCCACTTAAGCCGACATTGATGGACCCAGAAAGCTATTCCTTTTTAGAGGGATACCCTTGGATTTACCAGAAATTTGACAAGTGTACTAAACGCACTTGGACGAAATTTTGACTTGCGACAGAGTGATTCCCTGTCTTTCAATTGCATCAGTATTACATTCTATAACAATATTTCCCTTAGTAATCCGGACGAATTTTAATTGAAATTTTTCCCTTTAAGTATGCATCTTTAACGCTGACTCGTATAAACCGTGAATGACGAAAACTTGAGAAGCATCCACTTGGGAGATCCTGCTTTGCCAATCCTGCTTGCAGATAGAGATATTGCTGACACGCAGATATTTTTAAACTGGTAATGTACTGATCTTGTGTGGTAGAGATAAGAGTGGAGCGTACGAAAGCTTCAAAAGGTTGATATCATCTGCTATACAATAAAGGATATAAGTCATTTTCTGTTACTTAATGTCATATGTCTGAATTCAGAATCGTGTTTAAACGCTCGGATTTGTAATCAAAATGGCAGCCATATCACTACAATGTCACCTTGGTAAACATACATTGATTATTTACATAACCGTCAAAACAAAAGGAAAAAAAGAAACAAAAAAGAAAAAAGCCAACACTGTTAGCTGATAAAGTATGAATTCATTCCAACAATGTTTCTGATACATTAGTCCAGAAGAAGAAGTGATAGTACAGTTTTCGTTACCGCAGCTACCTGACGTATCGTAGTAACTCCACTTAGCATATGAATATCAAAATAACGATTCTGAAATACCAAAGATATTAGCCGCAGTATACCGCTCGCCTAGAGAGATCTTCTCTTTAGCTCGATCGGTTGAGCGTAAGACTAGTAAGCCATGGGTTTCGGGTTCGATCCCTAATGGAGGCAGTGATTTAGATTTAATTGATCGTGTGCTTTGTTACATAAGTATACGACATCGTTATTTTAACTCAAATTCAGTAAACGATGACAAAACAAAATCTAGAATTACATGGAGACACTTGAAAGGATAAATAACAGGTGTTTCGAAAGCGTAGGGTCATAAATCTGGGAGAAGTTTGGATGTTGCGTAAGACTATTCCACCGTCAGCACAATGAAATGTCAGGCAAACCCGATATGGAACGATGTGTTTATAGTCCATGCTTAAAGTTACTCTTCACTCGGGTATGTTGTACTAATCCTAGAGAATGTAGTATCGCGAACACCACGTGATCAGTAACACGGGCAGTTGGCAGAGAAATCTCCAACAACTAGTACGTGGATAAAACAAAGGGACAATAATATCGCATACACGGGTTTACTTGTTGAAGGATTAAATGCGGGGGGAAATTCTTAATACATTCGGAACATCTTCAGTGGAAACAGTACTGAATGTTAGGTTCTTTATCATTTAATTCCTGATAAATAAATATAACTCTCAACAACGCCGAATGATACAAAGAATTGTAACATGGCGGCCGCGACTAAGTTGTCGTGTTTTATAAATATGTCTTCTATGTTTTCAAACACAGATCGTAATTAGATATGGTTGTTTATATGTTATTTGGTAATCATCTATGTCATCACACATTTGTATTGTGATGGCGGGGGGTTGGTATACAGATCGATGAGGCAGGAGTTCGCACTCCCTCCGTGGCGCGGAAGACCTATCCCTCACAGCCACGCAGCACGAGGAGCGCGCGTCAAGCCGTCCAATGACGACGCGGCCTTGCCTGGTGCCGAGTTTTATGTATCGGATACTGAAGCTGACAGACTATTAAGATCACGGGAACATGGGCCACACAACAGAACGGCTGGTGCATCCTACATTCAGGTGACAGAGCTACAACACACAGACTATACAACCGTGCATTACCTTATAAGGATATAACAGTAGCAGCTTGTTTACTCATATCAGGTAAGCGTATTTTTTTTTATAAAGGTTTAACATCGTCACCATCATGGTGGTTATGAAAATCAATGTTTTTTTTTTTTTATTGAATTTTTTTTTTCTGTTATGTGTTGTACGTGATTTTAATGGCAACGACATTTTTAACCATTCATTATCCATAGAAAAAACTGGACTGTACGCTAGATACTATCATTTAGTAAAAAAAAAAAATAAAAAGGTTAATAAAAAAATCTTTCTTCAACTTATACTGTTGGGTAAATGATGGTTCCATGAACAATGGCATAAAATACAACGTCCAAAACTAGACCGCGTTTTACTTGCAAATATAAGCAAGGAGGCCATTGAAACTTCCATTGTATTTAAAACCTTACGTAAATATTTGCATCACCGAATTTTATTTTTGATAAGTCACATGTATAATGCTTTGAAATTCCTTAATTATCTGTATGCCCCAGTAACTTTGTGGAACCTCTTATTGTTGAACCTATTAAGCCAACCATATACAAAATTGGTAGTTGTTTACGAAAGTACAGATACAAACCTTGTGAAAGGGTTTTAAATCACTTCTCAAAACCGTTAATAGCACTCGATATATTTCCTCGGTATAAGGAAATTTGATTATATATTATAGACATAAGAAATGTTCGGAACTCATTATCTACAGGGGAATGCGTTACATACAAAGTGTATAAAACGGCCACAAATCGTTAACCAGAAAATAATTGATATTACATAAATATGTCTCGATAATAATTTGTGGAATAACGATCGAAAAAAGAATCGCAAGAAAGAGATGAATTTCAATCAATTTTTCCCCTTTCATTAAGAAGAGTGTGTTTTTTAATCTATCTTTAAAACACGCACTACGGAATCGAACATCTTAATCCCTTTATCGTAGCCAACTGGTTGGAGTACGACAAATTGTCTGTTTATCTGACGGTGATACCGAGTCATTCAGACGCTACACCGATATTATTAAATACATTGAAAACAAACCTTTCGACGACTCTATAGAAAAGTTAGATCATTGGAATGCTAACAATCCAAAAATACTTTACATAGCAATAGTCTTGATGACTCTCAGTGATTTAAAATTTAAAACGACTTCTATGTGCATGGTTATCATTCAAATTGTCCCTTTCAGACAACTGGAAGTTTTAATTGCACTTAAGGTGGTTATCAAGATCCATCTTTAGACATAGGTGTGATATCCTACATTGCTTGTAAAAAAAAAAGAAACGACTTTCATCAAATATTACGAGAACACTCGGTTCTTTGACGTTTCTCTAAATTGAGTTAAGTTTGAAAGCATTTTGCGGAGCCGAGGCGCCTTCGTCATATCAGTTCTATACAAAGTTACGCAAGAAACGTAATTATGCCACAAAATATTAGCGAATTCAAGTAAAAAATGTCAAATGGATTTTGAATGTGATGTCTTTGCGTGCTTCATACAAGTCATATAGATTCTTCAACACGCTAAAAAATCTAATCAGAAACAGAAAGCATTTAAACTGCTTTGAAAGTATCTTTTCAGATTTGACGCCATTTATCTTAAAATCTATTCTGAAAATAACACGTTTAAAGACATCGTCTTTATCCGATGATGACAGGCTTTTGTAACTGCTGTACCTATTGGGCATTGAACAACTCTAACGAATTGATGTCTATGACATATTTGTGTGAATAGATCGTCACACAAGAATTGCTGACTTTGTGGACCGACTAGAGAGCTGTAACCCGTTGTCTGTGGAAGTGATTCCACAATACGATAAAAGCAGACTCGTTCTGTAGATATAAGGAGACCAGACACTTTTACACAAATGTGCCACAGACATATGCCGACTCTGTACTGTGGTTCTTTCCAAACTTGACGTCCTACGACATCAGGATAGTATGATGATCTGATAGTATACGTGTATTATGACATCAACAACACCACTAAATCTTCTGAGATGGTTGTCCCTAAGGAAACCACACAGCCATCTCTGTTGTCATATGTCCATGTCAACTTTTCTTTTGGCAGACGCCCAATCTGTTAAACTTCGGCATTAAAACACTGTTGAAAGAATGGGTTAAAAACCAACTTGATAGCGAGGGTGTCTTTCTTTTGTTTAAATTATGTTGCTGGACATGCTAAAGGAGATGCTCTTTAGAAAGTTTGTTTGCGTAACTCTGGCTTTTAATGACAGATTATAACCAATCATATTAGTCCAAAAGCTTTAAGTATCCAAGGGGACCAGCTATATTCACCTGACGTGGACCCATGACTATTGCAGCTATAGATAACTAAGTAATCGACCAGAAAGCAGTGTGTGGAATGTTTTTAGCAATACGTGGGTGGGCTGATCGCTTAACACAATACATATCATTATGATACGAAAAGGCAATGGCAATTACAGTAAGCAGTAAAAGCCAGGTTTCTAAAAATGAATATTCTCCTCTTGGGAGTATGTTTTCATAAATTTGCTCTGCTTTCATCTTTCATCAAGTATCAAGGTAAATGACAAACATTGCAATGTAGAAACAAAATTAGAAAAAAAAGAAAAAACAACGTAATACAGAACAGTATTAACTGTTTAAATCGTATCATAAACACGATGATTTTGTAGGAGCTTCACATCAAACTTGTAAACTCAAAGTACCGATATTTATTTTAAATTTTGATATGGTTAACCAAACTCATTGCATTCAATGGGGAGTGCCATCAGAATCCTACTTAGGAAACTGAGTGTTGGTTTATCTACTCAGAACATCACTGTTTATCATTGTAAACTGACAACCTTCTCTATTTACGGGTCGTTGAATCATTCCTCACCTTAAAAATGACATAATAAAAACAAATTCCATTGAGCTTACTGACAAGGAAGTTCCTATGGCGTGAATGCTTTTATCACCAGATGTGTTCTTTCTCCCAAGGCAGCAAGAAAGACAAAATTAATCGGTCAACTCTTTTGAATTCTCTCTTAGGAATAAGTCTATTTCCGAAGGAACAACTTCATGCAAACCTGGATCAATTAGTGATTTTCTTCATGGCTAGTTTCAATCACCTGGTTCGGTAGCTGTAGGACACACAGTAAACGCCCAAAAGTAATTATTTTTATCGGAACGTTTAAGGCGAACTTCTTGTTTATCTAGTAAATTACGGAAATTAGGGAAAACTACGGTCATTTCTACACAACATGTGGGTTTGCAGTAACCTGCAGCTTTTGTCGACAGAAGTAGAAGAGTAATTCAATTTGGTTGAACAGATTCGACTGCAAGTCTCGGTACACTGTATGTCCGCCATGGTTAATTCACCTTTTGTTACTTACTTTTCTTACTTTTATGGAAATTGATACCGGTGTGAATGATGGTATCCATGACAATGTCGGCACTTTGTTGCTATGTGTTGCTCCCTCATGACTGTCCCAGCCAATGGTAAAACTATCAGTAAGATGACAAGAATCCATCGCCATCATATTCTGCTCGAGTGACGTATCAGTGTATGTATCTCGTGTTCGGACCTAACACATGCATTGTTGACATATTTGTTATCCCCTTGACTATTCCATGTGATGTGTTATACACTAACGTCCCTTGGTGATACAGATCGCGTGCATCTACATTTGTTCTCATGACAACTGATGCCGTCTTCCGTGTTAGTGATAAGGTCAGGACATGGACACTATAACCGTTTTTTATATTCATTAATTATCAATATTTACATTTCCGCTGTAAGGCACCTAGATAAAAAAAAAATGCCAATACGTAAAACGTGTTCTGATCGAAAACTGTTCGGCTGTTTCCGTTATATTGATGGAGTAACCGGGGACTATCGCACATGGAAGTTTTTTCTGATCAGAAGCTGTTCGAAGAGTTCCGTTTTAGTGGTGAAATTGTCAGGACTATCACAGGTGGTGTAAATTTTTAGCGAGTTATATAGTGCACACGAACCACACCTGGTTTTCGTCATAAAACAGACGTACCCCACCTTGTTGTCGTTATAGAACAGACGTACCACACCTTGTTGTCGTTATAGAACAGACGTACCACACCTTGTTGTCGTTATAGAACAGACGTACCACACCTTGTTGTCGTTATAGAACAGACGTAACACACCTTGTTGTCGTCATAGAACAGACGTACCACACCTTGTTGTCGTTATATAACAGACGTACCACACCTTGTTGTTGTTATATAACAGACGTACCACACCTTGTTGTCGTTATAGAACAGACGTACCACACCTTGTTGTCGTCATAGAACAGACGTACCACACCTTGTTGTCGTTATAGAACAGACGTACCACACCTTGTTGTCGTTATATAACAGACGTACCACACCTTGTTGTCGTCATAGAACAGACGTACCACACCTTGTTGTCGTTATAGAACAGACGTACCACACCTTGTTGTCGGTTATATAACAGACGTACCACACCTTGTTGTCGGTTATATAACAGACGTACCACACCTTATTGTCGTTATAGAACAGACGTACCACACCTTGTTGTCGTTATATAACAGACGAACCACACCTTGTTGTCGTTATATAACAGACGTACCACACCTTGTTGTCGGTCATAGAACAGACGTACCACACCTTGTTGTCGTTATATAACAGACGTACCACACCTTGTTGTCGTTATATAACAGACGTACCACACCTTGTTGTCGTTATATAACAGACGTACCACACCTTGTTGTCGTTATATAACAGACGTACCACACCTTGTTGTCGTTATATAACAGACGTACCACACCTTGTTCTCGTTATAGAACAGACGTACCACACCTTGTTGCCGGTTATATAACAGACGTACCACACCTTGTTGTCGGTTATAGAACAGACGTACCACACCTTGTTGTCGTTATATAACAGACGTACCACACCTTGTTGTCGTTATATAACAGACGTACCACACCTTGTTGTCGTTATAGAACAGACGTACCACACCTTGTTGTCGTTATAGAACAGACGTACTACACCTTGTTGTCGTTATAGAACAGACGTACCACACCTTGTTGTCGTTATATAACAGACGTACCACACCTTGTTGTCGTTATAGACCAGACGTACCACACCTTGTTGTCGTTATAGAACAGACGTACCACACCTTGTTGTCGGTTATATAACAGACGTACCACACCTTGTTGTCGTTATATAACAGACGAACCACACCTTGTTGTCGTTATATAACAGACGTACCAAACCTTGTTGTCGGTTATATAACAGACGAACCACACCTTGTTGTCGTTATAGAACAGACGTGCCACACCTTGTTGTCGTTATAGAACAGACGTACCACACCTTGTTGTCGTTATAGAACAGACGTACCACACCTTGTTGTCTTTATAGAACAGACGTACCACACCTTGTTGTTATAGAACAGACGTACCACACCTTGTTATCGTCATAGAACAGACGTACCACACCTTGTTGTCGGTTATAGAACAGACGTACCACACCTTGTTGTCGGTTATAGAACAGACGTACCACACCTTGTTGTCGGTTATAGAACAGACGTACCACACCTTGTTGTCGTTATATAACAGACGTACCACACCTTGTTGTCGTTATAGAACAGACGTACCACACCTTGTTGTCGTCATAGAACAGACGTACCAAACCTTGTTGTCAGTTATAGAACAGACGTACCACACCTTGTTGTCTTTATAGAACAGACGTACCACACCTTGTTGTCGTTACATAACAGACGTACCACACCTTGTTGTCGTTATATAACAGACGTACCAAACCTTGTTGTCGGTTATATAACAGACGTACCACACCTTGTTGTCGTTATATAACAGACGTACCACACCTTGTTGTCGTTATATAACAGACGTACCACACCTTGTTGTCGTTATATAACAGACGTACCACACCTTGTTGTCGTTATATAACAGACGTACCAAACCTTGTTGTCGGTTATATAACAGACGAACCACACCTTGTTGTCGTTATAGAACAGACGTGCCACACCTTGTTGTCGTTATATAACAGACGTACCACACCTTGTTGTCGTTATAGACCAGACGTACCACACCTTGTTGTCGTTATAGAACAGACGTACCACACCTTGTTGTCGGTTATATAACAGACGTACCACACCTTGTTGTCGTTATATAACAGACGAACCACACCTTGTTGTCGTTATATAACAGACGTACCAAACCTTGTTGTCGGTTATATAACAGACGAACCACACCTTGTTGTCGTTATAGAACAGACGTGCCACACCTTGTTGTCGTTATATAACAGACGTACCACACCTTGTTGTCGTTACATAACAGACGTACCAAACCTTGTTGTCGGTTATATAACAGACGTACCACACCTTGTTGTCGTCATAGAACAGACGTACCACACCTTCTTGTCGTTATAGAACAGACGTACCACACCTTGTTGTCGTTATAGACCAGACGTACCACACCTTGTTGTCGTTATAGAACAGACGTACCACACCTTGTTGTTATAGAACAGACGTACCACACCTTGTTGTCGTTATATAACAGACGTACCACACCTTGTTGTCGTTATAGACCAGACGTACTACACCTTGTTGTCGTTATATAACGGACGTACCACACCTTGTTGTCGTTATAGACCAGACGTACCACACCTTGTTGTCGTTATAGAACAGACGTACCACACCTTGTTGTCGGTTATATAACAGACGTACCACACCTTGTTGTCGTTATATAACAGACGAACCACACCTTGTTGTCGTTATATAACAGACGTACCAAACCTTGTTGTCGGTTATATAACAGACGAACCACACCTTGTTGTCGTTATAGAACAGACGTGCCACACCTTGTTGTCGTTATATAACAGACGTACCACACCTTGTTGTCGTTACATAACAGACGTACCAAACCTTGTTGTCGGTTATATAACAGACGTACCACACCTTGTTGTCGTCATAGAACAGACGTACCACGCCTTCTTGTCGTTATAGAACAGACGTACCACACCTTGTTGTCGTTATAGACCAGACGTACCACACCTTGTTGTCGTTATAGAACAGACGTACCACACCTTGTTGTTATATAACAGACGTACCACACCTTGTTGTCGGTTACAGAACAGACGTACCACACCTTGTTGTCGTTATATAACAGACGTACCACACCTTGTTGTAGTTATAGAACAGACGTACCAAACCTTGTTGTCGGTTATATAACAGACGTACCACACCTTGTTGTCGTTACATAACAGACGTACCACACCTTGTTGTCGTTATATAACAGACGTACCACACCTTGTTGTCGTTATATAACAGACGTACCACACCTTGTTGTCGTTATAGAACAGACGTACCACACCTTGTTGTCGTTATATAACAGACGTACTACACCTTGTTGTCGTTATAGAACAGACGTACCACACCTTGTTGTCGTTATATAACAGACGTACCACACCTTGTTGTCGTTATAGACCAGACGTACCACACCTTGTTGTCGTTATAGAACAGACGTACCACACCTTGTTGTCGGTTATATAACAGACGTACCACACCTTGTTGTCGTTATATAACAGACGAACCACACCTTGTTGTCGTTATATAACAGACGTGCCAAACCTTGTTGTCGGTTATATAACAGACGAACCACACCTTGCTGTCGGTATAGAACAGACGTGCCACACCTTGTTGTCGTTATAGAACAGACGTACCACACCTTGTTGTCGTTATAGAACAGACGTACCACACCTTGTTGTCTTTATAGAACAGACGTACCACACCTTGTTGTTATAGAACAGACGTACCACACCTTGTTATCGTCATAGAACAGACGTACCACACCTTGTTGTCGGTTATAGAACAGACGTACCACACCTTGTTGTCGGTTATAGAACAGACGTACCACACCTTGTTGTCGGTTATAGAACAGACGTACCACACCTTGTTGTCGTTATATAACAGACGTACCACACCTTGTTGTCGTTATAGAACAGACGTACCACACCTTGTTGTCGTCATAGAACAGACGTACCAAACCTTGTTGTCGGTTATAGAACAGACGTACCACACCTTGTTGTCTTTATAGAACAGACGTACCACACCTTGTTGTCGTTACATAACAGACGTACCACACCTTGTTGTCGTTATATAACAGACGTACCAAACCTTGTTGTCGGTTATATAACAGACGTACCACACCTTGTTGTCGTTATATAACAGACGTACCACACCTTGTTGTCGTTATATAACAGACGTACCACACCTTGTTGTCGTTATATAACAGACGTACCACACCTTGTTGTCGTTATATAACAGACGTACCACACCTTGTTGTCGTTATATAACAGACGTACCACACCTTGTTGTCGTTATATAACAGACGTACCACACCTTGTTCTCGTTATAGAACAGACGTACCACACCTTGTTGTCGGTTATATAACAGACGTACCACACCTTGTTGTCGGTTATAGACCAGACGTACCACACCTTGTTGTCGTTATATAACAGACGTACCACACCTTGTTGTCGTTATATAACAGACGTACCAAACCTTGTTGTCGGTTATATAACAGACGAACCACACCTTGTTGCCGTTATAGAACAGACGTGCCACACCTTGTTGTCGTTATATAACAGACGTACCACACCTTGTTGTCGTTATAGAACAGACGTACCACACCTTGTTGTCGGTTATATAACAGACGTACCACACCTTGTTGTCGTTATATAACAGACGTACCACACCTTGTTGTCGTTATAGAACAGACGTACCACACCTTGTTGTCGTTATAGAACAGACGTACCACACCTTGTTGTTATATAACAGACGTACCACACCTTGTTGTCGGTTATAGAACAGACGTACCACACCTTGTTGTCGGTTATAGAACAGACGTACCACACCTTGTTGTTATAGAACAGACGTACCACACCTTGTTATCGTCATAGAACAGACGTACCACACCTTGTTGTCGTTATAGAACAGACGTACTACACCTTGTTGTCGTTATATAACAGACGTACCACACCTTGTTGTCGGTTATATAACAGACGTACCACACCTTGTTGTCGTTATAAAAACAAACGTACCACACCTTGTTGTCGTTATAGAACAGACGTACCACACCTTGTTGTCGTTATATAACAGACGTACCACACCTTGTTGTCGGTTACATAACAGACGTACCACACCTTGTTGTCGGTTAAAGAGCACACGTGAGTCAGACTCTGTTGAAGGGAAAACACTGAATAATTTGACTGCATCATTAAAACCATATTAAGCCAAAACATTTATATTTCTTTATTACAGAAAGCAGAAATAGAAAATCTAGGTACAACTTTGTATGCTGGATTATTATGATTTTGCGAAGTAGAACATGTTGGAAGGTCAAGAAAGCACATATGTCGTGTAAAGTGTATTTGAGCTGCAAGATATTTTAAATTTGTTGAACTTTGCCAACAAGGACTACAAATCGATGTCAAATGCGTTTTTTTTTGTTTTTTTTTTGTATGTTGGTGGGTTTTTTTTAGAAAGAAATGCTGTCTCACTAATTTATATAACAACCATATTGACCAACAAATGAAATCAGTAGTTCTAATGTTTGCCACCCAGAGGCATACGAGTGATTTGATGTTATTTACACGGCTGGTGTTACCTGAAACATTTCTGCTGCGGAGATATCAAAATAATTAATAGGATTTCCGCTCAGTATTTTCTCTCAATAGTAGGCTTAGATCTATGACTCATAAATAAGAGACGAGATAAGAAAAAGTCGATTGGTCATGAAGTCATTTCGTTCATTCATTTCCGTAGAAAATACCATGAATGTGTCCCATGTAGTTGTAACATTCACAATTCAAATGCATTTTCTCAATCATATGTTTTAAACTTAATGACCCATAGTCATAAGACCCTTTAGCCATATGAAAATAAAATCAATGTCGATTCCAGGAAAACCCTAAGATTTTATCATTTGGAAAGTGTTATCAAGCTTCATCTAAAACTAATCGGTCCATTGTTCGCAAATGACACAAGTGGTGAAATTATGGTCCAGTAGGGAATGCATGTATTTTACCTGTATCAATATTTTACCTGTATCAATATTCCGTAAAAGGCATTACTATACATCATTAACGCGCTGCCCAATAAACTCAGGCGTTACCACACCTAAACAGGCGATGTCAATTACAAACACCTAAAGTGAAATGCGCGAACCGTTTCCGTATTGATTGTAGATGACTATTTTCTCAGGTAGTATCGTTATTGCTTTTTACTGCGGTTTTCATTTAAAACCTAACATCTATGCAGGTCAGAGTTTTTTTTCATGCAATGAATGCATGTGAAATGAGATGACAGAGTTACCGGGAAGTCAGTCCATTACATGCTGTTTAGCCGGAATAGGGATGGTCATTATGTACATCACACCCACAACGGTACCCATTGTACCCGTCCTATATTGTCACAGTGTTCCGATATATTCATGGCTAAATATTGCCGCTACTTTAAACCAGGCTTAGAAAGCATGTTGTCATTGTTGAACAAATCATTGTGTTTGTGAAGTTTGCATTCGCGGTATTTACAGAGAATCCATCCTTCCATTATCCAATTGCAATGGGAGCTATATGACTCGACCATTCCCTCACTCACATGATGAAATCTGCGAGTACCACTCTATACGAAGAATACCATTCCATTGGTGTCACATGTACTCTCCAGATAAAAACGTTCTAATCTAATCAGCAGATTCTTCCTAGTGCTGACGGAAGATATGTATAACACAAAATTCAATCTGCTTGAATCGGTCCGTTTTCGTCTTTGTTAATGAACCTGATATTCAAGTAACAGCGTAAACATCTACGGAAGTGGATAGAGATACACTAGTAATCTAAAGCATTGACAACTACATTAAATATTTTGCTCGAATTTATAGACTTTTAGAAAAGAAATCCATCCTCAGTCAAACAAAGAAGCTACACGGCATCTTAGTTCCTATTCCAACTTGGCAGGATATGTATCTTTGATGACATCCGTCATGCTAATCTAGCTATATAGGTCACATCAAGGTTATGCAAATCTAGGTCATATCAAGGTCAGGAAAATCTAGGTCACATCAAGACCATGCAAATCTAGGTCACATCAAGGTCATGCAAATCTAGGTCACATCAAGACTATGCAAATCTAGGTCACATCAAGACCATGCAAATCTAGGTCACACCAAGGTCATGCAAATCTAGGTCACATCAAGACCATGCAAATCTAGGTCACACCAAGGTCATGCAAATCTAGGTCACACCAAGGTCATGCAAATTTATACAACAACAGACGGGAATCTCAATAATTTTAAGATATGAACATCGCGATATAATCAACATCGTTATAACATCATAACATTTATAAATGATATTTAAAATTTAAACGCCATAAGCAACATGCAGTAATGTGAATTATGTTTTATCGGTTGCAATATCATCCTATTAGTCCTATCATCGTTTATTATGTAGAGGTGTATATCGCGTACAGAATGTCATCGGAACACTGCAGAAATATTGGCAACACCGAGTAAGATTCCAATCTTGGAATGAAGTCGATGATATCCAATTAGATTTCCTCTCCATTTCTCTATATCCTCAGCGTGAAATTCTCACGGATGGTATTCCTTATTCAAACTCTATTATGTTTCTTATTTCTAAGTCATTTTCAATTTGCAGGCATGTCACTAAAATAGATTTAGTAATGAAAATCTGTCGCAACTCCTAAATGTTTCCCAGAATTATACGTCTATTTATATGTCTATTTTGGAAATCGATTAAATTGTACAGAAAAAAAAGATAACTTGTTTCGATAATTGTCAAAATATGGTCATAGTTCGGTGTGAGAGAGCGTATCCCTGGCCTGCAGGTGCCGAGAGATACAAACTATATGTGTTTTTGACTTATACCTATAACTTAAAAACAATGTCTTTCTACATATACCTGTCTATTTTACTTTGTTATACCTTGATGTTTTACATCTTATTTTGTTATTTCTTCGTTTCCATTCGGAGGAACCTCTCTTAAATTGACGAGATTACTATAAAGCACCATTGTACAGAAAAGTATAACATGGATTGTCCTACAGTGCAACCACAACACAATTTACAAACCCATACACATTTATGATGATTGTAAAGATGTGTCAAATAGCGTCATCTTCACGCTTCGATGCGGACAGCGTTATCCATATATGTTGTATGCCTGCGTACATGTATGATGTAAACACCTGGATTCCTTCCGCAGCCCACTTGTCCAACGAAGACATCATCTCGACTGAAATATTCAATTGACCCTTTCGCTTCCTAAGTCACATAGATTCAAAACTGAAAATCCTATATTGACCGAATTGTGAGGTCCCAGTCCATATCCAGACAAGGTAGTCGTCTGACTTTGTTTTTACGCTCTCGTTTAGACTTTAGGACGAAGATTTTTTTTTATAAATAACCAGAATGAGTCATCAGTGTTCTCCCTACGAGCCATAAAAAGTTTCCAACAGATTAATTGTAAAACCTTAACGGAAACGAGGCTTTTCGTTAAACGACATCTGGTCTATTGCAGTTTTGGGATCATTTAAGCATGTTGCTGGATCCCAGATTCTAAGAAATGTTGGAGGAATCAGTTCCTGAATTAGAAAGTCAGAAATATATTGTAAGTGAGAGTTTTGTCACTTATTCCTAGATTTTAAACAAACAAACGATCTGGATGTTTAAATCCGTATACCATTCAAGCGCTGCCGTGATCTCGTCTCCCTGACCTCAACACGTCAGCGGTCGTGAGGTACCAACTAATCGCATTGACAATGATAGGAGCGACGCGTTTGTGGAAATCGAATTGACGCAGAGAAGGAAAGGCGAGATTATGTTCTACCAACATTACCGGGAGGAAAGAGTTGCGCTCCAAATTGATGATCTGCCAAACGGTTTGTGATAGCTCCAAAACCTGTCGCGCGCAGTACCTGTGTCTTTGCCTGGGTGTGATTTCATTAATACCGTCCGATATTTGTTTTACCATAAGTTTAAAAATTGGCATTCCATTCCCTATCTATGTTCCGTTTTGTTCCCCGTTCCCAGCAAAATGGCATCAATTAATCCAATATGTCTACGAACGACACAGTATATCTCCCCCATTACAAGCTTTAAATCCACGCGGTTCACCACAGACTGCTGGAAAACGTAGTCATGTCCCCTGACTTAAGGTAGGAACTGTAGTTGTTTCTCATCGCATTAAACTTATTTACTTAATTCTACATACGGAATGTCATTAATTCTCAGTGGAAGAAATGTATTTATCATGACTGATTAGGTGATAGGTTGGCTCCTAGAACATAAATAAGGTTTAACAAAGTTGTACAAGATAATGCGGCCCTATTAGTCGTGTCATATATGTACACTTATGGTACAGTATACATAATTGTATCTACACTTATGGTACAGTATATGTACACTCATGGTACAGTATATGTACACTCATGATACAGTATATGTACACGCATGATACAGTATATATACACTCATGGTACAGTATATATACACTCATGATACAGTATATGTACACTCATGGTACAGTATATGTACACTCATGGTACAGTATATATACACTCATGGTACAGTATATATACACTCATGACATAGTATATGTACACTCATGGTACAGTATATCTACACTCATGATACAGTATATGTACACTCATGGTACAGTATATCTACACTCATGATACAGTATATGTACACTCATGGTACAGTATATGTACACTCATGATACAGTATAGGTACATTCATGATACAGTATATGTACACTCATAGTACAGTATATGTACACTCATGGTACAGTATATGTACACTCATGGTACAGTATATGTACACTCATGGTACAGTATATGTACACTCATGGTACAGTATATATACACTCATGGTACAGTATATGTACACTCATGGTACAGTATATGTACACTCATGATACAGTATATGTACACTCATGGTACAGTATATGTACACTCATGGTACAGTATATGTACACTCATGGTAAGTAGTACACTCATGGTAAGTATTGTACACTCATGGTACAGTATATGTACACTCATGGTACAGTATATGTACACTCATGATAACAGTATATGTACACTCATGGTACAGTATATGTACACTCATGGATACAGTATAATGTACACTCATGATACAGTAATATGTACACTCATGTACAGTATAGGTACACTCATGGTACAGTATATGTACACTCATGATACAGTATAGGTACACTCATGGTACAGTATATGTACACTCATGATACAGTATATGTACACTCATGGTACAGTATATGTACACTCATGATACAGTATATGTACACTCATGGTACAGTATATGTACACTCATGATACAGTATAGGTACACTCATGGTACAGTTTATGTACACTCATGATACAGTATATGTACACTCATGGTACAGTATATATACACTCATGATACAGTATATGTACACTCATGGTACAGTATAGGTACACTCATGGTACAGTATATGTACACTCATGGTACAGTATATGTACACTCATGATACAGTATATGTACACTCATGATACAGTATATGTACACTCATGAATATCAAAATAGTTTCGATGTTTTTGTGCACTAACTCTTTAATTTGGTGGGCGGGGTTTGTTGTACATTAAACCTATAACTTGATGGGTTGGGGGCGTTTGTAGATTAAACCTATAATTTGATGGGTTGGGGGCGTTTGTAGATTAAACCTATAATTTGATGGGTTGGGGCGTTTGTAGATTAAACCTATAATTTGATGGGTTGGGGCGTTTGTAGATTAAACCTATAACTTGATGGGTTGGGGGCGTTTGTAGATTAAACCTATAATTTGATGGGTTGGGGCGTTTGTAGATTAAACCTATTATTTGATGGGTTGGGGCGTTTGTAGATTAAACCTATTATTTGATGGGTTGGGGCGTTTGTAGATTAAACCTATAATTTGATGGGTTGGGGCGTTTGTAGATTAAACCTATAATTTGATGGGTTGGGGGCGTTTGTAGATTAAACCTATAATTTGATGGGTTGGGGGCGTTTGTAGATTAAACCTATAATTTGATGGGTTGGGGGCGTTTGTAGATTAAACCTATAATTTGATGGGTTGTGGACGTTTGTAGATTAAACCTATAATTTGATGGGTTGGGGGCGTTTGTGCATCTAACCTATAATTCAATGGGGTAGGGGCGTTTTTACATCTAACCTATTATTTGATGGGGTGGGGGTTTGTACATTTAACCTAGAACTTGATGGGGTATCCTATAGTTTGATCACTTGATGACTTTTATGTAAACATATATATCCGATATAAACTCTGTTGTGTTATATTATACACTGAACTTTATTGTCTTAGAGACGACATCGTTACATGAAAACAGATTTTCAAAAAGAATTATCAAGTAGGAGGTTTCACTTCAGTTCAAATCCTTGGACATAAACAAGTTATGTTACGTTTCCGGGGACGTTAATGAACTTTGTAATTACAAACTGACAAGGAATCAATTGTCCACCAGACGTACACACTGGACGCGAACTTGATATGACCAGTCTAATACTTAAACGAACATGATTTATTTCGGAGATTTTAATCAAACTTCTAGACGATCAACGTATGGTTAGCTTTACAATGACCTAAATAATATCAAAAACATATATATAAATAGAACATATCGATTTTTCTGATTGTGCATGAAATAATTTCTACTTGTTTTAAAATTCAGATGAATGTTGATTATACAAGATATCAAAGTAAGTTTTAATATATATGGAAATATCAATGTAAGCTTACAAAATGTGTTCACAACTTGATTTAATCAACGAATGTAGCTTATACAATGTCTCTTCAATACGATAGCGGACTGACCACTTCCGGTCATCACTTTATCTGTGTTATTACCACCGTACGGTCAATAGATGTGTCTGGACTCTATATGGGAGCAATAATGCTGCCAAGTGGGGTCATAGACGACTCATAGACAGTACCTTTCACACCGACGAACAAACAATTTAGCGCCATGAGGCCTACAATAATGGCGACAGACAGTCACGTGACTATCCGAGCTACGTTTTTGTTTGCAGAACAGAACATTCACCAGTTGACATTCAAATATATAGAGAGTAGGATGGTTATCAGAGCACCTGACTAGGCTTTGGTACTGTAAACAATAGGAATGACCATCAGAACACTTGGCTAGACCTTGGTAGTGTAAACAATAGGAATGACCATCAGAAGACCTGGCTAGGCCTTGGTAGTGTAGACAATAGGAATGACCATCAGAACACTTGGCTAGACCTTGGTACTGTAAACAATAGGAATGACCATCAGAAGACCTGGCTAGGCTTTGGTACTGTAAACAATAGGAATGACCATCAGAACACTTGGCTAGACCTTGGTAGTGTAAACAATAGGAATGACCATCAGAAGACCTGGCTAGGCCTTGGTAGTGTAGACAATAGGAATGACCATCAGAACACTTGGCTAGACCTTGGTACTGTAAACAATAGGAATGACCATCAGAAGACCTGGCTAGGCTTTGGTACTGTAAACAATAGGAATGACCATCAGAACACTTGGCTAGACCTTGGTAGCGTAAACAATAGGAATGACCATCAGAAGACCTGGCTAGGCCTTGGTAGTGTAGACAATAGGAATGACCATCAGAACACTTGGCTAGACCTTGGTACTGTAAACAATAGGAATGACCATCAGAAGACCTGGCTAGGCTTTGGTAGTGTAAACAATAGGAATGACCATCAGAACACTTGGCTAGACCTTGGTAGTGTAAACAATAGGAATGACCATCAGAAGACCTGGCTAGGCCTTGGTAGTGTAGACAATAGGAATGACCATCAGAACACTTGGCTAGACCTTGGTACTGTAAACAATAGGAATGACCATCAGAACACTTGGCTAGACCTTGGTAGTGTAAACAATAGGAATGACCATCAGAAGACCTGGCTAGGCCTTGGTACTGTAAACAATAGGAATGACCATCAGAACACTTGGCTAGACCTTGGTAGTGTAGACAATAGGAATGACCATCAGAACACCTGGCTAGGCCTTGGTAGTGTAGACAATAGGAATGACCATCAGAACACCTGGCTAGGCCTTGGTAGTGTTTACAATAGGAATGACCATCAGAACACCTGGCTAGGTCTTGGTAGTGTAGACAATAGGAATGACCATCAGAACACCTGGCTAGGCCTTGGTAGTGTAGACAATAGGAATGACCATCAGAACACCTGGCTAGGCCTTGGTAGTGTAGACAATAGGAATGACCATCAGAACACCTGGCTAGGCCTTGGAAGTGTAGACAATAGGAATGACCATCAGAACACCTGGCTAGGCCTTGGTAGTGTAGACAATAGGAATGACCATCAGAACACCTGGCTAGGCCTTGGAAGTGTAGACAATAGGAATGACCATCAGAACACCTGGATAGGCCTTGGAAGTGTAGACAATAGGAATGACCATCAGAACACCTGACTAGGCCTTGGTAGTGTAGACAATAGGAATGACCATCAGAACACCTGGCTAGGCCTTGGTAGTGTAGACAATAGGAATGACCATCAGAACACCTGGCTAGGCCTTGGTAGTGTTTACAATAGGAATGACCATCAGAACACCTGGCTAGGCCTTGGTAGTGTAGACAATAGGAATGACCATCAGAACACCTGACTAGGCCTTGGTAGTGTAAACAATAGGAATGACCATCAGAACACCTGGCTAGGCCTTGGTAGTGTAGACAATAGGAATGACCATCAGAACACCTGGCTAGGCCTTGGTAGTGTAGACAATAGGAATGGTGAAGACATAAAACTATAAGGGAAGCTTAGACCAGTGCAAAAAAGATTTGTTTGTTTGTATGCTGGGTTTATCGGCCCGTGAACACTTTCTTTCTTTTATCTCTCATCTTTGCATATATGTTATTGGTTTTATTGTCAATCATCCAGAAAACATACAAAGTTTCTATATGGTTTCGCGATGTTGGATCGACTGACCCATGCATTTCACAAAAAAAAGTGTGAGAAAAATAGTACGTGTTAGGTATGTTGGATAAGAAAACTCTACCCTCAAGCCTCGGTTCTGACCCCAAATTCTATACCCTCGGGTAGAATTTCCCTATACGATATACATGTACCTACATATGATGGACTCTATTGATACCTAACAGTAGCATTAGGGGATGAGTTCACAAACTGGAATCTATAGTTTATATTCTAATTCGATTCGTTTGCGTGAACGCTTGTTTTGATTGGATACGGACCATGTTCTAATCTGCGATACAACCATTATTAATCCTGTTAAGCCACGCCCCGTTTCTAATCAAAACAATATGGCGTCAAGCTCGCCTCTTAGCGAAATTCAACACTCCGCAACATTTATGATTGATGACCCGTGGGATTGGAATGAAAGTGAAGAAATAGCAAAGAATGAATTGATGATAGAATAGATAAACAAAAATAGCAAATATTGTTCTTACAGTCATCTATTGATTGAAGCGTTCATTCCGTCCGCATGTAGGCATTTATAGCCAAGTAAAATCCGAAATGAAATAGAGCAAGTGCACACAATTTCAAATAACGGTTGGACCTTTGAAAACACCTCAGCACTGATTTTGTTGAACAGCACATATCGCTATGTATATTGTAGAGTAAAAATAAATGAGTCACTAAATCTTTGGTAACATGACTTTCAAAAAAATCCAAATACACCGCTTCGTCAACAAACAGATCGAACTCTCGCCAGTATAGGCGTGGCCAAATGACCGACTTTGAAAGTTTCTTTCTGATTGGTTAGCCCGCTACAGTATGACACGTCACTATCGGATGTCGCAGAGTATATTTATAGCGTACTTGTAGCGATGTCAAACAATGTTTAGATATATTTAACGGTAAACATGTTAGAAGGGATTTGGTTTGGTTTGGTTTATTTTGTTTAACGTCCGATTAACAGCTAAGGTCACTTAAGGACGGCCTCCCGTGAGTGCGACATGCATGCGTGTGGTAAGTGCGTATGTGTGTTTTGGAAGGCTGCGGTATGTTCGTGTTAAGTCTCCTTGTGATAGGCCGGATCTTTTGCCGATATATAGTGCTACCTCACTGAAGCATACTGCCGAAGACACCCAGCAGGACACCCCACCCGGTCACATTATACTGACAACGGGCGAACCAGTCGTTCCACTCCAAATATGCTGAACGCTAAGCAGGAGTAGCAACTACCATTTTTAAAGACTCCGGTATGTCTCGGCCAGGGACAGAACCCAAAGCCTTCCTCACAGGGGCGAACGCTCAACTTAAGGCCAAAAGTGAGGCATTGTCAAGGGAGACATTAGGAAGAAGAAAGCTGTTAAGTAAGAAGAGAAAAGATAAGATCCCAAATTTAGTCGCCTCTTACGATCATGCAATGGGGGCAGCAGGTACAATTCTTAAGCCCTACCTGCAGGGCAAATTAGAAGGGGGATAGTACGTTGTTTTTCGTGGCTCTACTGGTGATTAGAAAATAAACTTTGGTTTGAACTAGAGACCGATAAGAACATGGAATTTAGTTTAAACTGGCGACCTATTGGTCTCGAATTTCAAACCAAATTTCATGTTCTAATCGCCAGTTCAGACATTCAAAACAAAGTACGCCCTATCCCCTAAACATACTGATACTTTAACAGAAAATATTGCAATATATTGTGATGTCTGTACAGAATAAGATTAAATTCAAAAGTAACACATCATTTAAGATACATTTATTTTTTGCAATTGTCAAATATACCGGTATTATTTGCTATCTTATAATTTTTTTTCTCAAACAAAAGATAAACAAAATGGAAATAAATAGCAGATATCATTGCCTTAGTATGAATACTAAGAATGCAGAAAATCTTAACTTTTGACATGGCTCTAAAACATGCATACTGTATGAAAATGCAACTTTTTGTGTGAAATAATGATAAGCCCCAAACACCAATACCAAATCTTAGTACAATAGTTATAAAGGTGTTTGCTGGTGCATTTCAACACTTACATCAAAACTTTAACATTAGACTTGCCGTACAAAAATGTTAACAAAAAATAGTTTACCCCCATAGCAACCCTCAAACCAAATATTAGAGCTTTAGTATAATTATACAGGAATTTATTGATGTATTTTAACACTTGCAGCAAAACTTAACATTTGAAAAGCATTACTTAAGCCGACACCGACATCTGTCCATATAGGCTTGGTCTGTTTTTCTATCCTTTTGACTTATACCATATTAAGTCGTAATTACGAGATAAATAGTTTAATTCATGTGGCACTAACCGGCTTCCGTAAGTTTATGATTTGGTTTCGTTCTGCACAATGTTATAAAAAAATTATTTAATACGTTATTTGAGACAGTGATCCTAATTCAAAATTGTCAAGAACGTCTTCAAAACTTGTAAAGGTAATATGAATTGTCCTCGTAAGTATAACGTCCCCTATATATGACCACGTGATCAAGTCAAACTGTTTTATATTTTATAACCCGGATGTTGAAATAAGGCACGCGTTTGATAGCAAGAACAAGCAAAGCAGAATAGTTTACAAATGCAATTCTTATTTTAATTGAATTGCTGTATTTGTGTTACACAATTACATCGTAATGGCTTAACATGGATATTGGAATATTTGATATGTTAATATTTGTTTTCACTGTGGAGTTCTAAGCAATCACCTTGTCAATTTATTTCAATTTATTTATTCCAAATGCAACACAGCATATAGGATAACACAATATTCATATAATATGTATACATATTGCAACTTGAATGACAAGATGGCGGAGGGCACAACACAGGCAATATACTTACGACACATAATAATGAATAACATAATGATTTTGAAAACTTGTAACTGATGCATAACAATTCAGCGTTTACGTATTGCATGCCTATGACGTCATGACAGTATGACGACATGATTTAAACATGCACTATTCAATATAAGTAACATACTTTCTAAATATACACTATATAGAACACTATATATGAAAACTGTGATCATAATTTCCAAAACACATTTAATTTAATTACTTACAAGGAGAGTTTTTCTTTCTGCAGTGGCATGTAACAAAAATTTACAAAATCTATTCAAAGTTTTAACACTTTTACTGGAAAATAATTATATCAGTTTATAAACACTTGGACTTGAATAATAATACTTTTTGATGTATGTTTTTCTTAGTTCAGAATATGCAGGACAAAGAAGCACAAAATGTACTTCGTCCTCGACGTCATTTTTGTCACAAACTGTGCAAATTCTTTGACTTCTAGGTATTTTATTGTAGCGCCCAGATTCAATATTAAGACTGTGTCCTTGCATACGGAATTGACTCAATAACTTTTTAAATCTATAATCAATTGGCTTAATAAGATAAAATTGAGTATTGAAGGTATCCACAATATGTTTGTATAAATAACATTTCGACGATATATCAAACGCACTGCGTAATTCTTGAATAAATACATCATGAGCACGCTGGACATATACTTGCATAAAATGACTTTCATTTAAAACGTATTGGCTGTTTCAAATATAACCAAAACCTAAACTACAATGCTCATTTTTAATATGATAAACCCAATTACTTTTACAATTAGGTTTTTTATTATTCAATTCGACAAGTGCATCATAACATGATTTTAAAACACAATTATTGGTTTTTAGTAATTTCAGCCAATATTTCATTACTGCTATTTTACGTTGCACATACAATGAATATCTACCAGTTTCGAAGAAGACCATAGCAGAATTTACCGATTTCTTAACATTAAGTAAGTTTTTGAGAAAAAGAAGATGAATTTTTTTTCAATTTGTGGTGAAACAGCTTGTCCCCATACTTCACATCCGTAATTCAAAACACATGCAACATAAGTGTCAAATAAAGACATTTTCGTTTCAATATTAAGGGTGAACACTTTCACTTTTCTTTTTAAATGATAATATGCTTTTCTTCCTTGGCAAGCCAAAGTATCTAATGCTAGGTGAATCTACCGTTAAAGTTAAAAATCAGGCCAAGGTAACAAAACTTATCTACAATTTCTATAGGGTTTCCATTAAAAGTCCAGTTTTCAGAGGGTAGCATTCTTTTTTCTTTTCCTAAAAACAACAATTTTTGTTTTATCTGTGTTTATTTTTAGGTTCCATTTAAGAGTATAAGTCTGTAAACTATCAAGCATATTTTGGAGGTCGGTAACGTCCTCTGAAAACAAGACTGTATCGTCTGCGTACATTAACATAAAGAGGTTAATCAGCTGTAATGAGTAACTTTGACAATTAGAATTTATAAAATGACTTTCCATATCGTTTACAAAAAGAGAATAGAGCATTGGGGATAAAGATTCTCCTTGCAATAATCCGACATGCAAATCGAACATGGCGGATAAATTTACCATTTAGTTTAACACAGGAACGTACATTATCGTAAATTGATTTAATTACATTCAGTAATCGCCCCCTAATACCATTTCTCCAAAGTTTATACCATACTTTTTGATGATTAACACTATCAAAAGCCTTACTGTCACTGGTAGATGCTTCTAGATATATTTGGTCTACTTTGACATGTTAATCTCGAAAAATATGACGTAATTAACTTAAAAATCAAAGAGGGATTTTCGATGTCCAAGAAACGCCTAAAGCACTATCCCTTGTTTGGTACACCAATAATTATTGTAGGCCTGACATAAGATTGTGTCCATGATGCCATCGAATGGCTCACCCATTGTTAATGTACATGGTCTGATAATATGTAAGGCGAACGAGATCTCAAAAGCACCACGCGACCATGTTGACGTCATCCGACAATGCTTTTGATGTTTATGAGTTCAATTGTAGATTCCCTGGACCATTTTCAGACAACAGACCAATTTTGAAAGACATGAGTCCTACATTTTTATTCCCCTCTTGTTTACGAAGGCGGGTTTAATATGGTTTGAACATCAGGTCCAGTAATGTATTTGTCTGCTAGGTTAGGACATGGAAAGTAAAACTGTACACTTGTCAAAGCGTAAAAATCGTAGACATGTTTATTGAATTTCACAACTATATCAAAAACAGTTTGATGTCGTATGTGTGTTAGTTCGGAAAGACGAGCACAGTCAGCCAGTCCCTTTATGGCCCTTCTTTCCTCGTTTCCATGCCGAATATCATGAATATTTAAACATATATTGCAGGTTCTCCTGTGTTCATGTCCTTGTTAACATGCCCATAGCTGTAAACATAAAGATCATACGTTTACCAAGAGCAAAAACCGTCATTAATGTTTTATTTGTTTTTATCTTTGACATTTAGCGTTATTTCTTTCTTGGGTCATCTTTGATCCACAAAATGTATATGTATTTTCCACTATTACGTCACTGAATTGACATTCGAGGTACTATCGCGACATTTTGTCTACGCTAAGTAAGAAAATCAACAGGGAATACCGACATAATGATAAAAGCATAATTCAAGTAAAAATCGATAAAAGGGATCAAAGATAAGCATGGAGACGTGGAGAAGTACCGAGAGAATAAGACCAAGTGCTTCAGTAGAGCAAGCGTCTTCTTCTTCATGGACTACAACTGCCAAACGAATATTTTAAACATCTGTTAATTAACAATAGCGGAAAAAAAGTTTACAGGGCATGGTTATCAGTGATGTCACACCATGGTCTACCATTATTGTATATACATGTAACAGAAGGTGTGGACCTCGAGTAAGTGATGTCACACCATGGTCTATAACAGAAGGTGTGGACCTCGAGTAAGTGGTGTCACACCATGGTCTACCATTATTGTATATAACAGAAGGTGTGGACCTCGAGTAAGTGGTGTCACACCATGGTCTATAACAGAAGGTGTGGACCTCGAGTTAGTGATGTCACACCATGGTCTATAACAGAAGGTGTGGACCTCGAGTAAGTGATGTCACACCATGGTCTATAACAGAAGGTGTGGACCTCGAGTAAGTGATGTCACACCATGGTCTATAACAGAAGGTGTGGACCTCGAGTAAGTGATGTCACACCATGGTCTACCATTATTGTATATAACAGAAGGTGTGGCCCTCGAGTAAGTCATGTCACACCATGGTCTATCCTTGAATTTGTCAAAGAGATATGTCAACCAATCTATTTAAAAACATAATTACAGCCGATCATGCACATGTGCTCACTTGTCAACCTGGTCTCGCTGAAAGGGAGATACTCATGCATCGTACCCGCTTTCCGCATGATTTTAACTCGTCAGATCGTCAGATTCCACGGATATTTACATAATAATTAGTTAAGCAAAACATAAAGAGTTGCCTAAAGGGTAGAAATCCGGAGTGGAGGTAGAGAGAAGTCAGGTATCTAATTAGTCTAATCCGGAGTGGAGGTAGAGAGAAATCAGGTATCTAATCAGTCTAATCCGGAGTGGAGGTAGAGAGACGCCAGGTATCTAATTAGTCTAATCCGGAGTGGAGGTAGAGAGAAGTCAGGTATCTAATCAGTCTAATCCGCAGTGGAGGTAGAGAGACGACAGGTATCTAATTAGTCTAATCCGGAGTGGAGGTAGAGAGAAGTCAGGTATCTAATCAGTCTAATCCGGAGTGGAGGTAGAGATAAGTCAGGTATCTAATCAGTCTAATCCGGAGTGGAGGTAGAGAGAAGTCAGGTATCTAATCAGTCTAATCCGGAGTGGAGGTAGAGAGAAGTCAGGTATCTAATCAGTCTAATCCGGAGTGGAGGTAGAGAGAAGTCAGGTATCTAATCAGTCTAATCCGGAGTGGAGGTAGAGAGAAGTCAGGTATCTAATCAGTCTAATCCGGAGTGGAGGTAGAGAGAAGTCAGGTATCTAATCAGTCTAATCCGGAGTGGAGGTAGAGAGAAGTCAGGTATCTAATCAGTCTAATCCGGAGTGGAGGTAGAGAGAAGTCAGGTATCTAATCAGTCTAATCCGGAGTGGGGGTAGAGAGAAGTCAGGTATCTAATCAGTCTAATCCGGAGTGGGGGTAGAGATAAGTCAGGTATCTAATCAGTCTAATCCGGAGTGGAGGTAGAGAGAAGTCAGGTATCTAATCAGTCTAATCCGGAGTGGAGGTAGAGATAAGTCAGGTATCTAATCAGTCTAATCCGGAGTGGAGGTAGAGATAAGTCAGGTATCTAATCAGTCTAATCCGGAGTGGAGGTAGAGAGAAGTCAGGTATCTAATCAGTCTAATCCGGAGTGGAGGTAGAGAGAAGTCAGGTATCTAATCAGTCTAATCCGGAGTGGAGGTAGAGAGAAGTCAGGTATCTAATCAGTCTAATCCGGAGTGGAGGTAGAGAGAAGTCAGGTATCTAATCAGTCTAATCCGGAGTGGAGGTAGAGAGAAGTCAGGTATCTAATCAGTCTAATCCGGAGTGGGGGTAGAGAGAAGTCAGGTATCTAATCAGTCTAATCCGGAGTGGAGGTAGAGAGAAGTCAGGTATCTAATCAGTCTAATCCGGAGTGGAGGTAGAGATAAGTCAGGTATCTAATCAGTCTAATCCGGAGTGGAGGTAGAGAGAAGTCAGGTATCTAATCAGTCTAATCCGGAGTGGAGGGTAGAGAGAAGTCAGGTATCTAATCAGTCTAATCCGGAGTGGAGGTAGAGATAAGTCAGGTATCTAATCAGTCTAATCCGGAGTGGAGGTAGAGAGAAGTCAGGTATCTAATCAGTCTAATCCGGAGTGGAGGTAGAGATAAGTCAGGTATCTAATCAGTCTAATCCGGAGTGGAGGTAGAGAGAAGTCAGGTATCTAATCAGTCTAATCCGGAGTGGAGGTAGAGATAAGTCAGGTATCTAATCAGTCTAATCCGGAGTGGAGGTAGAGATAAGTCAGGTATCTAATCAGTCTAATCCGGAGTGGAGGTAGAGATAAGTCAGGTATCTAATCAGTCTAATCCGGAGTGGAGGTAGAGAGAAGTCAGGTATCTAATCAGTCTAATCCGGAGTGGGGGTAGAGATAAGTCAGGTATCTAATTAGTCTAATCCGGAGTGGAGGTAGAGATAAGTCAGGTATCTAATCAGTCTAATCCGGAGTGGAGGTAGAGATAAGTCAGGTATCTAATCAGTCTAATCCGGAGTGGAGGTAGAGAGAAGTCAGGTATCTAATCAGTCTAATCCGGAGTGGGGGTAGAGAGAAGTCAGGTATCTAATCAGTCTAATCCGGAGTGGAGGTAGAGATAAGTCAGGTATCTAATCAGTCTAATCCGGAGTGGGGGTAGAGAGAAGTCAGGTATCTAATCAGTCTAATCCGGAGTGGAGGTAGAGAGAAGTCAGGTATCTAATCAGTCTAATCCGGAGTGGAGGTAGAGAGAAGTCAGGTATCTAATCAGTCTAATCCGGAGTGGAGGTAGAGAGAAGTCAGGTATCTAATCAGTCTAATCCGGAGTGGAGGTAGAGATAAGTCAGGTATCTAATCAGTCTAATCCGGAGTGGGGGTAGAGATAAGTCAGGTATCTAATCAGTCTAATCCGGAGTGGGGGTAGAGAGAAGTCAGGTATCTAATCAGTCTAATCCGGAGTGGGGGTAGAGAGAAGTCAGGTATCTAATCAGTCTAATCCGGAGTGGAGGTAGAGAGAAGTCAGGTATCTAATCAGTCTAATCCGGAGTGGAGGTAGAGATAAGTCAGGTATCTAATCAGTCTAATCCGGAGTGGAGGTAGAGAGAAGTCAGGTATCTAATCAGTCTAATCCGGAGTGGGGGTAGAGATAAGTCAGGTATCTAATCAGTCTAATCCGGAGTGGAGGTAGAGGATAAGTCAGGTATATAATTAGTCTAATCCGGAGTGGAGGTAGAGAGAAGTCAGGTATCTAATCAGTCTAATCCGGAGTGGAGGTAGAGAGAAGTCAGGTATCTAATCAGTCTAATCCGGAGTGGAGGTAGAGATAAGTCAGGTATCTAATTAGTCTAATCCGGAGTGGGGGTAGAGATAAGTCAGGTATCTAATCAGTCTAATCCGGAGTGGGGGTAGAGATAAGTCAGGTATCTAATCAGTCTAATCCGGAGTGGGGGTAGAGAGAAGTCAGGTAATCCGGAGTGGAGGTAGCCTTGATAGGTTATGTCTTAGACTAGTCGACCATTGTTAGCATGTCGTCTGCTGCCCCGAAGGATATGTTATGGTTTTGTAGGAACAGTGTGTATCATAACTCGTTCTTATTGCATGAGACCAACTTCCCAGAACTAGTGTTGGCAACATTGGGAACTATTTACAGCTAATTGGATTGGACAAGGTGATTGGTCCTCCTAATTGTTTAGCAATGACCACTTTGTGGTACTTTGGACCATCCAGTGATTAGAGTGACGGCAAATACGTCCCATAGAATCGAGTTACATCAGGAAAGGTGAAGGATAACTGGCCAGAAGAAACGGCTTCCGTGACAGTCTGGTCCGACGGTTAATGGCGACACGATAGCTGTCAGCGGGGGTGTTCGTGTTTCTCTGGTTTAACGTTAGTTTAGACAGGTAGGAGTGGAATGGAAACATAATGCCTTCATCATTGGTGTATAAGCTGTAATATAAAATCGCGAGAAGTTACTAAAATCTTAGCCCGAGTTTCCTCTGGCCCTGACACCATGTCTGGTGTCCGAGCCAGAGTTAACTCGGGTTACTAAAATCAATGATATACCAAGTTTCTTCTTATTAGCTGTAATATAAAATCGCGAGAAGTTACTAAAATCTATGATATACTATGTTTCTCCTATAGAATTAGTGGAATAAAGAATACAGAAAGTTATTTGAAATATCTCATGATTGATTGAACATATTTTCTAATGATGGTCTTCTTTACTGAACTACACAAACTGGTTGTGCTGACCTGTTTTATAAGTTGTTTGCATGTGGAGTACCGGGTGGAATCACGGGATCTAAGACTACAAAATGAATACCTGACAATTTCCTGTCGGTTTGTTATCAAATTAATCAGCGAAGTGACAATAACATCGTAGATAAATTAAACATACATGTAACGCACTTTACGGCCGTGTGGACTGCTTGTGTATTTAACTTAGAGTAACGCACATTTACAGCCGTGTAGACAGCTGGTGTATTTTAACTTAGAGTAACGCACATTTACAGCCGTGTAGACTGTTGGTGTGTTTTAACTTTGAGTAACGCACATTTACAGCCGTGTAGACTGTTGGTGTGTTTTAACTTAGAGTAACACACATTTACAGCCGTGTGGACTGTTGGTGTATTTTAACTTAGAGTAACGCACATTTACGGCCGTGTGGACTGTGGGTGTATTTTAACTTAGAGTAACACACATTTACAGCCGTATGGACTGTTGGTGTGTTTTAACTTAGAGTAACGCACATTTACAGCCGTGTGGACTGTTGGTGTGTTTTAACTTAGAGTAACGCACATTTACAGCCGTGTGGACTGTTGGTGTGTTTTAACTTAGAGTAACGCACAGTTACAGCCGTATGGACTGTTGGTGTGTTTTAACTTAGAGTAACGCACATTTACAGCCGTGTGGACTGTTGGTGTGTTTTAACTTAGAGTAACGCACATTTACAGCCGTGTGGACTGTTGGTGTGTTTTAACTTAGAGTAACACACATTTACAGCCGTGTGGACTGTTGGTGTGTTTTAACTTAGAGTAACGCACATTTACAGCCGTGTGGACTGTTGGTGTATTTTAACTTAGACTAACGCACATTTACAGCCGTGTAGACTGTTGGTGTATTTTAACTTAGAGTAACGCACAGTTACAGCCGTGTGGACTGTTGGTGTATTTTAACTTAGACTAACGCACATTTACAGCCATGTGGACTGTTGGTGTATTTTAACTTAGAGTAACGCACATTTACAGCCGTGTGGACTATTGGTTATTTTAACTTAGAGTAACGCACATTTACAGCCATGTGGTATGTTGGTGTATTTTAACTTAGAGTAACGCACATTTACGGCCGTGTGGACTGTTGGTGTATTTTAACTTAGAGTAACACACATTTACAGCCGTGTGGACTGTTGGTGTGTTTTAACTTAGAGTAACGCACATTTACAGCCGTGTGGACTGTTGGTGTGTTTTAACTTAGAGTAACACACATTTACAGCCGTGTGGACTGTTGGTGTGTTTTAACTTAGAGTAACGCACATTTACAGCCGTGTGGACTGTTGGTGTATTTTAACTTAGACTAACGCACATTTACAGCCATGTGGACTGTTGGTGTATTTTAACTTAGAGTAACGCACATTTACAGCCGTGTGGACTATTGGTTATTTTAACTTAGAGTAACGCACATTTACAGCCATGTGGTATGTTGGTGTATTTTAACTTAGAGTAACGCATATTTACAGCCGTGTGGACTGTTGGTGTGTTTTAACTTGGAGTAATTAACGCACATGTACAGCCACATGGACTGCTGGTGTATTTTAACTTCAAAATGTAATGTTTTTCCGAAAAATAAGCAGAAATTATCTTATCCCATTCTTGATTGATAAAATTGGGCGGTCAAACGTGGTATAAGCAAACGTGGGTATAACGCATTGTCGGTTCTACTTGTTTCTGTAGATATAATATATTGCTGTCGATTCGAAAAAGAAGGGAGGGGGGCGGGGGGGGGGGGGGGGGGGGGGGGGGGGGGGGGGGGGTCCAGATGTCGCGTTAAGGCGACCTTGTTACTTTTCCAGATGGGACGTAAACAAGTATTGGTAGCCAAGAGTATTCTGCGCTCCCCCCTCAGTAAGCCCCCTCGTCCATCCGGGCGACCTAGTATGGTTAACATTAATGGCTATGGGGTGTTATTGTAAACTAGTTTATATTATACAGGTATGTTACGACAGATACCTAGCTACTGATGTCATCAAATATAACTATTTATCCTTGTATCAATGATATTGATTTAAAACGCGCCAATCTGAAGCTCATCTTAGTTATCAAAACGCACTATTTATATGATATGTGTGCTTACGTTAATGCTTTAATGATTTGTTGATTTTTTTCCATTTTTTATTTACTTGACAACGAACAACTAAGCATTAGTCATATTCTAAAAGACAAACAGAAGAGCAGACATCTGAAGAATGGTTCATTTAAAGGTAAACACACGTAATCGACCAAACTTGTTCATGTTGTGTCATTAGGACCACCGTCCTGTTCGATGTTGCGGAACTACATCTCGCGGCGGAGGGGTATGTGCATGCTAGGCGACAGTTTACTGTAACAGAGAATAAACGCGTGTTAATGAGAGCCATAAAAAGTCGTGTTGGTAACTTTGATGTTATCGCACATGTAGCGTGCGTCACTTACTGATTGACAAACATTCTCTTGTCCTTTAACCAGCTTGTATATCATCTTTATGTAATAGGTTCATTTTGTTCTAAAGTATGCAAATTCAGAAAAAAAACTTCTGTTGAAAAACAAGCAATGAAATGACATCTAATTTAATTAGATCTATATTAATTCTAGAATCTAAAATAATCGGTGAAGCACAGGTGGGTGTATGACTGAAAACCTTCATCAGAAGTCAATTCTGGGTTTATGACTGAAAACCTACATCAGAAGTCAATTCTGGGTGTATGACTGAAAACCTTCATCAGAAGTCAATTCTGGGTGTATGACTGAAAACCTTCATCAGAAGTCAACTCTGGGTGTATGACTGAAAACCTTCATCAGAAGTCAATTCTGGGTGAATGACTGAAAACCTCCATCAGAAGTCAATTCTATGTTATCAAGCCATTCAAAAATAGAAGCAAATACTATATATATAGTATGGAGCTTTTTACTGGGAGTGAATTGAATTTTTTGTCGAGATTTAGGTTGAGACAGTGATGATATTTTTACAAAATATTTGTTTTGTATCATTGTTATCACGTAGTGGTTTTCATATTGCTGCTAAAAGGAAACTACGTCGGTTCATTTCTGTTCGGCATTACCAGATTGCCACAGTTTTGATGTTGATTGTTGATTTATAGAGCGAGTTAAATCTGATAATAAATCCATTTCAACAACATCGACTATATCAATATTGCTCGTCTTAATCAATTATGGACATATTCGCAGTAACAATGTCGGTCGTTTAGGAAGAGTTATCTAAACACGACGTGATTTGAATAAGTGGTGCCAGAATCGAACAGTAACTGGCACCAGACCGTCCGGCGACTAAGACTACAGCTATTTTATTAGGACAAAAAGGTCATCGTTTATAATTAAATGAACGCGGATCGTAGTCAGGGTGACGGTTAAGTGATGTACGACAACGGCTAAGACGGGGAACTTAATTAGGCTTAACGAATAACGAATTTCCCGCGTAATTTTATTATTGTGCTTCTAGTTGTCGTGAGTGTAAACCATAGGACCCCTTAATGACCACCTTTATCATTACACGTAAACCTAAAACATCTGTAACATAACAACATACACTGTGTGTATTGTTTCAAATCCCATGACAATAATAAGCAAAAAATGTGGGTGGTTTATTATTAGTATTATTATTGCATGCATGAGCAGTATCTGAAATAACAGATTAAAGGCGTTTTAAAGCAAGTACACTTCAAAGCAATGAACTTCGACCGCAACATAGGATTATATATAAAACTCCCTATTGGTACCCGACCTTGATTGATCTATAAAACTCCCTAGTGGTACCCGACCTTGATTGTCCTGGCTCCCCCGGGAACTGTAGATGATCTATAAAACTCCCTAGTGGTACCCGACCTTGATTGTCCTGACTCCCCCGGGAATTGTAGATGATCTATAAAACTCCCTAGTGGTACCCGACCTTGATTGTCCTGGCTCCCCCGGGAACTGTAGATGATCTATAAAGCTCCCTAGTGGTACCCGACCTTGATTGTCCTGACTCCCCCGGGAATTGTAGATGATCTATAAAACTCCCTAGTGATACCCGACCTTGATTGTCCTGACTCCCCCGGGAATTGTAGATGATCTATAAAACTCCCTAGTGGTACCCGACCTTGATTGTCCTGGCTCCCCCGGGAACTGTAGATGATCTATAAAGCTCCCTAGTGGTACCCGACCTTGATTGTCCTGACTCCCCTGGGAATTGTAGATGATCTATAAAACTCCCTAGTGGTACCCGACCTTGATTGTCCTGACTCCCCCGGGCATTGTAGATGATCTCTGACAGACTTTTATAATACTCCCTAATGGTACCGACCTTGATTGTCCTGGCTCCCCTGGGAATTGCAGATGATCTCTGACAGACTTTTATATAACTCCCTAGTGGTACCCGACCTTGATTGTCCTGACTCCCCCGGGAATTGTACATGATCTCTGACAGACTTATAAAACTCCCTAGTGGTACCCGACCTTGATTGTCCTGGCTCCCGCGGGAACTGTAGATGATCTATAAAACTCCCTAGTGGTACCCGACAGTGATTGTCCTGACTCCCCCGGGAATTGTAGATGATCTCTGACAGACTTATAGAACTCCCTAGTGGTACCCGACCTTGATTGTCCTGGCTCCCCCGGGAATTGTAGATGATGTATAGAACTCCCTAGTGGTACCCGACCTTAATTGTCCTGGCTCCCCCGGGAACTGTAGATGATCTATAAAACTCCCGAGTGGGACCCGACCTTGATTGTCCTGGCTCCCCCGGGAACTGTAGATGATCTATAAAACTCCCTAGTGGTACCCGACCTTGATTGTCCTGACTCCCCCGGGAATTGTAGATGATCTATAAAACTCCCTAGTGGTATCCGACCTTGATTGTCCTGGCTCCCCCGGGAATTGTAGATGATCTATAAAACTCCCTAGTGGTACCCGACCTTGATTGTCCTGACTCCCCCGGGAATTGTAGATGATCTATAAAACTCCCTAGTGGTACCCGACCTTGATTGTCCTGGCTCCCCCGGGAACTGTAGATGATCTATAAAACTCCCTAGTGGTACCCGACCTTGATTGTCCTGACTCCCCCGGGAATTGTAGATGATCTCTGACAGACTTATAGAACTCCCTAGTGGTACCCGACCTTGATTGTCCTGACTCCCCCGGGAACTGTAGATGATCTATAAAGCTCCCTAGTGGTACCCGACCTTGATTGTCCTGACTCCCCCGGGAATTGTAGATGATCTATAAAACTCCCTAGTGGTACCCGACCTTGATTGTCCTGACTCCCCCGGGAATTGTAGATGATCTATAAAACTCCCTAGTGGTACCCCGACCTTGATTGTCCTGGCTCCCCCGGGAACTGTAGATGATCTATAAAGCTCCCTAGTGGTACCCGACCTTGATTGTCCTGACTCCCCTGGGAATTGTAGATGATCTATAAAACTCCCTAGTGGTACCCGACTTTGATTGTCCTGACTCCCCCGGGCATTGTAGATGATCTCTGACAGACTTTTATAATACTCCCTAATGGTACCGACCTTGATTGTCCTGGCTCCCCTGGGAATTGTAGATGATCTCTGACAGACTTTTATATAACTCCCTAGTGGTACCCGACCTTGATTGTCCTGACTCCCCCGGGAATTGTACATGATCTCTGACAGACTTATAAAACTCCCTAGTGGTACCCGACCTTGATTGTCCTGGCTCCCGCGGGAACTGTAGATGATCTATAAAACTCCCTAGTGGTACCCGACAGTGATTGTCCTGACTCCCCCGGGAATTGTAGATGATCTCTGACAGACTTATAGAACTCCCTAGTGGTACCCGACCTTGATTGTCCTGGCTCCCCCGGGAATTGTAGATGATGTATAGAACTCCCTAGTGGTACCCGACCTTGATTGTCCTGGCTCCCCCGGGAACTGTAGATGATCTATAAAACTCCCGAGTGGGACCCGACCTTGATTGTCCTGGCTCCCCCGGGAACTGTAGATGATCTATAAAACTCCCTAGTGGTACCCGACCTTGATTGTCCTGACTCCCCCGGGAATTGTAGATGATCTATAAAACTCCCTAGTGGTACCCGACCTTGATTGTCCTGGCTCCCCCGGGAACTGTAGATGATCTATAAAACTCCCTAGTGGTACCCGACCTTGATTGTCCTGACTCCCCCGGGAATTGTAGATGATCTCTGACAGACTTATAGAACTCCCTAGTGGTACCCGACAGTGATTGTTATTATCTTCCAGTTTTGTTTGAAACGAATTTCAATGAGGTCACATAGAGATTACTAACCGTAAAACTACGCCAAAAGAAACACTTGTTTTAATACGAACATGTTGTCTGGCAGAGTGAATTGATTCTACCGAGACAGTCAAGGAAAGTAATTATAAATCGTTAAGGAACAGGCCATACAATCTGAGTGGGGGAGGTTCGTCAAGGTTATACCAGGTGAAATTAAGGGCTTGTCTTATTGGTAAGAAAAGTCTTCATTGTGTAGTGGTACGATCTATGATAAATTCTATACCTAGTCTCGACTTTTAATGTGATCAGACAGTAAGGTTAAGACCATCCCTGGGGATAGCCCGAAAAAGAACAAAAAGGATTCTTCCTGAATTTTGTAAACAGGGGAATGTTTGAATCAGTTTTCTGTCGACAATCTATGCCTATGACCACACGTGCATTTGTTACGTATTCGACCATTTCGCTATGTGGCCGTCAAGGTTACCTTTGACTACCTCTAATTGTCATGGTAACCCTGCACTAACCTGACTGTTGTCATGACAGATGAAGGACATGATTTAATCTACAAGATATCATCTGAGTTTTATACCTTCATACCGACTGACATTTTAGACTGACTTAATTATGTATCACCTTCATGACGTCACCAGTTACCATCATCCCAGTTGTATTTAAAGGGATTTATGCGCGAGTGTCCTACAGCAGTTGCACCATTCGGCCATTATCATGTTATCGGTCTGTATCTGTTAGTGTGTATGTGTTAGTCTGTATGTGTTAGTCTGTATGTGTTAGTCTGTTAGTCTGTATCTGTGAGTCTGTATCTGTTAGTCTGTATTTGTTAGTCTGTTAGTCTGTATCTGTGAGTCTGTATCTGTTAGTCTATATCTGTTAGTCTGTATCTGTTAGTCTGTATTTGTTAGTCTGTTAGTCTGTATCTGTGAGTCTGTATCTGTTAGTCTATATCTGTTAGTCTGTATCTGTTAGTCTGTATCTGTTAGTCTGTATCTGTTAGTCTGTATGTGTTAGTCTGTATCTGTTAGTCTGTATCTGTTAGTCTGTATGTGTTAGTCTGTATCTGTTAGTCTGTATCTGTTAGTCTGTTAGTCTGTATCTGTTAGTGTGTATATGTTAGTCTGTATGTGTTAGTCTGTATGTGTTAGTCTGTATCTGTTAGTCTGTATCTGTTAGTCTGTATCTGTTAGTCTGTATCTGTTAGTCTGTATCTGTTAGTCTGTATCTGTTAGTCTGTATCTGTTAGTCTGTATCTGTTAGTGTGTATATGTTAGTCTGTATGTGTTAGTCTGTATCTGTTAGTCTGTATGTGTTAGTCTGTGTCTGTTAGTCTGTATCTGTTAGTCTGTATCTGTTAGTGTGTATATGTTAGTCTGTATGTGTTAGTCTGTATCTGTTAGTCTGTATCTGTTAGTCTGTATCTGTTAGTCTGTATCTGTTAGTGTGTATCTGTTAGTCTGTATGTGTTAGTCTGTGTCTGTTAGTCTGTATCTGTTAGTCTGTATATGTCTGTCTGTATCTGTTAGTATCTGTAAGTCTGTATCTGTAAGTCTGTATCTGTTAGTCTGTATCTGTTAGTCTGTATCTGTTAGTCTGTATGTCTGTATGTGTTAGTCTGTATGTGTTAGTCTGTATGTGTTAGTCTGTATCTGTTAGTCTGTATCTGTTTGTCTGTATCTGTTAGTCTGTATCTGTTAGTCTGTATGTCTGTATGTGTTAGTCTGTATGTGTTAGTCTGTATGTGTTAGTCTGTATCTGTTAGTCTGTATCTGTTTGTCTGTATCTGTTAGTCTGTATGTGTTAGTCTGTATGTGTTAGTCTGTATCTGTTAGTGTGTATCTGTTAGTCTGTATCTGTTAGTCAGTATCTGTTAGTCTATATCTGTTAGTCTGTATCTGTTTGTCTGTATCTGTTAGTCTGTATCTGTTTGTCTGTATCTGTTAGTCTGTATGTGTTAGTCTGTATGTGTTAGTCTGTATGTGTTAGTCTGTATATGTTAGTCTATATCTGTTAGTCTGTATGTGTTAGTCTGTATGTGTTAGTCTGTGTCTGTTAGTCTGTATCTGTTAGTCTGTATATGTCTGTCTGTATCTGTTAGTATCTGTAAGTCTGTATCTGTTAGTCTGTATCTGTTAGTCTGTATCTGTTAGTCTGTATCTGTTAGTCTGTATCTGTTAGTCTGTATCTGTTAGTCTGTATGTCTGTATGTGTTAGTCTGTATGTGTTAGTCTGTATGTGTTAGTCTGTATCTGTTAGTCTGTATCTGTTAGTCTGTATCTGTTTGTCTGTATCTGTTAGTCTGTATGTGTTAGTCTGTATGTGTTAGTCTGTATCTGTTAGTGTGTATCTGTTAGTCTGTATCTGTTAGTCAGTATCTGTTAGACTGTATCTGTTAGTCAGTATCTGTAAGTCTGTATCTATTAGTCTGTATGTGTTAGTCTGTATCTGTGAGTCTGTATGTGTTAGTCTGTATCTGTTAGTCTGTATGTGTTAGTCTGTATCTGTTAGTCTGTATCTGTTAGTCTGTATCTGTGTGTCTGTATCTGTTAGTCTGTATCTGTTAGTCTGTATGTGTTAGTCTGTATCTGTTAGTCTGTATCTGTTAGTCTGTATTATAGTTGGTGAGACATTGACCGCAGCCTCTCTCTCTCCGAATTCCATTACTATTCCGCTCCAACATCCCTACATATAATGGTAATCTACTAAGTGGGGGGAATAAAGCATGTGTTTCTCTTACCATACCCAGTGTAAATGGACACCAGAGGGGCGCCGTCTGAAAGGTAATACATGTGTAGTTAATGAGCCATATGATGTCTTACCTTGTTACATTGTCCTCAATAGTACATCCAGTGTTGGTAATTTGAAAATAATCAATAAATTTACAGTTGGATTTTTTGTCGGGGCACGCCACATAGTGACTGGTCTGTCCATGCGTCCATTCACATGCGTCCGCAACACATTTGTGTCTGCGTCCTAACTTTGTAACATGTAATAATAGAGGAGACTTTGTAATAATTGTTAACCTAGAAGGTGTGTCCTAAATGACCCTGGCGTTAATAGTTAGCGTGTCGGGACCAGGGTGGTTCGTGTCGGTCGGTAACACACGGGGACAGGGGGGGGGGGGGGTGGGGTTTTTTTTTTTGTTTGTTTTTGTTTTTGTTTTTTTGTTTTTTTTGTTTTTTCTGTTTTGGTCTCGGAGGTGTGTTTTGTTGTGTCGTTACCACGGCTGTGTTCATGTTCTGTCTGTGTACACGGGACAGGGTGGTAGTGTGTCGTCGGTAACACACGGGACAGGGGTTTTCGTGTCTGTCGGTAACACACGGGGACAGGGGTGTGTGTCGTGTCGGTAACACCGGGGACGGGGGTGTGTGTCGGTCGTAACACGGACGGTTGTCGTGTAACACACGGGGACAGGGGTAGGTGTCGTCGTACACACGGGACAGGGGTAGGTGTCTGTCGGTAACACACGGGGACAGGGGGGTAGTGTGTCGGTCGGTAACACACGGGGACAGGGGTGGTTCGTGTCGGTCGGTAACACACGGGGACCAGGGTGGTTCGTGTCGGTCGGTAACACACGGGGACAGGAGGTAGCGTGTCTGTCGGTAACACACGGGGACAGGGGTAGTGTGTCTGTCGGTAACACACGGGGACAGGGGGGTAGTGTGTCTGTCGGTAACACACGGGGACAGGGGTAGTGTGTCTGTCGGTAACACACGGGGACAGGGGTAGTGTGTCTGTCGGTAACACACGGGGACAGGGGTAGTGTGTCTGTCGGTAACACACGGGGACAGGGGGGGTAGTGTGTCTGTCGGTAACACACGGGGACAGGGGTAGTGTGTCTGTCGGTAACACACGGGGACAGGGGTAGTGTGTCTGTCGGTAACACACGGGGACAGGGGGGTAGTGTGTCTGTCTGTAACACACGGGGACAGGGGTAGCGTGTCTGTCGGTAACACACGGGGACAGGGGGGTAGTGTGTCTGTTGGTAACACACGGGGACAGGGGGGAGTGTGTCTGTCGGTAACACACGGGGACAGGGGTAGTGTGTCCGTCGGTAACACAAATTCCACACGGGGGACAGTGAATAGAGCTACATTGTTTAAGTATGAAGAACTAATGCATATATATGCTAACGGCAGAGAACGACAGTACCCCAGATAGTAGTCCTTAATATATGTATATACTTGTATTAGTTACCCTCTAGAGAGGACACGTCGGTCTCCCAGATGTTCACGTGGGCTGTAACCCCGAGCTGCTGATAGCATTCGTCACAATAAAGATCATGTAAGCGAAAAGGTAATTCTATAGATTTATATGAAGACAAAAGGACTAGAGGGTGTTACCATTCAGAAAATAGAAAATAAGGAAATGTAAACTTAAGTCACAGGACAGTGGGACATATCGCATTGTACTTTTTATATCTGTAATACAAGGAGATGTCCGTAGTGGGACGATTCTATTAACAATGGCGACATTCTCTCGGAGCTAGTGAAGAACATGTGTATGATTAAGTTGACCACCATTGCCTTACCCAATCTGCGAGAACTTGTGACTTCAAACTTCAAATTAACACTTAGTCAACAGTCAGCAAACAGAACTTTGCTGAACAATGTTATACTGTTACAAAAATAGTCGAAGGTACCAATCCTTTTTAGCGCCAAAGAGTGGGGGGAGGGGGAGGGGGATCTAGCTTCATTGTTAACATGTTTTTATTCGTGTGTTTTACATCAGAAATCGAATAATGTTATACGATTATTGGCTTTAATATCAAACACACAGAACGCCATACTCATTTATGATGTCCATTGTCCGCGCATGGCCGTTCGTGTTCTATCAGGGTTTATTATGAGAATGTTGATTAATAACCAACAACGGGAGATCTAACTTATTCTTTACAGAGTTTCCCCCAATCCCGATTTTACTGAGTATTGTATAGTCATAATGCAGGGAGTGCAGCCAGTGATTAATTAAAGGTAAAGAGGAGGGGGGGGGGGGGGGGGGGGGGGGGGGGCAGGAACTAGAGACGTGTCAATAAAAGTGACATATTTATCATGGTACATTAAACAATACTAATCAATCACTTGTATTGAAGCTGCTAAAGTGATTATTAATGAATACCTGGCAATACACGGATTAATCACAATAGTACCACAGCATTTCAGATTTCCTTACAGGTTGACAGATACAACACGTATGACGAGTTGTTGTTCGTGATTCATCAATTCCGATACTTCGTGTATATCAATGGAGATATTTTTATTGTTAATTGAACTTATTATACATTCCATGAAATCACTTTTTAACAATTTAATGATTGTGAAAAGAAAGAGAAAGAAAATCCCAACCAAACTTTCTTGAGATAGTTTTTGGAAGTAGGACGCCAAATTATATCAACATCAAAAAGTTATCTCTGAAAAGATCACCTTTATATATTTAGTTAACCCCCCCCCCCCCCCCCCCCCCCCCCCCCCCCCCCCCCCCCCCCCCTATATATTTCAATAATGATTTTTCATGGTTTAGGACATGTCCCGATTGCAATCTCAACGGTATAGGTGAAACCATTTGCTGTTCCACGTGGTGAAACAGAGTTTCGTTTTTCTTTCTATAATGACACGTGTTTGTGTACTTTGGTGATCATAAACAATAAACAAGACAAACAAACAGCAGTTCACAGTAGCATTAATAATAGATAAGGCCTAAATTTGGAACACATTCGGTAAAATCTCTCGGTAACGTCGGCAATGGAAAATACATTTGTGGCAGTGGATTTCAATATCTATTTGAGTGACATTGGATTTCAATATTTATTTGAGTGACAGCCTATTTCAATATTTAAATGATAGTTTGAGTTAGTGTAGATCTGTGGTGTAGATTCATACATCATAGTTTGAGTTAGTGTAGATCTGTGGTGTAGATTCATACATCATAGTTTGAGTTAGTGTAGATCTGTGGTGTAGATTCATACATCATAGTTTGATTTACTATACATTCAAATTAATTTTCCACAATAACGATCATTTGTCCTACTTGCATTCAAGATTGAAGATTTATTCACAAACTCAGAATCACAATTGTGTGAAACAAGAGGTTACATACAGTTTAATACATGGTAATCAACACTTTATGACATATCATACAATGTATCATACACACTATTACATTCATCATACACTGACATAGGTACTACTGCACTACCCATCCATTACTATACAACAACATCAAGTATTACACTTTTAATACCATATGATTACACTTTATAACATACAGTATCATTGGCGTCACGCGGTTCTCACGTATTATACAATAGTATGACACGCATTATTAAATTCAACATACAATCGTACACTGACATAGAAAATACTGCACTCCATACACATAATACAAGGTAAGATGATATATAATACTACACCGTATAGTAAGATGATATGTATATAATATTACATGGTATAGTAAGATGATATGTATATAATATTACACGGTATAGTAAGATGATATGTATATAATATTACATGGTATAGTAAGATGATATATATATAATATTACACGGTATAGTAAGATGATATGTATATACTACAAGTTTAACAGGGGCCAGGTAGTGTGATCTGCCACAGGAGACGAGGTAGTGAGAAATCGGCCACAGGGGGTGAGGAAGTGACCACCATTCTCACTTCCAATCGTTGTCAGTTGTAATTGAATTCGCCTATCGTCTGAGTAAGGACACAAGTCTCCGATACCTCGGTACATCAGGCGATAACAGTTTGTTATCTAGACCTGTGTCAACTTTATATCGCGATATCTCTAAAGCTTCCACACGCCATTCAACTGACATCGCTTTATCAGTACATTGTTATTCCATTAAACAATTGACAGGCCTTTGGAAGGCCACCGATGCTGACACTTTCCATTAAAATACGTGCATTAAAGTCCATTAATTAAATGATATTTTTGTGGAGAACAAGTAGACACCTCGATATATCTACAAAGAAACTGATAAGTATGTTGGGGAAGCGTAACTTCCGCACTCAGTCATATAAAGCTGTACCTATATGTAATCATTTCTAATATCAAAGTTCCTATATCTGCTCGTGTGTATGGAAACCCGCAAATTGGCGAGTCCATAGAAGGTATACATCAGGGAGATACAAGAGATGTTTTAAAGTCCTTAAGTTCAAGAGATCATGGAAATGAATTACCCATAACTTAATTAAATCATAATTAATGGAGATCATGGAAATGAATTACCCATAACTTAATCAAATAATAATTAATGGAGATCATGGAAATGAATTACCCATAACTTAATTAAATCATAATTAATGGAGACTATGGAAATGAATTACCCATATCTTAATCAAATCATACCTACTGGAGAAATAAGGCCAAATGATCAGGGTAGATAAGAACCATCAGTGTCTATAAGAAACATCTGCTAACAGTAGCGAGACCTGCTGTACTGAACTAACGCTGTAAGGAAAACGAAGATTGAATTATCCTCATGACTACCTCTGTATCTGTCATCACGAAGTAACAACAATGGTGGGGATGTCTTTGGAGAATACAATATACCATTGTAATAAGATTAGTATCATTCTTTCATTATTCACCCACCGTATTAATGTTTTTCTACATAAAAAAAGGGAATAGAATGCTGATTATAATGGCCGTTTGATGGCACCAAATACCAGAGACTTGATTTTGTTTAGAAAAGAAAATACTGAAATTGCACGGATAATAGTGGATAATTACAATTTCTTGTTTCTAGTCACGTGATAACCATATAACCCCGGTATTTCTGGTCTTTCTTCCATTATGTTTTTCACCCTTTTTCATCTTTGCCAGTTACTCGTTTGTGACATAATCAATGGTAAACTCTCGGGCTTCCCATGCGTGGAACTCTCTAGTGTATTGAAATAATCTGTGATGCTATGACGACGAATAATTGTCTTCCTGTTTCGAGCATGGAACTGAAAACAATGTTGGAGCTTTAACTACAGTAGGTTGTGTGCGTGACAAAGGAATAAAACAAGGCCTTTGTTACTGTCTTTGAAGACTTGTCAGAGTATCGTTTCATAGTTAGTTATATGAAGTAATGTCTTATATTGTATATATTAAAATAAAATTAAACGGTCCGATTCTTCCCCAATCCTGTCAATCGTTCAAGTGGACAGTGGACTGGAAATCCAACATTCGTGTCAAGTCCCCGTGTGTCAGGCGGTCAATATAACGCCTCCACTAGAAACTGTGTTTATTTAGGGAAGATCAGTCCATCAGTACAGAACTATCAGTAATCATTCAATAAATGAAACTCGACCTTTTAATCAGATATCGAGCTCATATCAAGGTCACAACCAACCCCGTAACATATTTCGTAAAGATGGCTGTTCAGTTCGAAACGAAGTGGGAGGCACCTGGGACCACAATCTAATCATTATTCTTTCGCGCAGCGTTTTTATAATCATTTCTAAATTCAAAAACATAATCAATAAATCAATTAAATCATCCTTTTTTCAATATCGGTTTTTGATAGAGTGTTGCATAATCGTATTTTTGACTTGATAGCACTGTTTGGTCATCCTCTAATGACGGACTATTTTTTATTCTTTGACAAGTTCTAGTAACTAAAGACTTGTACGTCTTAAATTTATTAGGGGAAATGCATGTGTAGTCAAACATACAAGGATTGAATGTTGCTTTAGTCAATTTCATAGGGTGATGAATTGAGTTGCTCTTGACAACATGAACCTTTAAATAGACCATTTCAGAAGACCCTCGTCTGATATTGGCCTATTACAAATCGTCCTGAAGCAAACATACTGCTACCACGGCAATCGAGATAAGAAAGACGCTTCACCAGATTCATTTGAATGCTTAGACGCGTTCTGATCTGCCTCGGTCAACAATTTTGACTCCTGAGAACAATCGAAATTACATGTACTTCATTTACATTATCATAGAGAGTTTGGTACCTTTTGGTTTATTTTGGTATGGTTCATTTTGTTTAACGTCCTATTAACAGTCAGGGTCATTTAAGGACGTGCCATGTTTAAGAGGTACAGAAAAGCCGGAGTACCCGGAGAAAAACCACCGGCCTACGGTCAGTACCAGGCAACTGCCCCACATGGGTTTCGAAATCTTGACCAAGAGGGATACAACCAAATATTTGTAACAGCGAATTATATAACGATAAAACAAAATATTGGTAACAGAGATTAAGCTAAAAAATATAAGATATTGGTGACACAAAATCAAACAATGATAATGTAATAACGAAATCGAATAATATAACGACGATGAAATAAATTAATATAATGACGAAATCTAATCACAAAAAGACAAAATAAAATAATATAACGACGAAATCAAATAATATAATGACGAGATCAAATAATATAACGACGAAATCAAATAATATAACGACGAAATCAAATAATATAACGACGAAATCAAATAATAATATAACGACGAAATCGAATGATATAATGACGATATCAAGTAATATAACGACGACGAAATCAAGTAATATAATGACGAAAACAAATGATATAAAGACGAAATCGAATAATGTAATGAAACTAGATCAAATATTATAACGATGAACTAAAATCACATAAAGACAAAATCAAAAAATGTAATGACGAAATCAAGTAATATAATGACGAAATCGAATAACAAAATGACTAGATCAAATAATATAACAACGAATTAAAAACAAATAAAGACAAAATCAAAAAATGTAATGACGAAATCAAATAACGTAATGAAATCAATCAAATAATATAACGACGAAATCAAGTAATGTAATGACAAAATCAAATATTATAACGACGAATTCAAATCGCTTAAAGACAAAATCAAATAATATAATGACGAATTCAAATAATATAACGACGAATTCAAATAATATAACGACGAAATCAAATAATATAATGACGAATTAAAATAATATATTGTCGAAATCAAATAATATAACGACGAATTAAAATAATATAATGACGAAATCAAATAATATAATGACGAAATCAAATAATATAATGTCGAAATCAAATAATATAACGACGAATTAAAATAATGTAATGACGAATTCAAATAATATAACGACGAATCAAAATAATATAACGACGAATCAAAATAATAGAATGACTAGATCAAATAATATAATGACGAATTCAAATAATATAATGACGAAATCGAAAAATATAATTACGAAATCAAAATAATATAACGACGAATCAAAATGATAGAATGACTAGATCAAATAATATAACGACGAAATCAAATAATAGAATGACTAGATCAAATAATATAACGACGAATTCAAATAATATAACGACGAATTCAAATAATATAACGACGAAATCAAATAATAGAATGACTAGATCAAATAATATAACGACGAATTAAAATAATATAACGACGAAATCAAATAATAAAATGACTAGATCAAATAATATAACGACACATTCAAATAATATAATGACGAAATCAAATAATATAATGACGAAATCAAATAATATAAAGACAAAATCAAATAATATAATGACGAAATTGAATTATATAATGACGAAATCAAATAATGTAATGACGAAATCCTGAAATATAAGCAAAATATCAATCAATTTAGTATCTTCTACACAGCTGTGACGATTCATACTTTAGTGTAAATAAGTACATTATGACCAGTTTTAATTACACCATTTATAGTCGGGCGATCTGATGTATGTTACCATTACATCTCTGTAGAACCATCCGACACGTTAGCTGACCTTTTGAACTCGGCGGATCCTTCTGTCGTAGGAGTGTAAGGCCATGTCCCAAGGGTTCGCCGCATGCCGGAACGATGCGTGGAGAAACGGCCAGCTAAACGTGTCACATGTAGAATACATACAACAAAAGGCAATTAAATCCAAGAAAGGATTATCTTCGGGAAGATGTTGTCTTTATCCCATCAATCTACCACAACGCGATCCCCCAGAGTATAAGTGGAAAATGTGTTACTTCGCCGCCGTGCAATTTGTCACCAACAAGTATCCGATAATGATATGGTTATATGTATAAACGCCTGATTTATAAACACTTGTCAACATCAAACAGGTCCCAAGAGCCCGCGCTTGATATTTATGAAATACGGGTAGTTTTTCGTTACTGGCAAAATGATGAAAATGTGAAATGGTTTCCTGTTCTTCATGCGGGTATGGTAGACTCACACCATCAAATTAACCGAATGATGCATGATGTTTCGTCACCAGTATGGCCCTAAAGCACGTGTGGGTTTCCTACAGTTATCCATATCAGGTATTGTACATTGAAGTAAAAAATATGCATTTGTTTTACGAATACCTGTTTTATTGCGGAGTTTAACAGCATAACAACGTCATTACAGTAGGAAACTGACTTAATCAAAAGGTATATTGGAATGTTGGAGTAATATTTAATGTGTAGTTCAAATGTGTTCAAAACTAAGTTTTTATCTGGTTTTCATATAAGTATTCTATTCTACGAAAGGAACTAAAATTCAGAATATTACCAATAGGACAACCAATAGACATGTTCCTCTTATCTTTGAAAACGTACTCCTGTTTATTCAATAGTATGTATGACGTAAAATGTTGGGCGTATGTCGGCTGGGAACACAATACCCAGTCGCTTCAGTGACACGCCCACATTATGACGTTATCGATACTCTTGTATTTAACCTCTGAGCTAAGTAGTGAAGCTGGAGTAACGTCACAAAGCTGCTGTATTACAAATGACGAGGAAAATGTCCAGATAGAACAAAGTTTATCTCATGTTTGTGTACCGTATAACCGTGTTATAGGAATAGATCTCGGTAAGTACCATTTCTTTAATTCAATACCTTCACAACGAGTCAATAAAATTCTTGGAAACGTGTTTAAAATCATCTCAAATTTAGTGTTTTCAGTATAAATGTTCAGATTATTTACAGGTTTATATTTATGTAACTTAATTTAAAATATACGGTAGAAATGATAAAGTAAGAATTTAAATGATATGTTTTCTATGGCATACAAAACAAAACCCACGTTTGGTCATCTCTATAAATCCGGTATTATGTAAAGCAGATTCGGCATCGTGATTTAATTGGGGGCATTTTATTTCATTTTTTTTTTCTGTGTCCTGCTTCAGAATCTATATAATATAAAGATGGAATATAATATTGAACTTAATGAAAATTGGCCTCAAAATGTTACCGAGAGTCAAACTATCTGATGAAGGATAAACAATAAATCTGTGAAATGAAGTTTTATTCGGACGGGTACTTCTAAAAGACACCATTATCAAGATACTACCTAATGTAAGTGATAAAGGAGAAAGGACTAATCAGAAATTGTCGTCACACATTCACGATACGAGTATTGTGTTGAAGTATTACTGGTGTAAATGATACGAGTATTGTGTTGAAGTATTATTGGTGACAATGAGCGAGTATTGTGTTGAAGTATAACTGGTGACAATGAACGAGTATTTTGTTGAAGTATTACTGGTGTCGGTGATACGAGTATTGTGTTGAAGTATTACTGGTGACAATGAACGAGTATTGTGTTGAAGTATTACTGGTGTCGGTGATACGAGTATTGTGTTGAAGTATTACTGGTGACAATGAACGAGTATTGTGTTGAAGTATTACTGGTGTCGGTGATACGAGTATTGTGTTGAAGTATTACTGGTGACAATGAGCGAGTATTGTGTTGAAGTATTACTGGTGACAATGAACGAGTATTGTGTTGAAGTATTACTGGTGACAATGAACGAGTATTGTGTTGAAGTATTATTGGTGACAATGAGCGAGCTCACTCGTGAACATGCAGTGACTGGTATGTATACGCTCTCTAAGGGTAATACCTGGCTATTTTAGTCGGTTGTAATAAGTACGTACATTATTGAACAGATGTGGGTGGAAGATGCGCCAAAACAAATTAACTCTGAGAAGAAACAGCCTATTACATTACCGCTGATGTCTTTTAAACAACATTTTGAAAGCCTCAGCTTGATATGACAAATGACCGAATCCAACAAATACCTATACGGTGTATTTGTTTAGCACACGATGACGTCATTAGCGTGAGTTTAATGCATAATAGGGAGACTCTCTTCAATAACACATTGACTCATATCTTGGCAACAAGTATCCAATGTTTAGGAGATACCCATTTCACGGAGATAGGGACACATTATGGAACATTAATTTTGCGGTACAAGCTTCATTATTAACGTGGGGATACTAGATTTAGTATAATGTTTTGGAATACTTGAATCAGTATGAATTTTTGGGATACATGATCCAGAATTAATTTTGCGGTAGTACTACATTGTAGATCCGGTATCAATTTTGTGGTTTTGGATTCAGTATATATTTTGCGGTACTGGATTCAGTATATATGTTGCGGTACTGGATTCAGTATATATTTTGCGGTACTGGATTCAGTATATATTTTTTGTTTTTGGATTCAGTATATATTTTTTGTTTTTGGATTCAGTATATATTTTGCGGTACTAGATTCAGTATATATTTGCGGTACTAGATTCAGTATATATTTGCGGTACTAGATTCAGTATATATTTTGTTGTTTTGGATTCAGTATATATTTTGCGGTACTGGATTCAGTATATATTTGCGGTACTGGATTCAGTATATATTTGAGGTACTGGATTCAGTATATATTTGCGGTACTGGATACATACATAATTGTATAATCATAACCTGACAGGAACATGGAATTTGTGATTCGAGAGACATATCTCTGAGTTTTTATTTCCTTTAACAATTGTAATAGCTACGTTGTATGTATGTAACTTCTCGCTTGCTATTTTATACAAAGAAGGATTTTCCTATTTGTGGGATTTAACGGTCATGGACCGGTAATAGCCGGAGAATATTGAATATTGTTGATTAGCATTTCAATCTAAAAGCCACAACGGACATTGAATTGTTTATTACGATAATTCTTTATCATGACTGACAGTTATTTGTGAATGTTAATCCTTGTGTCACGACGCCGCCCCAGTAAAATCTTGGTCTAAATACGTTTAGAACATAGCAGTAGGACAGAGCTTGGAGAGACAGGAGTCACAACTTTCAAGATAAATTACGACATTTCTAGTCTTATTGAAACGGCTGTAGTCACAGTTGTTGTACAATTTCTCAGTGAGAAAGTCAATCACTGCTCGTACTCATGTATAACGACACAAGTGGTAATGTCATCAAAACCGGCAATTTAGTTAGGAGCAGTCCGACAACGAAAACTCGTGTTGCTATATATGTCGGGATGGTTTAAAGTAACACGTGACCATGTAAACTCGTGTTACTATGGATATATGGTTTACAGTAACACGTGACCATGTAACCTCGTGTAAATATGGAGGGATATGGTTTGTATTAACAAGTGACCATGTTAACTCGTGTTACTATGGAGGGATGGTTTGTAGTAACACGTGACCTTGTATACTTGTGTTACTATGGAGGGATGGGTTTAAGTAACACGTGACCATGTAAACTCGTGTTACTATGGATATATGGTTTGTAGTAACACGTGACCTTGTAAACTCGTGTTACTATGTCGGGATGGGTTTTAGAAACACGTGATAAACTCGTGTTACTATTGAGGGATGGTTTGTAGTAACACGTGACCATGTAAACTCGTGTTACTATGGATATATGGTTTGTAGTAACACGTGACCTTGTAAACTCGTGTTACTATATCGGGATGGGTTTTAGTAACACGTGACAATGTAAACTCGTGTTACTATGGAGGGATGGTTTGTAGTAACACGTGACTATGTAAACTTGTGTTACTATGGAGGGATGGTTTGTAGTAACACGTGACCTTGTAAACTCGTGTTACTATGGAGGGATGGTTTGTAGTAACACGTGACCTTGTAAACTCGTGTTACTATGGAGGGATGATTTTTAATAACACGTGACCATGTAAACTCGTGTTACTATGGAGGGATGGTTTGTAGTAACACGTGACCTTGTAAACTCGTGTTACTATGTCGGGATGGTTTGTAGTAACACGTGACAATATAAATTCGTGTTACTACGGAGGGATGGTTTGTAGTAACACGTGGCCTTGTAAACTCGTGTTACTATGGAGGGATGGTTTTTAGTAACACGTGACAATGTAAACTCGTGTTACTATGTCGGGATGGTTTGTAGTAACACGTGACCATGTAAACTCGTGTTACTATGTCGGGTTGGTTTGAAGTAACACGTGACCATGTAAACTCGTGTTACTATGTCGGGATGGTTTTTAGTAACACGTGACAATGTAAACTCGTGTTACTATGTCGGGATGGTTTGTAGTAACAAGTGACCATTTAAACTCGTGTTACTACGGAGGGATGGTTTGTAATAACACGTGACCTTGTAAACTCGTGTTACTATGGAGGGATGGTTTTTAGTAACACGTGACAATGTAAACTCGTGTTACTATGGAGATATGGTTTGTAGTTACATATGACAAAGTTTAGCTATGGATGGGTGATGTTTTAGTGTTCAGTATTCAGTTCCAGGAAAACTTGAAACGACATGGCAGCCTTGATTCACCACCAACAAAATAATCATCTTATTGAAGAGATATTTTTGGACTGATTGTCGTGTATGTTATCTCATTTAAATCTAGTTTGAACATCCGGATTTTGTATCTGGGAGCGGCTGCATACTCAATTATGAGTGAGACTAGTGTTTGGAACATGTAATAGGAAAGTGCAGAAAGAGTACTTTTCATCTGTTATTGAAATGCATAGTAGCTATTTTAGGCTGATTTGTCATGTTATTTGACGCGGATTTGTATTTGTATTGATAACAATTGACTGTTTGACATGCTAACCACAGACCTGTACAGTATGCCTCCTCTCCGTGGTATCAATAAAGAGACAATCACGGACATTGATCAGATGTATGGTTTGTTACAACAGTTTGACAGGACAACGAGAATACATGAACTCTACGTTTTTCTTTATAGATGTTCATGTGTTTGGACTGAATGGCTGAGGAAGAGGGTTTTTTTTTCAGAATTTCACGTTCTAAAACTTAAAAGTTGTTTCACTTGCATTGGATCAGGGAAAATGCAATTCTCGTGGAATAAAATTTTCCTCTAAAAGACCAGAATAACTCGAATAGTGAACAAGGGGAATCAGAGAACATGTCCATCAACAGTGGCGCCTTGTAGTTATTAGGTGCGTGGGAGATCCTGGGTCGATACAAAGGTGTGACATTATCCTGACAAAGGTAAATACCAATGTATGACGTCTATGTGATTACCTACATACTAACTAAGGTTAAATCGTTAGTGTATATTTACTAAGGTTAGTGATTCATCGAATGTCTTTATGCTACATTTTTCGATATAACAAGTAAACGGAAGAATTGCTGTTCAACACCAGTAGATTGATGGATTTTACTGTTAAACAACACCAGTAGATTGATGGATTTTACTGTTAAACAACACCAGCAGATTGATGGATTTTACTGTTAAACAACACCAGTAGATTGATGGATTTTATTGTTAAACAACACCAGCAGATTGATGGATTTTACTGTTAAACAACACCAGTAGATTAGTGGATTTTATTGTTAAACAACACCAGTAGATTGATAGATTTTATTGTTAAACAACACCAGCAGATTGATGGATTTTACTGTTAAACAACACCAGTAGATTGATAGATTTTATTGTTAAACAACACCAGTAGATTGATGGATTTTATTATTAAACAACACCAGTAGATTTGTGTGTTTCACTGTTGAACAACACCAGTAAATTTTTCTGTTTTACTGTTAAACAACACCATTAAAAACATTCTGTTAAACAACACCAGTAGTTAAGTCTCTGTATCCAGTATTTATTCCACATTGATAGTTGATATCTTGATGTGGATGACCACTTGACACTTCCTCTACAGACCTTTTATTTTAACTCACGAACGAACGGGAAATTATGACAGTCCGGTATAATAGTTCTTCTATAATGTGGGAAATGTTGTCTGGGAGCGGTCGTCACTTTTGCACGTCCATTACGTGACGAACCTGAACTACTGTTGTACAGACTGCCCAGCAATGTTCACATTATGTGTACACCACCAGATACTATGATTTATATAACAGTGGATTGTCGACATTGAAGTGTCGTTTTGTTTTACAATTTTCATCATTGTCTTCAACAACGTTTATACTGTGTGTTAACGTTAATTAACCGTCTATACTGTGTGTTAACGTTAATTAACCGTCTATACTGTGTGTTAACGTTAATTAACCGTCTATACTGTGTGTTAACGTTAATTAACTGTCTATGCTGTGTGTTAACGTTAATTAACGTCTATGCTGTGTGTTAACGTTAATTAACCGTCTATACTGTGTGTTAACGTTAATTAACCGTCTATACTGTGTGTTAACGTTAATTAACCGTCTATACAATGTGTTAACGTTAATTAACTGTCTATACTGTGTATTAACGTTAATTAACCGTCTATACAATGTGTTAACGTTAATTAACTGTCTATACTGTGTGTTAACGTTAATTAGCCGTCTATACAATGTGTTAACGTTAATTAACTGTCTATACTGTGTGTTAACGTTAATTAACCGTCTATACAATGTGTTAACGTTAATTAACCGTCTATACTGTGTGTTAACGTTAATTAACCGTCTATACTGTGTGTTAACGTTAATTAACTGTCTATACTGTGTGTTAACGTTAATTAACGTCTATGCTGTGTGTTAACGTTAATTAACGTCTATGTTGTGTGTTAACGTTAATTAACGTCTATGTTGTGTGTTAACGTTAATTAACGTCTATGTTGTGTGTTAACGTTAATTAACGTCTATGTTGTGTGTTAACGTTAATTAACCGTCTATACTGTGGGTTAACGTTAATTAACCGTCTATACTGTGTGTTAACGTTAATTAACCGTCTATACTGTGTTAACGTTAATTAACCGTCTATGTTGTGTGTTAACGTTAATTAACGTCTATGCTGTGTGTTAACGTTAATTAACCGTCTATGCTGTGTGTTAACGTTAATTAACCGTCTATGCTGTGTGTTAACGTTAATTAACCGTCTATACTATGTGTTAAGGTTAATTAACCGTCTATACTGTGTGTTAACGTTAATTAACCGTCTATATTTACACTTGCAACGTTTTGTCACTATATAACAATACCAGACCGATTTGTTTACCATTCTTGCATGGAAACATTGACCTTTGAACTTGCGTATGAAAATATGACAGGATACGGGAACTACTTTCGCCAAGCACATGGCATCACAGAGTCAAACATCCATATCTAACACTTCCAACTCTGGGTTGATGACAAACAGCGTATTCCACGGGTGCACATTTAACTTCGGAAAACTGTAAACTCCTCAATGATCACACGTGTCAGCGGCTGAGCGGGTAGCGAGTGCTTCGGTCGCGGTCTGTTTTCTGTTACTCTCGATGAACGCGTGATGAAATGTTTCTTAAAATAAAACAACACGCTTTGTTTACCATTGTTAAATGTATAAAAATAACATGTTTGACAATATTAAATATGATAATCTATCAAAATGTTTTTGTTATTTATGTATCATAATAAAAAACAGAACTACTTTTTACCGCGGAAAAAAAGTCTCAATTTGTTGTGAAGCGTCACCATTGGCTGTTCTAGTAATTGACTCCTCCAACTGTGTCCGACTTTTATATGATTTTTTTTTATTTACAAAGAAAAAAATATTGTAATCACAAAGACTAATAGAAACAACATCCGTAAGTATAAATATAGGGATTGGATTTCACTTTTATGTTAACCATGCTTTTATGGGGCAATTCCTCTAAGAATTTAGCTCGCCCCATAGAATATATTCTTAGAGGAATTGCTCCATAAAAGCATGGTTAACATAAAAGTGAAATCCAATCCCTATATACTGTGTGTTAACGTTAATTAACCGTCTATACTGTGTGTTAACGTTAATTAACCGTCTATACTGTGTGTTAACGTTAATTAACCGTCTATAATGTGTGTTAACGTTAATTAACCGTCTATGATGTGTGTTAACGTTAATTAACCGTCTATGCTGTGTGTTAACGTTAATTAACCGTCTATACTGTGTGTTAACATTAATTAACCGTCTATACTGTGTGTTAACATTAATTAGCCGTCTATACTGTGTGTTAACGTTAATTGACCGTCTATACTGTGGGTTAACGTTAATTAACCGTCTATACTTTCTGTTAACGTTAATTAACCGTCTATACTGTGTGTTAACGTTAATTAACTGTCTATACTGTGTGTTAACGTTAATTAACCGTCTATACTGTGTGTTAACGTTAATTGACCGTCTATACTGTGTGTTAACATTAATTAACCGTCTATACTGTGTGTTAACGTTAATTAACCGTCTATACTTTGTGTTAACGTTAATTAACCGTCTATACTGTGTGTTAACATTAATTAACCGTCTATACTGTGTGTTAACATTAATTAGCCGTCTATATTGTGTGTTAACGTTAATTAACCGTCTATACTGTGTGTTAACGTTAATTAACCGTCTATACTGTGTTAACGTTAATTAACTGTCTATACTGTATGTTAACGTTAATTAACCGTCTATACTGTGTGTTAACGTTAATTAACCGTCTATACTGTGTGTTAACGTTGATTAACCGTCTATACTGTGTTAACGTTAATTAACTGTCTATACTGTGTGTTAACGTTAATTAACTGTCTATACTGTGTGTTAACGTTAATTAACTGTCTATACTGTGTGTTAACGTTCATTAACTGTCTTTACTGTGTGTTAACGTTCATTAACTGTCTATACTGTGTGTTAACGTTAATTAACTGTCTATACTGTGTGTTAACGTTCATTAACCGTCTATACTGTGTTAACGTTCATTAACGTCTATACTGTGTGTTAACGTTGATTAACCGTCTATACTGTGTGTTAACGTTAATTAACGTCTATACTGTGTGTTAACATTAATTAACTGTCTATACTGTGTGTTAACGTTGATTAACCGTCTATACTGTGTGTTAACGTTAATTAAATGTCTATACTGTGTGTTAACGTTAATTAACTGTCTATACTGTGTGTTAACGTTAATTAACCGTCTATACTTTGTGTTCGGACACACATGATTTACAGAGCTCTTTACTCATTTTCCCACATTTTGCTCTCGATGTGTACTAGTTGGTAGATCAATCACCCGCTGCTCGACCTTGGTACCTTTATAAGATCGATTGCCTTCCCCTTGTGTCTCAATTCGTCCTTTATGTCAGTTCAATTTCATTGTCTATTTGTCTCGCGTAACGACACAGTTACAAAGTCTGTCTAGTAAAATAGATCTATCCTTATTCTAAATTTCATCATTTTTAATGTCCAATGCGGGTCGAACATAAATTTCCAAGTCAGTGAACGTACAGACTTACATATATAATAGATCATACCGGAAGTGTTGATCATACCGGAAGTGTTCTGACAAATGTCTGGACAAACTTACATATATATTAGATCATACCGGAAGTGTTGATCATACCGGAAGTGTTCTGACAAATGTCTGGACAAACTTACATATATATTAGATCATACCGGAAGTGTTGATCATACCGGAAGTGTTCTGACAAATGTCCGGATAAACTTACATATATAATAGATCATACCGGAAGTGTTGATCATACCGGAAGTGTTCTGACAAATGTCCGGATAAACTTACATATATAATAGATCATACCGGAAATGTTGATCATACCGGAAGTGTTCTGACAAATGTCCGGATAAACTTACATATATAATAGATCATACCGGAAGTGTTCTGACAGTTGTCTGGACAGACTTACATATATAGTAGATCATACCGGAAGTGTTCTGACAGTTGTCTGGACAGACTTACATATGTAATAGATCATACCGGAAGTGTTCTGACAGTTGTCTGGACAGACTTACATATATAGTAGATCATACCGGAAGTGTTCTGACAGTTGTCTGGACAGACTTACATATATAGTAGATCATACCGGAAGTGTTCTGACAGTTGTCTGGACAGAATTACATATATAGTAGATCATACCGGAAGTGTTCTGACAGTTGTCTGGACAGACTTACATATGTAATAGATCATACCGAAAGTGTTCTGACAGTTGTCTGGACAGACTTACATATATAGTAGATCATACCGGAAGTGTTCTGACAGTTGTCTGGACAGACTTACATATGTAATAGATCATACCGGAAGTGTTCTGACAGTTGTCTGGACAGACTTACATATGTAATAGATCATACCGGAAGTGTTCTGACAGTTGTCTGGACAGACTTACATATATAGTAGATTCTTGTGTTGAGAATTTAAGATTTCCTTGATATGAATCGCGTAGCTTTGAAATTGCAGGTCTCTTTTCTCCTGTAATATAAAAAGGATTTGTATTTGATACTGTGACAGAGTAATACAATGAATGTTTGGAAACATGTTCCGATAGGTTATAATAACATCCGCATCGATGTTTTCACATTTGAATTCCCAAGCACTGTCAACAACGACACGGTCATCTTTATGTACAGTTTGGGACATTAATGAAGGTCACAGGGGAAGAGAGATTTTATATTACGGTCTGTTATAAGAGGGATAACTTCATTATATTTGAGATACGTTTAAACGTAACACATGTCAACATTTACCTAAATGTCTTCAATGTCTTGTTTGTCTTTGCAAGGTGCCATTTTAAACATTGAATGGATAATAACCCCCATCTCCTTTAGAATTAAATGCCCTTCATTTTCTCCATACCGTTCGAGGGAAAGCATCGAATTGATAACATATTAATGGATTCCCTGAGTAATAACATATTGTAGATGGGTACATTACAACTATAATGAAGAAGTGTTAAAACATAAGTATTGTGTGTTCTATGTTGTCATGATTGACTTATTAGTACTTGATACTGAACAACACGAGAAAGGATATATACCTTTAAGCAAATTGTGTCTCGCAACCAAAAGCCTATTACATACGGAATTGCTTTAGGATAATCGGTGTTCCTCTAGCTCTGTATCCACATACAGACAGGTCTTGCTCTGTATCCACATACAGACTGGTCTGGCTCTGTATCCACATACAGACAGGTCTGGCTCTGTATCCATTGTATATGTGTTTTGTTTGTGATATAAGTAATTTTCTGAATTGTTTGTAATGCTGTGAAAACTTGTTTCAGATACAGGACAGGTATCACCGTGATGGCAGCTCCGATGTCTTATGTTAACCTAGGCCTTGCTGTGTTATTTGTCCTCGTGCTGTGTCTCGGACTGTCTTTAGCAGGTACACATTTAGCTTAATAATGGTGCAACTTGTAATATTGTATGCGTTGTGCGTCCAAATGACCTCAACCATGTTATACTTATAAACATAGCTTCAACCATAACAACCAAGTAGTACTCCGAATGACCAGCGACACCTAGTGGTAAAAAGGAAACTTAAATAATACTAGCAACTTCTAGTGGTAAAAAGAAAACTTGAATAATACTAGCGACTCCCAGTGGTAAAAAGGGAACTTAAATAATACTAGCGAATCATAGTGGTAAAAAGGGAACTTAAATAATACTAGCGACTCCTAGTGGTAAAACGGAAACTTAAATAACACTAGCGAATCCTAGTGGTAAAAAGGAAACTTGAATAATACTAGCGACTCCTAGTGGTAAAAGGAAAACTTGAATAATACTAGCGACTCCCAGTGGTAAAAGTGAACTGAATTGTACCAACGACTCCTAGTGGTAAAAAAGTAAACTGATTTGGTACCAGCGGCACCTAGTGGTAAAAATGTAAACTGATTTGGTACAAGTGACTCCTAGTGGTAAACATGTAAACTGATTTAGTTCCAGCGACACCTAGTGGTAAACATGTTAACTGATTTAATTCCAGCGACACCTAGTGGTAAAAACGTAAATTGATTTAGTACCAGCGACACCTAGTGGTAAAAAAATTAACTGATTTAGTACCAGCGACTCCTAGTGGTAAAAATGTTAACTGATTTAGTACCAGCGACACCTAGTGGTAAAACAATAAACTGATTTACATAGTACCAGCGACACCTAGTGGTAAAAAAATAAACTGATTTAGTACCAGCGACTCCTAGTGGTAAAAATGTAAACTGATTTAGTACCAGCGACACCTAGTGGTAAAATGTAAACTGATTTTAGTACCAGCGACACCTAGTGGTAAAATGTAAACTGATTTTAGTACCAGCGACACCTAGTGGTAAAAATGTAAACTGATTTAGTACCAGCGGCACCTAGTGGTAAAAAAATAAACTGATTTAGTACTCTTTGTGATAAAAATGTAAACTGTAAAAGAGTAAAAATAATTCCCAGTAACACGTGATACATATCCGTCTTTCTTCTTTATTTAATTGACCAAGATAAGTAAATAATATGTTTCATCACCTTAAAGAAAGCAACACCGATTCATTATAGCGCTAAACCTTGTTCCAAGTCTAAATATACCTCTTGTTTTAATCAAATGTTTCCGGGCTAATTGCTTCTAAAGATGAAAATTGTGCACAGCAACATGTCTCGTCTCCCTACGCTTCAGACGAACTTATAACTCACTGTTCAAATCAACTTGGTATGCATCAGGTTTCCAGAAATTGAAGTTTTCTCCTAGATGTGTCAATTTCACTTATATAAAGTGTGACGTAATCATTTGAATGATACCTACGTACCAGGAGTAGTTTGGTATCCAAACAACAAGGCTTGACTCAATACAATAATACCATTCAGCCTTGAAATGAAAATTAGAAGAAAAAAACACTCATTTCAATCTATTTCAGAATATTTGACGTTGGTTGATATGAATTTAGGTGTTATCTAATGTTGTAAAATGTCTTTGGACACTTCGAAATGAATATTTAATCATGAGCGGCGTGTACGGCTTGTATTGGATTGATTTGGATATTTATAATGACCCACTGGTAAAGATGACATTTCTCTAAATAGCCTTCTTCTAGCTACAGCTGGGGCCAGTCAGTGTCGTCAAATCATACTGTTGTTTAAAGAAATGATCACCGCCTATACTTCCGTGTGTAATAGAACATGATATGAGAAGTTATATCCAATTAAGCAGTTGGAATTCTGCAATGAAAGCTAACCAAATTCAGTCGATGTTTCTGAAAACAGTCCTATATTTGACAAGCGTTTTAGGAACTTGAGGAATTTCCCTTCTAATGAATACCCAACAGGAATGCGCGATCGAATTTATTAGATAGGTGGTCAAGATATCAATATATGCTTAACAGCAGACCGACGACAGCTATTGTCATCTTACGTAGAAACGTTTTGCTAGTTGAGTTTAGTTTTACAATATATTGTCGTCGTTTTACAGTATATTTAGGTCATTATACAATATATTTAGGTCGTTATACAATATATTTAGGGTGTTATACATCATATTTAGGTCGTTATACAATACATTTAGGTCGTTATACAATATATTTAGGTCGTTATACAGTATATTTAGGTCATTATACAATATATTTAGGTCGTTATACAATATATTTAGGGTGTTATACATCATATTTAGGTCGTTATACAATACATTTAGGTCGTTATACAATATATTTAGGTCGTTATACAATATATTTAGGTCGTTATACAATATCTTTAGGTCGTTATACAATATATTGTCGTCGTTTTACAGTATATTTAGGTCGTTATACAATATATGTTGGTCGTTATACAATATATTTAGGTCGTTATACAATATATTTAGGTCGTTATACAATATATTTAGGTCGTTATACAATATATTTAGGTCGTTATACAATATATTTAGGTCGTTATACAATATATTTAGGTCGTTATACAACATATTTAGGTCGTTATACAATATATTTAGGTCGTAATACAATATATTTAGGTGGTTATACAATATATTTAGGTCGTTATACAATATATCTAGGTCGCTATACAATATAGTTAGGTCGTTATACAATATATTTAGGTCGTTATACTATATATCTAGGTCGTTATACAATATATTTAGGTCGTTGTGCAATATATTTAGGTCGTAATACAATATATTAAGGTCGTTATACAATATATTTAGGTCGTTATACAATATATCTAGGTCGTTATACAATATAGTTAGGTTGTTATACAATATATTTAGGTCGTTATACAATAGATGTAGGTCGTTGTGCAATATATTTAGGTCGTTATACAACATATTTAGGTCGTTATACAATATATTTAGGTCGTTATACAATATATTTACAATACATTTTTATTATGTCTTGTCTAGCTAGCCATCATAATGACTATACACATCTTTATTAATACTTAAATCAGCTTGTGTTTTCTTCTCTTCAGATCAGTATGGTTACCCATCAATAGAGGAGGAGAGTCTGGACAACGCCATTACAGCAGACAAAAGGTATACAGTATCCACCAGTAAATTAACATTACAGTAGACAAAAGGTATACAGTATCCACCAGTAAATTAACATTACAGCAGACAAAAGGTATACAGTATCCACCAGTAAACTAACATTACAGTAGACAAAAGGTATACAGTATCCACCGGTAAATTAACATTACAGCAGACAAAAGGTATACAGTATCCACCAGTAAACTAACATTACAGTAGACAAAAGGTATACAGTATCCACCGGTAAATTAACATTACAGTAGATAAAAGGTATACAGTATCCACCAGTAAATTAACATTACAGCAGACAAAAGGTATACAGTATCCACCAGTGAATTAACATTACAGCAGACAAAAGGTATACAGTATCCACCAGTAAATTAACATTACAGTAGACAAAAGGTATACAGTATCCACCAGTAAATTAACATTACAGCAGACAAAAGGTATACAGTATCCACCAGTAAATTAACATTACAGCAGACAAAAGGTATACAGTATCCACACAGTAAATTAACATTACAGCAGACAAAAGGTATACAGTATCCACCTGTAAATTAACATTACAGTAGACAAAAGGTATACAGTATCCACCGGTAAATTAACATTACAGCAGACAAAAGGTATACAGTATCCACAAGTAAATTAACATTACAGTAGACAAAAGGTATACAGTATCCACCAGTAAATTAACATTACAGGAGACAAAAGGTATACAGTATCCACCAGTAAATTAACATTACAGCAGACAAAAGGTATACAGTATCCACCAGTAAATTAACATTACAGCAGACAAACGGTATACAGTATCCACCGGTAAATTAACATTACAGTAGACAAAAGGTATACAGTATCCACCAGTAAATTAACATTACAGCAGAAAAAAGGTATACAGTATCCACCAGTAAATTAACATTACAGCAGACAAAAGGTATACAGTATCCACCAGTAAATTAACATTACAGCAGACAAAAGGTATACAGTATCCACCAGTAAATTAACATTACAGTAGACAAAAGGTATACAGTATCCACCAGTAAATTAACATTACAGCAGACAAAAGGTATACAATATCCACCAGTAAATTAACATTACAGTAGACAAAAGGTATACAGTATCCACCAGTAAATTAACATTACAGCAGAAAAAAGGTATACAGTATCCACCAGTAAATTAACATTACAGCAGACATAAGGTATACAGTATCCACCAGTAAATTAACATTACAGCAGACAAAAGGTATACAGTATCCACCAGTAAATTAACATTACAGCAGACAAAAGGTATACAGTATCCACCAGTAAATTAACATTACAGTAGACAAAAGATATACAGTATCCACCGGTAAATTAACATTACAGCAGACAAAAGGTATACAGTATCCACCAGTAAATTAACATTACAGTAGACAAAAGGTATACAGTATCCACCAGTAAATTAACATTACAGCAGACAAACGGTATACAGTATCCACCGGTAAATTAACATTACAGTAGACAAAAGGTATACAGTATCCACCAGTAAATTAACATTACAGCAGAAAAAAGGTATACAGTATCCACCAGTAAATTAACATTACAGTAGACAAAAGGTATACAGTATCCACCAGTAAATTAACATTACAGCAGACAAAAGGTATACAGTATCCACCAGTAAATTAACATTACAGTAGACAAAAGGTATACAGTATCCACCAGTAAATTAACATTACAGCAGACAAAAGGTATACAATATCCACCAGTAAATTAACATTACAGTAGACAAAAGGTATACAGTATCCACCAGTAAATTAACATTACAGCAGAAAAAAGGTATACAGTATCCACCAGTAAATTAACATTACAGCAGACATAAGGTATACAGTATCCACCAGTAAATTAACATTACAGCAGACATAAGGTATACAGTATCCACCAGTAAATTAACATTACAGCAGACAAAAGGTATACAGTATCCACCAGTAAATTAACATTACAGTAGACAAACGGTATACAGTATCCACCAGTAAATTGACATTACAGCAGACAAAAGGTATACAGTATCCACCAGTAAATTAACATTACAGCAGACAAAAGGTATACAGTATCCACCAGTAAATTAACATTACAGTAGACAAAAGATATACAGTATCCACCGGTAAATTAACATTACAGCAGACAAAAGGTATACAGTATCCACCAGTAAATTAACATTACAGTAGACAAAAGGTATACAGTATCCACCAGTAAATTAACATTACAGCAGACAAAAGGTATACAGTATCCACCAGTAAATTAACATTACAGCAGACAAAAGGTATACAGTATCCACACAGTAAATTAACATTACAGCAGACAAAAGGTATACAGTATCCACCTGTAAATTAACATTACAGTAGACAAAAGGTATACAGTATCCACCGGTAAATTAACATTACAGCAGACAAAAGGTATACAGTATCCACCAGTAAATTAACATTACAGTAGACAAAAGGTATACAGTATCCACCAGTAAATTAACATTACAGGAGACAAAAGGTATACAGTATCCACCAGTAAATTAACATTACAGCAGACAAAAGGTATACAGTATCCACCAGTAAATTAACATTACAGCAGACAAACGGTATACAGTATCCACCGGTAAATTAACATTACAGTAGACAAAAGGTATACAGTATCCACCAGTAAATTAACATTACAATATGGATTTATACTGTTTCACGTTGGCTATATACCTTCGTTTCAATATTTCTATAGTAAAGATGGTGTTCATCCTACTATTAACCAAATAATGAGCAAATCATATTATTTCAAGAATAGCTGCTCTAAGACAAAACTTATTGCCAAATTATTCAGTCGCACTCGTAACATAAATATACCAGATATTGAACAGGAAATCATATTCCCGCTGTCTACTGAACTATATTATTGTTCCATGACTAATTTCTAGTCCTGACCTGGTATATATAATGACACTGGTCATATACTGGTCATATACTGGTCATACACTGGTCATATACTGGTCATATACTGGTCATATACTGGTCATACACTGGTCATATACTGGTCATATACTGGTCATATACTGGTCATATACTGGTCATACACTGGTCATACACTGGTCATATACTGGTCATACACTGGTCATACACTGGTCATATACTGGTCATACACTGGTCATACACTGGTCATATACTGGTCATACACTGGTCGTATACTGGTCATACACTGGTCATACACTGGTCATACACTGGTCATATACTGGTCATATACTGGTCATACACTGGTCATATACTGGTCATATACTGGTCATATACTGGTCATACACTGGTCATATACTGGTCATACACTGGTTATACACTGGTCATATACTGGTCATACACTGGTCATATACTGGTTATATACTGGTCATACACTGGTCATATACTGGTTATACACTGGTCATATACTGGTCATACACTGGTCATACACTGGTTATACACTGGTCATATACTGGTCATATACTGGTTATATACTGGTCATATACTGGTCATATACTGGTCATACACTGGTCATATACTGGTCATACACTGGTCATATACTGGTCATATACTGGTCATACACTGGTCATATACTGGTCATACACTGGTCATACACTGGTTATACACTGGTCATATACTGGTTATATACTGGTCATATACTGGTTATACACTGGTCATATACTGGTTATATACTGGTCATATACTGGTCATATACTGGTTATATACTGGTCATATACTGGTCTGGTCATATACTGGTCATATACTGGTCTGGTCATATACTGGTCATATACTGGTCATATACTGGTTATATACTGGTCATATACTGGTCATATACTGGTCTGGTCATATACTGGTCATATACTGGTCATATACTGGTCATACACTGGTCATATACTGGTCATATACTGGTCTGGTCATATACTGGTCATATACTGGTCTGGTCATATACTGGTCATATACTGGTTATATACTGGTCATATACTGGTCATATACTGGTTATATACTGGTCATATACTGGTCTGGTCATATACTGGTCATATACTGGTCTGGTCATATACTGGTCATATACTGGTATGTGTTGTTATTAACGTGGAAACTTTTCATTAATATGATCCTAGCTCCTGTATCCTATATCCTGTCATACCATTATACCTATATCCTGTCATATCATTATACCTATATCCTGTAACCATTATACCTATATCCTGTTACCATTATACCTATATCCTATCATATCATTATACCTATATCCTGTCATACCATTATACCTATATCCTGTCATATCATTATACCTATATCCTATCATATCATTATACCTATATCCTGTCATATCATTATACCTATATCCTGTCATACCATTATACCTATATCCTGTTACCATTATACCTATATCCTGTTACCATTATACCTATATCCTGTTACCATTATACCTATATCCTGTAACCATTATACCTATATCCTGTTACCATTATACCTATATCCTGTCATACCATTATACCTATATCCTGTCATATCATTATACCTATATCCTGTCATACCATTATACCTATATCCTGTCATACCATTATACCTATAATCTGTCATACCATTATACCTATATCCTGTCATACCATTATACCTATATCCTGTTACCATTATACCTATATCCTGTAACCATTATACCTATATCCTGTTACCATTATACCTATATCCTGTCATACCATTATACCTATATCCTGTCATATCATTATACCTATATCCTGTCATACCATTATACCTATATCCTGTCATACCATTATACCTATAATCTGTCATACCATTATACCTATATCCTGTCATACCATTATACCTATATCCTGTTACCATTATACCTATATCCTGTCATACCATTATACCTATATCCTGTCATAACATTATACCTATATCCTGTTACCATTATACCTATATCCTGTTACCATTATACCTATATCCTGTTACCATTATACCTATATCCTGTCATAACATTTTACCTATATCCTGTCATACAAATGCATTATATATGATACTTATCAGGATCCAATCAAAATCCTTTATTTACAGTCCATATTTCCTTTTACTCTCCAGATACGCCATGATGTCGTACGGATATGGCCGAGGCCGAGGGAGCAGAAATAGGTATGGATATTACAGAAACTTTTACGGAAAGCGTTACAGGCAAGTCGCTATACCGTGAGGTAACATCACAAGACATGTTCTTTCCATCTTCATATGCTATTTTAAAAGGCGTGATTATATTTCATCCGCAATGTCCTCCTTCGACATTTTCCAATTTTCTCACCGTCATCAGCATGTGGTTTTTCTCCCGTTTTACTCCTGCTCGATTTGGTCTGCCCACGTGATTCCGAGAGCGCACCTGCGTCGCTTCCTCGTGGCATTTCACACAAACGTAATTAACGTAATGTAATAGTCAATGTGTTTTTGTACCGAAATGATTTAGTGAGATCAGCGAGACCATCGGGCCCTCTCCCCCGGCAATCAGATATAGCCAACCGTTCTATACCCAGATCCTCATTTTTATACAAATATAACTTGGAAAACAAAATAATATACAATTGGCTAATGCCAATGGCTAAGTCGTATATTTGGCACTCAAAAGCCCAGTGACAAACCTAGCAGAAGTTATTGTAGACCTTTACATTGTATATCCTATCAGTATAAATGTGTTGGTAAAAAGATTCATATCTTCAACAACTTCTATCATTGGAGAATATTTTGTCGCCGAAAGAACTTATGTTGGAGTGGCCATTCTTATAAAAACGTCTTTTTAGGTACAAATAAAAACACATAAATTTTTAATCATATTTTAAAGAAAGTCAAGACAGTTGGATCTTCAACAACAACAAAAATAAGATTAAAATAATAATAATAATAATAAAGAGCTGACATTGGCAATAGAAGTAATCTTGAAGAGTTTCAGTTTCCCAATATGTTTATCATTGTTATACTTCCTGGTAAAATAACGCGGTAAATTAACTATATAACATTAAGGTGCTTTGATCTGTAAATGATCTTAATTTCCTGAATGATAACACGTTAACTGAACCAAACCATTGTATACAACTTCATCAGATGACCGTGTTAATTAGTAAACTACAGCAGTAACCTACATCAGTAATCTACATTAGTAATGTACATCAGTAACCTATATAAGTAATCTACATAAATTATATACATCAGTTACCTACATCAGTAACCTACATTAGTAATCTACATCAGTAATCTACATTAGTAATCTACATTAGTAATCTACATCAGTAATAAACACCAATTATCTACATCAGTAACCTACATCAGTAATCTACATTAGTAATCTACATCAGTAATCTACATTAGTAATCTACATCAGCAATCTTCATTTGTAATATACACCAGTGACCTATATTAGTAATCTACATCAATTATCTACATCAGTAACCTACATCAGTAACCTACATTAGTAATCTACATCAGTAACCTACATTAGTAACCTACATTAGTAATCTACATCAGTAATCTACATCAATAATCTACATCAATAATCTACATCAATAATCTACATTAGTAATCTACATCAGTAATCTACATTAGTAATCTACATCAGTAATCTACATTAGTAATCTACATCAGTAACCTATATTAGTAATCTACATCAGTAATCTACATCAGTTACCTACATCAGTAACCTACATCAGTAATCTACATTAGTAATCTACATCAGTTATCTACATCAATAATCTACATCAATAATCTACATCAGTAACCTACATCAGTAATCTACATCAGTAATCTACATCAATAATCTACATCAGTATTCTACATCAATAATCTACATCAGTAACCTACATTAGTAATCTACATTAGTAATCTACATCAATAATCTACATTAGTAATCTACATCAGTGATCTACATCAGTAATCTACATCAGTAATCTACATCAGTAATCTACATCAGTAACCTATATTAGTAATCTACATCAGTAATCTACATAAGTAATCTACATCAGTAATCTACATCAATAACCTACATCAGTAATCTACATCAGTAACCTACATCAGTAATCTACATCAGTAACCTACATCAGTAATCTACATTAGTAATCTACATCAATAATAAACGTCAATTATCTACATCAGTAACCTACATCAGTAACCTACATCAGTAATCTACATTAGTAATCTACATCAGTGATCTACATCAGTAACCTATATTAGTAATCTACATCAATTATCTACATCAGTTACATACATCAGTAACCTACATCAGTAATCTACATTAGTAATCTACATTAGTAATCTACATTAGTAATCTACATCAGTAATAAACATCAATTATCTACATCAGTTACCTACATCAGTAATCTACATCATAATCTACATCAGTAATCTACATCAATAATCTACATCAGTAATCTACATCAGTAATCTACATCAATAATCTACATCAGTAATCTACATCAATAATCTACATCAATAATCTACATCAGTAATCTACATCAATAATCTACATCAGTAACCTACATCAGTAACCTACATCAGTAATCTACATCAATAATCTACATTAGTAATCTACATCAGTAATCTACATCAATAATCTACATCAGTAATCTACATCAGTAATCTACATCAGTAACCTACATTAGTGATATTCATCATTAATCTACCCCAGTAACCTACATTAGTTATATATATCAATAATATACATCAGTAATCTGCATTGGTAGTCTAGAGTCCTTATCACTAACAACGCGGCTGAGAAACATTGTTTTGCATTACAGTCATTTACCGAATGTGATGGGAACTCAATAGCTACATGTAGATTTGCACGTTTTGTCCAATATTGCCATCGGCTTTTGATCTTCTTCGCTTTTCATTTTTGTATGTACTTATATACCTTTTTTTCTCTCTTATACTATTTTTTAAATATTGTTATGATAATACCCGTTTTGATCAATAGATGCTCGCTTGGTTTGTGTTTACATGTCTTAAAGGAATATCATCTTTGTACATACAAGCATATCAACGTTATCTTTTCAAAATCTATTCCAATGTTCCTGTTGATATCAGTGATCGGGTCAATATTGATATCAGTGATCGGGTCAATATTGATATAAGTGATCGGTTCAATATTGATATAAGTGATCGGGTAAATATTGATATCAGTGATCGGGCAAATATTGATATCAGTGATCGGGTCAATATTGATATTACTGATCGGGTCAATATTGATATTACTGATCGGGTCAATATTGATACCAGTGATCGGGTCAATATTGATATCAGTGATCGGGTCAATATTGATATCAGTGATCGGGTCAATATTGATATCAGTGATTGGGTCAATATTGATATCAGTGATCGGGTCAATATTGATATCAGTGATCGGGTCAATATTGATATCAGTGATCGGGTCAATATTGATATCAGTGATTGGGTCAATATTGATATCAGTGATCGGGTCAATATTGATATCAGTGATCGGGTCAATATTGATATCAGTGATCGGGTCAATATTGATATCAGTGATCGGGTCAATATTGATATCAGTGATCGGGTCAATATTGATATCAGTGATCGGGTCAATATTGATATCAGTGATCGGATCAATATTGATATTACTGATCGGGTCAATATTGATATCAGTGATTGGGTAAATATTGATATCAGTGATCGGATCAATATTGATATCAGTGATCGGATCAATATTGATATAAGTGATCGGTTCAATATTGATATCAGTGATCGGGTAAATATTGATATCAGTGATCGGGCAAATATTGATATCAGTGATCGGGTCAATATTGATATCAGTGATCGGGTCAATATTGATATTACTGATCGGGTCAATATTGATATCAGTGATCGGGTCAATATTGATATCAGTGATCGGGTCAATATTGATATCAGTGATCGGGTCAATATTGATATTACTGATCGGGTCAATATTGATATTACTGATCGGGTCAATATTGATATCAGTGATCGGGTCAATATTGATATCAGTGATCGGGTCAATATTGATATCAGTGATCGGGTCAATATTGATATAAGTGATCGGGTCAATATTGATATCAGTGATCGGATCAATATTGATATCAGTGATCGGGTCAATATTGATATCAGTGATTGGGTCAATATTGATATCAGTGATTGGGTAAATATTGATATTAGTGAGCGGGTCAATATTGATATCAGTGATCGGGTCAATATTGATATCAGTGATCGGGTCAATATTGATATGAGTTATCGAAATAACATTAATATTAGTGATATGAGTGGTGACTATTGTTATGAGGGGATGGTGACTTATTGATACCTGTTAAGGTTTTTATTGTGGATTATATTTTCGCTGTTAATAGTTTGATGGTGGTATATTTTATCACTTTTAAGCGTTTTATGGTGGATAGAAAGGTGAATATGTTCAACTTATGGACAAGTGTCTATGCTAAAGCTTCCCGAAATGAAGTATACACATTTTAGGGCAGATGGTGTATAGATAAGAGGTTAAACACTAAATTACTAGAAACCACTGTTGTCACACTCTGTGTAATTGTGTCTGGGACTAACAGACCCTCGCGATATGGACGAATGTTTACACCGGGCGACAGAATATGTTCTGCTGCGCTTGCAATGCAATATAAACAATATAAAGAGTGTTGTGATAATGCGCCACATAGATTATAGATATAGTACCAGTATTTCTCCTCTGTGTAACGTTAATCTACAGTCAAACATTGAATATTTACTCTGTCAGTTAATTTAAATTATTTTTTAAGATAAAACTTTTTTCTTTGCCGTTTATCTAGGATTACTGTGTTTATAAACTATTAGTCTCACCTTAAGATAAAGCTTTCCTTTGGCGTTTATTTAGGTTTACTGTGTTTATAAACTATTTGTCTCACTTTTAAGATAAAGCTTTCCTTTGCCGTTTATTTAGGATTACTGTAGTTATAAACTATTAGTCTCATTTTAAGATAAAGCTTTCCTTTGGCGTTTTTTTAGGATTACTGTGTTTATAAACTATTAGTCTCACTTTAAGATAAAGCTTTCCTTTGCCGTTTTTTTTAGGATTACTGTAGTTATAAACTATTAGTCCCACTTTAAGATAAAGCTTTCCTTTGCCGTTTTTTTAGGATTACTGTGTTTATAAACTATTAGTCTCACTTTAAGATAAAGCTTTCCTTTGCCGTTATTTTAGGATTACTGTAGTTATAAACTATTAGTCCCACTTTAAGATAAAGCTTTCCTTTGCCGTTTTTTTAGGATTACTGTGTTTATAAACTATAAGTCTCACTTTAAGATAAAGCTTTCCTTTGCCGTTTTTTTAGGATTACTGTGTTTATAAACTATTAGTCTCACCTTTAAGATAAAGCTTTCCTTTGCCGTTTTTTTAGGATTACTGTAGTTATAAACTATTAGTCTCACTTTAAGGTAAAGCTTTCCTTTGCCGTTTTTTTTAGGATTACTGTAGTTATAAACTATTAGTCTCACTTTGAGATAAAGCTGTCCTTTGCCGTTTTTTAGGATTACTGTGTTTATAAACTATTAGTCTCACTTTAAGGTAAAGCTTTCCTTTGCCGTTTTTTAGGATTACTGTAGTTATAAACTATTAGTCTCACTTTAAGGTAAAGCTTTCCTTTGCCGTTTTTTTAGGATTACTGTAGTTATAAACTATTAGTCTCACTTTAAGGTAAAGCTTTCCTTTGCCGTCTTTTTAGGATTACTGTGTTTATAAACTATTTGTCTCACTTTAAGGTAAAGCTTTCCTTTGCCGTTTTTTTAGGATTACTGTTGTTATAAACTATTTATTTAGGATTACTGTAGTTATAAACTATTTATTTAGGATTACTGTAGTTATAAACTATTTATTTAGGATTACTGTAGTTATAAACTATTTATTTAGGATTACTGTAGTTATAAACTATTAGTCTCACTTTAAGATAAAGCTTTCCTTTGCCGTTTTTCTAGGATTACTGTGTTTATAAACTATTAGTCTCACTTTTAAGGTAAAGCTTTCCTTTGCCGTTTTTTTAGGATTACTGTTGTTATAAACTATTTATTTAGGATTACTGTAGTTATAAACTATTAGTCTCACTTTTAAGATAAAGCTTTCCTTTGCCGTTTATTTAGGATTACTGTGTTTATAAACTATTAGTCTCACTTTTAAGGTAAAGCTTTCCTTTGCCGTTTTTTTTAGGATTACTGTAGTTATAAACTATTTATTTAGGATTACTGTAGTTATAAACTATTTATTTAGGATTACTGTAGTTATAAACTATTAGTCTCACTTTAAGATAAAGCTTTCCTTTGCCGTTTTTTTAGGATTACTGTGTTTATAAACTATTAGTCTCACTTTAAGGTAAAGCATCCCTTTGCCGTTTATTTAGGATTACTGTAGTTATAAACTATTTATTTAGGATTACTGTAGTTATAAACTATTTATTTAGGATTACTGTAGTTATAAACTATTTATTTAGGATTACTGTAGTTATAAACTATTTGTCTCATTTCAGGTACTACTCCTACTGGCAACCATGGACTCGCCTCCCAAACAAACAATGTTACCGCCAGGCCTGTCACTCCGACAAAGACTGTTGTCGGCATCACAATATCTGTGACAAAAGTGCCAAGATATGCTATGACTGTTGGTATGGTTACCCGTGTCGGACATCCCGCGACTGTTGTGAAAGGTGGCCTCGCTGCAGCTCCAGAGGAAGAATGTGTACAAGTTAAAATGCACAGACAAGCATGACGTCATTAAATCCTCGCTCATGAAAATAAATCCATACGACGCATTTTCTATTTTTGCTATGCCTTTTTTGTGTCGAGGAATGCAATTCTTCTCATCTCAACATGTCCCTGTTTTTGACCCCACTGATAATACAGAGTATATAACCTCTGAATCAATCTAAACTGACTTCCGATTATATTAATCCAATAGTCCATTGTGTAATATTTGTGGGTTTTTTTCATTAAATATTTTGATTTGAATAAAGAAGGTCGTGAGCTTTGTTATTTGTATACCTTGTGTCATAGGACAGTTGTTGACGGTACCACTAAGAATAACCTGTGTAGATTTATATATCTTGTATATTGACGATTTCCTGGAGGTTATCTTACTGTTTCTATATTAATTTCGTATCTTAAAGGAAACCCGTTTGAATGCAAATTCTACCACATTTAAAATACAAAATAATATTGCAGAGAAACAACAAATAATTCCGCAATTATGATCCCGATAACACGAGGAAAACATACGAGGAAGACATAACGAAAGGGCGACCCTTAAATAATCACAATGAGAGTAAGACCAGGTAGTTCGAAAGGGTAACCGTCTTTCGCTTCCACGTCAATACAGGGTTGGGGCCTTTTCTCAAGAGAAACTACGCATACCAACAAGCATTGACAGGTCTGACATTATATCGCGGTATACCAACAAACATCGACAGGTCTGACATCATATCGCGGTATATCAACAAACATCGACAGGTCTGACATCATATCGCGGTATATCAACAAACACCGACAGGTCTGACATCATATCGCGGTGTACCAACAAACATCGACAGGTCTGACATCATATCGCGGTATACCAACAAACACCGACAGGTCTGACATCATATCGCGGTATACTAACAAACATCGACAGGTCTGACATCAATTCGCGGTATATCAACAAACATCGACAGGTCTGACATCATATCGCGGTATATCAACAAACATCGACAGGTCTGACATCATATCGCGGTATACCAACAAACATCGACAGGTCTGACATCATATCACGGTATATCAACAAACATCGACAGGTCTGACATCATATCGCGGTATATCAACAAACATCGACAGGTCTGACATCATATCGCGGTATATCATCAAACATCGACAGGTCTGACATTATATCGCGGTATACCAACAAACATCGACAGGTCTGACATTATATCGCGGTATATCAACAAACATCGACAGGTCTGACATCATATCGCGGTATATCAACAAACATCGACAGGTCTGACATCATATCACGGTATATCAACAAACATCGACAGGTCTGACATCATATCGCGGTATATCAACAAACATCGACAGGTCTGACATCATATCGCGGTATATCAACAAACATCGACAGGTCTGACATTATATCGTGGTATACCGACAAACATCGACAGGTCTGATATTATATCGCGGTATATCAACACACATTGACAGGTCTGACATCATTTAAGCATTGAACTGTTACCAAATGGTAGTATACAGTCGATATGAATACAATTTGGGTGACAGATAAATATTTCATGTCGCCCTAACATACAGTCGATATGAATACAATTTGGGTGACAGATAAATAGAATGTCGCCCGTTAGGGCGACATGAAATATTTATCTGTCACCCAAATTGTATTCATATCGACTGTATACTACCATTTGGTAACAGTTCAATGCTTATATTTACATTCATAAAGATTTTTTTATTTCCTGTAGGTTATGACGCGTTTAAATTTGCCGCTTACCCTATCACTGACGTCATCAAGTTCAAATACCGGAACAGCGAAATTTCCAGAAGAAATGATCTAGTCCCTCATGACGTTATTAATAGTAAACACATAAAGTGGTTTTTGCACAAATTTGGCTTCATTTTATATTTCATATACGTGTGTAGGTATCGTCAAATTGTTCATAATTACATAATGTCTGATTGTTTAAAATCGAAACCGTTTTTATGCGCAATGATGTACGATTAACATTTAGAAGTGATGCGGCGTTGAACGGGCATTGCACAGGACAGACTCGATTCCTCGGAAACACATATGTTTCTGGTATTGACTGGATTTACGTTATTTTCAGAAGAGTAACAGCTCTTAATTCTTAATGAAAGTTGTCTTGATAGTAGGTGAAAACGATTCCAAGGATATTTCTTTCGAAACAGATTCCAGTCTAACCGATCACATCAGTGTCGCTAACTTAGCAGACGATTTTCAACTTCACAGGGGCTCGATTTTGTAAGGTAGGCCTTTGCTATCAGTGAATAATCACAAAACTAAAATCCAGTAGGCATATACATACACAACCGGAAACTATGTCGATACTCCCGATTTTTTTTTACAATTTTTTTTTTTTATAAATGCTTGACTTTTAATGTTGTCGTGTCTTTCATTTCTGGAAATTTGGCAACGAGCCCCTGTGAGTGTGACGACATTGACAATTTGATAATTTCGTATAGATCAAGAATGGCGCTTATAGTAATTTCGTGTTGACTACATTTTTAGTATTATAAAATTATACTCTCATAACTTGTGACATTGCTTTATTTTTTGTTGTGGCTTCTGTTAATAAATGCTTTCTAGCATTCGGAAGATCTCTAGGCCGAAAGTAACTGGCGGCCATTGTTAAACCTACAACACCTGGAGCTGTAATATTCCTCCACTGACCGAATCACTGTAAATTGTAGTATACACTCTCATGAATACAATTTGGTTTACTAACGACATATAGACAAATGCAACACAGAATGTAAATATATCGCGGTATACCAACAAACATCGACAGGTCTGACATTATATCGCGCAAGGAAATAGAAAATATCCAAATGAGATGATGATGTTGACCGTAAACCGTTCCCAAGGTAGATACTATAGATACTAGCTCCTGTTTAAATGTCTGAACCTGATTCTCGTGATAGATTGCTTCGTATACATACTAGTGTATTCCATATTGATGGATTTCGATTAATTTCCCCATTAATATCAATAAACGTACATGTGTTGTCCTGTCACTCCAATAAAGAAAGCCGTACATGTACATGTATATTGACTTTCATCCTAGTCGGTTTGATGAATCAACTTTTGCCCTTTTTACCCTTGAAATCGAGAGTAAAATAAACAAAATACCGTCATACATCTGGGTCTTGTTTTCAAGGAGTACAAATGTCCTCACCATTAAAAAAGAGGGAGTACAGATGTCCTCACCATTAAACAAGAGGGAGTACAAATGTCCTCACCATTAAAAAAGAGGGAGTACAAATGTCCTCACCATTAAAAATGAGGGAGTACAAATGTCCTCACCATTAAAAATGAGGGAGTACAAATGTCCTCACCATTAAAAATGAGCGAGTACACTTGTCCTCACCATTAAACACGAAATGTCTTTTAAAAAGATAAACGTCATAGTTTTAATGCTGATGGTTATAATGTAAAACTGATGGTGAAATAAATAAACGAACAAATGCGTTTCAGTACGGATAACAAAATTATACCAGTTTGAATCATTTTTGGTGATAATAAGACAGAATTTGAATGAGGAATATAATTTTATTAATTTGTCATTTGGAAAGGTACATCGACTTATTCAGCTTGCATTCAGTCTTAACTTTGGTTCGTTTTTAACTGCATACCTGCATTTTGCATTTACCGCTACATTGACCAATCACATACTTCATCTTGACCAGTAACGCCACCTGTCCCGTCACACCGGGGCCAAAAGAATATTATGCGGCTATGCCGAAAACGATGGAGTACAAATGTCCTCATCGTTATAATAAACGAAGGAGGAAATGTCTTCAGCTTCAAAATTAACGGAGATGAAATGTCCTCGCCATTAGAATAGACAGGAGCGCAATTGTCCTCACTATTAAAATAGGCGGAGATGAAAAAAAAATCTTACTCAGTAAAACAGACGGAAAAGAAATTGTTTTTATTAATTTATTTTTCCTGTCGGCAATATCAAATACGGTATAGATCTATATACATATTATCGTTTTTATGTTTAAAATTCAAAAATACACACTATTATCCATCAATGCCGGAAACAAGACAGAGTTATTGAACGACAAATGTATCGTTCGTTTCGAATTCGATTGTCAAACTTTAACAGAAAAACCTTATTATGTCAACGGGATCCATCTTCAACGATATCTAGTGAAAAGATAGCACACAACCAATAACAGACTAAAACGGAAATCGAAGGAGAGTGATGTCCCCTTGTTGGGGCTATGTGACGTGAATGGCGGATGAGTAGATGACACATAATCTGTGCATCCTCCAACAGATGTGCTAAATGTCGCCTGGCCGGACGGTCCGAGACGACATACGTAGTTCATCACCCGACTGTTTATCAGAAAAGACATCTCGAGTTCCTCGTAAGGCTCCCCCATCACCACGACATCCACAGTTGTCTCCCCTCGTACCACCAGGTTCACGCGCTGGGGAGACATCGGTACCCACTTATTGATCTCGCCCAGTACACCGATATTAGTCCCATTCCTTAAAAAAAAATCATATTGCCACTGACAATGATCTTTGTCGAGAACACCAATAGAAAATTGCTTTTCTTTTTTTTTTTCATAATGTGACAATTTCAAGTGACGCCAATTCTCTACATCATGCTTACGTTGCTATTTGCAATGATCAAATTAATCACTAAACAATAGAAACATTTTTATTAACACATCAAATGTTAAGTGTTAATAGAGATGACAAAAAAAACTGCCGGAAGAGAACTGTAATATTGAATATGGATCAAACTTACATATAGAAGACAGTGGAGAAGTAATAAAGACAGAAAGTGTCGTCCGAACAGCCTGTCAGATGGAGTGGGTTGTTGTCGTCAAACTTAGAGATGTTATACACGTCGGTGTAGGAGAACACTACTCCAGATGATATCTGTCCAATAAAACACAGTCTTTGCTACAAACGATTATCTTTCACGTGCAAAATACATAAAACGAAACTTTATAAACATTTCTTTCCCGTTTACTTCGCTCTAGGTTGTTTAGGGGGCCGGGGGGATTCTACCCAAGGTATTTTGTATATTGTAGATCAAACTCTTGTAAAACATAAACAATGCGTAATGAATCACTATATATGGTTTGGGTAGCCGAACATAATGCATTAAAATTCAACACTATCAATTCCAATACTCGACAGTGTCCCCAAAGAGACTCAGAATACCCTGCATACATAAAAACTATTATATTCAAAGACTTTTTCAGAGGAATTTGAGGCTAAAAAGTAAAGATTTAGGAAAAAAATCGGAACGAAGATTTAATACATGTATATAGATAGACAAGATTCTGAGCATGATTCCGCATGATAATTAATACCATTTGGCCGAACTTTTGATAGGATTTGAAGACAGAACACTTCAGATTTATATTAATTGAATTATAATTAGAATTATAAACAAAGAGACAACAGAGATATCGTTAATATGATAACTTATATATGTGACAGGAATCTAAACCAATACAAAAATATATTGCCCATGTTGTTATAACCAATCGTCTTATATTTCAAGTGAGTTATATGACATACCTACAGAAGCCAGTTAGGGTCACAGTGAAAAAATATATTATGTCGTAATAACGACTTAGTATCTCGTAATAACGACTTAGTATCTCATAATAACGACATAGTATCTCGTAATAACGACTTAGTATCTCGTAATAACGACTTAGTTATGTCGTAATAACGACTTAATATCTCGTAATAACGACATAGCTAAGTCGTTATTACGAGATACTAAGTCGTTATTACGAGATATTAAGTCGTTATTACGACATAGCTAAGTCGTTATTACGAGATACTATGTCGTTATTACGAGATACTAAGTCGTTATTACGAGATGCTAAGTCGTTATATCGACATAATATATTTTTTCGCTGTGACCCTAACTGGCTTCCGTACATACCCCAGTGTCACAACAATACACCAGTATATTTACATTTGCTCCGCATTTCCCCATTGACACACTGCTAAGAGGCAGTTGCCACCATACGCCTATAACACCCATTGCCTCAGGCTATAACATCCAGTGGGTCATGTGACATTAAAAAAGGCGGGATTTTTTTTATGTTGGTTTATTTTTTTCTAAGTTGACGAAAATGTTAAGACAGTGTAAATATAAGTATTGAACAGTGGTTTTAATGTTGTTATAGTCGATATGGCAGCAAGATGTATGGTGGGCAAATGTAGCATGGTAACCCTAACGTGTTCCCATGCCATTTGCCCACCATGCATCTTGCTGCCATATCGACTATAACAACTTTAAAACCATTGTTTATTGCTTAAATAACCCACATCTCCCACTGTAAAATGTCGGGTATACAGAAAGCTAAAGTACATTTGTTTTGCGAAGAGTTATTGGAGAAAATGAATACGTTATGTTACCTCCGATGGAAATCCTGTCTGATTGGGATAGACAATGTAGTCTGACGTCATGTTGGCGGCAAACAAGATACCAAAGTACGTAAAGGGAGACTGGTTTTGTTGTTTGATCTTGGAGTATGTTGTCCATACCTCCCCGATAGGTCCGACAGTGTTTGGGAAAGCTCTCTAAAACATGATAAAATATTACAATATACAAAATAGTTGTTCATGTTACTTAAAACAAAAACAAGGACGTATACGTATAGTTAATGTACATAAAGCCGAGGCTCTGTCACACGTTAGGTCAACGACACTTCCATATATCCTTGTGTTAAAACACATGACATGCAATAATTGGTGTACAAGCTACGTGAACGAGTTGATTTAATCACATTTATTTTGGTCATATTGATTTTCACGTCTAACAGAGATATACATTTTATAAGGCCCACAATGTCTCCTGATAAAATACCTTGATTAACTGTCGATCGATGGCCTTTGCAGGTTGAGATGGCTTCAAAATTAAACCGCCGTCATTGCAGCATCTGACAACATTGATGTTTATAAACATGCAACAATATCTATTTTTGTCAAACGTCTATTATGAAAACAACACAGACTTATATTCTCAGAGTATTTTGCCTTTTGGCAAGTATTAGAAAAACTGAAACTAATAACAAAATTATTACTGTTTTTGTGAAACACTGACAGATTTTGTAAGCATTAAACGATTACTGGTATTTTCGTTCGGAGATAGACGAGTATTCATGGAACCTCGTTTTAACCCACCGAGGAAAATGTAAATATTTTTCATGTTGAGTCAGCGAGCACCACCTGTCGCAATTATAGTTTCAAAATTTTAAACTGAGATACACTTTAAACATATAATGAAGATGCCATTGACTTATATAGTGTCGTAATAGCACAATAAAAAAGTCCTTGTTCTTCTTACGAATAATTATTTAATTGGTGTAGATTATCAATCAGTAGAAAAGTAGGAATTCCTACATGATATACCTCAACAGATCTTCTCTGTTAGTGGCGTTGAGTTTATCTCCCGGTCCGACCGGCCCAGTGCTCAGTGTGGACACGAGTGACTGGAGGGCTGGGTATGGCTCAGTTATATCTGTAAAATCAGGGTATAATGTCTGTAATGTCAGGGTATAATGTCTGTAATGTCAGGGTATAATGTCTGTGATGTCAGGGTATAATGTCTGTGATGTCAGGGTATAATGTCTGTAATGTCAGGGTATAATGTCGGTAATGTCAGGGTAAAATGTCTGTAATGTCAGGGTATAATGTCTGTGATGTCAGGGTATAATGTCAGTAATGTCAGGGTATAATGTCAGTAATGTCAGGGTAAAATGTCTGTAATGTCAGGGTATAATGTCTGTGATGTCAGGGTAAAATGTCTTTAATGTCAGGGTATAATGTCTGTGATGTCAGGGTATAATGTCTGTGATGTCAGGGTATAATGTCAGTAATGTCAGGGTATAATGTCAGTAATGTCAGGGTAAAATGTCTGTAATGTCAGGGTATAATGTCTGTAATGTCAGGGTATAATGTCTGTAATGTCAGAGTATAATGTCTGTAATGTCACGGTATAATGTCTGTATTGTCAGGGTATAATGTCTATAATGTCAGGGAATAATGTCTGTGATGTCAGGGTATAATGTCTGTAATGTCAGGGTATAATGTCTTTAATGTCAGGGTATAATGTCTGTAATGTCAGGTTATAATGTCTATAGTGTCAGGGTATAATGTCTGTAATGTCAGGGTATACTGTCTGTAATGTCAGGGTGTAATGTCTTTAATGTCAGGGTATAATGTCTGTAATGTCAGGTTATAATGTCTATAGTGTCAGGGTATAATGTCTGTAATGTCAGGGTATACTGTCTGTAATGTCAGGGTGTAATGTCTGTAATGTCAGGGTATAATGTCTATAGTGTCAGGGTATAATGTCTGTAATGTCAGGGTATAATGTCTGTAATGTCAGGGTATAATGTCTGTAATGTCAGGGTATAATGTCTATAATGTCAGGGTATAATGTCTATAATGTCCGGATATAATGTCTGTAATGTCAGGGTATAATGTTTGTGATGTCAGAGTATAATGTCAGGGTATAATGTCTGTAATGTCTGGGTATAATGTCTGTAATGTCAGGGTATAATGTCTGTAATGTCCGGATATAATGTCTGTAATGTCAGGGTATAATGTTTGTGATGTCAGAGTATAATGTCAGGGTATAATGTCTGTAATGTCAGGGTATAATGTCTGTAATGTCAGGGTATAATGTCTGTAATGTCAGGGTATAATGTCTGTAATGTCAGGGTATAATGTCTGTGATGTCAGGGTATAATGTCTGTGATGTCAGGGTATAATGTATGTAATGTCAGGGTATAATGTCTGTAATGTCAGGGTATAATGTATGTAATGTCAGGGTATAATGTATCTAATGTCAGGGTATAATGTCTGTAATGTCAGGGTATAATGTCTGTAATGTCAGTGTATAATGTCTGTTATGTCAGGATATAATGTCTAATGTCAGGGTATAATGTCGGTAATGTCAGGTTATAATGTCTGTAATGTCAGGATATAATGTCTGTAATGTCAGGGTATAATGTCGGTAATGTCAGGGTTTAATGTCTGTATAATCAGGGTATAATGTCTGTAATGTCAGGTTATAATGTCTGTAATGTCAGGGTATACTGTCTGTAATGTCAGGGTATAATGTCTGTAATGTCAGGTATAATGTCTGTAATGTCAGGGTATAATGTCTGTAATGTCAGGGTATAATGTCTGTAATGTCAGGGTATAATGTCTGTAATGTCAGGGTATAATGTCTGTAATGTCAGGGTATAATGTATCTAATGTCAGGTATAATGTATCTAATGTCAGGTATAATGACTGTAATGTCAGGGTATAATGTCTTTAATGTCAGGGTATAATGACTGTAATGTCAGGGTATAATGTCTGTAATGTCAGGGTATAATGTCTGTAATGTCTGGGTATACTGTCTGTAATATCAGGGTATAATGTCTGTAATGTCAGGGTATAATGTCTGTAATGTCAGGGTATAATGTCGGTAAAGTCAGGGTATGATATCTGTAATGTCAGGGTATAAAGTCTGTAATGTCAGGGTATAATGTCTGTAATGTCAGGGTATAATGACTTATGTCAGGGTATAATGTCTGTAATGTCAGGGTATAATGTCTGTAATGTCAGGGTATAATGTCTGTAATGTCAGGGTGTAATGTCTGTAATGTCAGGGTATAATGTCTGTAATGTCAGGGTATACTGTCTGTAATGTCAGGGTGTAATGTCTGTAATGTCAGGGTATAATGTCTGTAATGTCAGGGTATACTGTCTGTAATGTCAGGGTATAATGTCAGTAATGTCAGGGTAAAATGTCTGTAATGTCAGGGTATAATGTCTGTGATGTCAGGGTATAATGTCTGTAATGTCAGGGTATAATGTCGGTAATGTCAGGGTAAAATGTCTGTAATGTCAGGGTATAATGTCTGTGATGTCAGGGTATAATGTCAGTAATGTCAGGGTATAATGTCAGTAATGTCAGGGTAAAATGTCTGTAATGTCAGGGTATAATGTCTGTGATGTCAGGGTAAAATGTCTGTAATGTCAGGGTATAATGTCTGTGATGTCAGGGTATAATGTCTGTGATGTCAGGGTATAATGTCAGTAATGTCAGGGTATAATGTCAGTAATGTCAGGGTAAAATGTCTGTAATGTCAGGGTATAATGTCTGTGATGTCAGGGTAAAATGTCTGTAATGTCAGGGTATAATGTCTGTGATGTCAGGGTATAATGTCTGTAGTGTCAGGGTATAATGTCTCTAATGTCAGGGTATAATGTCAGTAATGTCAGGGTAAAATGTCTGTAATGTCAGGGTATAATATCTGTAATGTCAGGGTATAATGTCTGTAATGTCAGGGTATAATATCTGTAATGTCAGGGTATAATGACTTATGTCAGGGTATATATCTGTAATGTCAAGGTATAATGACTTATGTCAGGGTATAATGACTTATGTCAGGGTATAATGACTTATGTCAGGGTATAATGTCGGTAAAGTCCGTGTATGATTTATGACATCAATTGGAAAAAATCAACACAGAAAGATCTGAGGTGTCGAGTTAACAATAAGGGTATGTTAAAGATGAAGACTTCATACAAACAACATGAGTGTGACAATAATAACCGGATCTTTGATAAGTCCATGACTTTGTATATCTTTGATAAGACCATGACTTTGTATATGTTTGATAAGTCCATGGCTTTGTATATCTTTGATTAGTCCATGACTTTGTATATCTTTGATAAGTCCATGACTTTGTATATCTTTGATTGGTCGAAATGTTAAAATATCGGAATAGACAAAGTATGTAAAAAATACTTGTTGACTTCAATTTTTATTCTCAACGATATGCTCCCAACACCAATGTAACATATAAAGTTTTTTTTCAAATCTTTGACAAGCTTCATCTGAAATCTAAACTGATTTTTAATAAGCAATGTGTCCTTATAACGATTTACTATTTTGAGCTAGTTTAGACGTGCTAGTCGTGTTTTATATCTGGGTTTCCGGATCCTATGTTGAGCTAGTTTAGACGTGCTAGTCGTGTTTTATATCTGGGTTTTCGGATCCTATGTTGAGCTAGTTTAGACGTTTCCGGATCCTATGTTGATCTAGGTTAGACGTGCTTGTCGTGTTTTATATCTGAGTTTCCGGATCCTGTGTTGAGCTAGTTTAGACGTTTCCGGGTCCTATGTTGAGCTAGTTTAGACGTGCTAGTCGTGTTTTATATCAGCGTTTCCGGATCCTATGTTGAGCTAGTTTAGACGTGCTTGTCGTGTTTTATATCTGGGTTTCCGGATCCTATGTTGAGCTAGTTTAGACGTGATAGTCGTGTTTTATATCAGCGTTTCCGGATCCTATGTTGAGCTAGTTTAGACGTGCTTGTCGTGTTTTATATCTGGGTTTCCGGATCCTATGTTGAGCTAGTTTAGACGTGCTAGTCGTGTTTTATATCTGGGTTTCCGGATCCTATGTTGAGCTAGTTTAGACGTGCTAGTCGTGGTTTATATCTGGGATTCCGGATCCTATGTTGAGCTAGTTTAGATGTGCTAGTCGTGTTTTATATTTGGGTTTCCGAATCCTATGTTGAGCTAGTTTAGACGTGCTTGTCGTGTTTTATATCTGGGTTTCCGGATCCTATGTTGAGCTAGTTTAGATGTGCTAGTCGTGTTTTATATCTGGGATTCCGGATCCTATGTTGAGCTAGTTTAGACGTGCTTGTCGTGTTTTATATCTGGGTTTCCGGATCTTATGTTGAGCTAGTTTAGACGTGCTTGTCGTGTTTTATATCTGGGTTTCCGGATCTTATGTTGAGCTAGTTTAGACGTGCTAGTCGTGTTTTATATCTGGGATTCCGGATCCTATGTTGAGCTAGTTTAGATGTGCTAGTCGTGTTTTATATTTGGGTTTCCGAATCCTATGTTGAGCTAGTTTAGACGTGCTAGTCGTGTTTTATATCTGGGTTTCCGGATCCTATGTTGAGCTAGTTTAGACGTGCTTGTCGTGTTTTATATCTGGGTTTCCGGATCCTATGTTGAGCTAGTTTAGACGTGCTAGTCGTGTTTTATATCTGGGTTTCCGGATCCTATGTTGAGCTAGTTTAGACGTGCTAGTCGTGGTTTATATCTGAGTTTCCGGATCCTATGTTGAGCTAGTTTAGACGTGATAGTCGTGTTTTATATCTGGGTTTCCGGATCCTATGTTGAGCTAGTTTAGACGTGATAGTCGTGTTTTATATCTGGGTTTCCGGATCATATGTTGAGCTAGTTAAGACGTGCTAGTCGTGTTTTATATTGGGTTTCCGGATCCTATGTTGAGCTAGTTTAGACGTGCTAGTCGTGTTTTATATCTGGGTTTCCGGATCCTATGTTGAGCTAGTTTAGACGTGCTAGTCGTGTTTTATATCTGGGTTTCCGGATCCTATGTTGAGCTAGTTTAGACGTGCTAGTCGTGTTTTATATCTGGGTTTCCGGATCCTATGTTGAGCTAGTTTAGACGTGCTAGTCGTGTTTTATATCTGGGTTTCCGGATCCTATGTTGAGCTAGTTTAGACGTGATAGTCGTGTTTTATATCTGGGTTTCCGGATCATATGTTGAGCTAGTTAAGACGTGCTAGTCGTGTTTTATATTTGGGTTTCCGGATCCTATGTTGAGCTAGTTTAGACGTGATAGTCGTGTTTTATATCTGGGTTTCCGGATCATATGTTGAGCTAGTTAAGACGTGCTAGTCGTGTTTTATATTTGGGTTTCCGGATCCTATGTTGAGCTAGTTTAGACGTGCTAGTCGTGTTTTATATCTGGGTTTCCGGATCCTATGTTGAGCTAGTTTAGACGTGCTAGTCGTGCTTTATATCTGGGTTTCCGGATCCTATGTTGAGCTAGTTTAGACGTGCTAGTCGTGTTTTATATCTGGGTTTCCGGATCCTATGTTGAGCTAGTTTAGACGTGCTTGTCGTGTTTTATATCTGGGTTTCCGGATCCTTTGTTGAGCTAGTTTAGACGTGCTAGTCGTGTTTTATATCTGGGTTTCCGGATCCTATGTTGAGCTAGTTTAGACGTGCTAGTCGTGTTTTATATCTGGGTTTCCGGATCCTATGTTGAGCTAGTTTAGACGTGCTAGTCGTGTTTTATATCTGGGTTTCCGGATCATATGTTGAGCTAGTTTAGACGTGCTAGTCGTGCTTTATATCTGGGTTTCCGGATCAGTAGGTAGAACATTTATATGATGCCAAAGTCAGTGATGCTGTAGTAGTGAAGACATATCATCGATAGCAGAGTTGAAAGGTTTTGACAAATGAAACTTGAATGACATCAAAAACACTTGAAGTTATTTAAAGTGTTTGTTTTACTTAAATGTCAAGTTTTCCAAAAAATCAATACTTGAAACTAAAAGTAACCATGTGGAGGGTGTATCGTTACAACACATTACAAAATAACGTGTCCCCAGAGACAATCTCTGGCACTGTCGGGGTACACTAGATATGTCTTCGTATTGTGTCTCCCTATTTTCTGTCTTTGTATTGTGTCTCCCTAGTTTCTGTCTCTGTATTGTGTCTCCCTAGCTTATGTCTTTGTATTGTGTCTCCCTAGTTTTTGTCTTTGGTTTGTGTCTTCCTAGTTTCTGTCTTTATATTGTGTCTTCCTTGTTTCTGTTTTTTTGTGTGTCTCCCTAGTTTCTGTCTTTGTATCGTGTCTCCCTAGTTTATGTCTTTGTTTTGTGTCTCCCTAGTTTCTGTCTTTGTATTGTGTCTCCCTAGTTTCCGTCTTTGTTTTGTGTCTCCCTAGTTTCTGTCTTCGTATTGTGTCTCCCTAGTTTCTGTCTTTGGTTTGTGTCTTCCTAGTTTCTGTCTTTGCTTTGTGTCTCCCTAGTTTCTGTCTTTGTGTTGTGTCTCCCTAGTTTCCCTTTTTGTTTTGTGTCTCCCTAGTTTCTGTCTTTGTATTGTGTCTCCATAGTTTCTGTCTTTGTATTGTGTCTCCCTAGTTTCCGTCTTTGTTTTGTGTCTCCCTAGTTGCTGTCTTTGTATTTTGTCTCCCTAGTTTCTGTCTTTGGTTTGTGTCTTCCTAGTTTCTGTCTTTGATTTGTGTCTCCCTAGTTTCAGTCTTTGTTTTGTGTCTCCCTAGTTTCTGACTCCATAGTTTCTGGCTTTGTATCGTGTCTCCCTAGTTTATGTCTTTGTATTTTCTCCCTTGTTTCTGTCTTTGTAATGTGACTACCTAGTTTCTGTCTCCTTGTTTCTGTCTTTGTATGGTGTCTCCCTAGTTTCTATCCACCTTGTTTCTGTCTTTGTATTGTGTCACCCTAGTTTATGTCTTTGTATTGTGTCTCTAGTTTTTCTCTTTGTATTGTGTCTCTAGTTTCTGTCTTTGTATTGTGTCTCCCTAATTTCTGTCTTTGTATTGTGTCTCCCTAGTTTATGTCTTTGTATTGTGTCTCTAGGTTTTCTCTTTGTATTGTGTCTCTAGTTTCTGTCTTTGTATTGTGTCTCCCAATTTCTGTCTTTCGTTTGTGTCTCCCTAGTTTCTGTCTTTGGTTTGTGTCTCCCTAGTTTCTGTCTTTGTGTTGTGTTTCCCTAGTTCCTATCTTTGTATAGTGTCTCCCTGGTTTTTGTCTTTGTATTGTGTCTCCCGAGTTGATGTCTTTGTATTGTCTCCCGAGTTGATGTCTTTGTATTGTGACTACCTAGTTTCTGTCTCCTTGTTTATGTCTTTGCATGGTGTCTCCCTAGTTTCTATTCACCTTGTTTCTGTCTTTGTATGGTGTCTCCCTAGTTTCTATCCACCTTGTTTCTGTCTTTGTATTGTCTCCCTAGTTTCTGTCTTTGTGTTGTGTCTCCCTAGTTTCTGTCTTTGTATAGTGTCTCCCTGGTTTTTGACTTTGTATTCTGTCTCCCTAGTTTCTGTCTCTGTATGGTGTCTCCCTAGTTTCTATCCACCTTGTTTCTGTCTTTGTATTGTGTCCCTAGTTTTTGTCTTTGTATTGTGTCTCCCTAGTTTCTGTCTTTGTATGGTGTCTCCCTAGTTTCTATCCACCTTGTTTCTGTCTTTGTATAGTGTCTCCCTGGTTTTTGACTTTGTATTGTGTCTCCCTAGTTTCTGTCTCCCTAGTTTCTGTCTTTGTATTGTGTCTCCCTAGTTTCTGTCTTTGTATTGTGCCTCCCTAGTTTCTGTCTCTGTTTGTGTCTCCCTAGTTTCTGTCTTTGTGTTGTGTCTCCCTAGTTTCTGTCTTTGTATTGTGTCTCTCTAGTTTCTGTCTTTGTATTGTGTCTCCCTAGTTTATATTTTTGTATTGTGTCTCCCTAGTTTCTGTCTTTGTATTGTGTCTCCCTAGTTTCTGTCTTTGTTTTGTGTCTCCCTAGTTTCTGTCTTGGTATTGTGTGTCCCTAGTTTCTGACTCCCTAGTTTCTGCCTTTGTATCGTGTCTCCCTAGTTTATGTCTTTGTATTGTCTCCCTTGTTTCTGTCTTTGTAATGTGACTACCTAGTTTCTGTCTCCTTGTTTCTGTCTTTGTATGGTGTCTCCCTAGTTTCTATCCACCTTGTTTCTGTCTTTGTATTGTGTCTCTAGTTTTTCTCTTTGTATTGTGTCTCTAGTTTATGTCTTTGTATTGTGTCTCTAGTTTTTCTCTTTGTATTGTGTCTCTAGTTTATGTCTTTGTATTGTGTCTCCCTAATTTCTGTCTTTGTATTGTGTCTCCCTAGTTTATGTCTTTGTATTGTGTCTTTAGTTTTTCTCTTTGTATTGTGTCTCTAGTTTCTGTCTTTGTATTGTGTCTCCCAATTTCTGTCTTTGGTTTGTGTCTCCCTAGTTTCTGTCTTTGGTTTGTGTCTCCCTAGTTTCTGTCTTTGTGTTGTGTTTCCCTAGTTCCTATCTTTGTATAGTGTCTCCCTGGTTTTTGTCTTTGTATTGTGTCTCCCTAAATGATGTCTTTGTATTGTCTCCCTTGTTTCTGTCTTTGTAATGTGACTACCTAGTTTCTGTCTCCTTGTTTCTGTCTTTGTATGGTGTCTCCCTAGTTTCTATTCACCTTGTTTCTGTCTTTGTATGGTGTCTCCCTAGTTTCTATCCACCTTGTTTCTGTCTTTGTATTGTCTCCCTAGTTTCTGTCTTTGTGTTGTGTCTCCCTAGTTTCTGTCTTTGGTTTGTGTCTCCCTAGTTTCTGTCTTTGTGTTGTGTTTCCCTAGTTCCTATCTTTGTATAGTGTCTCCCTGGTTTTTGACTTTGTATTGTGTCTCCCTAGTTTCTGTCTTTGTATTGTGTCTCCCTAGTTTCTGTCTCTGTTTGTGTCTCCCTAGTTTCTGTCTTTGTGTTGTGTCTCCCTAGTTTCTGTCTTTGTATTCTGTCTCCCTAGTTTCTGTCTTGGTGTTGTGTCTCCCTAGTTTCTGTCTTTGTATAGTGTCTCCCTGGTTTTTGTCTTTGTATTCTGTCTCCCTAGTTTCTGTCTTTGTGTTGTGTCTCCCTAGTTCCTATCTTTGTATAGTGTCTCCCTAGTTTCTGTCTTTGTGTTGTGTCTCCCTAGTTTCTGTCTTTGTATAGTGTCTCCCTAGTTTCTGTCTTTGTGTTGTGTCTCCCTAGTTTCTGTCTCTGTTTGTGTCTCCCTAGTTTCTGTCTTTGTGTTGTGTCTCCCTAGTTTCTGTCTTTGTATTCTGTCTCCCTAGTTTCTGTCTTTGTGTTGTGTCTCCCTAGTTCCTGTCTTTGTATAGTGTCTCCCTAGTTTCTGTCTTTGTATAGTGTCTCCCTAGTTTCTGTCTCTGTTTTTGTCTCCCTAGTTTCTGTCTCTGTTTGTGTCTCCCTAGTTTCTGATGTGGTTTTCGTTTCACGTATCAAATTTCTGTCTTTTTGTATTTTATCCTTTTCTTAACATTAAAACGATTCAGACAAGTATTTCACCGCTGATATTGATAGAAAATCGAAATAATTTTACTTTCGTCAGTAATTTTTGAAAGCACGACTCGAACGTACATATGTATCTGTAAATCGAAGACGCCTATTTTCCTACATGGCTCAATTATTTTATCTCTAATTTGTCTGCATGGGTCCAGCGTTTCATTTATATACAATTCAATTATCTTGTCTGAGGAATGTTTCATAAAAATTTAAATATAAATAGATTGATTCCTTTCTACGTAATTGAGTTATACTGGAGCTTATTTTGTAGCCACCAACTTTTTATCTTTTTTTTTTAATATGAGATAATTGCTACGTAACTCGATCTCCAGACTTCCTGAAGCATTTCACTCGGATTGGCTTGAGAACGTATATCGTAGGTGAGCAGTGTACTCTTAGTAAGGTAAACAGCGTACTCTCGGTCAGGTGAGTATCGTACTCTCGGTCAGGTGAGCAGTGTACTCTTAGTCAGGTGAGCAGCGTACTCTCAGTCAGGTGAGCAGTGTACTCTCGGTCAGGTGAGCAGTGTACTCTCGGTCTTGTGAACAGTGTAGTCTCGGTCAGGTGAGCAGTGTACTCTCAGTCAGGTGAACAGTGTACTCTCGGTCAGGTGAACAGTGTAGTCTCGGTCAGGTGAGCAGTGTAACTCTCTGTCAGGTGAAGCAGTGTACGTCTCGGTCAGGTGAGCAGTGTCACTCTAGGTCAGGTGAACAGTGTACTCTCGGTCAGGTGAGCAGTGTACTCTCGGTCAGGTGAAGCAATGTACTCTCAGTCAGGTGAACAAGTGTACTCTCGGTCAGGTGAGCAGTGTACTCTCAGTCAGGTGAGCAGTGTACTCTCGGTCAGGTGAAGCAGTGTACTCTCAGTCAGGTGAGCAGTGTACTCTCGGTCAGGTGAGCAGTGTACTCTCAGTCAGGTGAGCAGTGTACTCTCGGTCAGGTGAGCAGTGTACTCTCAGTCAGGTGAGCAGTGTACTCTCAGTCAGGTGAGCAGTGTACTCTCAGTCAGGTGAACAGTGTACTCTCGGTCAGGTGAGCAGCGTACTCTCAGTCAGGTGAGCAGTGTACTCTCAGTCAGGTGAGCAGTGTACTCTCAGTCAGGTAAGCAGTGTACTCTCAGTCAGGTGAACAGTGTACTCTTAGTTAGGTGAACTGTGTAGTCTCGGTCAGGTGAGCAGTGTACTCTCAGTCAGGTGAGCAGTGTACTCTTAGTCAGGTGAGCAGTGTACTCTTAGTCAGGTGAGCAGTGTACTCTCGGTCAGGTGAGCAGTGTACTCTCGGTCAGGTGAACAGTGTACTCTTAGTCAGGTGAGCAGTGTACTCTCGGTCAGGTGAGCAGTGTACTCTTAGTCAGGTCAGCAGTGTACTCTCGGTCAGGTGAGCAGTGTACTCTCCGTCAGGTGAGCAGTGTACTTTCAGTCAGGTGAGAAGTGTACTCTCAGTCAGGTGAGCAGTGTACTCTCAGTCATGTGAGCAGTGTACTCTCAGTCATGTGAGCAGTGTACTCTCAGTCAGGTGAACAGTGTACTCTTAGTCAGGTGAGCAGTGTACTCTCAGTCAGGTGAGCAGTGTACTCTCGGTCATGTGAGCAGTGTACTCTCGGTCAGGTGAACAGTGTACTCTCAGTCAGGTGAGCAGTGTACTCTCGGTCATGTGAGCAGTGTACTCTCAGTCAGGTGAGCAGTGTACTCTTAGTCATGTGAGCAGTGAACTCTTAGTTAGGTGAACAGTGTACTCTCGGTCAGGTGAGTAGCGTACTCTCAGTCAGGTGAGCAGTGTACTCTCAGTCAGGTGAGCAGTGTACTCTCAGTCAGGTGAGCAGTGTACTCTTAGTCATGTGAGCAGTGAACTCTTAGTTAGGTGAACAGTGTACTCTCGGTCAGGTGAGTAGCGTACTCTTAGTTAGGTGAGCAGTGTACTCTTAGTTAGGTGAACAGTGTACTCTCAGTCAGGTGAGTAGTGTACTCTCAGTCAGGTGAGCAGTGTACTCTCAGTCATGTGAGCAGTGTGCTCTTAGTTAGGTAAACAGTGTACTCTCAGTCAGGTGAGCAGTGTACTCTTCAGTCAGGTGAGCAGTGTACTCTCGTACTCTCAGTCAGGTGAGCAGTGTACTCTCCGTCAAGTGAACAGTGTACTCTCGGTCAGGTGAGGAGTGTACTCTCCGTCAGGTGAGGAGTGTACTCTCGGTCAGGTGAGTAGCGTACTCTCGGTCAGTTGAGCAGTGTACTCTCAGTCAGGTGAGTAGCGTACTCTTGGTCAGGTGAGAAGTGTACTCCCGGTCAGGTGAGCAGTGTACTCTCGGTCAGGTGAACAGTGTACTCTCAGTCAGGTGAGTAGTGTACTCTCAGTCAGGTGAGCAGTGTACTCTCAGTCAGGTGAGCAGTGTACTCTCGGTCAGGTGAGCAGTGTACTCTCGGTCAGGTGAGCAGTGTACTCTCGGTCAGGTGAACAGTGTACTCTCGGTCAGGTGAGTAGTGTACTCTCAGTCAGGTGAGCAGTGTACTCTCGGTCAGGTGAGCAGTGTACTCTCAGTCAGGTGAGCAGTGTACTATCGGTCAGGTGAGCAGTGTACTCTCGGTCAGGTGAGCAGTGTACTCTCGGTCAGGTGAGTAGTGTACTCTCAGTCAGGTGAGCAGTGTACTCTCGGTCAGGTGAGCAGTGTACTCTCAGTCAGGTGAGCAGTGTACTCTCAGTCAGGTGAGCAGTGTACTCTCAGTCAGGTGAGCAGTGTACTCTCAGTCAGGTTGACAGTGTACTCTCGGTCAGGTGAGCAGTGTACTCTCAGTCAGGTGAGCAATGTACTTGGTCAGGTGAGCAGTGTACTCTCAGTCAGGTGAGCAATGTACTCTCGGTCAGGTGAGCAGTGTACTCTCAGTCAGGTGAACAGTGTACTCTCGGTCAGGTGAGCAGTGTACTCTCAGTCAGGTGAACAGTGTACTCTCAGTCAGGTGAACAGTGTACTCTCGGTCAGGTGAGCAGTGTACTCTCAGTCAGGTGAACAGTGTACTCTCAGTCAGGTGAACAGTGTACTCTCGGTCAGGTGAACAGTGTACTATCGGTCAGGTGAACAGTGTACTCTCGGTCAGGTGAACAGTGTACTCTTAGTCAGGTGAGCAGTGTACTCTCGGTCAGGTGAGCAGTGTACTCTCGGTCAGGTGAGCAGTGTACTCTCGGTCAGGTGAGCAGTGTACTCTCGGTCAGGTGAACAGTGTACTCTCAGTCAGGTGAGCAGTGTACTCTCGGTCAGGTGAGCAGTGTACTCTCGGTCAGATGAGCAGTGTACTCTCGGTCAGGTGAGCAGTGTACTCTCGGTCAGGAGAGCAGCCAGCGTACATTATATGTACATGTTTCTTTGCATAATTCTACTCTCGATTTCACAAAATGACATATTACCCGGTTAGCGGGAGTTGTGAAGTGTTACCGGAAAAGCAGGAGTTGTGGCATGTTACCCAGATATCGGGAGTTTTGACGTATTACCTGGAAAGAGGGAGTTATGACGTGTTACCCAGAAAGCGGGCTCTGTGACGTGTTACCCGGTTAACTGGAGTTGTGACGTGCTACTTGGATAGTGGGAGTTTTGAAGTGTTACTCGGATAGCGGGAGTTTACTTATTACCCGGATAGCGGGAGTTTACTTATTACCCGGATAGGGGGAGTTTACTTATTACCCGGAAAGCGGGAGTTTACTTGTTATCCGGATAGCGGAAGTTTACTTGTTATCCGGATAGCGGGAGTTTACTTGTTACCCGGATAGCGGGAGTTTACTTGTTACCCGGATAGGGGGAGTTAACTTGTTATCCGGATAGCGGGAGTTTACTTGTTATCCGGATAGCGGGAGTTTACTTGTTACCCGGATAGCGGGAGTTTACTTGTTACCCGGATAGCGGGAGTTTACTTGTTATCCGGATAGTGGGAGTTTACTTGTTATCCGGATAGCGGGAGTTTTGAAGTGTTACCCGGATAGCGGGAGCTTACTTCTTACCCGGATAGCGGGAGTTTCCCTGTTGAGTTTTAGTTGTCCAGAACGTGTCCTTGTACGGTGCCAGTCCCATCGCGTCGGCAAAGATGGATGAGACCCCGATTTTCCACTGGTCATCCACAAGGTGGTAATCTTCACTTACTCGTGCCTACAGCAAGAAAAGGAAGCTGTAAGTTATTTGTCTCATCCACTCTGTGATAATTCTCAATCATCATAAAAGATGTAGTACACAATCAGTTATACAGTGATTACTCCTCGATATGTGTATGTATGGATTTAACCGAAATATCATTATCCACTTAAGATCATTAATATCAACATTAAAACAAACAAATAACCTTCCTTGGTGCTATGATAGTTACATACACTGAATTTGAATTCTTATTATTGACTTGGTTGTTTTCATTATCAACCTGGTGGTTTCTTATTATAGACCTGGTGGTTCTTATTATTAACCTGGTGGTTCTTATTATAGACTTGGTGGTTCTTATTATTGACCTGGTGGTTTTCATTATCAACCTGGTGGTTCTTATTATTAACCTGGTGGTTCTTATTATTGACCTGGTGGTTCTTATTATTGACCTGGTGGTTCTTATTATTGACCTTGGTGGTTCTTATTATTGACCTGGTGGTTCTTATTATTGAACCTGGTGGTTCTTATTATTGAATTGGTGTTTCTTATTATTGACCTGGTAGTTCTTATTATAGACTTGGTGGTTCTTATTATAGACCTGGTGGTTCTTATCATAGACTTGGTGGTTCTTATATTGACCTGGTGGTTCTTATTATTGACCTGGTGGTTCTTATTATTGACCTGGTGGTTCTTATTATTGACCTGGTGGTTCCTATTATTAACCTTGTGGTTTTTATTATAGACTTGGTGGTTCTTATAATTGACTTGGTGGTTCTTATTATTGACCTGGTGGTTCTTATTATTGACCTGGTGGTTCTTATTATTGACCTGGTGGTTCTTATAATTGACTTGGTGGTTCTTATAATTGACTTGGTGGTTCTTATTATTGACCTGGTGGTTCTTATTATTGACCTGGTAGTTCTTATTATAGACCTGGTGGTTCTTATTATAGACCTGGTGGTTCTTATTATTAACCTGGTGGTTCTTATTATTGAATTGGTGGTTTTATTATTGACTTGGTGGTTCTTATTATAGACTGGGTGGTTCTTATTATTGACCTGGTGGTTCTTATTATTGATCTGGTGGTTCTTATCATTGACCTGGTGGTTCTTATTATAGACCTGGTGGTTCTTATTATTGACCTGGTACTTCTTATTATAGACTTGGTGGTTCTTATTATAGACCTGGTGGTTCTTATTATTAACCTGGTGGTTCTTATTATTGAATTGGTGGTTCTTATTATTGACTTGGTGGTTCTTATTATTGACCTGGTAGTTCTTATTATTGACCTGGTGGTTCTTATTATTGACCTGGTGGTTCCTATTATTAACCTTGTGGTTTTTATTATAGACTTGGTGGTTCTTATAATTGACTTGGTGGTTCTTATTATTGACCTGGTGGTTCTTATTATTGACCTGGTGGTTCTTATTATTGACCTGGTGGTTCTTATAATTGACTTGGTGGTTCTTATAATTGACTTGGTGGTTCTTATTATTGACCTGGTGGTTCTTATTATTGACCTGGTAGTTCTTATTATAGACCTGGTGGTTCTTATTATAGACCTGGTGGTTCTTATTATTGACCTGGTACTTCTTATTATAGACTTGGTGGTTCTTATTATAGACCTGGTGGTTCTTATTATTAACCTGGTGGTTCTTATTATTGAATTGGTGGTTCTTATTATTGACTTGGTGGTTCTTATTATTGACCTGGTAGTTCTTATTATTGACCTGGTGGTTCTTATTATTGACCTGGTGGTTCTTATTATTGACCTGGTGGTTCTTATAATTGACTTGGTGGTTCTTATAATTGACTTGGTGGTTCTTATTATTGACCTGGTGGTTCTTATTATTGACCTGGTAGTTCTTATTATAGACCTGGTGGTTCTTATTATTGACCTGGTGGTTCTTATTATTGACCTGGTAGTTCTTATCATAGACCTGGTGGTTCTTATTATAGACCTGGTGGTTCTTATTATTAACCTGGTGGTTCTTATTATTGAATTGGTGGTTTTTATTATTGACTTGGTGGTTCTTATTATAGACTGGGTGGTTCTTATTATTGACCTGGTGGTTCTTATTATTGATCTGGTGGTTCTTATCATTGACCTGGTGGTTCTTATTATAGACCTGGTGGTTCTTATTATTGACCTGGTAGTTCTTATTATAGACTTGGTGGTTCTTATTATAGACCTGGTGGTTCTTATTATTAACCTGGTGGTTCTTATTATTGAATTGGTGGTTCTTATTATTGACTTGGTGGTTCTTATTATTGACCTGGTAGTTCTTATTATTGAATTGGTGGTTTTTATTATTGACTTGGTGGTTCTTATTATTGACCTGGTGGTTCTTATTATTGAATTGGTGGTTCTTATTATAGACCTGGTGGTTCTTATTATAGACCTGGTGGTTCTTATCATAGACTTGGTGGTTCTTATAATTGACTTGGTGGTTCTTATTATTGACCTGGTGGTTCTTATTATTGACCTGGTGGTTCCTATTATTAACCTTGTGGTTTTTATTATAGACTTGGTGGTTCTTATAATTGACTTGGTGGTTCTTATTATTGACCTGGTGGTTCTTATTATTGACCTGGTGGTTCTTATAATTGACTTGGTGGTTCTTATAATTGACTTGGTGGTTCTTATTATTGACCTGGTAGTTCTTATTATAGACCTGGTGGTTCTTATTATTAACCTGGTGGTTCTTATTATTGAATTGGTGGTTTTTATTATTGACTTGGTGGTTCTTATTATTGACCTGGTGGTTCTTATTATTGACCTGGTGGTTCTTATTATTGACCTGGTGGTTCTTATTATAGACCTGGTGGTTCTTATTATTGACCTGGTGGTTCTTATAATTGACTTGGTGGTTCTTATAATTGACTTGGTGGTTCTTATTATTGACCTGGTGGTTCTTATTATTGACCTGGTAGTTCTTATTATAGACCTGGTGGTTCTTATTATTGACTTGGTGGTTCCTATTATTGACTTGGTGGTTCTTATTATTGACTTGGTGGTTCTTATTATTGACCTGGTGGTTCTTATTATTAACCTTGTGGTTTTTAATATTGACTTGGTGGTTCTTATCATAGACTTGGTGGTTCTTATAATTGAATTGGTGGTTCTTTTTATTGACCTGGTGGTTCTTATTATTGACCTGGTGGTTCTTATTATTGACCTTGTGGTTTTTAATATTGACTTGGTGGTTCTTATCATAGACTTGGTGGTTCTTATAATTGAATTGGTGGTTCTTATTATTGACCTGGTGGTTCTTATTATTGACCTGGTGGTTCTTATTATTGACCTGGTGGTTCTTATTATTGACTTGGTGGTTCTTATCATAGACTTGGTGGTTCTTATAATTGACTTGGTGGTTCTTATTATTGACCTGGTGGTTCTTATTATTAACCTTGTGGTTTTTAATATTGACTTGGTGGTTCTTATCATAGACTTGGTGGTTCTTATAATTGAATTGGTGGTTCTTATTATTGACCTGTTGGTTCTTATTATTGACCTGGTGGTTCTTATCATTTACCTGGTGGTTCTTATAATTGACTTGGTGGTTCTTATTATTGACCTGGTGGTTCTTATTATTAACCTTGTGGTTTTTAATATTGACTTGGTGGTTCTTATCATAGACTTGGTGGTTCTTATAATTGAATTGGTGGTTCTTATTATTGACCTGGTGGTTCTTATCATAGACCTGGTGGTTCTTATCATTGACCTGGTGGTTCTTATTATTGACATGGTGGCTTTTATTATTAACCTGGTGGTTCTTATCATAGACCTGGTGGTTCTTATTATTGCCCTGGTGGTTCTTATTATTGACCTGGTGGTTCTTATCATAGACCTGGTTGTTCTTATTATTGACCTGGTGGTTCTTATTATAGAACTGGTGGTTCTTATCATTGACCTGGTGGTTCTTATTATCAACCTGGTGGTTCTCATTATCAACCTGGTGGTTCTTATTATTGACCTGGTGGTTCTTATCATTGACCTGGTGGTTCTTATTATCAACCTGGTGGTTCTCATTATCAACCTGGTGGTTCTTATCATTGACCTGGTGGTTCTTATTATAGAACTGGTGGTTCTTATCATTGACCTGGTGGTTCTTATTATCAACCTGGTGGTTCTCATTATCAACCTGGTGGTTCTTATTATAGACCTGGTGGTTCTTATTATAGACCTGGTGGTTCTTATTATCAACCTGGTAGTTCTTATTATAGAACTGGGGGTTCTTATTATAGACCTGGTGGTTCTTATAACTGAATTGGTGGTTCTCATTATCAACCTGGTGGTTCTTATCATAGACCTGGTGGTTCTTATTATTGACCTGGTGGTTCTTATTATAGAACTGGTGGTTCTTATTATAGACTTGGTGGTTCTTATCATAGACTTGGTGGTTCTTATCATAGACTTGGTGGTTCTTATCATAGACTTGGTGGTTCTTATAATTGAATTGGTGGTTCTTATTATAGACCTGGTGGTTCTTATCATAGACTTGGTGGTTCTTATTATAGACCTGGTGGTTCTTATTATAGAATTGGTGGTTCTTATCATAGACCTGGTGGTTCTTATTATTAACCTGGTGGTTCTTATTATTGACCTGAAGCAGAGACTGAAGGGAAAGTATCATCATATCGCCAAATGTAATAACGTATGTAATATTTCCAGCTTTTTCTAGCTGAAATGTCCTTCTAACTTAATGTTGTACATTACATGACCTCTACATATTAAGGCTGTAGACCTACAGTGATACTGCTGATGACACCTGGGATAGGGAAATATCAATCTTGTCTAGACAGTAGTAGTCTCTATACAGTAATGATAAACCGGTATGGTCCACATATAATTTCATTTCTAGCCATTTATCTGGCTGACATTTCTAGTATGAACATACTCTAATAGCCTCCTGATATTTTTTCCTTCTGAAGTCGATTGAAGACACGACGTCTGTATAATGTATCATGTTATGTAGATGTAGAATATGTTCATCTTAAAGCATCTCTATGTTTTAACAACGCATACAGTTTGACAAAATTACAGAAATGTGTTGAATGAATATACCCTAATGATCATATATTGTGATAATCAATACCGCAGTCTTTCATAATTGCAATCTAAACCGGGAAAATACCCAATAATGTGGGTTTCTAATGCAGTACTCCACACTATTCGCGGAAAATATGTTATACACGCATGCGCAAACAGATTTGTTTTGGAGAATGGCGGACATCCAATAACGATGAATGTATGTGTTACAGAAAGTTTTCAAAAACGTCAAATTGAAACATCAAAATGTAAATTATTGTAGATACTCGAAATATTACCATCGCTTTTACCTGAACATGATGCAAACTATGTTTTTATTAATCAAAACGAAATTTTGTTCGCTAATTTTTTCTCTATAATTCACACTTAAAACTTGATGATAACTGCAATACATAATAACTGATATGGTGAGTTAAGTGTATAGTAATCTCAATGGCATTCATCAATATGTAATAAGGTGAAAAAGAGAGAAAATTTTGTAAAAGTTCCGTATTATACATAAGGTCGAGCTTTTAACCTGTTTAACAGCTGGGTTTTATATGAGAAGAAATGATAGTTACTTGTGTAACAGATGGGTTTTATATAACAAGAAATGATAGTTACCTGTGTAACAGCTGGGTTTTTCAGACTTTGCAGGGCGTGTCTAGGGAGAGCCATACAGTACTGTATAGTGATGTTATGGTTCTGAGCCGCGTCATTCATCTGTTGTAACCATCGCTCACCAAGCGTAAGGTCAGTCTGAAGGGCAACCGTGCCGATGGTCTGAATGTTCAGCCAGTCCTACAATAATTAAAATAATCTAAGAAATATATAAGTATCGATTTGGTTATTGATTATATGAATAGTGCAAAGAGACACACAAGGTAAGATATAGTGGACACTGTTTTAGATAAAGGGACGAGCGACAGTACATAACGTACCTATAAATATACCAGTCAGGACAGGAGCAAGTCTATGGGGATTAAGTACTATAAATATACCAGTCGGGACAGGAGCAAGTCTATGAGGATTACGTACTATAAATATACCAGTCGGGACAGGAGCAAGTCTATGAGGATTACGGACTATAAATATACCAGTCGGGACAGGAGCAAGTCTATGAGGATTACAGACTATAAATATACCAGTCGGGACAGGAGCAAGTCTATGGGGATTACATACTATAAATATACCAGTCGGGACAAGAGCAAGTCTATGGGGAGTACGTACTATAAATATACCAGTCAGGACAGGATCAAGTCTATGATGGTTGAATGGTCGCCTTCATGGTTTTATTTCAAAACATATGTAACATTTATAGACCTCTGTTGAGGTCGATATGGTATTTTACCAACCCCGTAGATCAGAGGATTAACAATTATGGTGGAATGGTTAACAAGCATGAAAAATAAGATCCAGGTATAGGTAAAGCATAGGTATATAAAAATAAAATCAAGGTATAGGTATATAAAAATAAGATCAAGGTTAAGCATAGGTATATAAAAATAAGGTCAAGGTATAGGTATAGTATCGGTATATAAAAATAAGATCAAGGTTAAGCATAGGTATATAAAAATAAGATCCAGGTGTAGGTATAGTATAGGTATATAAAAATATGTATGTCAGATATGTTAATATAGTGATATGTATGTCTGATATGTTAATTCAGTGATATATATGTCTGATATGTTAATTCAGTGATATGTATGTATGAGATGTTAATTCGGTGATATGTATGTCTGATATGTTAATTCAGTGATGTATATGTCTGATATGTTAATTCAGTGATATGTATGTCTGATATGTTAATTCAGTGATATATATATCTTATATGTTAATTCAGTGATATGTATGTATGATATGTTAATTCAGTGATATATATGTCTGATATGTTAATTCAGTGATATATATGTCTGATATGTTAATTCAGTGATATGTATGTCTGATATGTTAATTCAGTGATATGTATGTCTGATATGTTAATTCAGTGATATATATGTCAGATATGTTAATTCAGTGATATATATGTGTGATCTGTTAATTCAGTGATATGTATGTCAGATATGTTAATTCAGTGATATGTATGTCTGATATGTTAATTCAGTGATATATATGTCTGATATGTTAATTCAGTGATATGTATGTCTGATATGTTAATTCAGTGATATGTATGTCAGATATGTTAATTCAGTGATATGTATGTCTGATATGTTAATTCAGTGATATGTATGTCTGATATGTTAATTCAGTGATATATATGTCTGATATGTTAATTCAGTGATATATATGTCTTATATGTTAATTCAGTGATATGTATGTCTGATATGTTAATTCAGTGATATGTATGTCAGATATGTTAATTCAGTGATATGTATGTCAGATATGTTAATTCAGTGATATGTATGTCAGATATGTTAATTCAGTGATATGTATGTCTGATATGTTAATTCAGTGATATGTATGTCTTATATGTTAATTCAGTGATATGTATGTTTGATATGTTAATTCAGTGATATGTATGTCTGATATGTTAATTCAGTGATATATATGTCTGATATGTATGTCTGATATGTTAATTCAGTGATATGTATGTCAGATATGTTAATTCAGTGATATGTATGTCTGATATGTTAATTCAGTGATATGTATGTATGATATGTTAATTCAGTGTAATGTATGTCTGATATGTTAATTCAGTGATATGTATGTCTGATATGTTAATTCAGTGTAATGTATGTCTGATATGTTAATTCAGTGATATGTATGTCAAATATGTTAATTCAGTGTAATGTATGTCAGATATGTTAATTCAGTGATATATATGTCAGATATGTTAATTCAGTGATATATATGTCTGATATGTTAATTCAGTGATATGTATGTCAGATATGTTAATTCAGTGATATGTATGTCAGATATGTTAATATAGTGATATATATGTCTGATATGTTAATTCAGTGTAATGTATGTCTGATATGTTAATTCAGTGATATGTATGTCTGATATGTTAATTCAGTGATATGTATGTCAGATATGTTAATTCAGTGATATATATGTCAGATATGTTAATTCAGTGATATGTATGTCTGATATGTTAATTCAGTGATATGTATGTCTGATATGTTAATTCAGTGATATGTATGTCTGATATTTCAATTCAGTGATATGTATGTCTGATATGTTAATTCAGTGATATGTATGTCTGATATGTTAATTCAGTGATAAGTATTTGTGATATGTTAATTCAGTGATATGTATGTCAGATATGTTAATTCAGTGATATGTATGTCAGATATGTTAATTCAGTGATATATATGTCTGATATGTTAATTCAATGATATGTATGTCTGATATGTTAATTCAGTGATATGTATGTCTGATATGTTAATTCAGTGATATGTATGTCTGATATGTTAATTCAGTGATATGTATGTCTGATATTTTAATTCAGTGATATGTATGTCTGATATATTAATTCAGTGATATGTATGTCTGATATGTTAATTCAGTGATATGTATGTGTGATATGTTAATTCAGTGATATGTATGTCTGATATTTTAATTCAGTGATATGTATGTCTGATATGTTAATTCAGTGATATGTATGTCTGATATGTTAATTCAGTGATATGTATGTCTGATATGTTAATTCAGTGATATGTATGTCAGATATGTTAATTCAGTGATATGTATGTCAGATATGTTAATATAGTGATATATATGTCTGATATGTTAATTCAGTGTAATGTATGTCTGATATGTTAATTCAGTGATATGTATGTCTGATATGTTAATTCAGTGATATGTATGTCAGATATGTTAATTCAGTGATATATATGTCAGATATGTTAATTCAGTGATATGTATGTCTGATATGTTAATTCAGTGATATGTATGTCTGATATGTTAATTCAGTGATATGTATGTCTGATATTTTAATTCAGTGATATGTATGTCTGATATGTTAATTCAGTGATATGTATGTCTGATATGTTAATTCAGTGATAAGTATTTGTGATATGTTAATTCAGTGATATGTATGTCAGATATGTTAATTCAGTGATATGTATGTCAGATATGTTAATTCAGTGATATATATGTCTGATATGTTAATTCAGTGATATGTATGTCTGATATGTTAATTCAGTGATATGTATGTCTGATATGTTAATTCAGTGATATGTATGTCAGATATGTTAATTCAGTGATATGTATGTCTGATATATTAATTCAGTGATATGTATGTCTGATATGTTAATTCAGTGATATGTATGTGTGATATGTTAATTCAGTGATATGTATGTCTGATATTTTAATTCAGTGATATGTATGTCTGATATGTTAATTCAGTGATATGTATGTCTGATATGTTAATTCAGTGATATGTATGTCTGATATGTTAATTCAGTGATATGTATGTCAGATATGTTAATTCAGTGATATGTATGTCTGATATGTTAATTCAGTGATATATATGTCTGATATGTTAATTCAGTGATATGTATGTCTGATATGTTAATTCAGTGATATGTATGTCAGATCTGTTAATTCAGTGTAATGTATGTCTGATATGTTAATTCAGTGATATATATGTCTGATATGTTAATTCAGTGATATGTATGTCTGATATGTTAATTCAGTGATATGTATGTCAGATATGTTAATTCAGTGATATGTATGTCAGATATGTTAATTCAGTGATATATATGTCAGATATGTTAATTCAGTGATATATATGTCTGATATGTTAATTCAGTGATATATATGTCAGATATGTTAATTCAGTGATATGTATGTCAGATATGTTAATTCAGTGATATATATGTCAGATATGTTAATTCAGTGATATATATGTCAGATATGTTAATTCAGTGATATATATGTCTGATATGTTAATTCAGTGATATGTATGTCTGATATGTTAATTCAGTGATATGTATGTCTGATATGTTAATTCAGTGATATATATGTCAGATATGTTAATTCAGTGATATATATGTCAGATATGTTAATTCAGTGATATATATGTCAGATATGTTAATTCAGTGATATGTATGTCTGATATGTTAATTCAGTGATATGTATGTCTGATATGTTAATTCAGTGATATGTATGTCAGATATGTTAATTCAGTGATATGTATGTCTGATATGTTAATTCAGTGATATGTATGTCAGATATGTTAATTCAGTGATATGTATGTCTGATATGTTAATTCAGTGATATATATGTCTGATATGTTAATTCAGTGTAATGTATGTCAGATATGTTAATTCAGTGATATGTATGTCAGATATGTTAATTCAGTGATATGTATGTCTGATATGTTAATTCAGTGATATGTATGTCTGATATGTTAATTCAGTGATATGTATGTCAGATATGTTAATTCAGTGATATGTATGTCTGATATGTTAATTCAGTGATATGTATGTCTGATATGTTAATTCAGTGATATGTATGTCTGATATGTTAAAATCAGTGATATGTATGTCAGATATGTTAATTCAGTGATATGTATGTCAGATATGTTAATTCAGTGTAATGTATGTCTGATATGTTAATTCAGTGATATGTATATCTTATATGTTAATTCAGTGATATGTATGTCTGATATGTTAATTCAGTGAAATGTATATCTTATATGTTAATTCAGTGATATGTATGTCTGATATGTTAAAATCAGTGATATGTATGTCAGATATGTTAATTCAGTGATATATATATCTGATATTTTAATTCAGTGATATGTATGTCTGATATGTTAATTCAGTGATATGTATGTCTGATATGTTAATTCAGTGATATGTATGTCAGATATGTTAATTCAGTGATATGTATGTCTGATATGTTAATTCAGTGATATGTATGTCTGATATGTTAATTCAGTGTAATGTATGTCTGATATGTTAATTCAGTGATATGTATGTCAGATATGTTAATTCAGTGATATATATGTCTGATATGTTAACTCAGTGATATGTATGTCTGATATGTTAATTCAGTGATATGTATATCTGATATGTTAATTCAGTGATATGTATGTCTGATATGTTAATTCAGTGATATGTATGTCAGATATGTCAATTCAGTGATATGTATGTCTGATATGTTAATTCAGTGATATATATGTCAGATATGTTAATTCAGTGATATGTATGTCTGATATGTTAATTCGGTGATATGTATGTCTGATATGTTAATTCAGTGATATGTATGTCAGATATGTTAATTCAGTGATATGTATGTCAGATCTGTTAATTCGGTGATATATATGTCAGATATGTTAATTCAGTGATATATATGTCTGATATGTTAATTCAGAGATATGTATGTCAGATATGTTAATTCAGTGATATATATGTCAGATATGTTAATTCAGTGATATGTATGTCAGATCTGTTAATTCAGTGTAATGTATGTCTGATATGTTAATTCAGTGATATATATGTCTGATATGTTAATTCAGTGAATTGTATGTCTGATATGTTAATTCAGTGATATGTATGTCTGATATGTTAATTCAGTGATATGTATGTCAGATATGTTAATTCAGTGATATGTATGTCAGATATGTTAATTCAGTGATATATATGTCAGATATGTTAATTCAGTGATATATATGTCTGATATGTTAATTCAGTGATATATATGTCAGATATGTTAATTCAGTGATATGTATGTCAGATATGTTAATTCAGTGATATATATGTCAGATATGTTAATTCAGTGATATATATGTCAGATATGTTAATTCAGTGATATATATGTCTGATATGTTAATTCAGTGATATGTATGTCTGATATGTTAATTCAGTGATATGTATGTCTGATATGTTAATTCAGTGATATATATGTCAGATATGTTAATTCAGTGATATATATGTCAGATATGTTAATTCAGTGATATATATGTCAGATATGTTAATTCAGTGATATGTATGTCTGATATGTTAATTCAGTGATATGTATGTCTGATATGTTAATTCAGTGATATGTATGTCAGATATGTTAATTCAGTGATATGTATGTCTGATATGTTAATTCAGTGATATGTATGTCAGATATGTTAATTCAGTGATATGTATGTCTGATATGTTAATTCAGTGATATATATGTCTGATATGTTAATTCAGTGTAATGTATGTCAGATATGTTAATTCAGTGATATGTATGTCAGATATGTTAATTCAGTGATATATATGTCTGATATGTTAATTCATTGATATGTATGTCTGATATGTTAATTCAGTGATATGTATGTCAGATATGTTAATTCAGTGATATGTATGTCTGATATGTTAATTCAGTGATATGTATGTCTGATATGTTAATTCAGTGATATGTATGTCTGATATGTTAAAATCAGTGATATGTATGTCAGATATGTTAATTCAGTGATATGTATGTCAGATATGTTAATTCAGTGTAATGTATGTCTGATATGTTAATTCAGTGATATGTATATCTTATATGTTAATTCAGTGATATGTATGTCTGATATGTTAATTCAGTGATATGTATATCTTATATGTTAATTCAGTGATATGTATGTCTGATATGTTAAAATCAGTGATATGTATGTCAGATATGTTAATTCAGTGATATATATATCTGATATTTTAATTCAGTGATATGTATGTCTGATATGTTAATTCAGTGATATGTATGTCTGATATGTTAATTCAGTGATATGTATGTCAGATATGTTAATTCAGTGATATGTATGTCTGATATGTTAATTCAGTGATATGTATGTCTGATATGTTAATTCAGTGTAATGTATGTCTGATATATTAATTCAGTGATATGTATGTCAGATATGTTAATTCAGTGATATATATGTCTGATATGTTAACTCAGTGATATGTATGTCTGATATGTTAATTCAGTTATATGTATATCTGATATGTTAATTCAGTGATATGTATGTCTGATATGTTAATTCAGTGATATGTATGTCAGATATGTTAATTCAGTGATATGTATGTCAGATATGTTAATTCAGTGATATATATGTCTGATATGTTAATTCAGTGATATGTATGTCAGATATGTTAATTCAGTGATATGTATGTCAGATATGTTAATTCAGTGATATATATGTCTGATATGTTAATTCAGTGATATGTATGTCTGATATGTTAATTCAGTGATATATATGTCTGATATGTTAATTCAGTGATATGTATGTATGATATGTTAATTCGGTGATATGTATGTCTGATATGTTAATTCAGTGATGTATATGTCTGATATGTTAATTCAGTGATATGTATGTCTGATATGTTAATTCAGTGATATATATATCTTATATGTTAATTCAGTGATATGTATGTATGATATGTTAATTCAGTGATATATATGTCTGATATGTTAATTCAGTGATATATATGTCTGATATGTTAATTCAGTGATATGTATGTCTGATATGTTAATTCAGTGATATGTATGTCTGATATGTTAATTCAGTGATATATATGTCAGATATGTTAATTCAGTGATATATATGTGTGATCTGTTAATTCAGTGATATGTATGTCAGATATGTTAATTCAGTGATATGTATGTCTGATATGTTAATTCAGTGATATATATGTCAGATATGTTAATTCAGTGATATATATGTGTGATCTGTTAATTCAGTGATATGTATGTCAGATATGTTAATTCAGTGATATGTATGTCTGATATGTTAATTCAGTGATATATATGTCTGATATGTTAATTCAGTGATATGTATGTATGATATGTTAATTCAGTGATATGTATGTCAGATATGTTAATTCAGTGATATGTATGTCTGATATGTTAATTCAGTGATATGTATGTCTGATATGTTAATTCAGTGATATGTATGTCTGATATGTTAATTCAGTGATATATATGTCTTATATGTTAATTCAGTGATATGTATGTCTGATATGTTAATTCAGTGATATGTATGTCTGATATGTTAATTCAGTGATATATATGTCAGATATGTTAATTCAGTGTTATGTATGTCAGATCTGTTAATTCAGTGATATGTATGTCAGATCGGTTAATTCAGTGATATGTATGTCTGATATGTTAATTCAGTGATATGTATGTCTTATATGTTAATTCAGTGATATATATGTCTGATATGTTAATTCAGTGATATGTATGTCAGATATGTTAATTCAGTGTAATGTATGTCTGATATGTTAATTCAGTGATATGTATGTCAGATATGTTAATTCAGTGATATGTATGTCTGATATGTTAATTCAGTGATATGTATGTCAGATATGTTAATTCAGTGATATGTATGTCTGATATGTTAATTCAGTGATATGTATGTCAGATATGTTAATTCAGTGATATGTATGTCAGATATGTTAATTCAGTGATATGTATGTCAGATATGTTAATTCAGTGATATGTATGTCAGATATGTTAATTCAGTGATATGTATGTCAGATATGTTAATTCAGTGATATGTATGTCTGATATGTTAAGTCAGTGATATGTATGTCTGATATGTTAATTCAGTGATATGTATGTCAGATATGTTAATTCAGTGATATGTATGTCAGATATGTTAATTCAGTGATATGTATGTCAGATATGTTAATTCAGTGATATGTATGTCTGATATGTTAATTCAGTGATATGTATGTCTTATATGTTAATTCAGTGATATGTATGTTTGATATGTTAATTCAGTGATATGTATGTCTGATATGTTAATTCAGTGATATATATGTCTGATATGTATGTCTGATATGTTAATTCAGTGATATGTATGTCAGATATGTTAATTCAGTGATATGTATGTCTGATATGTTAATTCAGTGATATGTATGTATGATATGTTAATTCAGTGTAATGTATGTCTGATATGTTAATTCAGTGATATGTATGTCTGATATGTTAATTCAGTGTAATGTATGTCTGATATGTTAATTCAGTGATATGTATGTCAAATATGTTAATTCAGTGTAATGTATGTCAGATATGTTAATTCAGTGATATATATGTCAGATATGTTAATTCAGTGATATATATGTCTGATATGTTAATTCAGTGATATGTATGTCAGATATGTTAATTCAGTGATATGTATGTCAGATATGTTAATATAGTGATATATATGTCTGATATGTTAATTCAGTGTAATGTATGTCTGATATGTTAATTCAGTGATATGTATGTCTGATATGTTAATTCAGTGATATGTATGTCAGATATGTTAATTCAGTGATATATATGTCAGATATGTTAATTCAGTGATATGTATGTCTGATATGTTAATTCAGTGATATGTATGTCTGATATGTTAATTCAGTGATATGTATGTCTGATATTTTAATTCAGTGATATGTATGTCTGATATGTTAATTCAGTGATATGTATGTCTGATATGTTAATTCAGTGATAAGTATTTGTGATATGTTAATTCAGTGATATGTATGTCAGATATGTTAATTCAGTGATATGTATGTCAGATATGTTAATTCAGTGATATATATGTCTGATATGTTAATTCAGTGATATGTATGTCTGATATGTTAATTCAGTGATATGTATGTCTGATATGTTAATTCAGTGATATGTATGTCTGATATGTTAATTCAGTGATATGTATGTCTGATATTTTAATTCAGTGATATGTATGTCTGATATATTAATTCAGTGATATGTATGTCTGATATGTTAATTCAGTGATATGTATGTGTGATATGTTAATTCAGTGATATGTATGTCTGATATTTTAATTCAGTGATATGTATGTCTGATATGTTAATTCAGTGATATGTATGTCTGATATGTTAATTCAGTGATATGTATGTCTGATATGTTAATTCAGTGATATGTATGTCAGATATGTTAATTCAGTGATATGTATGTCTGATATGTTAATTCAGTGATATATATGTCAGATATGTTAATTCAGTGATATGTATGTCTGATATGTTAATTCGGTGATATGTATGTCTGATATGTTAATTCAGTGATATGTATGTCAGATATGTTAATTCAGTGATATGTATGTCAGATCTGTTAATTCGGTGATATATATGTCAGATATGTTAATTCAGTGATATATATGTCTGATATGTTAATTCAGAGATATGTATGTCAGATATGTTAATTCAGTGATATATATGTCAGATATGTTAATTCAGTGATATGTATGTCAGATCTGTTAATTCAGTGTAATGTATGTCTGATATGTTAATTCAGTGATATATATGTCTGATATGTTAATTCAGTGATATGTATGTCTGATATGTTAATTCAGTGATATGTATGTCTGATATGTTAATTCAGTGATATGTATGTCAGATATGTTAATTCAGTGATATGTATGTCAGATATGTTAATTCAGTGATATATATGTCAGATATGTTAATTCAGTGATATATATGTCAGATATGTTAATTCAGTGATATATATGTCAGATATGTTAATTCAGTGATATGTATGTCAGATATGTTAATTCAGTGATATATATGTCAGATATGTTAATTCAGTGATATATATGTCAGATATGTTAATTCAGTGATATATATGTCAGATATGTTAATTCAGTGATATATATGTCAGATATGTTAATTCAGTGATATATATGTCAGATATGTTAATTCAGTGATATGTATGTCTGATATGTTAATTCAGTGATATGTATGTCTGATATGTTAATTCAGTGATATGTATGTCAGATATGTTAATTCAGTGATATGTATGTCTGATATGTTAATTCAGTGATATGTATGTCAGATATGTTAATTCAGTGATATGTATGTCTGATATGTTAATTCAGTGATATATATGTCTGATATGTTAATTCAGTGATATGTATGTCAGATATGTTAATTCAGTGATATGTATGTCTGATATGTTAATTCAGTGATATATATGTCTGATATGTTAATTCAGTGTAATGTATGTCAGATATGTTAATTCAGTGATATGTATGTCAGATATGTTAATTCAGTGATATATATGTCTGATATGTTAATTCAGTGATATGTATGTCTGATATGTTAATTCAGTGATATGTATGTCAGATATGTTAATTCAGTGATATGTATGTCTGATATGTTAATTCAGTGATATGTATGTCTGATATGTTAATTCAGTGATATGTATGTCTGATATGTTAAAATCAGTGATATGTATGTCAGATATGTTAATTCAGTGATATGTATGTCAGATATGTTAATTCAGTGTAATGTATGTCTGATATGTTAATTCAGTGATATGTATATCTTATATGTTAATTCAGTGATATGTATGTCTGATATGTTAATTCAGTGATATGTATATCTTATATGTTAATTCAGTGATATGTATGTCTGATATGTTAAAATCAGTGATATGTATGTCAGATATGTTAATTCAGTGATATATATATCTGATATTTTAATTCAGTGATATGTATGTCTGATATGTTAATTCAGTGATATGTATGTCTGATATGTTAATTCAGTGATATGTATGTCAGATATGTTAATTCAGTGATATGTATGTCTGATATGTTAATTCAGTGATATGTATGTCTGATATGTTAATTCAGTGTAATGTATGTCTGATATGTTAATTCAGTGATATGTATGTCAGATATGTTAATTCAGTGATATATATGTCTGATATGTTAACTCAGTGATATGTATGTCTGATATGTTAATTCAGTGATATGTATATCTGATATGTTAATTCAGTGATATGTATGTCTGATATGTTAATTCAGTGATATGTATGTCAGATATGTTAATTCAGTGATATGTATGTCTGATATGTTAATTCAGTGATATATATGTCAGATATGTTAATTCAGTGATATGTATGTCTGATATGTTAATTCGGTGATATGTATGTCTGATATGTTAATTCAGTGATATGTATGTCAGATATGTTAATTCAGTGATATGTATGTCAGATCTGTTAATTCGGTGATATATATGTCAGATATGTTAATTCAGTGATATATATGTCTGATATGTTAATTCAGAGATATGTATGTCAGATATGTTAATTCAGTGATATATATGTCAGATATGTTAATTCAGTGATATGTATGTCAGATCTGTTAATTCAGTGTAATGTATGTCTGATATGTTAATTCAGTGATATATATGTCTGATATGTTAATTCAGTGATATGTATGTCTGATATGTTAATTCAGTGATATGTATGTCTGATATGTTAATTCAGTGATATGTATGTCTGATATGTTAATTCAGTGATATGTATGTCAGATATGTTAATTCAGTGATATATATGTCAGATATGTTAATTCAGTGATATATATGTCTGATATGTTAATTCAGTGATATATATGTCAGATATGTTAATTCAGTGATATGTATGTCAGATATGTTAATTCAGTGATATATATGTCAGATATGTTAATTCAGTGATATATATGTCAGATATGTTAATTCAGTGATATGTATGTCTGATATGTTAATTCAGTGATATGTATGTCAGATATGTTAATTCAGTGATATGTATGTCTGATATGTTAATTCAGTGATAATGTATGTCAGATATGTTAATTCAGTGATATGTATGTCAGATATGTTAATTCAGTGATATATATGTCAGATATGTTAATTCAGTGATATGTATGTCTGATATGTTAATTCAGTGATATGTATGTCTGATATGTTAATTCAGTGATATGTATGTCTGATATGTTAATTCAGTGATATGTATGTCGATATGTTAATTCAGTGATATGTATGTCAGATATGTTAATTCAGTGATATGTATGTCTGATATGTTAATTCAGTGATATGTATGTCTGATATGTTAATTCAGTGATATGTATGTCAGATATGTTAATTCAGTGATATGTATGTCTGATATGTTAATTCAGTGATATGTATGTCTGATATGTTAATTCAGTGATATGTATGTCTGATATGTTAATTCAGTGATATGTATGTCAGATATGTTAATTCAGTGATATAGTATGTCTGATATGTTAATTCAGTGATATGTATGTCTGATATGTTAATTCAGTGATATGTATGTCTGATATGTTAATTCAGTGATATGTATGTCTGATATGTTAATTCAGTGATATGTATGTCTGATATGTTAATTCAGTGATATGTATGTCAGATATGTTAATTCAGTGATATGTATGTCAGATATGTTAATTCAGTGATATATATGTCTGATATGTTAATTCAGTGATATGTATGTCAGATATGTTAATTCAGTGATATGTATGTCAGATATGTTAATTCAGTGATATATATGTCTGATATGTTAATTCAGTGATATGTATGTCTGATATGTTAATTCAGTGATATGTATGTGTGATCTGTTAATTCAGTGATATGTATGTCTGATATGTTAATTCAGTGATATGTATGTCTGATATGTTAATTCAGTGATATGTATGTCTGATATGTTAATTCAGTGATATGTATGTATGATATGTTGATTCAGTGATATGTTTGTCTGATATGTTAATTCAGTGATATGTATGTCAGATATGTTAATTCAGTGATATGTATGTCTGATATGTTAATTCGGTGTAATGTATGTCTGATATGTTAATTCAGTGTAATGTATGTCTGATATGTTAATTCAGTGATATATATAGAGGTTACACAACGAGTGGATATGGAATTTATTTCACACGAGTAAGTTATTTTTTAAAAGTTACAAAAGACACGAGCTTTAGCTTAGCTCGTGTCTTTTGTAACTTTTAAAAAATAACTTACTCGTGTGAAATAAATTCAAAAGCTCGTGTCTTTTGTAACTTTTAAAAAATAACTTACTCGTGTGAAATAAATTCCATATCCAACAACCACTCGTTGTGTAACCTCTATATATTAATTCGGTTATATCAATGGCTGATTTTTATATAGGAATGTGTATTTTGAGTAAAGTATCACGAAGTTGATTGGAATCATTTTTTATCTGTTGTTGAAATGCCGAATAAAAGGTCACTTACCTGTTCATACATTTTCAGGCCCCATTGCTTGGCATTTAACAGGAAATCATTCCAAAATTTCTGAAAGACAAACAAACAACTTGATTAAATTGCCAACTCTGTGTGGTAATATTTGAAGACTTTAATCGTTGTTACTTTCAGTATGTTTTGTACTTTTGTGACCCTCCTTAATTCCACGCCACAATTGTATGAACTTTATAGACAGGCTCGCTAATGTTATAATCGCTCCCTTAAGGAAATAGAACTATACCAAATTACATTATATAGAGTGATGTGTAGGTTTAGTGGACATGTGTGTACCGTTAATGTTGTAACATATCCCCGTAATCAAGAATGATAATGCCTTATTGTTCTACCGAATGTGATTGTTTCCCGGAGATACATTTAGGGGAAATCCTAAAGTACATTGTTTGACGAGAGCTTTTATAATCTTATTAGATTTTTGTACACGTTTTAATTGCTGTAGCAAAGGTTTTCCTTTGTTTATCAGTGTATATAGAAGTTACATAACACAACCAATTTCATATTTAAGAGAGTGACTTTTCGATGACTACACTGTCACCTTTAACAGGCTATTCACCGTATCGTCGCGTACTGGCACTAACATAGACTCGATCAGCTGTTTAGGATGTTTCGTCGCGTACTGGTACTAACATAGACTCGATCTGCTGTTTAGGATGTTTCGTCGCGTACTGGCACTAACATAGAGTCGATCAGCTGTTTAGGATGTTTCGTCGCGTACTGGCACTAACATAGACTCGATCAGCTGTTTAGGATGTATCGTCGCGTACTGGCACTAACATAGACTCGATCAGCTGTTTAGGATGTTTCGTCGCGTACTGGCACTAACATAGACTCGATCAGCTGTTTAGGATGTTTCGTCGCGTACTGGCACTAACATAGACTCGATCTGCTGTTTAGGATGTTTCGTCGCGTACTGGCACTAACATAGACTCGATCTGCTGTTTAGGATGTTTCGTCGCGTACTGGCACTAACATAGACTCGATCAGCTGTTTAGGATGTTTCGTCGCGTACTGGCACTAACATAGACTCGATCTGCTGTTTAGGATGTTTCGTCGCGTACTGGCACTAACATAGACTCGATCTGCTGTTTAGGATGTTTCGTCGCGTACTGGCACTAACATAGACTCGATCAGCTGTTTAGGATGTTTCGTCGCGTACTGGTACTAACATAGACTCGATCAGCTGTTTAGGATGTTTCGTCGCGTACTGGTACTAACATAGACTCGATCAGCTGTTTAGGATGTTTCGTCGCGTAATGGCACTAACATAGACTCGATCTGCTGTTTAGGATGTTTCGTCGCGTACTGGCACTAACATAGACTCGATCAGCTGTTTAGGATGTTTCGTCGCGTAATGGCACTAACATAGACTCGATCTGCTGTTTAGGATGTTTCGTCGCGTACTGGCACTAACATAGACTCGATCTGCTGTTTAGGATGTTTCGTCGCGTAATGGCACTAACATAGACTCGATCTGCTGTTTAGGATGTTTCGTCGCGTAATGGCACTAACATAGACTCGATCTGCTGTTTAGGATGTTTCGTCGCGTAATGGCACTAACATAGACTCGATCTGCTGTTTAGGATGTTTCGTCGCGTACTGGCACTAACATAGACTCGATCAGCTGTTTAGGATGTTTCGTCGCGTACTGGCACTAACATAGACTCGATCAGCTGTTTAGGATGTTTCGTCGCGTACTGGCACTAACATAGACTCGATCAGCTGTTTAGGATGTTTCGTCGCGTACTGGCACTAACATAGACTCGATCAGCTGTTTAGGATGTTTCGTCGCGTACTGACACTAACATAGACTCGATCTGCTGTTTAGGATGTTTCGTCGCGTACTGGCACTAACATAGACTCGATCTGCTGTTTAGGATGTTTCGTCGCGTACTGGCACTAACATAGACTCGATCAGCTGTTTAGGATGTTTCGTCTCTATCATGCTCCTATTAACACCAAGTTCGAAAATAGAGTGAGGAGATAGTAAAAATAAAATTCAGTAGAATCAAAGCAGTGTACAAGATGGTATGATGTACTTAAGTCGAATCGGCTAAGCTTTGTTTAATGTTTGGTCATAGATATGCGAATCTGTGTAACCCCTCGTCCCTGTTTAGTACTGGACTGCTGCGGTGTATCCAGATGGCCTTCCTGACGAATTGCCTGGATAGGTTTTTTCCTGTTACCTTTTTTTAAATTGTCCCATTCAATTGTGATATTGCTGCACAGAATGGTCTGCAAGTGTCGATTTTTTTAACTGGGATTGAAATTGTTTCACCTCTGAACTGTTGATTTTTTCCTTCTTGGGATTCCGCGTCTTTCTGATGTTCGATAAGTCGGACCCCGTATCTTCTTTTTCTCTTTTCTCCCTTTTCTCCAATATATGATGCGCAGCAGTTTTTGTTTCCTATTTCGTGTATAAACTCGGCGACGCTTAAGATGTTTTATCCTTTTAGTGGACCAGGATATTTCGGAGTCATGTGAGTTTTCATGGCTGGAGCAATTCCATGACCACGATGGTTTCTGACAGGCCTTTGATGTAAGGAATAACTACTCGTCCTTTCGTTTTCTTTTTTTCTTTGGTGTTCCGCCTCCTGGTGATTTCTCTGCTTTCCCTCAGCTTTGTTCTTATCTTTCTGGATTGCCCAGTCGGGGTGACCATATCTTTTCACAGCGCTTTAGATGTGAATTTGCTCTTGTTTCTTGTCTTTATCATATTGTGTGATAATAGTTTCACATCTGTTGAGCAAAGTTCGGTGTAAGGGGTAATACCGTCAATACCGCTATCTTTCTTAACCAGGAGTGCGTCGAGGAATGGTATAGTGCCATCTTTATCTTCTTCACATGTGAACTTGATGTTACGGTGTTTATTTGTGCAGTCAAATCCTTCTATGAACCCTTGTTGACTACTTCCGATATGTCATCAACATATAGGTTTGAATTCCATGGGTGGGGGCGGGGGGTGTGTGTGGGGGGGGGGGGGGGGGGAGAGATGGCTATAGCCTCTTTTCTATGTGTTCCGTATATATGTTGGAGACACTGGACTGCCCATGGCTGTACCAAACCGCTGCTGATTGATGGTATCTCGGAAAAGAAATATGTTGTGAGCAGAAATTCTAGCAAATCCATGATGTCTTGGATATGGAGACTGATATTCTTTCGTCATGACCGGTCTTGCTCCAGACGGCTTTTAATTATTCCAAGTCAGTGGGTGTGCCAGTGAAAAGATATACTACTTTGTCTTAAATAAATTCCCGATTTCTTCGGATGAGTACTGGTTACATACTTTCAGCAAGTTCGAGTTTCTGACATGCTGTTCTGATGTCCCTACAAGTGGTCCTTAAAATGTGAGTGACTAGGATACATCGTAACCAATGGAACCAGTATAGTCCACCATGGGAAGTAGAGGGTTTCCTTCTTTATGGATCTTGGATGTGCAGTGCATTCTTTGGGCATTTTCTGCAGTGGGATACGGGTGTCTATATTGTAATTCAGTGATCTTATTTTCTTGTTTGAGTTAAGATAAGATATCTACTAGTCGTCGTTTGAATCCCTGTGTAGGGATGTTCTTGAGTTGTTCATGTTTTGGTGTCGCCAAACACAGCGACAACTTTGTTCTCGTATTCGTCAGTGTCCATAACAACTGTGGCTTTGTTCTCGTATTCGTCAGTGTCCATAACAACTGTGGCTTTGTTCTCGTATTCGTCAGTGTCCATAGCAACTGTGGCTTTGTTCTCGTATTCGTCAGTGTCCGAAACAACTGTGGCTTTGTTCTCGTATTCGTCAGTGTCCGAAACAACTGTGGCTTTGTTCTCGTATTCGTCAGTGTCCATAACAACTGTGGCTTTGTTCTCGTATTCGTCAGTGTCCATAACAACTGTGGCTTTGTTCTCGTATTCGTCAGTGTCCATAACAACTGTGGCTTTGTTCTCGTATTCGTCAGTGTCCATAACAACTGTGGCTTTGTTCTCGTATTCGTCAGTGTCCGAAACAACTGTGGCTTTGTTCTCGTATTCGTCAGTGTCCATAACAACTGTGGCTTTGTTCTCGTATTCGTCAGTGTCCATAACAACTGTGGCTTTGCTCTTGTCTGCTGGTAAAATCACGATCACGGTTTTTTGAGATATAGTAACAGACATACAGTGGCCCTTTACTATTACTATTACTATCAATATATAGTATACATAATGTATATTTTGAATGTGACAACAAAAAATTGAATAAAAAAAAATCACGATTGATTTGTCCTTGCTTAATTGTCAAATCGTTCTTCCTTTGATATGATGTCTGCTGGTATACGTAGTTTCGTAGATTTTAAGACACCAGTCACTTGTGATCTCCGCTGATCAGTCTCGGCGTAGCTCAATTTCTTAATCGCCTGTTCTGTGGCTTTAACGGAATCATAAACTGGAATTTTGTCTGGGACGATGGCATAGTTCTAATCCTTCGCTAGTAGAGTTTTGTTGTTATCTGTAAGCCGTTTGTTAGAGATGTTATAAACCACGTATAAAACATGGTTTCACGCAGTTCTCCATTTGTGTTATAAGTCAGCCTCGATCGCTCTGTCATATGTTTCAACTTCTTCAAGTCGCGTTCTTTAGTCGTGTTGAACGCTTTTTTACTTATGCGCTTCATATGCGTGTTAATATCATCGAATATATCACTCGATAACCGCTCGGTAAGTGTAGAGGTGAAGAGTGTTTGTTGTTAATAACGCATATTCTTTCCCTCAACAGATCTTTCTTCACTTTACTAATGATCTTTCGGGCAGCGATGGTATTAATTAGGCTTCTAATATTATGACTTGAAGCACGTGGCGTAAACAACAGACGGTTATTGTGTCTCGCTAACTTCACTTCATGTCCCTCGAGCTTTCGTACATCTTTGATACCAACTTGTCCAAACTTAGATCGGATATTCTGGAGCATTTTCTTCGAATTGGTAATGATTTTATTTCATGTTTACCATTTCGTCACACTATTTTCGAACTTGAGAATAACAGATCATGATAGAAACGAAACATCCTAAACAGTCGATCGAATATATTACCATCTCGGACATATGTCAGTGTTAGTACGCTTCACATTGGTCATTAGTCTAATGAAGGTGACAGTGAAGTCATCGAAACGTCACACTCTTAAATATCACATTGGTTGCATCATAAAACTATCATATTTTCATTGCAAACTTGAATATACTGAGTGGAAGGTAACATAACTGAAGTTTATTATATATACTAATGTCTTTGTATGACTACGATGTGGAGATAATTATCTTCTACATAATGATAAGGATAACACAAATGATACAACTGTATGTTATAGTGATATAGGTACTGACTTATATTTCACAGCGATATAGGTACTGGCCGATATTTCACAGCGATATAGGTACTGACTGATATTTCACAGCGATATAGGTACTGACCGATATTTCACAGCGATATAGGTACTGGCTGATATTTCACAGCGATATAGGTACTGACTGATATTTCACAGCGATATAAGTACTCGCTGATATTTCACAGCGATATAGGTACTGACTGATATTTCACAGCGATATAGGTACTGGCCGATATTTCACAGCGATATAGGTACTGGCCGATATTTCACAGCGATATAGGTACTGACTGATATTTCACAGCGATATAGGTACTGGCGGATATTTCACAGCGATATAGGTACTGACTGATATTTCACAGCAATATAGGTACTGGCCGATATTTCACAGCAATATAGGTACTGGCTTATATTTCACAGCGATATAGGTACTGGCCGATATTTCACAGCGATATAGGTACTGACTGATATTTCACAGCGATATAGGTACTGACTGATATTTCACAGCAATATAGGTACTGGCTTATATTTCACAGCGATATTGGTACTGGCGGATATTTCACAGCGATATAGGTACTGGCGGATATTTCACAGCGATATAGGTACTGACTGATATTTCACAGCAATATAGGTACTGGCTTATATTTCACAGCGATATAGGTACTGGCCGATATTGCACAGAGATATAGGTACTGACTGATATTTCACAGCGATTTAGGTACAGGCCGATATTTCACAGCGATATAGGTACTGACCGATATTTCACAGCGATATAGGTACTGGCCGATATTTCACAGCGATATAGGTACTGACCGATATTTCACAGCGATATAGGTACTGGCCGATATTTCACAGCGATATAGGTACTGACTAATATTTCACAGCGATATAGGTACTGGTGGATATTTCACAGCGATATAGGTACTGGCTGATATTTCACAGCGATATAGGTACTGACTTATATTTCACAGCGATATAGGTACTGGCGGATATTTCACAGCGATATAGGTACTGGCGGATATTTCACAGCGATATAGGTACTGACTGATATTTCACAGCGATATAGGTACTGACTGATATTTCACAGCGATATAGGTACTGACTTATATTTCACAGCAATATAGGTACTGGCTTATATTTCACAGCGATATTGGTACTGGCGGATATTTCACAGCGATATAGGTACTGGCTGATATTTCACAGCGATATAGGTACTGACTGATATTTCACAGTGATATAGGTACTGGCCGATATTTCACAGCGATATAGGTACTGGCCGATATTTCACAGCGATATAGGTACTGGCTGATATTTCACAGCGATAATGAATGAATGAATGAATAATCTTTATTTCCTCCAATTACATGAAGATTAATTTTTCATTCAAACACTATACAACACAAAAAATATATACAAATGATATATGCATCACGTGACTAATACAAAAACATGTCCATAGAAAAGTAGTTAAATCATATAATATACAATTACATGACCTCTTTCATAGTTATTTTTTCAAGTTAATTGAAGGTATATTTACAAGTTTGAACATTTTTCCTCATTTTCATCCTCATCGGCTCTATCATTTTTGCAATATTTAACATAATATTGCGCCAATCTTCACAATTTATACTTTGTGTTACATCATTTAATCCGCCAAGTAAAAAAGCCAGTATTTCATTATCATTTTGATTAAAAAGTTGAACTGATTCAGTGACAGGTAGAATGTCAACTATCATGTAAAAAATTGCGTTTCTTTCTTCAAGTAGTTTCCAACAGTTCATCATTAAATGTTTTATAATATCAGCAGAAGCCATTCCACATAGACGACAGACGCCTGGTGTAATAGCCGTACATCCAAGTTTAAGAAGATATGTTAATTGTTTTCTTAGATCGGTATGATTTGACAGCAGTGCAATAAGACGATGTTCTTTTAACTCTGTATGAATTAAACAAAATCGTTCAAGGTCTAATCTATTTTAAACTTTGTTTTTCCACGTCTCTTCCTCATGCTTAAAGATAGCATTATTAACAATATTTTTCCATGGCAGTTTTGATGGAAAGAATCCATCTTTGATAAATTGTTCTATAAAAAAAATAAGCTGATATTTGATAACAATATTCATCAGATTAAAAGTAATTGAATTTGAACAATCTGTATGTCCATTAATAATACATCCAAGAAGGTAATTAAAATTTTTCTTGTGGGTATAGTCATATTTGGCATTACTTAATCTTTCGAAAAATAACATTTTGTTTTTATCTATTTTCCCCTGGACTGACCAGAGTCCAAGTGAAGAAACTGTAGCGTCTACTGGGGAAGTTGAATGAAACTCTAGAATAAACCTCACGAAATATCTTTGTGTTATTTCTAGTGTTTCACTGAGTTTTGGGGATAAGTTATTCCATGTTTCACATGAGTACAATGCAGCAGGTAATATAACACGTTCCCAAATACATTTGGCTGAGGTTGGTAGCATTCCTGAAGGCTTCATGCCAACATCATATAAAGAATCTAATTTTTTCTTCATTTTTTTGGATGCCAAATTAACAGTGTTACTTCCGTAGATAAAGGTACTGACCGATATTTCACAGCGATATAGGTATTGGCCGATATTTCACAGCGATATAGGTACTGGCCGATATTTCACAGCGATATAGGTACTGGCTGATATTTCACAGCGATATAGGTACTGACTGATATTTCACAGCGATATAGGTACTGACTAATATTTCACAGCGATATAGGTACTGGCCGATATATTTATTCAAAAACATTATGATAATCAAAAACAATGACACAAAACTACACATTTCGCACAAATTATATAAATTCCTCACTTAAACATTTTATCTCATTAATAGAGAAATATGAAATAAAATAAAAACGTGTCACATGTTTCGCCTGAATGACACATACAAATTTTATACTAAAGCCTACTTGTATGTGCAAATACCGGAAGCGCCACCTATTGGCGTATCTCATACCAAAGAGAAAATCATTTTTCTATTTTTTTTACCGTCAACCAGTTTAAATTATGTTTTGTGGAACATTGATGAAGTGTATTACTAATGTCTAACTAAAGGTAACTGGTGTTATGTGTACTTACCTGATCATCGGGAATGGACAGTAATGTCTCTTTGACAAAATTGTAATTCCCGCCATTGGATTTGTCGTAAATATTGTCCGGGGACCTAAGGACGAACAGTAAAGGTGAAATAAAAACAGTTAATAGGGCGACATTCAACATTGCGACTTCTCATTGGATAATATTCCGAATAAAAATGTTATACAAAATGTATATATTAATCAACTAATACCTACGTATTTCCATTATGTTTAACTACAAAGCTAATACAACAATAGAAGCTTAACTAAGAAAGCAACAGACATAGCAATGTCCATACATCCATCACAAAAGGAATATCTTATGAAGGAATTACATGTTATACACAAACTGGTGACGTCACGAGGCAATACATCAATCACAAAAGGAATATATCGTGTAGGAAGGACATGTTATACACAAACTGGTGACGTCATGAGGCAATACATCAATCACAAGAGGAACATATCGTGTAGGAAGGGAAGGCACACATACTGATGACGTCATGAGGCATCAATAACGCGAGGAATATCTACCGAAGACACCAATCAGGACACACCATCCAGTCACATTATACCGACAACGTGTAAACCAGTCGTCCCATTCCAAAAATGCTGAGCGCTAAGCAGGAGTAGCAATTTTAAGGACTCTAGTATGTATCGGCTAGGGGACAGAACCAAAAGCCTTCCTAACAGAGGCAAACGCTCAACTACAGACCAAAAGTGGGGCATTGTCAAGGGAGATATTCGGCGTGAAGAAGAAAGTTACGAAAGAGCAGAAAAGATAAAATCCGAAATTTAGTCGCCTTCATGCAATGGGAGCAGCAAGTACAATTCATACTTCTTATCCAACCTACACTGTTTTAGAAAGGAAGTGAGGGGATACGCTTTTTCCGTGCCATCTATCTGTGGACGAGGAGTTTACCGCTCTCGGTGTTTGTTTCCATGTTCACATATAGACCTGACATGGGGTCGAGTTCCTGGTATTATGTTGGATACAACTAACATTGTTAGTGGATGTCTTGTCGACGATCTGACTGCGGAGTGTTACGTTGATGTATCAAATTAACGTTGGAGGGAATTTCCCTCGGGTCCATAAAAGTGAAACTCAAATGAAAATTTAGTCCGTATGGTAACGTGGAGTGGTATCGCATAGCATGTTCTAAATTATCGTCAGATGAAGTAGGTCTATTACAATGTAACAGGGAATATCGCCTACACCTCTGTTACATACTCCAAGTCACAAGTCCGTTGGTATTTAATTAAAATTCGTTTTGTTTCTTTTTCTATGACTTCAAATTGGCGTATTGTGAAGATTTGAATTCGTGAAAAGACGACAGAACCACGCTTGGAATGAAATGAAATCGAGATCGATATTCATCACACACATTTAACACCTGTCACTCTCCGAATCAAAACCAAAAACGGAAAAATTACAGATACCAAGGTCTCTGAATCATCCCTATTATAAAAACCGTCATTATTATTTTCTATAGTTAGTGTCTATAACATAAAAACCGTCATTATTATTTACTTATAGTATCTATGACATAAAAACCGTCATTATTATTTACTTTAGTTAGTGTCTATAACATAAAAACTGTCATTATTATTTACTTTACTGAGTATTTATAACATAAAAACCGTCATTATTATTTACTTTACTGAGTATTTATAACATAAAAACCGTCATTATTATTTACTTTGATTAGTATTTATAACATAAAAACTGTCATTATTATTTACTTTACTGAGTATTTATAACATAAAAACCGTCATTATTATTTACTTTACTGAGTATTTATAACATAAAAACCGTCATTATTATTTACTTTAGTTAGTGTCTATAACATAAAAACGTCATTATTATTTACTTTAGTTAGTGTCTATAACATAAAAACTGTCATTTCTATTTACTTTATAGTATCTATAACATAAATACCGTCATGATTACTTACTTTATTTAGTATCTATAACATAAAACCCGTCATTATTATTTACTTTATTTATTATCTATAACATACAAAACGTCATTATTATTTATTTATTTTAGTATCTATAACATAAATACCGTCATGATTACTTACTTTATTTAGTATTTATAACATAAAACCCGTCATTATTATTTACTTTATTTATTATCTATAACATACAAAACGTCATTATTATTTACTTTGGTTAGTATTTATAACATAAAAACGTCATTATTATTTACTTTATTTAGTATCTATAACATACAAAACGTCATTATTATTTATTTATTTTAGTATCTATAACATAAAAACGTCATTATTATTTACTTTATTTAGTATCTATAACATACAAAACGTCATTATTATTTATTTATTTTAGTATCTATAACATAAATACCGTCATGATTACTTACTTTATTTAGTATCTATAACATAAAACCCGTCATTATTATTTACTTTATTTATTATCTATAACATACAAAACGTCATTATTATTTACTTTGGTTAGTATTTATCACATAAAAACGTCATTATTATTTACTTTATTTAGTATCTATAACATACAAAACGTCATTATTATTTATTTATTTTAGTATCTATAACATAAAAACGTCATTATTATTTACTTTATTTAGTATCTATAACATACAAAACGTCATTATTATTTATTTATTTTAGTATCTATAACATAAATACCGTCATGATTACTTACTTTATTTAGTATCTATAACATACAAAACGTCATTATTATTTATTTATTTTAGTATCTATAACATAAAAACGTCATTATTATTTACTTTATTTAGTATTTATAACATAAAACCCGTCATTATTATTTACTTTGGTTAGTTTTTATAACATAAAAACGTCATTATTATTTACTTGATTTAGTATCTATAACATACAAAACGTCATTATTATTTACTTTAGTTAGTATTTATAACATATAAACGTCATTATTATTTATTTATTTTAGTATCTATAACATAAAAACGTCATTATTATTTACTTTAGTTTGTAATTATAACATAAAACCCGTCATTATTATTTACTTTATTTAGTATTGATAACATAAAACCCGTCATTATTATTTACTTTAGTTAGTATTGATAACATAAAAACGTCATTATTATTTATTTATTTTAGTATCTATAACATAAAAACGTCATTATTATTTACTTTATAGTATCTATAACATAAATACCGTCATGATTATTTACTTTAATTAGTACTTATAACATAAAAACCGTCATTTTTATTAACTTTAACTAATATATATAACATAAAAACCGTCATTATTATTTTAACAACATTTTTAAAATCGATGAAATTGATTCCAAATATCAATTCAGAATTTACTTTTTTATAGAGATTTTGAGTGGAATCGTAAGCAATAACTTAACTCACACGAGGAAACAGAACATACAAGATCGTAAAGAAATGTCGTTTAAACATGGTTAATGGGGCCACATTACAAACAATTAAGAAAGATATAGTGGCTGTTCTGTATACCCCAAACACGCCCATAAAACGCCGAGAAGGCGTGAAATTAGAATGTCGCGTGTACTCCACGTGTTTATGTACCTAGTAAAATTAAATAACATCTTAGGTAAATGCCATCAACATTATGTTTGGGAGTACAAAAAGTCAGAGTAAAACCGATATTTCTTTTAAAAAAAACCTGAAGGAACTTGGGATATAAGGTCCTTCTTTGTAGGTGCAGTGAGACCTTGCAATACTGGAGGAATTAAAAATCATCCAATCCTGTGTTTGGTTACTGTATCAGAACTTCTCTATCCATATTATTGCAGTATATACGACATATTGTAATTCACTTATATTTTGCATAGGATTTGTTTTCGCGTTAATGCACGAAGAGGGTCAACATCCAGTTCAAATCCTTCGCGATTATGGCGGCCAAGCTATTAATTACCGATATATGAGTTTAGCGGAGTCCGTGAATCAAACAGTTCAACATTGGCGAATTTATCGCCATTTCTCAATCACCAATCGCGAAATCATTTATTCACGAATATGTCTGAATGGTAAAATCACAAAATAAGGTAATCGCGGATTCTAAGCTATTTAGAGTATACGTGTTCCTTGATTTACTATTTACTATGGTAATTTAAATAAATATACAACAGATGAATAAAAAGAAAATAAAAGTTTATATTATTAACTGCTTGTGGACGCAAGTTGTATGACCAGCAGACCTTCAACAGTAAAACACCAACATAAAAACGGAAATACAAGTGTCCATTACCGACCTGTTATACCTACATAAACATTCTATATTTCAACCTAAGAAATGTGCCTGTTGAAATTTCCCCGGAAACAATAAAAAATACTCCTATAACGAAAACCTAACAGGTATATTTAACTTCTTGTTTAGCACAATTACCGACGCGGTTCTTCTATAGTCTTGCTTATTCCTGGGCTCAACTAAACAGATTTACATAACACATACCTTATTCCTGGGCTTCACTAAAATAATATTTACATACAACATACACCTTATTCCTGGGCTTCACTAAAAAAATATTTACATACAACATACACCTTATTCCTGGACTCCACTGAACATAAGGTATCAGACCCCGTTTTCCCCTCAATCCTTAACCTCAGAAAATACACACATTCCCAAGTTACTTCCCCAGGTATCCCATGTCCATACACAGGTATCCCATGTCTATCCACAGGTGTCCCATGTCCATACACAGGTATCCCATGTCTATCCACAGGTGTCCCATGTCCATACACAGGTATCCCATGTCGATTCACAGGTATCCCATGTCGATCCACAGGTATCCCATGTCCATACACAGGTATCCCATGTCTATCCACAGGTATCCCATGTCCATACACAGGTATCCCATGTCTATCCACAGGTATACCCCATGTCCATACACAGGTATCCCATGTCTATCCACAGGTATCCCATGTCCGTACACAGGTATCCCATGTCTATCCACAGGTATCCCATGTCGATCCACAGGTATCCCATGTCGATCCACAGGTATCCCATGTCCATACACAGGTATCCCATGTCCATACACAGGTATCCCATGTCCATACACAGGTGTCCCATGTCCATACACAGGTATACCCCATGTCCGTACACAGGTATCCCATGTCCATACACAGGTATCCCATGTCTATCCACAGGTATCCCATGTCCGTACACAGGTATCCCATGTCTATCCACAGGTATCCCATGTCGATCCACAGGTATCCCATGTCCATACACAGGTATCCCATGTCGATACACAGGTATCCCATGTCCATACACAGGTATACCCCATGTCCGTACACAGGTATCCCATGTCTATCCACAGGTATCCCATGTCCGTACACAGGTATCCCATGTCTATCCACAGGTGTCCCATGTCCATACACAGGTATCCCATGTCTATCCACAGGTATCCCATGTCCGTACACAGGTATCCCATGTCTATCCACAGGTATCCCATGTCCGTACACAGGTATCCCATGTCTATCCACAGGTGTTCCATGTCCATACACAGGTATCCCATGTCCATACACAGGTATCCCATGTCCATACACAGGTATCCCATGTCCATACACAGGTATACCCCATGTCCATACACAGGTATCCCATGTCCATACACAGGTGTCCCATGTCCATACACAGGTATCCCATGTCCATACACAGGTATCCCATGTCCATACACAGGTGTCCCATGTCCATACACAGGTATCCCATGTCGATCCACAGGTGTCCCATGTCCATACACAGGTATCCCATGTCGAGAAATAGGTATCCTGTGTCCTCCCCGGGAATACTATGTATAAAACTACTCACCAATATCTGTTGTGAGCTGCTATTGGCCATCCTGTTGTCTCCGATAGGAATCTGTAAATCAAAGTAAACATGCCCAGTTCACTATCACGTTAACATTTCAGGTTTCATTCAAGGCGAGTTTAGGAAACTTTGCGAAAACATGAACATTTTAATGTATGAGATAATTCTTTTATTTGCAGTTAGGTTTTGTTGGATTTTTATCCATTCATCGTTGATCCGTCCGTCTTCGGTCCGTAAACAATCCTTGTTATCATTATGCCCTGAGAGGGATATTTTTTAATTTCACATGTAGATTTCCTAATTGGTTCCTACTTGGGTTTATTAAATTTTGACTCTCATTGGGAAAACAAAATGACCGACAGTCGTTCATCTTTGATTTTAACATTTGAAGATTTTTTATTAAATTACTTAGGGAAATTTCTGAAACTTCTCTTATAAATAACCCATGGTTCCTAGATATGCCCGTTCAGCTTTTCAATAGATAGCATAAGAAAGCTTCCATTGTCAAAATCCAAGGTGGTCGCCTGTTGACCATTTTATTTTTCCGATAATGTGCTAAAGGGATATTTCTCGAACTTCACATGTATGTCTGGGGAAACCAAATGACTGCCAAACGACAATTTTGGATTTTGACAGGTAAAAGATTTCAGAATTTTGCTCTCCGATCTGCATATATAGGTTCCCAATCCTTCATAGCACTGATAAAGATAATTCAATGGTTAGCGCCAAGATCCCTCGGGGATCAATTTATCACTCAAACATAAAATAAAAGTCAGTATTAACTATGAAGGTACAGACACGGTAGTATATAGCACAGGGTGGATCCAACATAAGCTGTCAACGAAACATTAACAGAATTATAAAATGAGACTGAGTATTCACGGAATCTTACTTGATGCCCCTTGGAAATATTTCCGGTCTGTACGACCAGTTTTTGACACCGTCCATCAAGCCTTTGTAGTACCACCACGAATCTATCTGTAAGTATCTGGGGATGGAAAGTAAAAGTTGACATCACAAAGTTATTTACGAAATAAACTAGAAAATTGCTACATAACGTTCATACACCATGGTAAAATTTTTACCCAAATTCTATATTAAGGACAGTAGCAGGACCAGTAAATAAAACACCACATGTGGTCTGTAAAACTCACTACAGGTCCACCACTCCCGACACCACATGTGGTCTGTAAAACTCACTAGAGGTCCACCACTCCCGACACCACATGTGGTCTGTATCTATGGCAAGCCATGTTGTTATGCATCCGCGGAGCAATGTTGATCCAGTATTTTACCAAATTATATAAGATATCTTATATATGATAAGGGTTGAGGAATATGTACATTGTACCTTTATAGTTTTGTATGGTAAGGGTTGAGGAATATGTATATTGTACCTCTATAATTACATATGATAAGGAATATGTATATTGTACCTCTATAATTACATATGATAAGGAATATGTATATTGTACCTTTATTTAAGTGGATCTCTTCCCGTAATATAATTTCATATTTGTATAAAATGTCCAAAAAGTTCGAGTCCATTTCTATCTGATGTTCGGCCTGTTTGCCACGTTGTGTTATTTCACAGAGGATATGACGTGAAATACATTTTCTACCACAAATACCCTGTGTTATTCAACTCTCAGACCATAAGTTAATCATTACAGCTGTTGATTAACAATCTGTTTATACCACACGTGGTATAAACTCTGTACGCATTTCGATTGGCTAACACGGTGAACTTTGACCCAAGCTGCAAATGTTATTGACGTCATCAATAATCTAATGACGTCACATCACCGGGTCCCGGACGTCACCGGTACACTTTATTTGCATACGCGAAATAATACTTGGCCACGTTTCCCTTTGATTCAAGCCGATATTATTGTGGTAGAAACAGGTCGTCACACGACTCGAAATTGTTGGATATGGAATTTATTTCACACTCGTGAGTTATTTTTTAAAAGTTTCAAGAAACACTCGCTAAAGCTCGTGTCTTTTGTAACTTTTAAAAAATAACTTACTCGTGTGAAATAAATTCCATACCCAACAACCACTCGTTGTGTAACCTCTATTTAATTACTAAATGCTAAAACTATTAACTAGATCTATACTGACATACATATTACCATTTTACAACATTTGTATTAAATATTTATGATGTACGACCAACATTATAGCTAGCACCTTTATCTACGTGATTATTAAAATCACACTCTCCAGTATTTTTCGTATCTACGTGTTATGTAAAATTTGTATATTACAATGTATGTACATGTATATGATACTGATGAGTCGGAAGACTCAAAGTCAATAAAGAACTAGAACGTGAGATTTTCAAACTAAGAGTATATGTTGCAGGACATAAAAGAGAAAGATGACATTCACAATATGGAAATAGCAAATCTCCAGAGACAAGTTGACATTCTACATGACAGATGCAGTAAAAACAATCGCCGTGGTCCAAAATAGTGACGAATATAATTGTTTTTTTTTTAATATTTTTTTCTGGATGCATTAGACGATAAATTGTTTTTAAGTAAATTGAACACTGTCAATAGGTATGCATTGTTTTTTAGGTGGAGAGGGGATTTACACCATGGTTATTTATTTTATTTGAGATAGAGAAAAGCATGATTGAAAGGCATTTAAAATATATATAGCTGTATATAACGATTCATGTGTGGGGGGAGTGGTCTTGCTGTCTATCACGATAAAGAGGATATGCTCAAAATGATGATTATTAACCAGAAATAACAAATCATTGGTTTATCAATTATTACACGAATGTATACATATACTGTATTGGTATACGGCTTTCTACTCTTACCTACCCAAGCCTTTTACAAACTTGGAGCCAATCAACCAATCAAAATTACCTATGTACTAATCAATCTGGATAGAACAATAGAAACACAGTTCCATTGTGGATTTTCGGGGCTTTATGTTTTAGACGTATGTCTACTTACAACGCCAGAAAGGAATATCAATACCCGTGTGGTTAAAAACGGAACACCTATTTCCTCCATATATACAGGAGGTCGTAGTGGCCCTATTAACCAAGGTGGACTACGGGCATACTATAATAAGCTTTAGGAGATGAAGTATAGGTGCAGACATTCCCGACAACTACTTCACCAGTTTCTCTAAATGTCTACTGTGTCCATACTGACAATAACAAACATTGGAATTTGTATACTAGTTGTTTTGTTGTTAAGTGATTGAGTATCCACCACCGTTTTTTCTCTTTACTTATAGAAGTTTGTAGCTTTGTGTTGGTGAAGAATATAAAAAGTCATATTTCAACAGAATTTTTCATCATTAAATAAATGGAATTCTAATGAACACATAATAATTAACTCTGATGACACTTAGACTACGGACTTTGTGTCATCAAATCAAGGTACCAAAAAGAAAAAAGTCTGGAAGATTGTTTGAATCGTTATGACTACTTCTCACTGTACTAGTGAAACGATTATTATACATGCATATCCGGAAACAATGCGTTCTTTAATAGTTTGACAAGAGACATGCTTACCATTTCAGAAATTAGAATTGTCTCCTCCCTTAGGTTCCATAAATTAAAACTAGTAAGAGTATAAATTACTTTTGAAAATATTAGAATTGCGAATCAAAGGTACTGTCTATATGGATCACACATCTTAACTGGTTAACATGCCATATCGCATTATCAGGGTATATGTTGTATCCTTCATACAGTATATAACCCTTTAAACATATAATTACACGATATAAACACTAAATTTTAGTGGTTTCACGCATCAGAGATTCCAACTAATACGATAAAAGAGTACAAATGTCTCTGAACTTAATGTTATATCATGCTAAGTAGACTACGTGGAAGTCATTAACAGAGCTTCCTCTAAACATCTACTATTGTTCTAACCAGGCAAGATATATTAATGTATATAATATATTCCTTTATCCCAAATAGACGGTAATATTATTTATTTTGTAAAACTTTAGCAAAGCGGTGATGAAAGTAAAAAAATATTTTTCTCATTTTTGTGAGGAATCCTTCTAAAACAAAGCTGCATTTACAGTAAGAATTAAATGTGTATCCACTCTCTGAAGGAAATATCATATTCGTAATTATAAGCCATGTCGTGACTTGGCTTATCGTCCGTGATTGTGTTCGGATAGTTTTGGTAAAATGACCTTATTTCTTATCAGAATTTCAAGGTCGAAACGTCCTACTGACAGTCTAATTCAACATGGCGATGGGTAGTGTCTTATTCCGTGTGTTCCATCTATTTATCAGTGTCCCCCTACTCGTGAATGCTGTGACTCCACTGGACCAAACCGACTTGATTTCTCAAATTACAGATTTGAAAAAAGAGTTTCAAACTAAGATGGAGTATATGTTCCAAGTCATGAAAGAGAAGGATGACATTCACACCATGGAAATAGCAAATCTCCAGAGACAAGTTGACATTCTACATGACAGATGCAGCAAAAACAACCTAACCCCAGAATCGCCTTGGTCCAAAACAGTGACAAATACAACACAACAGGAAATTGTACCTGAAGCACGTGACCGCCGTTCGTTCTTTACATCTCAGAGGACAGCGAGAGTAGGTACGTCAGTTAAGAAATAATTGACGATGATTCGTGTATTATTGCAGGATATACAACGAGGACGAGGATATTTTGCAATTGAATTAATAACGAAGGCCGCAATCTATCATATGGCATTGATTTTGAAAATAAAAAAGGATAAAAAAAAGAAAGAAAAAAAGAAGAAAAAAAGGTGGGCCTCCGTAGGATTCGAACTCGCGTCGTGATAAAAAATTATTGAAAGACTAACCCATTAGCTATGGTAACCTTTTACAAAATACATGTAGGTGAATATTAGATATATAAAATTGTTACAGCCGTGACTCCCGACCGTGTATTATTGGCACGAGCGTGGGTTAATGGAAAATAATACATGGTTTTAAACCAATCAAAACTGGCGTTACATAGCAAACATGGTAGAATTTAATATAAATGTTATTACGCCGTCGATGTTATTCGTACCAAACAAACGATCTTTCAAATCTCCCCCTCTGTTTGAGAACATAACATTCCTCTTTTTTCCATTTTTGAAGCTGACCCCACTACATGCTGGTTGAAATGTCTATTATAATTTTGAAGATTGTATTTTACCAAACGATTGTTGATATGGAGGCAGTTATATAGTGATCGGTACCAATTATTGTGCGTCAGAAAACAACATCAGCACAAGTTAATGACTGTTAATATCGAGATTCACACGAAAACATGCAATAACTTTTATCCTTCAGGTCCGGACAACAGAAATAACGTGGCATTCTACTCCTACCTCGGAACTCGACTGACCAATCTCGGGAACAACCAACCAATTATATTCAACCACGTGGTAACCAATTTGGCCAACCGTTACGATGAAAACTCGGGTATTTTCCATTGTGGAATTCCGGGGGTTTATGTTTTTAACGTACATCTTCTCGCCGTACCAGGCAAGGATATCAATACCCAATTGGTGAAAAACGGGGGAATGATTTCCGCAATATACGCAGGAGGTCAAAGTGGGACATATGACCATGGTGGTAATACAGCCATTATAGAATTAGCTGTCGGAGACAAGGTCTGGGTAAGGGTCCTTTCTGACACGGACCAGGCGGCCATCCTCGACTTTGTTTACTCCAGTTTCTCCGGTTTCCTACTATATCCATACTAACGTGATTAAAATTTCAGAATGAAAATGACATTTCTTGTTGATAATACAGTATCTAGAAAACTTGTTAATACATAATGGAGAATTTCCGTGCTGTTTGTGATTTTCTAATTTTCTTGAATTTTTGAATGATTATGTGTCCGTTTGTTTAATATTAGATATTAATATCTGTACTCACTGATAAGGAATTTTGTGTAAGCTAGAATACGTCTTGACGTTTGTGAGTGTCTGCTCGTACGTTATATTCTGTCCGTTTTCAGAGTCCTCCGTGTTGTAGTAGTAGAAGGCCCCTGTAAAATATACATGTACAATGTTTTTGCCTTAGCTGGAATAGTATTTAAGGTATGATATCTTAGGATCGTTTTATTTATAGCGTATATCGATCGAAATAACAATCAGCAATGGAGTGTCAAAATATTCCGTATGTCTATTTATCTGTCACCCAAATTGTATTCATATCGACTGTATACTACCATTTGGTAACAGTTCAATGCTTAAATAAATGTCAAAACATTCCCGTGTGTTTATACATACAATATATGTCAAAACATCCCCGTATGTTCATACATACAATATATGTCAAAACATTCCCGTATGTTCATACATACAATAAACATCTATGTCAACACCTTCCCGTATGTCCATACATACAATATATGTCAAAACATTCCCGTATGTCCATACATACAATATATGTCAAAACATTCCCGTATGTTTATACATACAATATATGTCAAAACATCCCCGTATGTTCATACATACAATATATGTCAAAACATTCCGTATGTTCATACATACAATATATGTCAAAACATTCCCGTATGTTTATACATACAATATATGTCAAAACATCCCCGTATGTTCATACATACAATATATGTCAAAACATTCCGTATGTTCATACATACAATATATGTCAAAACATTCCGTATGTTCATACATACAATATATGTCAAAACATTCCCGTATGTTCATACATACAATATATGTCAAAACATTCCGTATGTTCATACATACAATATATGTCAACACCTTCCCGTATGTTCATACATACAATATATGTCAAAACATTCCGTATGTTCATACATACAATATATGTCAAAATAAAAAAAAATACTGACTGAAGAAAAACAGCAGATAAAATAGGCTTAATATTATACCTGCAGTGACTGTTAGCACTAGACGTGTCAGACTAAGAGAAATAACTCTAACTAGTGTACAGTTAACACTAGACGTGTAGGACCGAGAGAAATAACTCTAACTATTGTACAGTTAACACTAGACGTGTCGGACCAAGAGAAATAACTCTAACTATTGTACAGTTAACACTAGACGTGCCGGACCAAGGGAAATAACTCTAACTATTATACAGTTACCATTAGACGTGTCGGACCGAGAGAAATATCTCTAACTAGTGTACAGTTAACACTAGAAGTGTAGGACCGAGAGAAATAACTCTAACTAGTGTACAGTTAACACTAGACGTGTCAGACTAAGAGAAATAACTGTAACTATTGTACAGTTAACACTAGAAGTGTAGGACCAAGGGAAATAACTCTAACTATTATACAGTTAACACTAGAAGTGAAGGACCGAGAGAAATAACTCTAACTAGTGTACAGTTAACACTAGACGTGTCAGACTAAGAGAAATAACTGTAACTATTGTACAGTTAACACTAGAAGTGTAGGACCAAGGGAAATAACTCTAACTATTATACAGTTAACACTAGACATGTAGGACCGAGAGAAATAACTCTAACTAGTGTACAGTTAACACTAGACGTGTAGGACCAAGAGAAATAACTCTAACTAGTGTACAGTTAGTAATATACGTGTCGGACCGAGAGAAATATCTCTAACTAGTGTACAGTTAACACTAGACGTGTCAGACTAAGAGAAATAACTCTAACTAGTGTACAGTTAACACTAGACGTGTAGGACCGAGAGAAATATCTCTAACTAGTGTACAGTTAACACTAGACGTGTCGGACCGAGAGAAATAACTCTCACTAGTGTACAGTTAACACTAGACGTGTAGGACCGAGAGAAATAACTCTAACTATTGTACAGTTAACACTAGTTGTGTAGGACCGAGAGAAATATCTCTAACTAGTGTACAGTTAACACTAGACGTGTCGGACCGAGAGAAATATCTCTAACTAATGTACAGTTAACACTAGACGTGTAGGACCGAGAGAAATAACTCTAACTAGTGTACAATTAGCACTTAACGCCAAGGACCGAGAGAAATAACTCTAACTAGTGTACAGTTAACACTAGACGTCTAGGACCGAGAGAAATATCTCTAACTATTGTACAGTTAACACTAGACGTGTAGGACCGAGAGAAATAACTCTTACTAGTGTACAGTTAACACTAGACGTCTAGGACCGAGAGAAATAACTCTAACTAGTGTAAGTTAACACTAGACGTGTCGGACCGAGAGAAATAACTCTAACTAGTGTAAGTTAACACTAGACGTGTAGGACCGAGAGAAATAACTCTCACTATTGTACAGTTAACACTAGACGTCTAGGACCGAGAGAAATAACTCTAACTAGTGTAAGTTAACACTAGACGTGTAGGACCGAGAGAAATAACTCTAACTAGTGTACAGTTAACACTAGACGTCTAGGACCGAGAGAAATAACTCTAACTAGTGTACAGTTAACACTAGACGTGTAGGACCGAGAGAAATAACTCTAACTAGTGTACAGTTAACACTAGACGTGTAGGACCGAGAGAAATAACTCTAACTAGTGTACAGTTAACACTAGACGTGTCAGACTAAGAGAAATAACTCTAACTAGTGTACAGTTAACACTAGACGTGTAGGACCGAGAGAAATAACTCTAACTAGTGTACAGTTAACACTAGACGTGTAGGACCGAGAGAAATAACTCTAACTAGTGTACAGTTAACACTAGACGTGTCAGACTAAGAGAAATAACTCTAACTAGTGTACAGTTAGCACTAGACGTGTAGGACCGAGAGAAATAACTCTAACTAGTGTACAGTTAACACTACACGTGTAGAACAAAGAGAAATAACTCTAACTAGCTAGTGTACAGTTAGCATGTATAATCTACCTTAAATTGTACTATATACCAGACGCGTAAGACCGAGAAAAGTAAATAAAATAGGAAGATAATGTAATTAACAGCAGACTGTTATAGTTACCATTGTCTGTCCAGTATCCAAGGTGACTAATTGTGGTGTCCGCCGAATAGATTCTCTGTCTTGTTCCGTCATGTTGGTGGCAACTGCGTAAAATTAGTCCCCAGTATTCAAAGGCCTGCCAATAATATATAGACATTGGACATACTGGACTGTATGACGGAAACACAGTATGATGTTGGCCGAGTGACTCAATACTGTGAACATACGTATTTTAGCAATTTTCGCGCTGGTGCCATTCAGCCAAATTATTATTGCGTTAATTTCAGGTTCTTTAAATTATTCTCTATAATGGGTATTGTGGCTGTGCCAGCTATCTATTACGAGTATTATGGGTGCGCAAATTCTCTAATACGAATACTCTTACTGTGCCAATTCCCTAATACGTGTGTTGTGAGTGCGCCTTTTCATCGTTGGGCGACTATGTTTAAATTCAGTAATGCGCTAATATCTTAGGGCGCCTAGATAAATTCGTTATTTAATCTGAACTTTGCATACCAAGGCACCTTTTTTGTTTATTTGTATATATTCTATTATGATTAATAAAAGTGTTCGACTAACGACCCTCCCTTTCTATATTGACATTGATTAATCTACATACTTTTGGCCTATACCACCATGCAATTTAATTTTACCCACACTTTCTAAACGTGATATTAAGGTCTGTGTATATTTTACAAGAATTCCAGTTAAATAACATTTTAGGACTAGTATGCGAGTGAATTTATGTACAGACAACAGTGCGTGTGTACTCTTAACAATTTAAGCACATTTCATTTATAAGAGACAAGACTTCCTGAATCCCTCCAGAACTGACCGTGTTTATTCCCTGTGCTGGTACGAGGATTGTTCTGACGGAGTATCCCGCCGGTATCGAGTCAACACCGCCCATCACACCCCAGTTGACACGCCCTCCTGGTGATTCTTGGTGCCAAACTGATGACGCCATGAAGTTATCGGCTGACGACAGAAGAAGGGTGGTTCCAGTCTCGTCAAAGATGGCGAGCGGGCCGCTTAACATACCATCGGCAATCTTTGGTGTAGTGGATCCCCATCTGTATGGGACAATGACTGAAGCTATCAACATCATACCACAGACAATCAGTATTTGGTAGATCGGGTCCGTTTATATTATATATAATAAAAAGACGTGCATCTGACTTGATTAATGGTGATGGCATACTTCGTGTAGCGGATCTCGGAACAATACAGGGTTGATCAGAGGTGACATGGACAGTACATAGTTGATCAGAGGTAACAACAACAGTACATAGTTGATCAAAGATTACAACAGTACAAAGTTGATCAGAGGTAACAACAACAGTACATAGTTGATCAGAGGTAACAACAACAGTACATAGTTGATCAGAGGTAACAACAACAGTACATAGTTGATCAGAGGTAACAACAACAGTACATAGTTGATCAGAAGTCACAACAACAGTGCATAGTTGATCAGAAGTCACAACAACAGTACATAGTTGATCAGAGGTTACAAGGAGCTATGCATACTGGCATCATTTTGAATACATATTGGTGTTTAAAACAACGTATTTCATCAATCTGTAGTTCGATTATTTTTAATTGAAAGTGAAACACACATCTTTAAGTTATCAATGTCACGTTTACTTTTATTATCGAGTTTTCGTAAGACGACAAAATCAAACTGGAATGATTTGGAAATTTACATCAGAATAAATTGTCATTACCCATAACTGTGACAGACTGGAAAACATCAACGTGAAAAAATTGTTTGTGTTTAGCTTTCATACTTCAGTTGAACTTGTTTTAATGTTATCTTATTTGATCGATGGTAAGTAGAAATAGCGGTCCAGAATATACACCAAAAGTATGATTTATAGAAGTGTTGGGTGGACACACCTCCATTTCTATAGCTTAGCAACTCGATTTCTATTACTTCTCTTGTGAAGTGTTACACCCTTGTCCCTAACATCACTCCCTAACATCACTGATGAGTCCTAGAAGGTCGAAACAGCTGTATGATGCCCCTAACATCACTGACGAGTCCTAGAAGGTCAAAACAGCTGTATGATGTCCCTAACATCACTGATGAGTCCTAGAAGGTCGAAACAGCTGTATGATGTCCCTAACATCACTGTCGAGTCCTAGAAGGTCGAAACAGCTGTATGACGTCCCTAACATCACTGATGAGTCCTAGAAGGTCGAACCAGCTGTATGATGTCCATAACGTCACTGATGAGTCCTAGAAGGTCGAAACAGCTGTATGATGTCCCTAACATCACTGATGAGTCCTAGAAGGACCAAACAGCTGTATGATGTCCCTAACATCACTGTCGAGTCCTAGAAAGTCGGAACAGCTGTATGATGTCCCTAACATCACTGTCGAGTCCTAGAAGGTCGAAACAGCTGTATTATGTCCCTAACATCACTGTCGAGTCCTAAAAGGTCGAAACAGCTGTATGATGTCCCTAACATCACTGTCGAGTCCTAAAAGGTCGAAACAGCTGTATAATGTCCCTATCATCAATGACGAGTCCTAGAAGGTCGAAACAGCTGTATGATGTCCCTAACATCACTGATAAGTCCTAAAAGGTCGAAACAGCTGTTGATGTTCCTAACATCACTGATGAGTCCTAGAAGGTCGAAACAGCTGTATGATGTCCCTAACATCACTGTCGAGTCCTAGAAGGTCGAAACAGCTGAATGATGTCCCTAACATCACTGTCGAGTCCTAGAAGGTCGAAACAGCTGTATGATGTCCCTAACATCACTGTCGAGTCCTAGAAGGTCGAAACAGCTGTATGATGTCCCTAACATCACTGATGAGTCCTAGAAGGTCGAAACAGCTGTATGATGTCCCTAACATGTCTGACAAGTCCTAGAAGAACGAGACAGGTGTAAGATTTCACTAACATCACTGATGAGTCTTAGAAGGTCGAAACATCCCTTCCCTTGTTTGCTTTGTTTACTACTTATAAACAGGATACACAAACACGTCTGGTGATGACGTACTTCTTGTATGTACTTATCTGTGTCTGTGTTTTATTGATTATCACTGCTATTGATGGGTTCCTGTATGATATCCATGAGAATATCATGAGGAAACACTCCTATACTTACGGCCCGAAGTTTTTTCCGACATCGCCCATCATTTTATCAGCAAACGTCATATAGCCCAGTGGTGGAGATCCAGTTTGTTGTGCAACTTGAAACGATGGGAACGCCCCAACTGTAGAATTATAGCAGGTTTCGAACCCAGGAACCGGGGGCCATGGGGGAGGATGACAGTCTGGGGCCTGTGTCCAGGGGGTAGCGTTTACATACACCTATAGATATAAAGCCATAGTAAACTAGTAAATCATACTTCCAGCATTCAATGTCTGATTGTCTGTTTTACATTACATATAGTTATGCTTCAATAAGGACGCCATAACTGTCACATATGGTATAGACAATAGTATATGAACTGATATTTTTCATTATATTATAGGATTTCTTCATTATAGGATTTGGTTTTGCCATTATATATATATTATCATATTGTATGATATCATTATACTGTTTGATTTTAATATCATATTACGTACTGTCATAATTGTATTAATTGGCTTCACCATTAAGGTATAACGATACAATATCGAACAAGATAACGATTATAATCAATCATACAATGACAAAAGCATATAATATAATGCTTAAACTAAAACACGATACCATCCCATCATAAATTGTAAAATCGAATAATAAAACGATAACATCCCATCATAAATTATAAAATCGAATAATATAAAACCACATCATATACCGACTACAGTGTATAATATAATGGTGTAATCTAATTATATAAAGAAAAAATAAAATCGTTCAACGATCAAATCAAATCATACAATAATGAAAATATACAGTTAAAAGATAGAACCATAAACAACGGAACCAAACCATAATATGATGAAAGTATACAATGTAATGGGAAAGTATACAATGTAATGGGAAAGTATACAATGTTATGGGAAAGTATACAGTGTAATGGGAAATTATATAATGTAATGGGAAAGTATACAATGTAATGGGAAAGTATACAATGTAATGGGAAAGTATACAATGTAATGGGAAAGTATACAATGTAATGGGAAAGTATATAATGTAATGGTAGAACCATATGCAACTGAAAAAAAATCATGAAAGGACAAATTCAAATAATTAATTGCTGATATCAAATAAGATATGAATGAAATCAGATAAAATTATGACAAAATCAAATCAAATATTGATGAATTCATATAATATAATGAAACTATCAATCCAGATAGTGTTTATGCCATATGTGACAGCTATGACGTTCCATACTTAGCTGGTTTTAACGAAACATTGATCATCAAACACACTGGATCACTGGATTTAAGCTAATACAAAACAACGTCGGAAACAACAACGCCTTTTCATGTCATTGGTTGACAATTTCGTTCAACCAATAAAAATGCTCGATCCAAGCAAGGTTAAATTAACAAAACTGATTGGATGATAACAATTTCGTTTAACCAATAAAAATGCTTGATCGAAGCAAGGTTAAATTCACAAAACTGTTTGGATGATAACAACTTCGTTTAACCAATAAAAATGCTTGATCGAAGCAAGGTTAAGTTCATAAAACTGTTACATGTATAAAAACAGCCTTACCAATTCGTATATGTAGAACTTGGTAGGGAAGCTGTATTCTTTGAAGTATAAATCGAAAAGATAATCTCCTGATGCCCTTAGTCTGAAGCTGGAGCAGTTGTACATCCCGAAGTCATCATGCTGGTGGGTACAATTTCTGTTGATGGAATCCACAACTAGGGACGAGTTGTCCAGGGTGACAGTCTCGTTATTGAGTCGAAGAAAGACAGCGGCACTTTGGAGCCATGCCTTATTGTTTACCAGGATGGTATAGTCACCCGAATCGGATACTGTCTGACCGAACTCGACGTTCACTGTATGGAGTAATTATAGTAAGTAGTTATGGAAATCAGTAAGTAAAATAGGTTTACATGTACCAACAAGTAACATGGACATCAATAACAAATGAGACAAAAAGATTAAATCATACCCACAGCTGAAATAAGATAAAAGATCAATATTTTCTGTTAAAAAACTGTAGTACTGGACTTCCAAGACAACGATAATGACAAGGACGTTATTGTCTTAATACTTAATAAACAACAAAATAACTGTAAATACATACACATTGTTTTTATCACGTTTTTAAGAGTGTGAATTTCATTATATCCCATTCTCGATCCAATACCAAACTACAGGACATAAACATTGCTATGGACGGGTACTAATTAGTCTGTCACTGATAAACTTGAGGATTTTGACAAGTGAGTCAACAAAAATTATCAAGTAAAGGAATTGAAAATAATGGGTCTTTCAAAATAGCATTATATAATTTCTTCCTGTTTAGTAATCGTATTTATTCTGATAACAAAGTATCAGTCATATGTGGGCCAACATGAGATAAACTCGTATATATGTGATGGTGGGGTAGATGTGATAGGGGTTCGCTATATAATGGTGGGGTAGATGTGGTGGAGTAGATGTGATAGGGGTTCACTGTATAATGGTCGGGTAGATGTGATAGGGGTTCGCTGTATAATTGTGGGGTAGATGTGATAGGGGTTCGCTGTATAATGGTGGGGTAGATGTGATAGGGGTTCGCTGTATAATTGTGGGGTAGATGTGGTGGGGTAGATGTGATAGGGGTTCGCTGTATAATGGTGGGGTAGATGTGATAGGGGTTCGCTGTATAATTGTGGGGTAGATGTGGTGGGATAGATGTGATAGGAGTTCGCTGTATAATGACCGAGTTCACATGATTTCATTAAGACAAAACTAGTACGTTTCATAAACCTTTAAACTGTTTTGTTAATCTACAAAATTGTTTGAAGAACATAAATGCTTGTCAATAGAATAATACCGCTCCTCGGTAGTTGCAGTAGCCATACTGTACTAACATGTACCTAAGAGTATAGTAGTTACATAAAGGTTCTTTTGACTAGCTTTATAACTTTACTGTAAAGCTCGCCTGTCTATACTTGTCCAATGTTATCATCCACGGGTCTGACTATACATTCCTAAATAACGACATGACCAGCTATGCTATAGCTATACTTCCATATAGTGACTTATAATAAGACAATACTACTCACCACAGCTGTAACTATGAAACACTGCTGATATTAAAACTAGACTCCACAGACAGACCATCTTTGTTAGGGGGCGGGCACCTGACTAGATTGTGTGTGTACTATATATATACTGTCGACAGTATCGGGTCGTCTGGTGATAACACTCACTCCTGATTAGTCTCTACTTTGTCAACATTTCCTAGGTATATCTCGGTCAATGACCAAACTATATTTCAATCGTTAATTAGGTATTAATCATGAAATTAAATGGCAAAAAAATCATAAAAGTGTTAATTTTAAAAGAAATAAAAGCTTGGTTAAAGAAAAAGAAAAAGTTTACAAATATAGTTTGGCCAATATCAGTTACCGTTCATTAGAGTCAACCAATTCTAGGAAATACATACAATTTAGGGAAGTATTTCAATTATCAAAAATGTTTTTATTAGACACTATTCATACTTTTGAACATGATTAGAAGACTGTTTTAAAGACAAATAATTAAATTATTGAGTTTGTGATTTTTTTTCTTCCATAATCTGCATTTTATACTCCAAATGTTTTAATGTTTCGAGTTCTCAAAAGTCTGGGGGCCGCGGTGGCCGAGTGGTTAAGGTGTCCCGACACTTTATCACTAGCCCTCCTCCTCTGGGTTGCGAGTTCGAAACCTACGTGGGGCAGTTGCCTGGTACTGACCGTAGGCCGGTGTTTTTTCTTCGGGTACTCCGGCTTTCCTCCACCTCCAAAACCTGGCACGTCCTTAAATGACCCTGGCTGTTAATAGGACGTTAAACAAAAACAAACCAAACCAAACATACATCAAAGACATCTGTATAGTTCATCCTTGTCTGACAACATTCCCTTCTCGCAAAATGAATTGGGCTTTCTCGATAACCACACTATCTACGCCTTATCCTTTTACTCGAGAGAAATTAAAGTATGCAACGTTTTTTAAATAGCAAATCTATGTCATTACACTAATATGCAGGTATCCCGATCGTTATAACTTTGCAAAACTTTCCTCTCAATTATGATCTTTCTTTTCCTCCATTAATTGATAATAAGCATTCCATTTTACTATATCGTTACATAATTAGAAATACAACTATACCGCTAAAATTATTTATAATATTTATGATAACGGAAGTACGGAAAGGACCTGTATAGGCTTAGCCTGTTGTCCAATCAATTTTTAAATCTAAAATCTATCTCTATTATGAAATATTGTATGTAAATTAATTAAAATGCTTGATTGAATAAAATATTTTGAAATGAAATAACTTTGCAACACCACACCCAAATTTCGACAAGGAAATGCAGCTTCGATGTCGACATCAGTAAGTCTATTTCTTTTCGCGATGTGAAATCAGACGTGTTTGATGTTCTATCCCGGTTCTCAGTTGGAGAACATGACATTACCTGCATGGATTTGACCCAGAAGCGGAATGCGTATGATTTTTTGATATCAAGAATGATTTTTCACGTCAATAATTCGATTTTTTTTATATAAAGAATTCAATTCTTTATGTTCAAAATTCAAGCATTTCCTGATATCAAAAATCGATTTGATGATATCAAAAAATCATTTAGAATTATTGACATCAAGAAATAACTTTTTTCTATACCAAGAATTGTTACATTTATCGAAAATTATTCATTCTATAAAAGTGACTACGAACTCGTGAAAAATACCAAAATATTAGCCACACTCGTGAAATATATTGGCATTACTGAAGATACTATTAGATATCCTCTTTTCTTGATTAATCGAATTCTTGATAAAACGATTAGAAAAAAAATTCATATAAAAAACACCGCATAAAAAGTAAAACGGCGCCTCATACAATCTAGGACAATGGGAACATACACCTAGCAAAAGATCGCAGTGGTACTTTCGGGGAAATAGTTGTAACAATAATTTGAAGGATATGTACAACGCACCACGGTCGATTATGGCCATCCATTTGGGGATTTTACCAATACAGAAATCTCTATTTTAACTACAGATACATTGTATTTCTATTTGATACATTAAATACATAAACCTACATGATTTAAATAGAGATAACACTATTCCAATATTCAACAGATATATCTTGCTTACTAAGTGATATTTCTATTTCTCCCTGTTTAATCCACAGTAATTAAGTTAGAAACAATCAAGTTACTTGAATGCAAGTTCTCAACAGACTTGAGCAAGTCTATAACAAGTGAGTTTCAAAATATCTTCTCTGATTGGTCAAAATAAATGCAATAAACCAATGGGAAGTATTGTAACATCTTTGCGCACCTTGCAGTACCAAACGTAACTTTGTTTATAAAGAGTTACACATGTTGATTAACTGTCTGCTTGCTGTAGGTCGCCATCATGAGTAAACAGAAGTTTCTCCTCCGACACATTGTAAGAATAACTATTTACAATAGAAATAATAGCGTTAAGTAAAGTAGTGTTACTATGCTTCGCATTGCAGTAAGTGTCACATCAGCGTCGTGGTACAACACAGCCACACATGATAAGTGATGCCGCCTGTCAAATAAATCCTGTGCATTTGTTACTTCGCGTAGCTCAAGGTCTCTGACGAATTATTTGGTTTTGATATCGACGTTATAACGCGCCGTCATAAGTTTCGGACCATTCTGGCTAATTATTTGGTCTTGACGTCAACCTTTCAAGATGCCGTCATCAGTTTGTGGCTATGCATTCTAGTGTGATTCTGAGGGAGATAGGTTAGATAATCATAAAGAGACACATCCATGGATAAGTGTAACAAAAATACAACAAAACTGTAACATGTATACATGCTTTCTTCTTACATATAGTTTTGTTTGTTGTATTTTCAGTGGAGAAATCTACAGCTTAAACCAAAACCTGAAAGTGTGAGAAGTTATCGAAAGGATGCTTCAAGACAGAAAGCACCTGTTTCACTTTTGCAAAGGATGTTTACAGAAGTGGCTTGGCTTGTAAGTGTTGTTGTAGATTCACCACCATATCTCCATATCTATGCTGTGATAATGATAGTTAGTGACTCACATTCACCCCCCCCCCCCCCCCCCACACACACACACACACACACACGCACACATACATTTGTATACACAATTTGCAATAATATTCACATACCTTGCATAAACACTCCTACTAGATGGCCCAACACATACACACTCGCATATACTTGCCATTATTATACATGTACTATACATTCAGTTCAATAATCCAGAGAAATTTATCAACAATAACTATTAATAATAATTTGGAGTTTTATTTACTGCTAGCCTATATCACAGCAACATAGCCATCTCAAAGTGACTCACAAGTTATTATCCAATATCCATGGTTACTGGGCCTTTAGCAACCAGTCAATGTCTTTCTCAACTTCCTGGGAAACATACAGCCGGAGCTGCCATTTTGGTGCTAACAGCTTATGCACATCATTTCTTGAACTGCTCCACCACATACTCATTTACAGCTGAGTTGACTGGAACACAACAAAGTAAATTATTTTGTTCAAGGATACAACACAGAGCCCATGTCAGGACTCGAACTAGCGACCCTACCACTAGAGCACCATGCTTCCTGCATCGCTCTCAGTTATTGCAATATAGCAACTAATACTAAATAAAGATTGTCAAATTGAAGAATATGTTGGGTAAAAATCATTAAATAATGTATGATTTTCAAAACTTAGATTATTATTTTAAACATGTTATGTATATATTATTAACATGTAATCATTATTAGAAAGTAGAAGAATGGCTTTAGGCACTATATCATCTGAAATGTTGCTAATTCTATTATATGTTGAAAACAAATGAAGATTATATAGTAGTAATAAAATGTAAGTTGACTAAGTTGCTGTAGTAATAAAAAATGTAAGTTGACTATCGGTCAGATATGTATGACAGGGCTTTCTGTTACCTGGTCAGGATGTTTGAACATAATGGGATAGGTTTACTTTGTGATACCAATTGTTAATGTGAAGTTTTCTTTTTATTTCCAGACTGTTCCAGCCGTAACATTCAGTTTAGGAACATGGCAAGTCTATCGTAAAGAATGGAAAGAAGGGAAAATAGCTTACATGCAAGGGAAAGTTTCTTCTTCGCCAATTCCATTGCCTGACAAGTATGTTAATTGTGGAGGAAATGCACATGAAAGTGTTAATTGATGACGATAACCAATTAAAAGTGTGATACATGCAGTTTAACACATTAAGAAAATTAAATTATTTGACAGTATGAATACATATGACAGTTAGCCTCAAAACTATCAGGCTGATAGTTAAGATTATGTATGTGTTTGTATATTCACTTTTATCTATTTTACTATTTGTCCTTAGTTTAGATGACCTAAATAATACAGACATGGAGTACACACCTGTGAGGGTTGTAGGAGAATTTGACCACCAGATGGAGCGATATATCTACCCACGTCCTAATGTCCAACACACACACGTCTCCGAGGTGAAGGGCATGGGGGTCACTCCAAGTCGAGGTGGGATGCTGGTCGTTACACCATTTAAACTGAAAGACAGAGCGTGAGTTTACATTTTGTCTTTAAGAATATTGTATTGTCCAGATCTTGTATACAATATAAACTGAAGAACAGGCTATAATTTCATACTTGGTAATCCCAGTGCAGCTCCTCCCTTCCATTCTTCTTTGATACATGGATCAGCTTTGTGTAAAAACAAAACACTTTAACATACATTAAAACATACATACATTGGCCATGGGGGTCAAACAAAATTTAAATCACCTGAAAACCTAGAACCATATTTGTACCTTAAATATGTTTGTAACTTGTGTAAATACACCATATTTATTGTACTACAAGAAGCCCAAGAGAAGACATTACATGGTAGTGAAAAACATGTAGTATTCAAAAGTCTTAGTTTTCTACTAAATTGATAGGTTTATACTTCAGGGGAACTTAGGTCCATAGATGATTTTGTTTGCCTGAGATAAGGTAATGTACAGTTAGATAATGAGTCAGAATCTGATTTGGTTTGTCTGAGGTAACAGTTAGATAATGGGTCGGAGTCTGATTTTGTTTGTCTGAGGTAACAGTTAGATAATGGGTCGGAGTCTGATTTTGTTTGTCTGAGGTAACAGTTAGATAATGGGTCGGAGTCTGATTTTGTTTGTCTGAGGTAAGGTAATACAGTAAGATAATGGGCTAGAGTCTGATTTTGTTTGTCTGAGGTAAGGTTTTACAGTTAGATAATGGGCCAGAGTCTGATTTTGTTTGTCTGAGGTAAGGTTTTACAGTTAGATAATGGGTCAGAGTCTGATGTTGTTTGTCTGAGGTAAGGTTTTACAGTTAGATAATGGATCATATGATATCCTGTTTTAATGTATAGCTAACCTTACCTCTCCTGTATCCTCAGCATGTAGAGTTAAATAAGCTATAATTGTATCATTTCAGTGAACGAATACTTATCAACAGGGGATGGATTCCAAAGACAAAAGTAGATCCAAGTTCCCGATCTGAAGGACAGGTACATGGTTACAATGGAGAATTGTTAGTATTTTATAAGGGCACAGTTCTTGGAAAGGATGGATACAGTCCCTGTGGTATAGGTACAGTGACTTGGGGATGAGTTCAGTGCCTGGGTGCTTTGAACAGATGGGTACAGTGCCAGGGAGATGGGTACATTGCCAGGGAGATGGGTACAGTGCCAGGGAGATGGGTACAGTGCCAGGGAGATGGGTACAGTGCCAGGGAGATGGGTACAGTGCCAGGGAGATTGGTACAGTGCCTGGGAGATGGGTACAGTGCCAGGGAGATGGGTACAGTGCCAGGGAGATGGGTACAGTGCCTGGGAGATGGGTACAGTGCCTGGGAGATGGGTACCGTGTCAAGATGGGTACAGTGCCTGGAAGATGGATAAAGTGTCTGGGTGCTTGGGAAGGGGTGGTGCAGTGTCTGGGTGCTTGGAAAGGATGGATACAATGCCTGGGGTATAGGTACAGTGACTTGGGGATGGATACAGTGCCTGGGTGCTTTGAAAAGATGGGTACAGTGCCAGGGAGATGGGTACAGTGCCAGGGAGATGGGTACAATGCCAGGGAGATGGGTACAGTACCAGGGAGATGGGTACAGTACCAGGGAGATGGGTACAGTACCAGGGAGATGGGTACAGTACCAGGGAGATGGGTACAGTGCCAGGGAGATGGGTACAGTGCCAGGGAGATGGGTACAGTGCCAGGGAGATGGGTACAGTACCAGGGAGATGGGTACAGTGCCAGGGAGATGGGTACAGTACCTGGGAGATTGGTACAGTGCCAGGGAGATGGGTACAGTGCCAGGGAGATGGGTACAGTGCCATGGAGATGGGTACAGTACCAGGGAGATGGGTACAGTGCCAGGGAGATGGGTACAGTACCAGGGAGATGGGTACAGTACCAGGGAGATGGGTACAGTGCCAGGGAGATGGGTACAGTGCCATGGAGATGGGTACAGTACCAGGGAGATTGGTACAGTGCCAGGGAGATGGGTACAGTGCCAGGGAGATGGGCACAGTACCAGGGAGATGGGTACAGTGCCAGGGAGATGGGTACAGTACCAGGGAGATGGGTACAGTACCAGGGAGATGGGTACAGTACCAGGGAGATGGGTACAGTGCCAGGGAGATGGGTACAGTGCCAGGGAGATGGGTACAGTGCCTGGGAGATGGATACAGTGTCTGGGTACTTGGAAGAGATAGGTATTTAAATGGACATTGAATTAGATCATTTTATGTTTGTATCATAATTCATTTATGAAATATATGGTACATAAGAAATACATTTCAAAGTTGATTTGGATCAAATCAAAACCATTTTGCCTACAACTCATCATAATTCTATCTTTTATTTGTGTCTTTGCCATCAAAGAATATTTAAAGAGCCAGAAATACTAGATTAAATGTTTCTAAAGTTTTTTCCATAGGAATTTCTTCACTTATCTCAATAAAGCTTTGATTCAGGTCACTATCAATTTTCTGAAAATCCTTTGTCAAAGCTTTATCATCTCCACCCCTTTAGAGTTTTTGATCAACTTCACACAGTTATAAAGGACTATGATATATAATACAAGTTTGAGTTTCAGAGTTGTTAGGTTAAGGACAAGGTCACTGTTGCATTTTTGAAGAAAACATTTTTCAGGACTTTAGCAGGTTCTTTGAGAGATTTCCATCAAAATTCGGACTCTTATTTAGGATTATAAATATCTTAAAGATAGTAGTGTCAGGGTTGTTTGGTCAAGGTCAATATAACAATTGTTTTAAAATCATTGTCAGTGCTCTAAAGGCTTCATTCCTTAAGGGATTTGGGTCAAACTTCAGACACTTAGATAAGGACCATATATATAGCAAGCTGGGGTCAGAAGGGGACTTACCGACATATATTGAAAAAGGACCATAATAGAGAGTGGGGTCTGGTAGGGGATGTATTGATTTAGCAATCCTCAGTATGCTTGTTGTAAATGAATCTGTTTTGATTTATGTTGTCTCCAGGTTCTGGGTGAAGTGGAATTGGTCGGTGTTGTACGACACTCAGAACAGGTAGGTGAGCAAAATATTGTTATTGGATAGAAAGGTGTAACTTCTTATACTATCAGTTAATGTCAGTCATGAGTTTTGTCTTGTGATGTTTGCTGTCAGTCTTATTTAATACAGTATATCACTTATCCATCTGACGAATATCTTAATTTTGGTATATTGTGATATTTCATTAATTCTATTTTGGCGTACATTACTGATAAAAAAACAACATGGTTTATTTTCTAGAAAAATGTTTTCACAAACAGTCAGGGTATCGGAGATCCAAAGGTTGTGATTACAAGAGATGTAAGTGCCCTGGCTGAAACTCTCAACACCTCACCTGTCTACCTGGATGCTGACTTCAGTAAGTACACTATCTAATAATAGTAGGTGTCTCAGGAATCAAACAACTAAATCAGCCAATCAGCTTCTGTTTCCCCTCGATCAAATTTAAGTCCTTAAAGAAAATGTGTTTCTGACGCTTGTAACTGTTTTCTTGAGAAATGAGCATACAAAATAGATACTTCCTATATACGAAAGTAAAGAGTATACATGTCTTTAGACTTAAAAAACAAAAATATACACCTACTGAAAATAGAATGATGTAGGACTAAAGGTTGAAAAAAAGTGGGTATTTCCCAGATGGGGGTTCCCCAATCAACAGTAAGTATCAGGGTTATACTGTCTTTTGAGTACCTGTGTGCTCTTATATGCCATTAAACCTATACTATAACATTACTTCTCAGTTAGTGAAAACTTCCAACTTAAAATTTTATATTTCATATTGCATACTTCAAATGAGAGATGAAAAGGATGGAGTCATAGTGATACCTGTAGACACAGATGTTGGTACCTGTAGACACAGACGTTGGTACCTGTAGACACAGATGTTGGTACCTGTATATACAGACCTTGGTACCTGTAGACACAGACATTGGTACCTGTAGACACAGACGTTGATACCTATAGACACAGACCTTGGTACCTGTATACACAGACATTGGTACCTGTAGACACAGACATTGGTACCTATAGACACAGACGTTGGTACCTGTATACACAGACATTGGTACCTGTAGACACAGACGTTGGTACCTGTAGACACAGACGTTGGTACCTGTATACACAGACCTTGGTACCTGTAGACACAGACATTGGTACCTGTAGACACAGACGTTGGTACCTGTAGACACAGACGTCGGTACCTGTAGACACAGACCTTGGTACCTGTAGACACGGGTGTTGGTACCTGTAGACACAGACGTTGGTACCTGTAGACACAGACGTTGGTACCTGTAGACACACACGTTGGTACCTGTATACACAGACCTTGGTACCTGTAGACACAGACGTCGGTACCTGTAGACACAGACATTGGTACCTGTTGACACAGACATTGGTACCTGTAGACACAGACGTTGGTACCTGTATATACAGACATTGGTACCTGTAGACACAGACGTTGGTACCTGTATATACAGACCTTGGTACCTGTAGACACAGACCTTGGTACCTGTAGACACAGACGTTGGTACCTGTTGACACAGAAGTTGGTACCTGTATACACAGACGTTGATACCTGTATATACAGACCTTGGTACCTAAAGACACAGACATTGGTACCTGTAGACACAGACATTGGTACCTGTAGACACAGACCTTGGTACCTGTAGACACAGACATTGGTACCTGTAGACATAGACGTTGGTACCTGTAGACACAGACATTGGTACCTGTTGACACAGACATTGGTACCTGTTGACACAGTGATTGGTACCTGTAGACACGGGTGTTGGTACCTGTAGACATAGACGTTGGTACCTGTAGACACAGACCTTGGTACCTGTATACACAGACATTGGTACCTGTAGACACAGACGTTGGTACCTGTAGACACAGACGTTGATACCTGTATACACAGACGTTGGTACCTGTAGACACAGACATTGGTACCTGTAGACACAGACGTTGGTACCTGTAGGCACAGACATTGATACCTATAGACACAGACATTGGTACCTGTAGACACAGACTTTGGTACCTGTAGACACAGACCTTGGTACCTGTAGACACAGACGTTGTTACCTGTAGACACAGACGTTGTTACCTGTATACACAGACGTTAGTACCTGTATACACAGACGTTGTTACCTGTAGACACAGACCTTGGTACCTGTAGACACAGACTTTGGTACCTGTAGACACAGACGTTGGTACCTGTATACACAGACGTTGGTACCTGTAGACACAGACGTTGATACCTGTAGACACAGACATTGGTACCTGTAGACACAGACGTTGGTACCTGTATACACAGACGTTGGTACCTATAGACACAGACATTGGTACCTGTAGACACAGACGTTGGTACCTGTAGACACAGACATTGGTACCTGTAGACACAGACGTTGGTACCTGTATACACAGACGTTGGTACCTGTATACACAGACGTTGGTACCTGTAGACACAGACGTTGGTACCTATAGACACAGACATTGGTACCTGTAGACACAGACATTGGTACCTGTAGACACAGACGTTGGTACCTGTATACACAGACATTGGTACCTGTAGACACAGACCTTGGTACCTGTAGACACGGACATTGGTACCTGTAGACACAGAGGTTGGTACCTGTATACACAGACCTTGGTACCTGTAGACACAGACCTTGGTACCTGTAGACACAGACGTTGGTACCTGTAGACACAGACCTTGGTACCTGAAGACACAGACGTTGGTACCTGTAGACACAGAGGTTGGTACCTGTATACACAGACGTTGGTACCTGTAGACACAGACATTGATACCTATAGACACAGACATTGGTACCTGTATACACAGACATTGGTACCTGTATATACAGACCTTGGTACCTGTAGACACAGACATTGGTACCTGTAGACACAGACGTTGGTACCTATAGACACAGACGTTGGTACCTGTTGACACAGACGTTGGTACCTGTATACACAGACCTTGGTACCTGTAGACACAGACATTGGTACCTGTAGACACAGACATTGGTACCTGTATACACAGACGTTGGTACCTGTAGACACAGACATTGGTACCTGTAGACACAGACGTTGGTACCTATAGACACAGACGTTGGTACCTGTATACACAGACGTTGGTACCTGTAGACACAGACCTTGGTACCTGTATATACAGACGTTGGTACCTGTAGACACAGACGTTGGTACCTGTATACACAGACCTTGGTACCTGTAGACACAGACGTCGGTACCTGTAGACACAGACATTGGTACCTGTTAGACACAGACATTGGTACCTGTAGACACAGACGTTGGTACCTGTATATACAGACATTGGTACCTGTAGACACAGACGTTGGTACCTGTATATACAGACCTTGGTACCTGTAGACACAGACCTTGGTACCTGTAGACACAGACGTTGGTACCTGTTGACACAGAAGTTGGTACCTGTATACACAGACGTTGATACCTGTATATACAGACCTTGGTACCTAAAGACACAGACATTGGTACCTGTAGACACAGACATTGGTACCTGTAGACACAGACCTTGGTACCTGTAGACACAGACATTGGTACCTGTAGACATAGACGTTGGTACCTGTAGACACAGACATTGGTACCTGTTGACACAGACATTGGTACCTGTTGACACAGTGATTGGTACCTGTAGACACGGGTGTTGGTACCTGTAGACATAGACGTTGGTACCTGTAGACACAGACCTTGGTACCTGTATACACAGACATTGGTACCTGTAGACACAGACGTTGGTACCTGTAGACACAGACGTTGATACCTGTATACACAGACGTTGGTACCTGTAGACACAGACATTGGTACCTGTAGACACAGACGTTGGTACCTGTAGGCACAGACATTGATACCTATAGACACAGACATTGGTACCTGTAGACACAGACATTTGGTACCTGTAGACACAGACCTTGGTACCTGTAGACACAGACGTTGTTACCTGTAGACACAGACGTTGTTACCTGTATACACAGACGTTAGTACCTGTATACACAGACGTTGTTACCTGTAGACACAGACCTTGGTACCTGTAGACACAGACTTTGGTACCTGTAGACACAGACGTTGGTACCTGTATACACAGACGTTGGTACCTGTAGACACAGACGTTGATACCTGTAGACACAGACATTGGTACCTGTAGACACAGACGTTGGTACCTGTATACACAGACGTTGGTACCTATAGACACAGACATTGGTACCTGTAGACACAGACGTTGGTACCTGTAGACACAGACATTGGTACCTGTAGACACAGACGTTGGTACCTGTATACACAGACGTTGGTACCTGTATACACAGACGTTGGTACCTGTAGACACAGACGTTGGTACCTATAGACACAGACATTGGTACCTGTAGACACAGACATTGGTACCTGTAGACACAGACGTTGGTACCTGTATACACAGACATTGGTACCTGTAGACACAGACCTTGGTACCTGTAGACACGGACATTGGTACCTGTAGACACAGAGGTTGGTACCTGTATACACAGACCTTGGTACCTGTAGACACAGACCTTGGTACCTGTAGACACAGACGTTGGTACCTGTAGACACAGACCTTGGTACCTGAAGACACAGACGTTGGTACCTGTAGACACAGAGGTTGGTACCTGTATACACAGACGTTGGTACCTGTAGACACAGACATTGATACCTATAGACACAGACATTGGTACCTGTATACACAGACATTGGTACCTGTATATACAGACCTTGGTACCTGTAGACACAGACATTGGTACCTGTAGACACAGACGTTGGTACCTATAGACACAGACGTTGGTACCTGTTGACACAGACGTTGGTACCTGTATACACAGACCTTGGTACCTGTAGACACAGACATTGGTACCTGTAGACACAGACATTGGTACCTGTATACACAGACGTTGGTACCTGTAGACACAGACATTGGTACCTGTAGACACAGACGTTGGTACCTATAGACACAGACGTTGGTACCTGTATACACAGACGTTGGTACCTGTAGACACAGACCTTGGTACCTGTATATACAGACGTTGGTACCTGTAGACACAGACGTTGGTACCTGTAGACACAGACCTTGGTACCTGTAGACACAGACGTTGGTACCTGTATACACAGACCTTGGTACCTGTAGACACAGACGTTGGTACCTTTTTACACAGACGTTGGTACCTGTAGACAGACATTGGTACCTGTAGACACAGACGTTGGTACCTGTTGACACAGACGTTGGTACCTGTATACACAGACCTTGGTACCTGTAGACACAGACGTTGGTACCTGTTGACACAGACGTTGGTACCTGTAGACAAAGACGTTGGTACCTGTAGACACAGACGTTGATACCTGTAGACACAGACATTGGTACCTGTATACACAGACCTTGGTACCTGTAGACACAGACATTGGTACCTGTATACACAGACCTTGGTACCTGTAGACACAGACGTTGGTACCTGTAGACACAGACGTTGGTACCTGTATACACAGACGTTGGTACCTGTAGACACAGACGTTGGTACCTGTAGACACAGACCTTGGTACCTGTAGACACAGACGTTGGTACCTGTATACACAGACGTTGGTACCTGTAGACACAGACCTTGGTACCTGTAGACACAGACGTTGGTACCTGTATACACAGACGTTGGTACCTGTAGACACAGACATTGGTACCTGTATACACAGACCTTGGTACCTGTAGACACAGACGTTGGTACCTGTAGACACAGACCTTGGTACCTGTAGACACAGATGTTGGTACCTGTATACACAGACATTGGTACCTGTAGACACAGACCTTGGTACCTGTATACACAGACATTGGTACCTGTATACACAGAAATTGGTACCTGTAGACACAAACGTTGGTACCTGTAGACACAGACCTTGGTACCTGTATACGAAGACCTTGGTACCTGTTGACACAGACGTTGGTACCTGTATACACAGACCTTGGTACCTGTAGACACAGACGTCGGTACCTGTTGACACAGACCTTGGTACCTGTATACTAAGACCTTGGTACCTGTAGACACAGACGTCGGTACCTGTTGACACAGACCTTGGTACCTGTATACTAAGACCTTGGTACCTGTAGACACAGACGTTGGTACCTGTTGACACAGACCTTGGTACCTGTATACGAAGACCTTGGTACCTGTTGACACAGACGTTGGGTAGCAGTGTACAGTAAAAATGCCAAATTCTGAAAAATATGGCACATGCTTTAGATATGTAAACATTGCCAGTTAACCTTACATATAACCTCTAATAAAGTATATATATTTGAAATCTGTACAACATTTGCAATTTTAATAGAGCTCTGAAGGATAAGTAAACTGATATTTTCTGTGATTTTTAGAGCTGTGAATACCATGGTAACAGCTTAAAAAATTCTCAAAAATTGCAAAATATTATGATGTTTGACCCAAAATGGCACAATTCTCTACACAATTTTTTTTCTGAAACCTATTTAAAATTAAATATCTCTATCCCAAAGACAGAATTAATCTTGTTTGGACATATGTTGTAAATTAAGTTTTTCCGCTATCTTACCTTTTCTGTGGGCTTCCATTTTGCGCTGTAGGCGAAACTAAATTTCCTGTGTAAACACACGTTCGGAAAATCCGGATATTTAAAATCCGGAACCAATTTATTGATTTTTGTTTTAATAAATGTGAAGCCTGTATGTACTACTTCATACTGGATATACCAATTATAGTGTACATTTATTTTTTCATTTTTTATACATATCATAATACAGGAGTTATTTGCTTAACAAAAAAATTGCCCATGGCCAGGCTGTCTTACTGTGGTGTGCTACCTTATACATCACTTTTGTTAATTCTAATTTTACTAAAATCCCCATGAATGTCTAGAATATGTTCCGACGAACAAAATGACATATCGGGTTACTGTGTATCTTTAATAGTCACGGAGTATTGCTGATTTCCCTGAGAGGTGTATTTTGACAACTTTTTCTCCCAATCCAGTAATAAGGGGAGGTAATTTTAAAGATGAAAACTCCCATAATTCTGTATATCTCTTGAATAAAGTTGTGTTTTGAGTTGAATGTGGTACTTTGAGTCTCTGTGCATGTAATCAAGCAAAAAATACTATACAACTATCAAATTTAGCCTTGTAATATGACGTCATAGTTACCATGACGTCATCAGTAACTATGACGTCATCAGATGGTATCTATGACGTCATAAATACTCAATGGTGTCATAATAAATAACCAAATTCCTTTCCAAACCTCAGCTTAGCAACACATGCAATATTCTAACTGATAAATCATGACATGACATCCAAGATTTCAAAATGTCATGCCTATGACATCACAGTCATCTGTTTCCACCCCGGTAATTCAGATATGTACCAATGATCATATGAAAGTGTCCGCTGATCCCATTTTATGCGGAAAATGCTATTTTTTCTGCTTTACCGAAGGAAGTGACAATAATTGACAATATTGTATCAACCGTACACTCCATCAATTGAAATTGCATGCTTACCAATGTATAAATAAATTGAAAATAATGGTTTCACCAAATATTTCAAAAAATAAGACTTACTGTAATAGTTTCCATGGATACGGGGTAATAAATCAGGTAAAACAAACCAGAATTCAGTCTATATGGTTTGTTAGATACCCAATAAGTTATTTTGGGTTTGTTATAAAACATAGAATATCTTTTCAATTTACACTGACTCATTAACATTATGCTTAATTAACCCACCCTTAAAAAGGGTAAATATGCGAGTTACCTCCCTTGATTCCTCTAATATGACAAGCCAGATAATAAACAAGTTTTAAATTGTTTTTATGCATTTTTGAGCAATAATGAACTAAAATGAAGCTTAATCAAGCATAATTAAGCACAATTTCCAAAAAATAACATTTTTCAGCCCTTATAAGGTAGCAGTGTACAGTAAAAATGCCAAATTCTGAAAAATATGGCACATGCTTTAGATATGTAAACATTGCCAGTTAACCTTACATATAACCTCTAATAAAGTATATATATTTGAAATCTGTACAACATTTGCAATTTTAATAGAGCTCTGAAGGATAAGTAAACTGATATTTTCTGTGATTTTTAGAGCTGTGAATACCATGGTAACAGCTTAAAAAATTCTCAAAAATTGCAAAATATTATGATGTTTGACCCAAAATGGCACAATTCTCTACACAATTTTTTTTCTGAAACCTATTTAAAATTAAATATCTCTATCCCAAAGACAGAATTAATCTTGTTTGGACATATGTTGTAAATTAAGTTTTTCCGCTATCTTACCTTTTCTGTGGGCTTCCATTTTGCGCTGTAGGCGAAACTAAATTTCCTGTGTAAACACACGTTCGGAAAATCCGGATATTTAAAATCCGGAACCAATTTATTGATTTTTGTTTTAATAAATGTGAAGCCTGTATGTACTACTTCATACTGGATATACCAATTATAGTGTACATTTATTTTTTCATTTTTTATACATATCATAATACAGGAGTTATTTGCTTAACAAAAAAATTGCCCATGGCCAGGCTGTCTTACTGTGGTGTGCTACCTTGGTACCTGTATACACAGACCTTGGTACCTGTAGACACAGACGTCGGTACCTGTAGACACAGACATTGGTACCTGTTGACACAGACATTGGTACCTGTAGACACAGACGTTGGTACCTGTATATACAGACATTGGTACCTGTAGACACAGACGTTGGTTCCTGTATATACAGACCTTGGTACCTGTAGACACAGACCTTGGTACCTGTAGACACAGACGTTGGTACCTGTTGACACAGAAGTTGGTACCTGTATACACAGACGTTGATACCTGTATATACAGACCTTGGTACCTAAAGACACAGACATTGGTACCTGTAGACACAGACATTGGTACCTGTAGACACAGACCTTGGTACCTGTAGACACAGACATTGGTACCTGTAGACATAGACGTTGGTACCTGTAGACACAGACATTGGTACCTGTTGACACAGACATTGGTACCTGTTGACACAGTGATTGGTACCTGTAGACACGGGTGTTGGTACCTGTAGACATAGACGTTGGTACCTGTAGACACAGACCTTGGTACCTGTATACACAGACATTGGTACCTGTAGACACAGACGTTGGTACCTGTATACACAGACGTTGGTACCTGTAGACACAGACGTTGATACCTGTAGACACAGACATTGGTACCTGTAGACACAGACGTTGGTACCTGTAGACACAGACGTTGGTACCTGTAGACACAGACGTTGGTACCTGTAGACACAGACATTGGTACCTGTAGACACAGACGTTGGTACCTGTATACACAGACGTTGGTACCTATAGACACAGACATTGGTACCTGTAGACACAGACGTTGGTACCTGTAGACACAGACATTGGTACCTGTAGACACAGACGTTGGTACCTGTATACACAGACGTTGGTACCTGTATACACAGACGTTGGTACCTGTAGACACAGACGTTGGTACCTGTATACACAGACGTTGGTACCTGTATACACAGACATTGGTACCTGTAGACACAGACCTTGGTACCTGTAGACACGGACATTGGTACCTGTAGACACAGAGGTTGGTACCTGTATACACAGACGTTGGTACCCGTAGACACAGACCTTGGTACCTGTAGACACAGACGTTGGTACCTGTAGACACAGACCTTGGTACCTGAAGACACAGACGTTGGTACCTGTAGACACAGAGGTTGGTACCTGTATACACAGACGTTGGTACCTGTAGACACAGACATTGATACCTATAGACACAGACATTGGTACCTGTATACACAGACATTGGTACCTGTATATACAGACCTTGGTACCTGTAGACACAGACATTGGTACCTGTAGACACAGACGTTGGTACCTATAGACACAGACGTTGGTACCTGTTGACACAGACGTTGGTACCTGTATACACAGACCTTGGTACCTGTAGACACAGACGTTGGTACCTGTAGACACAGACCTTGGTACCTGTATACACAGACGTTGGTACCTGTAGACACAGACCTTGGTACCTGTTGACACAGACATTGGTACCTGTTGACACAGACCTTGGTACCTGTTGACACAGACCTTGGTACCTGTTGACACAGACATTGGTACCTGTTGACACAGACATTGGTACCTGTAGACACAGACCTTGGTACCTGTAGACACAGACCTTGGTACCTGTAGACACAGACGTTGGTACCTGTATACACAGACCTTGGTACCTATAGACACAGACATTGGTACCTGTATACACAGACCTTGGTACCTGTAGACACAGACGTTGGTACCTATAGACACAGACCTTGGTACCTGTTGACACAGACCTTGGTACCTGTTGACACAGACATTGGTACCTGTTGACACAGACGTTGGTACCTGTAGACACAGACGTTGTTACCTGTAGACACAGACATTGGTACCTGTATACACAGACGTTGGTACCTGAAGACACAGACTAAGTCTGTATGCTGTAGTAATATATGGTAATTAAAGCATTGAAAGCCAACATTGATTTTACAGATAGCACTGTGAAGGGGGGACCAATCGGAGGTCAGACTATCGTCACACTCAGAAATGAGCATTTACAGTATATACTCACTTGGTAAGTACTGGATGTTGTAGGATTTGTAAATGTCAAAATCAATAGTCATTTTAAATTCTGTTTATTTATGATTAAACACAGCTTTTGATTGGTAAATGTTAATGACATAATGACTCGGACTGACCCAATATGTTTCTCTTTTCAGGTATGGCATTTGTATTCTGAGCCTTATAATGTATGCTCGACGATTTAGAAAACCACCTGCTCTGCAAACACAGATTCATCGTAAATAACATGATGTGAATGGATTCCGACATCTACAAAGAACTTTTTTAAAAATTATTCTTGTATGCTCAAACAACTATGGTCATGTTCTGGTTCATATGTGTTGAACTATCTGCTGGTGTTTCAGTTGATGTTAAAGTCTAGCTTCACAGATTAACTGGATAATATTTTGTATTTGGCAAAATGTAATTATGAGAACAAAATAGTGACATTTTAGTTTTGTGTAGGAGTTGTCTCCTCTTAAACATATCAGCCCACCTGTTCACATGTGTAAGTGTGTGCTAGCATGCTGTTTTACATGTCTGCCTTTTGTGGTGGGGGTAATGGGTTAGGGGATTAAACATTGATGCAGCATTGAATACAATAATGTACTAAGAGATCTTTTAGAACTAGTTGGATGTATATGATATGAGGGGTAATCTATATATAACCTGTCTGGAATAGTTCAAGGGAAGGCGACAGCAGAAACAAGGACTGACGCTGTCGTCGGAATATACACTCTCACAGACAAGGACTGACGCTGTCCTCAGCATATACACTCTCACAGACAAGGACTGACGCTGTCCTCTGAATATACACTCTCACAGACAAGAACTGATGCTGTCCTCGGAATATACACTCCCACAGACAAGGACTGACGCTGTCCTCAGAATATACACTCCCACAGACAAGGACTGACGCTGTCCTCGGAATATACACTCCCACAGACAAGGACTGACACTGTCCTCGGAATATACACTCCCACAGACAAGGACTGGTGCTGTCCTCGGAATATACACTCCCACAGACAAGGACTGACGCTGTCCTCGGAATATACACTCCCACAGACAAGGACTGACGCTGTCCTCGGAATATACACTCCCACAGACAAGGACTGACGCTGTCCACGGAATATACACTCTCACAGACAAGGACTGACGCTGTCCTCGGAATATACACTCCCACAGACAAGGACTGACGCTGTCCTCGGAATATACACTCCCACAGACAAGGACTGACGCTGTCCTCGAAATATACACTCCCACAGACAAGGACTGACGCTGTCCTCGGAATATACACTCCCACAGACAAGGACTGACGCTGTCCTCGGAATATACACTCCCACAGACAAGGACTGACGCTGTCCTCGGAATATACACTCCCACAGACAAGGACTGACGCTGTCCTCAGAATATACACTCCCATTATGTATTTTGGTAGAATCAGTGGTATACATGCTGATAACCACGATCAGTTGTCACCTGTTGGGTATTATCTGTACGAGTTGTTGATGAACAGCTGTAGATATATTGATATAACAAATTGTGACTTGATTATCCTACCAGGGAACTTGTGAAGAATAATAATTCTGCAAAGATCTGATCTTAGGACAATGATACACACAATTTATCTCAAACGAGTGTAAGAGTTTGCCTGGCTTTCATCAAGCCTAATTTGTGCTGAAACACATATTTGATTAATTTTCTCACATACTTACAAAAAAAAACAAATTCCAGTGGGTATAAACATCAATCTGCCTCATTTGTAAAAAATCAAAACTGCATAGTTGAGACAGGATTCCCCATTCACATAAAATTTATGACGTCATGGAAATTGCCATATATAGTATGAGCCAGCTCTCTCACCCTACCCCATGTGAAATGTTCCCTAGCAAAAATGTGCTTACCCAGTGGAACTAGAGATATCTGTCAAATATGTGTGACTTAAGTTATCTATTTCCTAGCAAAAATGGAATAAACCTGTGAAATATGTGAGAACACCGTGTGAACATGTGAGAACACCCTGTGAATATGTTAGAACACCGTATGAATATGTGAGAACACCGTATGAATATGTGAGAACACCCTGTGAATATGTGAGAACACCGTGTGAATATGTGCGAACACATTGTGAAGTATGTGCGAACTTGTATACTAAAACATTTATTTATCACATAACTGGCCTGTTGTACGTCATAAGGCCATGTCTTCAATATTGTTATACATGTGTAATAGCACTATTGTGATGTAATCAATACTTTATGTCACAATAAAAATATGGCACAGCAGTTTATGTAGAGAAAAACGTAATGACTGAGTCAAGATTTGCCGGTCTTATATATACAAAAATAAATCTGAATTGTTTTACGTGTTCTCATATCCTTTACTTATGGGTTTGTAGTATGGCATTTATTAAACTATTAAATAGTTTGATACACCACTCGCTTAAAGGCTTGTGACATCGGTTATAAAATTACTTTATCAAGTCCATATGGCAGAGCTTTGAGTGAAGGATAATCTATTTATATGCAAAGTGATATATTTTTTAATTGAAAGACTATAATTATCTGATTTCTATGTATGTCATTTGTGAGATAATAAACTTGTAGAGAAGTAAAAATATGGTATTTGTTGTGTTGGCTAGATTCTAGTTGACACTTAGCCAAGAATTACTGATAAATTACAACTAGAGGGAAACACATTTAGCCAAGAAACACTGATAAATTACAACTAGAGGGAAACACACTTAGCCAAGAATTACTGATAAATTACAACTAGAGGGAAACACACTTGGCCAAGAATTACTGATGAATTACAACTGGAGGAAAACACATTTAGCCAAGAATTACTGATAAATTACAACTAGAGGGAAACACACTTAGCCAAGAAACACTGATAAATTACAACTAGAGGGAAACACTTAGCCAAGAAACACTGATAAATTACAACTGGAGGGAAACACACTTAGCCAAGAAACACTGATAAATTACAACTGGAGGGCAACACACTTAGCCAAGAATTACTGATAAATTACAACTAGAGGGAAACACACTTAGCCAAGAATTACTGATAAATTACAACTGGAGGGAAACACACTTAGCCAAGAATTACTGATAAATTACAACTGGAGGGAAACACACTTAGCCAAGAATTACTGATAAATTACAACTGGAGGGAAACACACTTAGCCAAGAATTACTGATGAATTACAACTGGAGGAAAACACATTTAGCCAAGAATTACTGATAAATTACAACTAGAGGGAAACACACTTAGCCAAGAATTACTGATGAATTACAACTGGAGGAAAACACATTTAGCCAAGAAACACTGATAAATTACAACTGGAGGGAAACACACTTAGCCAAGAAACACTGATAAATTACAACTGGAGGGAAACACACTTAGCCAAGAAACACTGATAAATTACAACTGGAGGGCAACACACTTAGCCAAGAATTACTGATAAATTACAACTAGAGGGAAACACACTTAGCCAAGAATTACTGATAAATTACAACTGGAGGGAAACACACTTAGCCAAGAATTACTGATAAATTACAACTGGAGGGAAACACACTTAGCCAAGAATTACTGATAAATTACAACTGGAGGGAAACACACTTAGCCAAGAATTACTGATGAATTACAACTGGAGGAAAACACATTTAGCCAAGAATTACTGATAAATTACAACTAGAGGGAAACACACTTAGCCAAGAATTACTGATGAATTACAACTGGAGGAAAACACATTTAGCCAAGAAACACTGATAAATTACAACTGGAGGGAAACACACTTAGCCAAGAAACACTGATAAATTACAACTGGAGGGAAACACACTTAGCCAAGAAACACTGATAAATTACAACTAGAGGGAAACACACTTAGCCAAGAATTACTGATCAATTACAACTAGAGGGAAACACTTAGCCAAGAAACACTGATAAATTACAACTGGAGGGAAACACACTTAGCCAAGAAACACTGATAAATTACAACTGGAGGGAAACACACTTAGCCAAGAAACACTGATAAATTACAACTGGAGGGCAACACACTTGGACAAGAAACACTGGTAAATAACAACTAGAGGGAAACACACTTAGCCAAGAAACACTGATCAATTACAACTGGAGGGAAACACACTTAGCCAAGAAACACTGATAAATTACAACTGGAGGGCAACACACTTAGCCAAGAATTACTGATGAATTACAACTAGAGGGAAACACACTTGGCCAAGAATTACTGATAAATTACAACTGGAGGGAAACACACTTAACCAAGAAACACTGATAAATTACAACTGGAGGGAAACACACTTAGCCAAGAAACACTGATAAATTACAACTGGAGGGAAACACACTTAGCCAAGAAACACTGATAAATTACAACTAGAGGGAAACACACTTAGCCAAGAATTACTGATAAATTACAACTAGAGGGAAACACTTAGCCAAGAAACACTGATAAATTACAACTGGAGGGAAACACACTTAGCCAAGAAACACTGATAAATTACAACTGGAGGGAAACACACTTGGCCCAGAATTACTGATAAATTACAACTAGAGGGAAACACTTAGCCAAGAAACACTGATAAATTACAACTGGAGGGAAACACACTTAGCCAAGAAACACTGATAAATTACAACTGGAGGGCAACACACTTGGACAAGAAACACTGGTAAATAACAACTAGAGGGAAACACACTTAGCCAAGAAACACTGATAAATTACAACTGGAGGGCAACACACTTAGCCAAGAATTACTGATAAATTACAACTGGAGGGAAACACACTTAGCCAAGAAACACTGATAAATTACAACTGGAGGGAAACACACTTAGCCAAGAAACACTGATAAATTACAACTAGAGGGAAACACACTTAGCCAAGAATTACTGATAAATTACAACTAGAGGGAAACACTTAGCCAAGAAACACTGATAAATTACAACTGGAGGGAAACACACTTTGCCAAGAAACACTGATAAATTACAACTGGAGGGAAACACACTTGGCCCAGAATTACTGATAAATTACAACTAGAGGGAAACACTTAGCCAAGAAACACTGATAAATTACAACTGGAGGGAAACACACTTAGCCAAGAAACACTGATAAATTACAACTGGAGGGCAACACACTTGGACAAGAAACACTGGTAAATAACAACTAGAGGGAAACACACTTAGCCAAGAAACACTGATAAATTACAACTGGAGGGCAACACACTTAGCCAAGAATTACTGATAAATTACAACTGGAGGGAAACACACTTAGTTAAGAATTACTGATAAATTACAACTGGAGGGAAACACACTTAGCCAAGAATTACTGATAAATTACAACTGGAGGGAAACACTTATCCAAGAAAAACTGATAAATTGCAACTAGAGGGAAACACACTTAGCCAAGAATTACTGATAAATTACAACTAGAGGGAAACACACTTAGCCAAGAAACACTGATAAATTACAACTAGAGGGAAACACACTTAGCCAAGAATTACTGATAAATTACAACTGGAGGGAAACACACTTAGTTAAGAATTACTGATAAATTACAACTGGAGGGAAACACACTTAGTTAAGAATTACTGATAAATTACAACTGGAGGGAAACACACTTAGCCAAGAATTACTGATAAATTACAACTGGAGGGAAACACACTTAGCCAAGAAACACTGATAAATTACAACTAGAGGGAAACACACTTAGCCAAGAAATTACTGATAAATTACAACTAGAGGGAAACACACTTAGCCAAGAAACATCGATAAACTACAACTGGAGGGAAACGCACTTAGCCAAGAAACACTGATAAATTACAACTGGAGGGAAACACTCCGCCAAAAAACACTGATAAATTACAACTGGAGGGAAACACTTGGCCAAGAATTACTGATAAATTACAACTAGAGGGAAACACACTTAGCCAAGAAACACTGATAAATTACAACTGGAGGGAAACACACTTAGCCAAGAATTACTGATAAATTACAACTAGAGGGAAACACACTTAGCCAAGAATTACTGATAAATTACGACTGGAGGGAAACACACTCAGCCAAGAAACACTGATAAATTACATTTAGAGGGAAACACACTCAGCCAAGAAACACTGATAAATTACATTTAGAGGGAAACACACTTAGCCAAGAATTACTGATAAATTACGACTGGAGGGAAACACACTTAGCCAGGAATTACTGATAAATTACAACTGGAGGGAAACACACTTAGCCAAGAAACACTGATAAATTACAACTGGAGGGAAACACACTTAGCCAAGAAACACTGATAAATTACAACTGGAGGGCAACACACTTAGCCAAGAATTACTGATAAATTACAACTAGAGGGAAACACACTTAGCCAAGAATTACTGATAAATTACAACTGGAGGGAAACACACTTAGCCAAGAATTACTGATGAATTACAACTGGAGGAAAACACATTTAGCCAAGAATTACTGATAAATTACAACTGGAGGGAAACACACTTAGCCAAGAATTACTGATAAATTACAACTGGAGGGAAACACACTTAGCCAAGAATTACTGATAAATTACAACTGGAGGGAAACACACTTAGCCAAGAATTACTGATAAATTACAACTGGAGGGAAACACACTTAGCCAAGAATTACTGATGAATTACAACTGGAGGGAAAACACATTTAGCCAAGAATTACTGATAAATTACAACTAGAGGGAAACACACTTAGCCAAGAATTTCTGATGAATTACAACTGGAGGAAAACACATTTAGCGAAGAATTACTGATAAATTACAACTGGAGGGAAACACACTTAGCCAAGAATTACTGATGAATTACAACTGGAGGAAAACACATTTAGCCAAGAATTACTGATAAATTACAACTAGAGGGAAACACACTTAGCCAAGAAACACTGATAAATTACAACTGGAGGGAAACACACTTAGCCAAGAAACACTGATAAATTACAACTGGAGGGAAACACACTTAGCCAAGAAACACTGATAAATTACAACTAGAGGGAAACACACTTGGCCCAGAATTACTGATAAATTACAACTAGAGGGAAACACTTAGCCAAGAAACACTGATAAATTACAACTGGAGGGAAACACACTTAGCCAAGAAACACTGATAAATTACAACTGGAGGGCAACACACTTGGACAAGAAACATTGATAAACTACAACTGGAGGGAAACACACTTAGCCAAGAAACACTGATAAATTACAACTAGAGGGAAACACACTTAGCCAAGAAACACTGATAAATTACAACTAGAGGGAAACACACTTAGCCAAGAAACATTGATAAACTACAACTGGAGGGAAACGCACTTAGCCAAGAAACACTGATAAATTACAACTGGAGGGAAACACTCCGCCAAAAAACACTGATAAATTACAACTGGAGGGAAACACACTTAGTTAAGAATTACTGATAAATTACAACTGGAGGGAAACACACTTAGTTAAGAATTACTGATAAATTACAACTGGAGGGAAACACACTTAGCCAAGAATTACTGATAAATTACAACTGGAGGGAAACGCACTTAGCCAAGAAACACTGATAAATTACAACTGGAGGGAAACACACTTAGCCAAGAAACATTGGTAAATTACAACTAGAGGGAAACGCACTTGGCAAAGAATTCTATTTAACTTACAATTCAATGGCCCGTTATCTTGAATATGAGTTCTAGTATCGTTAATTTCTTTTTCACAAATATTGTAGGGCTTCTACCAAGGAAGCAAGTATCGTAGCTCTAGATCTTTTGTTTATTAAGAAGATGCTTTCTTGATAAAAGTTGAAATGGACAATGGACGACGGACAATACACCACCGGCTAAGTGGCCTAGAAGGTATAATAGTATCCATCTTCAGCCATTGTAAACATGGGCCTGGTCATCAGTCGTTACATGTGGAACCTTCATCAATACATAACAAAACCAATCCAGTACTTTGTAGTTTTATTGGCATAATTTTCAAAGCATATCAACATTATATGCAGTATATTCTATATTTAGTAAACTTAGTCACTGGAAGACGTGTATAAGTATAGGGTATAAAAATGTGTTAGAACATCATATTGATCTTAAAGATTAAACACACAATAGAGTAGATGAAAGACTAGAATAATTGTTAGCAAGAGAAACAACGTGGACTCTATTTTCTATAAATTATCCACAGTATATATAAAGCAGCTAGATTGGAAATATAGAGATTCAGTTTCTGTTCACACAAATTATGGTACAACAATTGATATTGTAAAACCTCATTCAGGACTGCAAGGTAAGCAATCCTCAAGATTTCAAAATTTGAATTGAATATTTTTCCCTCTTATCATTCCCAAATCATAAAATATATTTACCGTTCTATCTTAATTGATTATAATGGACTGGTAAGATCATGGTTAATACAGTCTAATGAATCACTTCTCATGACAGTGTATCTCCCTCCTAACAGTGACGTATACTTCAGTGAGTAATATACAGAATTGAGCAAATATCTGTTTTTAAAACAGGACACAAGGGGTGACTATTTTATAGATGAGAAATGTGCATATAAAGATGGAGCATAAAATAATAAAGTTTTCGATCAAACAAATGAGCATGCAGGATTTGCTAATTTTCCATGAGTAATCATTATAACCGATCACCTATAAACTAATAACCACCCTCACCAGACCAATAATCTTGGGAGTTATGGCCCTTTGTGAATCCCGGCCATACAGATTCCTTTAATGCCAAAACCTATAACACAACCTATAACATCTGCATAAATTATCATGCTCATGAACTGCTTTTATGATCTTATAGAGAATATCTACAAACCATTCTTTCTCTGACCAGTACCAAGTTAGACCTAGATAAGTTCTTAATTAGACACTAATAATTCATTTCAAGTAAAACATTGGTCAACAAAGACCTGGAAAATATATAAAGTTGAACTTTATAGTCTAAGATCTGCCTAAAATTAGATCTGCCAGTATTTTAACTAGGTTAGATGAGGCAATGGGCAGTTAATTGATTCAGATCATATAAAAAGTCTAAGAATTGTTGGTCAATTCCTCTCATCATAGTTAGTCAGAACAATAAACCTTTGTATGTTAACAAAACCTTTTTTTATGGTACATTGAAGGAAATAAAGAAGACATTGGATATTTTCCTGTCTTGGATTTCAACAAGCCAGGTCATAGCTGCAGTACATGTTAAGTTACAATACAGAGAGGTTTGTGTGTTACCGGGGAAAACATACTAGTATTTTAACCACCTATAAACATAACGATACACCTGTATATGAAAACTATGTTTTATATGACAAATGTAAACAAGAGTATCATAAAAGAGAATGGATTTTAGACGTCCATATCACAACAAAAAATTAACGTTAATAGTCTTGTAACAGTTTCTTAAAATATACAATTTAAAGACCAAGTAGGATCCGATTAAAAGTTGTTATAAAGCTTGTATTAACATCAACATCAACAACTGTCAATGTACCTATCAGACAACAATTACTATCAAAGTGGAAATGTGTGGGACATTTTTTATTGGTGACCGAGGAGTTTTAGCTGAATCTGTACGTATGAAACACACACCTAGACAAATTATATTATGTACTCATACAAACATGTCCTTACCTCAAATTAGCTCAATGTCAAATATCCACACAGAAACATTTCCACTTTTATAGCCTAACAACAAAACATTTATATACAGTCTGAAGGGTTCCGACCCATTGATATGACCAAAAGTAGTCAGGACTATTCAGACCAGCTCTGGTACATTTTCTGAATTTGTTTAAATATTTATATGTACACATAAATCCACTAATTGTCCAATCCGGAGTTGTCCATATAACGGAGATGGACCTGTAGGTATGTCATTTAACATTCTGATCTGGTGAGCCATGGAAAACACCTTCTAGGCCTGAAGTTTTTACCCCTAGGCCCTTAATCCACAAAAAAGTTAAAATTTACTAATTTGTCATTTCAAAACAAATCAAACACTCTTTCCATTTCCCCACACTGGATTTACAGATCACTTATAAGCTAGAATATGCCACACAATTTTTTTTATTAATTTTCTATATGCATTGTATTTACTGCAGATAGGTATATAACATTAAATGCTTCTGAGAACTTTAATTTGACCGTTTAAAACATGAATTGATCTGTTAGAAATGTTTGAGACCTATTTGTAAAATACAAATTCAACACTATAATGAAAAAGTATTGATGGAGTCACTCAGTATTCATTTTAGTACATCATTATTAAAGATTTGTTTGGGAAAAAAGGGGACGATGATGTCTTATATCTGCCATGTAGACTTTCTATGGGTAATGTGCGAGTCAAAAAAAAAAAAAAAAATAAATAAATGGTTTTGGGCCCAAAGTGTAGACATAAATTGAGTAAAAACTCTTTAATGGTCATTTCTTAATCCCATTTGTCCATAAAAAACAGCAGCTTAAAAATGTAATTTCAAGATATCAATTTGTATAATGAGGGAGTATCGATATACTTTTATAAAGATTGAACATGAAATATTTTGAACATGTGCTATCTCCCCAGTGGAAATTCCAGGAAGTTAGTATGTATATACATGTATTTATCATATGACTACCGTTATATACGGTGTCATAAACCCATCATATAAATTTTCTTTATGACACTAGTGTAATAACACCTTTCGCTACGCTGATTGGCTGGTTCCGTGAGAACTGTATTCATACGCGTGGGAACGACCTACTTCTTTTTACTACGACTCGTAAAAATGGCGACTTGTGCTTGTAAACTTTGAAAAAAAATCAACTGAACGACAAATTGGTCTATTAACATAACATATTGTACAATCAAAGATAAAATCCAAGATGTAAACATCCTAAGTTTTTTAATTATATTTATACTATAAGATGTTAAATTAGGCCTGGCAAACATCTATTTTATGACCCCTAGTAACATATTTCAACTCCGATAGAAAATTGCGGTTGCGTTGTCCGATGAGACATATCTAGTCTAGATTCTTTTCAAATAAACAAATAATAACATTATTTAATAAAATCCTCATGAAAAACGGCAATGTAGTTTGTTACAACTTGCCTTCAACGGTTACTCAGGATAACATACTGACACTGTCGTCGACAAACACGTGTAATGTCAAAACAAACAACACTGCCAACAAATCGGCATCCAAAGTCGCTTTTCACGGCAGTCTGAACACAATGCTCAGTGGGAATATTCACGGTGGAACATTTCACATCTCCAAAAACTCCCGCGAGGACGAGGATAAACACAAAGCAGTGAAAAGGCGCCGTACAATGGTTCTGTACGACAGCGACAGCGAATAGACATTTGTACAACGAAGCCTCCATTATCGCGCCAAGTGACGTCACGGCTTCGTCACATCAAAAACAGTCGCTCATGAACTTTCAAACTAAAATATTTTCCTCATTGTTTCAAACACCAAGGACAATTTATCTATTATAGATTAAATGAAAAAATGCTGAAATTTTGTTTTGAGACGTGTATTTAATAAAATGAATCCTTTTCAAGAGTCAGTTGTGTTAGAACTATTTCTTCTCTCGTCGGTATAATTGACCTACTTCGAAGGTTCGGGTGATTTGGTTGAGATGTGACGATTCAAGGCAAAAGAGAAAATCAGTTTTTGATGGGAAACGATGAAAGAAAACGTCATATGATAAAAAGAATCTGTCATTCGTTTCCCTTCATATTAGATTTATGATACTCGTTTAGAATTTTTTATTTTTGCTCGCCAGAGGCTCGCAAAAATAAAAAATTCAAAACGAGTATCATAAATCTAAAAAATAAAAAATTCAAAACGAGTATCATAAATCTAATATGAAGGGAAACGAATGACATATCCTCTATATGTAGTCTATGTGTTAGGTGCAGTTTAGTATGGATACTAATCAACCCAGAATGTCAAAACGTGAAATAATGTCTTAACAAAGTTAAACAACAATATGTATATATATAACCACAATATATCTTCCAATAAACTATATAGCAAACATACAAATAGAATCAACCACAAGCTTTAACATTCTATACACATTCAGTGAAAACAGCTTCTCTCCTAAAAGATAAAAAATACATTTACTACGAACAAGTCTATTGAAACTCATTAAACTTTTAATTTCTACAATAAATTACTGTATCAGACAATAAGATTACTGTATCAAACAATAAGATTACTGTATCAAACAATAAGATTACTGTATCAAACAATAAGATTACTGTATCAAACAATAAGATTACTGTATCAAACAATAAGATTACTGTATCAAACAATAAGATTACTGTATCAAACAATCAGATAACTGTATCAGACAATAAGATTACTGTGAACCTGTTAGTGAGTTAGTAGGATGTGTTAGTACTGTCAACAGCTCACATTCAATGCTATTATTCTATACCATTTGTTGTTTCACAGATGTACATAAACAAATTTGTTGTTACTTGTGATGACAAAATACAAAAACATAATTTTCACATTATAACCAGAGCCGTGGATTAAAGAACTAAAAAGTGTACCTGAGGACACCTGGATTACATATAAACAACTAAAGTGTTTCTTGTCCAGACAATGATCCCACAAGAAACATCAGAAGACACGGGATAAAAAAAATCCTTTCTGCTATTTTGCAGATCACTGATGTATGTGGTCATGAAAATTATCCATGAAATAAATTGCAGGTCATAATGTTGTTATATTGTACTGTCATTGCTGACATTACAATTGTTCTTATTTTCTGTCCTTAAAAGACCATAGCTGTTGATAGGATGTTAAACAATACAAACCTAAACCAATATTACTGGTTATGATATACATATACTTCATCAGCAATCATCTGTAAACACTTTGTAACATGACATCAGGAGCAAAATTAGATATCATCTTATAACCAGATCGTGAAGTTTTAATTTGTTGAAATAAAATTATTTTGTTTAAAAGAAAACCATGAAAAAATTTACCCAGGAAAATAGTTGGCTTCACAGTAATATATATATATGGATTAAAAAGCAGAGTCAATATTCTTATTTATAAATAATTATCTCCACTCTCATTTTGTTGAGAATGGAGTGATAGACACTAATGTGGTAGGAACACGAGGAGGGTTAACTACAGGAAAATAGGATCATCACAAACTCAGCTTAATATCATATATTGGACACCACACTCAAAAACATTTACAATATAATTGTGACTTAGTGTGACATTCATATCACCAAACCTCAAACTTAATTATAAAGCAGACAGATATCTTAATAAAGCCGACTTCTCTTCTTAACTAAACTCATATGTAAACATTCGTTTTTACTAATATTTCCTTTAGAAGGCCCTTTTCCCTTTATTGTGATCAAACGACAAACATAACCATATAATCATGTACAATGTAGTTGCTTTTCAGCAGGTTTGTATATAATGACGGGTTGTTAGTGAAGTCCTGGAATGATTTGTATATACAGTATTATCACTCACACAGGCTACTGATCAACCTACTTACCATACAGCAAGGAAAGTTTGCAATAAAAAAAATCAATATTGATATTCAACATTAAATATAACAATCTTCCATGCACCTTAAAGTGATCTTGGTGACAATAAGTTGTGTAATTATTGTTTGAGAAACATGGGCCATAACATTCGCAGGTCAATTGTTTGATCAAAATGTATTTCAATGGTCACGAAAACATGTACACATATTTTTCTGCTGTTAATACATTCATTCAAAATGTCAATAACTACAATGTACACCTGCCTAATTGTTCTTGCAAAACACAATTTGCTGTACTGTGAAATGTATGGTATTATTAAATTATTGCACATCATAACTACAAATGTACAATGCAATGAATGTTAAAGAAAGGTACAACATCAAGGTAGTCCATATGCATCCAACAAAACAACAAACCAACACACTTCACACTAACTTTTACACAATTTATATACATAGTACGTAAATGTAGTAAAAAAAATATGTCAATTTGTTCAATTGAAATTGGCACATGTAAACTTTATTATTTAATTAAAAACTAATTATATTAGCATACTTTCATTTCAGCAGTAATAGTATGATTACACAAGAGGGCAAGATCGGATTGTTAGCATGGTTACATATACCTAGTAGTAACACCTGTCTAAGGTCAGAAATTATTGTGTCTCACAGGCTATATATATATAGTGACACAAGCACTTGAGCAGTTTATTATATATAGATCTGACACAAGGGGTCAGAAAACAACATACCTCATCAAGTGGATTGAAATCTAGAATAATTCTTTTAAAAGTAGGTCAAAGGTCACAATCAAGGTTAGCAGGTCCACAAATGTAGTACAAATAGAAAGTTCTTGTGACAGGGAATTTAATCATACGTGTCAAATATGAAAGTACTATCTTGTATGGTTAATATATACTGTGGCCAAGGTTAATGCTTTTTAAACGATGGTCAAGGTCAGCCAATACAGTACTAGTACCGATGGAAAGGTCTTGAGACAAAAAGTAGGTCAAAGGTCATCATCAATGTAAGCAGGTCTACAAATGTAGTACCAATGGAAAGGTCTTGTCACAAGGAACATACATATCAAATACCTAAGTTGTATCCTCATTAGTATTATAAAATATTTAATCTAGCTGTTTACAGATGCTGCTTGGTGTATGACAATAGCTCCTCTGGACTTTGTCCAGCCAAGCTATAAAGAAGTAAAATATACCAAATTACCAAAAAATAGAGTATAGTATATATGTCATAATTATAAGTATAGTATGTCATAATTATATCAACAAACAAATCTCTGGATGGATTATTTAATTACATTATGCTATTTTCAAAATGCCTCTATCCATTCTTGTTAAAAAGACAAGGGGATATAATTAAGCCTGTTGTTCCAGGATTCAAAATCTACATATATTCAGCCCACATACCTTAACAATAGGCCTAGGGAAGGCTACAAAAACCATACACCGTTAATGGTAAATTTATAGTGTGGCTGCAGGCACAAACCAGACAGGACAATGGTTGAGGACATAGTTTTAGCCTCAGTGTATCACATTATAAATTGACTTGCAATGTAAAACACATGGAAACAATAAAAACTGTACTGGGCCATTTTTTATATTTTGTGTGAGTGTATACATCATAGATATACAGAGTGTAATTAGATGTAAAACATAGGACCACCAAGTAAAATTTTTGATAAAAGGACAAACAATTTATATCATTTGAGAAATTTAACACAAGTAGTACAAGTTGTTTGCTTTTTAAGATTTACAATGTATACTCTAGTAACAGAAAATTGTAAACAATAATATTCTACTTCTGCTTTGTCAGCATACCAGGTATCAAGATTTCCCCTCATTAAAGCTGAACAAGCCACACAACGGATATTACCTTATCATTTCCTCTAACAAATAGTTTCCACTTTATTACTATTGACAGAGGAAGATGAGGATTGACGAGAGAAGTTCTTTAGTGGACTACCACCGCCTTCACTGCTGTGTCTGACGTACCCACCAGATGAACTACTTCCTGTTCGAGGATGATGAACAGCACTGCTCCCTGAACTGGAACCACTTCCTTCACGAGTATGACGTATTACACTGCCCTCTGGTGGTGAATGATATCCACGATTGTGTACAGACACTGGGGAGGACATAACTCCATTAAGTGTCCTTGGTGGAACTTGTGGTGATCTTTGGACGACAGGTGAGGACCTGTCTGTGCGTTGTACTTGTGGTGATTTGTGAGGCACCTTAGGGGACTTGCGTGGAATCATCGGTGACTTTCTAGGCACCAGTGGTGAGGTTTCAACACCTTCCTTAGGTTTGGGTTTCCTAAAGGACCGAGTCCTGCTCACAATCTTAATGTCTTTCATGTTGATGAGTATATTTGGATTACTGCCATGTCTGGTGAGCGTGCCTGTAGGGCTACTCGGCATACTCCGAGGGGTGTACATGCTCCAGGTATCAGATTTACTATTCTGTCGACTACCTTTATTTCTGAAGAGATTGAGTAGAGATTTACTTTTCTGTTTGTTTTGAGATTTCAGTGTTGACTGAAGCTCCAGAGTTCCAGACTTTATAGCACTTGCACGAACATCACTCAGTTTATCTTTACTCTGCAGATGAAGGAAGTTTGGATTTGATATTGAACGAACAAGTGTGTCTCGACAAGTTTCATTGAAACGTCTTCGTGTTTCTGCAACTGGCTTTATGTTAGTTTCATCGATAATCCCACGCAAGCCCTGAATGTTATAATAGTTTTCTGTGGATTTCCTGTTGTAATAGTGATGATTATCTGTCAGAAGCTCTTTACTTCCATGAAAGTCTTGCAGATTTTGAAATGGATTAATAGGTTTTGCTAAATCATAAGTCTCTACATTTTGATTTACATCTGTATTTCTCCTTGTTGACAACCTTTTCGATTCATCATGAACATTTTCACAGCTGACAGATCGTAATCTATTCAGCCTTGAACTTGAAGACCTTCGGCGACTATGGGCTGTTCTTTTGTTGTCGTAACTACTCTGACGAGGCAAACTACTGAAATTTTCATCCGAGGGAGAAGGGAGAATGTAATCTATCACACCATTATCTTCCTCCACTTCTGTACTGACTCGTGGAGTCAGGTATCCATCAACACCTGGTCCTGAGTCACTAAGTCTCCCTCTGGTGGCCTCAAAGAAGGACGGGGGAGGAGACCAAGCATTGTTGGCATGTCGAACACTTGGGGACTGGATGTTGCTCCCCGAACTGGACGTTGAATTCATCCTGAAATAATGATCGTCATTGAGTAATGTTCCCTCACTATTATTGCGAGGAATTCCAATTGGTTTAGTGTTATTCTTGGCTGGAGGAGGAAGGGGTGGACGCTCAGCTAGTGGGTTACCTCCCTTTACACTAGAAACACTGACAGAACCTTGACTGTGGTTTCTCAAGATTTGCGGGGAACTTTTGGAACGGTTCTCTGTGTTCATCCTTCTTGGTAGTGGTGGGGGATTGTTGTCATTCCCGCTGAAGTAAACAAAAATCACTGGATAAACTTAAATCAATAACATAACATTTGGTTTACCAATTGTTTTTTTAACAACAGTATCAGCTATTTCATTAACAGAGAAGTACATATATTTAACTAACAAAAAATAAGTACCAATCATCATATTTGTACGGATTTTATTCTCTGACTTCCATACTAACTATGTGAAAATGTCAGCAGTCCATGTAATGTTTGTTTTGTATTAAATAATAATGAAAATCAAAATGGCACCTTCAAATTTTAATTTCAAATTCCCTATAGCTAATTCAAATTGTTCATCTGTGTTTTTTATTCTTTTCTTTTTGTCACCCTAAATATTTTACATTTCATGGAATAGAAATTGATTCATACAGTAATTTCAGGTTCAGTGTTTTAACCCACAAGTTCTGTAGCTACTGTCGCTCTCCTCTAATTTGTACTACCATAACCTAGCTACTGTCACTCTCCTGTAATTTGTACTACCATAACATAGCTACTGTCGCTCCCCTGTAATTTGTACTACCATAACATAGCTACTATCGCTCTCCTGTAATTTGTACTACCATAACCTAGCTACTGTCACTCTCCTGTAATGTGTACTATACCATAACCTAGCTACTGTCACTCCCCTGTAATTTGTACTACCATAACCTAGCTACTGTAACTCTCCTGTAATTTGTACTACCATAACCTAGCCTACTGTCACTCCCCTGTAATTTGTACTACCATAACCTAGCTACTGTCGCTCCCCTGTAATTTGTACCATAACCTAGCTACTGTCACTCTCCTGTAATTTGTACTACCATAACCTAGCTACTGTCACTCTCCTGTAATTTGTACTACCATAACCTAGCTACTGTCACTCTCCTGTAATTTGTACTACCATAACCTAGCTACTGTCACTCTCCTGTAATTTGTACTACCATAACCTAGCTACTGTCACTCCCCTATAATTTGTGCTACCATAACCTAGCTACTGTCACTCTCCTGTAATTTGTACCATAACCTAGCTACTGTCACTCTCCTGTAATTTGTACTACCATAACCTAGCTACTGTCGCTCTCCTGTAATTTGTACTACCATAACCTAGCTACTGTCACTCCCCTGTAATTTGTACTACCATAACCTAGCTACTATCACTCTCCTGTAATTTGTACTACACCATAACCTAGCTACTGTCACTCCCCTGTAATTTGTACCATAACCTAGCTACTGTCACTCTCCTGTAATTTGTACTACCATAACCTAGCTACAGTCACTCCCCTGTAATTTGTACTACCATAACCTAGCTACTGTCACTCCCCTGTAATTTGTACTACACCATAACCTAGCTACTGTCACTCCCCTGTAATTTGTACTACCATAACCTAGCTACTGTCACTCTCCTGTAATTTGTACTACACCATAACCTAGCTACTGTCACTCTCCTGTAATTTGTACTACCATAACCTAGCTACTATCGCTCTCCTGTAATTTGTACTACCATAACCTAGCTACTGTCACTCTCCTGTAATTTGTACTACCATAACCTAGCTACTGTCACTCTCCTGTAATTTGTACTACCATACCCCAGCTACTGTCACTCTCCTGTAATTTGTACTACCATAACCTAGCTACTGTCACTCCCCTGTAATTTGTACTACCATAACCTAGCTACTGTCGTTCTCCTGTTATTTGTAACCCAGAAGTTCTGTAGCTAATATTAATGACGTCGCTCTCCTGTAATTTGTAACACAGAAGTTCTGTAGCTAATATTAACGTCGCTCTCCTGTAATTTGTAACACAGAAGTTCTGTAGCTAATATTAATGTCACTCTCCTGTAATTTGTACTACCATAACCTAGCTACTGTCACTCCCCTGTAATTTGTACTACCATAACCTAGCTACTATCACTCTCCTGTAATTTGTACCACCATAACCCAGCTACTGTAATTTGTAACCCAGAAGTTCTGTAGCTAATATTAATGTCGCTCTCCTGTAATTTGTACTACCATAACCTAGCTACTGTAATTTGTAACACAGAAGTTCTGTAGCTAATATTAATGTCACTCTCCTGTAATTTGTACTACCATAACCTAGCTACTGTCGCTCTCCTGTAATTTGTACTACCATAACCTAGCTACTGTAATTTGTAACCCAGAAGTTCTGTAGCTAATATTAATGTCGCTCTCCTGTAATTTGTAACACAGAAGTTCTGTAGCTACTGTCGCTCTCCTGTAAGTTTTACTACCACTAATTATCACAGTAAACAGTATAAGTTCTCACAGCTTTTAGGTGAGAGGTGGTCAGACATCCTAATTAACACAGGCATCAAACTGTCAGTTGTTTGTAATACAGTCAGTGATTCTGTACCACATCCTACTGTAGTAATACATCCCCATCCGTCCCACCCAACCCTGCATCAAAAACACCCTGACTGTTGATGGGGCGTTAATCCCAGCAAACTAACAATCTTCATTAGATATCGCAGGTCACTGTGCTATCTATAGAAAATAATTGTCAGCACTTTAGTGACTAATTTTCAAAGGATTTTGAGCAAACTTAATCAAGTATGAGAATAGTTAGGATGAGTTTCGATTTCAGGATGCTAAGATCAAAGACAAGGTCATTGTAAACCAAACACTACATCCCCTGCACAATTTCATTCAGAGGGGATAATAACTTTGAAATAAATCTATTAAAGCCACATACTCCCAAACAACCTAAAATTCTAGTTAATAATAATAACTTATGAACCAAAACTATCAAGGGTCCTTCATACCTATACTTACCTTGAAAGACCAGAATATGACCAGGTTTAGAACTTGATGTAGCGATATTAAGATCTCAATATGAATCAAGTCATTGAAGGGTTCTCAAGATATGACCTAGATTTAGAAAATGAGCTCTGTATAGAAGGGGTCAGTGTCACCTCTGACCCTTTAACCTTGACCAATGATCACCAGAATGTGACTAGGTACAGTTTGAATCTTCTACTTTCTGGTTCATGTGACCTATATAATTGCTTGCTTGGTTATTAACAGGACCCACTGTATTGTATGACACTATTCCCACATAACAGGACCCGCTGTATTGTATGACACTATTCCCACATAAGAGGACCCGCTGTAGTGTATGACACTATTCCCACATAACAGGACTCGCTGTATTGTATGACACTATTCCCACATAACAGGACCCGCTGTAGTGTATGACACTATTCCCACATAACAGGACCCGCTGTATTGTATGACACTATTCCCACATAACAGGACTCTCTGTATGACACTATTCCCACATAACAGGACCCGCTGTATTGTATGACACTATTCCCACATAACAGGACCCGCTGTATGACACTATTCCCACATAACAGGACCCGCTATATTGTATGACACTATTCCCACATAACAGGACTCGCTATATTGTATGACACTATTCCCACATAACAGGACCCGCTGTAGTGTATGACACTATTCCCACATAACAGGACTCGCTATATTGTATGACACTATTCCCACATAACAGGACCCGCTGTAGTGTATGACACTATTCCCACATAACAGGACCCGCTATAGTGTATGACACTATTCCCACATAACAGGACTCGCTATATTGTATGACACTATTCCCACATAACAGGACCCGCTGTAGTGTATGACACTATTCCCACATAACAGGACCCGCTGTATTGTATGACACTATTCCCACATAACAGGACTCGCTGTATTGTATGACACTATTCCCACATAACAGGACCCGCTGTAGTGTATGACACTATTCCCACATAACAGGACCCGCTGTATTGTATGACGCTATTCCCACATAACAGGACCCGCTATATTGTATGACACTATTCCCACATAACAGGACCCGCTGTATTGTATGACACTATTCCCACAAACTTACTCTGTTCTGGACTGTTGGCTGTTCTGGCGAGTATGGACAATGGGTGCTGATCTTGGAACTGTAATAAAAATTACAAACCTAGAATAGGAAAACAGTTTAAAGCCATTCCTGACATTTATAGTGACCACATTAAGATACATTACAACAAGATGCCCAGAGGGCCTGCATCGGACACTTGGATAATTCAGTAATCATGGCAAAAATATTTTAAGTTACATTACAATTATTTTTCTACCTTTTTAGTTACATCTTCCAACTATGGTTTAAACCAAATCCTGTCATTCTTCACGAAGAAGGAATTTAGATTTTTTGTTATTTGTTTTTTTTGCAACATTTCCCCTATTAGGCACCCTCTCTCAGGCTCCAAAGGAGCCACACCTTCCATTTATACAACATTATATCTCCTTTGCCCAATAATGTTACTGACCAAATTTTATCAAAAACCATGCAATTCTTCAAGTAAAGTTGCATTTAAAAGGATTTACCTCAATTTCCCCTATTGGGCCCGGAAGGTGCCACACCCTCTGATCTGTTTATACAACATTAGATTGCCTTTTATTTGCCCAACAATGCTCCAGACCAAATTTAATCAAAATTCATTTAGTCGTTCAGGACTAGAAGTGATTCAAAGGAAATGTTAACAGATGACGGACACTGCACCATGACATAAGCCAGGGCCAAGTGAGCTAAAAATCATCTTATGTAATAAATACACTTCAATAAAACAACCTGCAGACATTGATTTTTATACATTTCCAGTAGTGTAAGACTTTCATTATCATGGTAATATATAAGTTACAAATTCAGAAATTCAATAATTTTAATGGATTTCTCTTTGTTGGACAGTATACAGAGGTGTCAGCTACATAGACTTCACTAATTACAATAGATTTAGATGTTTTTAAAGTTGGTGAACATTGATTTTGTAATATCAAACAAAAAGAAAGAAACGCCAATGAAAATGTGTACATATCAAACAGGATCATTGTGATACAGGTAACAACAGTCTACTCACCATTACCAACAACATCATAATTCCAATTGTCCTTGAGTATTTTAGGTATATCTGGATTTTCAAAAGTTATGAGAGAGACAGATGTAAGAGCTGACAGCTTTTCAGCTTCTTCGACGTAATCCTCCACTTCTTCTGTTGTTCCCCGACGCCCTGGGTGTATCTTCCCAAGAGCATCAACAATATGTTGGTCCAAGAGGTCGTAAAGTTTGCTGTCGTCACCAGGCGCAGTTTGAAAAACATATATTCCATCGCCCATTGGAGCCACACGTCCTGCCTCCAGCAGGAAGCTGCCCTGGCCTGAAGCCTCAAAGTATCGTACACTCTTCAGTGGCCACTGGGCGAGCACTGATCTACAGGACTGTAGAGGTAATCACAAAATATAATGTAAATAATACTGTCATAATTCTTTATGATGATTATTATAAATTACAAGGAAAGACAGAAAGATATTGTATAGATATCTAAACAAAAAAAAAACAAAAAAAAACAAAAAAAACCCCCAACATATCAGTGATTGGGCTTTTCTTTTTATCCAAATACACATTCAAAAGCAAAAATGGCCAAATACCAGTTATCCTATAAACACTTCATAAATAGTACATATTCATTTACCAGTAAAGCGAGGGTGGCTCCCCAAGGTGATACATGCAGTATACAGTTAGCTCCCTTAGCTCCTATTCTTCGCTGAGCCTCAGAATTTTCTGCTTTGACGACCACAAAATCCTCTAAAATATAAAGAATTACACACAGATGTTACATATGGTTACTTCTGTGCTGACATATCTGTAAATACCAGGACAGACTGAAGTAACAATGACAGCCCAATAACATTCATTCAAAAGATCCATCATTTGCATCACTAAACAGTATATCAGATTTAATTTATTTTTATTCTATATGGATACAATATTTTTGTGAGAATCATGATCAACTGCCATATAATTCTTTAACAAAACTCATTTCATCAATGTAAATGTGGCATACAAAAATATTCAATAAATATATTTGATTCTTAATTAGTAAATTATCTTATTTAGTACAGTAAACTGTACTCATATCAAACTTACAATAGATGATTTTAACAATTTATTAAAAACTCAAACTAAAGTAGCTGCATTTACAAGTAAAATAGTAGAGATTCTATTGTGTTCAGACTTTATATACCACATGACTGTAAACCTACCTTTAATTTGTTCATGAAGAGTTATCTGTGTCTGTATCATGAACACAAACATGTCCATGTGTCGTTGTTCATCAGCAGACAGGCACAGGTATTTCTCGGCTGTTGTAAGCTCGAACACATACGCCCTGTTACGTGTGTTAGTGACTTTTTCCAAACGGAAACCTCCTGCCAGGCTGACTTTGTCTATGAAATTAATCATAAAACATTTATACACCTGAAAAGTCTGCAAAGTGACAAGTGAATTCAAGGCCTCAAAAGTACCAGTGTTTCTATAACTGACCCTATGTTTCTGTGCCAACTCTGAAGTTTTTTGGCCAATTTCAAGGAAGGACTATTACGTCAAGATTCCTTGCCTATGTAGCCTTAGTATAAACTATTTCATATATTGTGTTTTTTCTTGCATATTAGAGGAAACACATATTATTCTTTTTAGGCCTAAGTCCGTAATGTGGTAACAATGTTAAACAGTATCCAGTATTTTTAGAAAACTTGGCCTTATTGGTTAAGTATAAATATATCATGTAATCTAAATTTTTAATTAACATCTATATTATATATTGTTAATGGCTAAATTGGCTAGTTACCATTTGGTGCTGCATTCTTGTTTTTTGGCTTTTTACTGTAGTATTCCAACACAGGCCTGTTTCCATTACTCTTCAGTATAACGTAGCGCTGCTTCCAAGGATTGGACTTACTGAAAAATGACTTCCCTTTGCCTCCAGTCAACTTGTACAGGTAGTTCTATAGGAATACAGAAGAATGTTAAATTGTAGGACATGCTAATGAAACATTGTCCAAAATGGTTCCATCTGAAATAGCAAATTCAAACAACATTTCATATAGCATCTATCAAGATAAACAAATCGATAAATCATTCAAATTAAGAATGTTGAAATTTTCACCAAAATAACGTACATGTAATAGCATATGATTGATTATATCATCATATTCACAAATCGTAAATGCTATTGCATTTGTTTCAGTTATCATTCCCAAAACTCTAAAAACACACTGTAAAATAAACATTTCCCAACACAGTTAGTTATTATAAATTTAACCAAAGATAAAACAGCTAGTTGAAGCTTAATTGGGTCAGAGCAGAAACAGACACAGGGTTATAAAGTTCACACTGGAACTGCTCAATTATTTTTACATTTTTCATTCATGACAAATACCATCAAATTAAAGTTTAAATGTTGACAGCTGACAAACATAACTGCCATTGAAAAAAACACGGATGAAAAGTATGTAATGTTTGAATTTTGTTTCAGGTCTTTTCATCACTGGCCGTGTGATTTTTTCTAGGATTGTATATATATAAAATTTCACAAAAATATCTTCAACAGGAAAACTAGACAGCTTATAATTATCCACTGGTTCATTGTGGTTGATAAATTCATCACATTCACAGGAAATAAATTGATGTCTAATGGAAACAAGCATGCTGGGGATTTGCTACAGCAATACATATCTCCTACGCCTATAGCTACCTGACCTTGACCCAAAAACTCAGAAGTTCGAACTGGATCTGTACTAGCTACTCATGTACTGAAGTTATACCAGCTTTCACCAAACATACAAATTGCAATGAAGCTTGGCTGAAAAAAGTGCAGAAAATTGAGTGGACTGACAGGGAAAACTATATAAATCCCATGGTTTCACAGGTAGCTAGCTTTAATGGACTAATAATTTCATATCTCCATAAAGGTGTTTACCAGATATTTTAATTCTTGCACAATGTAATGGACTAATCAGTATTTTTAAAAAGATGACTTGGGTGAAAAAATCCACAAAATCATGGTATCCTGGCAATTTCAGAAGTTAATTATCATTTCTCAAAAATCTGAAGGGTCAACACATACAAAAAATATCTATATGCTCCTTAAATTCCAAGAGTCAAATCTGCTTTTGGGGAGTCAAAGGATACTCTCAAGGGTCTACTACAGCTGGCCATGGATGCAGTGAAAATCAATGTCGGTAGCTAGTATAGTCACTATAGTATATATAAGCTTATAATTAGTGACGGGGGGGGGGCATTCTAGTTTGTCCTTTCACAATAATGTTGAAATCATATATCTTCCCAACTGTAGCTATATGATATTTGCAAATCTGTTTAAAGACAACTTTTCTGTATAGCTATAGCTAGACATCTACAGTAATAAATACCATGAAGTATGTGTTTCGTTTTTTTTTTATCTGATCATGAAGGTCTCCTTGGACATTAATGACAATAACAATGTCTATATAATCAGTAATAAAACGAAGGATAAAATACATGTATCATACAAATTATAGTTCTATTTTGTTTGCTGGGGCCTGTTCATTATAAATGATAACTGGAACAAGTATGTTCACATTTACAAGCTGTACATTCAATACAAACAATGCCTGTTTGTCCAAGAGATTATGCTGGATTACAATAGTTCTACAGCGAGGCGTGATAATCACATCAACATTGTATTCCTAATCACATGTTCCCTCCAACCTATACACTGGTCACCTCTACAAGTTTGTGATGATAAACTAGAGACAAAGTTCAGTCTGTAACAAGACATACAGCCAACGGTAAAGCTTATATATATTGGTTACCACACATTAGCATCAGAGGGTGGGTTTGACAACTATAATCCATATTGTAAAATATATACTGATCATGATATTATAATGAAAAGTATAGCAATATATTGTGATTCAATAAAGTCATAGGCACAAACATGAATAAGTAACTATATCACAACTTGTCATATACCCGGTAGTTACATATATATATATCATCTAGGAGTTACTTCCATTCAAACAGTTTACTATAATGGGCATTTCACTCATGTTGGGCGAGATAATGCATATGATGGACAGCTCTCCGTTAGGATTAAAGGTAATAGCAAGAAGTCCAAAATATTTGAAAAAACAAGGTTTTCCTCGAAACAATAACTTATTCTGACTCCAAAAAAGAATAGGTACTGCTGCACGATCCCAACAACACCCCCAACACCCCCCCACCCCCAGTTTTTTTTCAATTTTTAATTTCTGCTGGGTTCCTGCATATATACCAGACAGCAAACGGGAGGTGTATTTGATCTCCCTTTTTAAAGAGCTTGAATTGCAAGCCAGAAGACTAACTCTGAAATTGTGTATTAAAAAGCCATTTGCAACAAAATTACAACATTAGATTTGACATAAAAAAAAATCCCCCTAAAGTCTAGTAAAGAAATAATTTATCCTGATACCTAGAGATAGTAAACAAGGGCCAAATGGGCCTGAATCACTCACCTGCAATGCAGTGATCTTTTCATACATGGATCCTACAGTTATTTGAAAGCATGCTACAGGACCAATATAATGTCTCTCTGTACTTTGGCTATTCACTAGAAGTCATTTAAAGATTTAGGCATACTTGATCGACGTGACCTTGAATGTGAGTCAGGGTCATTCATTTGAACAAACTTGAATTGGTAGCCCTTCACCCCAGCATGCTACAGACCCAATATCAACTCCCTGGGACTCTTGCAATTGGTTATTGAAAAGAAGTCATTTAAAGATTTTAGCCTTTTTGACTCCTGTGACCTTGAATAAAGGTCAAGGTCATTCATTTGAACAAACTTGGTAGCCCTTCACTCCAGCATGCTACAGACTCAATATCAAATCCCTGAGACTCTTGGTTATTGAGAAGAAGTCGTTTAAAAGATTTTAGCCTCCTGTGACCTTGAATGAAGGTCAAGGTCATTCATTTGAACAAACTTGGTAGCCCTTCACCCCAGCATGCTACAGGCCCAATATTAGGTCTCTGGGCCTTTTAATTTGGTTATTGAGAAGAAGTTGCTTGAATGGAAAAGTTGACGCCCTTCGGGCAGGTGAGCTAAAAAAATAACCCACTTGTACCAAACATAAGTACACTAGTGCAATATGGGTCTACTGATCAACAATGCCTTTCAACACTTGTACCAAAATTTTAACACTGAGAAACCTAAAATGATGCCATTGCTAGCAGCCTATATAGCTACACCAGTATATTATACCTACAGTATACCTTAAATAGTTAATGAGCGTTTATACAGCATCCGAGTACTGTACTACAATTTGGCTTATTTCCTAACAATATTGTTCTTAACACAGTTTGTAAACTAAGTTGTGTATGTTAAATTTAACACTGATATTACCTAATCTGACATGTAATGATTATAATTATATACTGGTATAACCTAATTTCAGATAATTGATGCCACATTATGACACATGAAAAGATTAAATAATGCATATATTGATAAACTGATCACTGCATATTTATTATGTAAGGTATATCAATTCATTATTACTGATACACAGTAGCTACAAAAAAAGTAGAATATCACTTAAAAAATATGTAAAAATTTGCAATTGCACATGTACAATGACATTTTAATAACCGTTTAATTACCATAAAACACAACTGTGTTCTGGGGGTAGTACTATCCCCTTGTAAGCTTCAACATATGTCCATCAGTAATATGGACGGAATTATCTGATTATATTGGTATTATTTGGTAATATTTATATTGTAGTATTTTTCTATATTAGTGTAGTATTTTTCTATGTTTCTATTTACTGTTATACCATCTTTGCTTTAGGAATTTTAATTAGCCCGTCAATCTGTTGACCGTTGGTAATTAGATGGGGAGGGACACGTCGGGATGATATCCCGTGAAGTAAACAATTCACCACGCCCGTGGCAGTAATCGTCTGCCCGGCTCCCGTTCATGTTTATTGCCCCTGTCAGAGAGGTATTAATCGCCTCTCATCCCTATTATCCACTACAAATGGCTGGACCTGTCTGGGAGCTCCAGCAATGCCCCATCTTTATTACACATGGTCAACATTTACTCGCGGCTAATTGTTTTTCTAAGTGTTATGTACATTGTTATTTACACATTTAAGTCACCGGAGCGGAAGGCTCCGGTACAGGTGTGCACCGCTCCGGCAGGGCTCCGGCGCTCCGGTAGCGCTCCGTTAGGTTTTGGTATAAAAGGGGTGAAAGCGAGAGCGGAGGGGGAGTTCAAGCCGGAGAGTTCAGTTCAGAGAGGGAGATCGTGGAGTTGAGTTCAAGCCAGAGAGTGTTAGGTGTTACTTTGCTGGATGTTGCTACGTATGCTGATGAAAGCGAGAGCGGTGTTGCCTTTTATATATGCTCTGTACACTGCTGATGTTGCTGAATACATAGACTGAAACTTTACGACGGTGTTGAATTGTGTTTCTCGACGACCCACACTACTTAATTCTAAACTCGGGTATTGTGGCGGGTGTCTGACGCTACCTCGAGGACACCTACCGAGGGCTGCGGGACTTTGAGTATATAGTTCCCCGGCTATTTTCGCTACAATATTTTTACATTTTAGAACAGTACCAAGTTGACATTTTTTTACTTAAATGTAGCATTGCTGCATTTGTATCTGATAAAATAGTGTTGCAGCAGGCATCTGCAGTAAAAAGTGTTACTGCTATAAAACAATGGGTACAAAGGTATGTGTTATCATTTCGTAATAGTGGAACACTCATCAACGGGATGCAAATACTTTTTAGGCAATTCATAACCACTTCACATTCTTACTCTCAGTTTTCAGTTTCGCTCATGTTTTAACAAAAATCTTAACATTATATTGTATCATTAGTACATTATTGATAAAAGAACTATATGTTTATGAAAATTAACCATGACAATAAACTGACAAAGTTCACAAGCACATGTTAATTATCAAAATAACTCTCACCTCAAAGATAACTCCTCCACTGGAAGCCATTTTTAGGTCATGTTTACGTGAATGACGTCAAATTCTCGTTGGTGACGAGAACTAGCGAGATTTTGTTCTCGATTGAGACCGAGGAACCTAAACAAGAAGGCCTTTGCACAGCTCTCGTCAACAAATACTTGAAAACCATGTAGTCGCTTATTGGGATTTTAAATAGTTATATCAGACGACATGTCTGTTTATTTCATCATTATAGGGTTACTCATTACCCTTTCCGGACATTTCTCAGAGGGAAATACACAAACTGAAGGTAAGTCTGCAACACTTGTCAATGAATAGATAATGTCACCCTTTCATACTTCGTGACATGCTCTCACTTTGAATAGTGACCATCGGTTTACATTTTTACAATCAGATAACACAGAGGTCAACTTGTCAGATATTAGCTAGGCTGCTTGGATGTTCACTTTTACACGTCCATGGCTTATTTATAAATAACGTGTATATTCATCCAATACACAGCAGTGACAGAGGCTGACAACTGATCAGGGATGCAGCAGAGATCTAATACAAACAATGGTAGCCTGTGGGAAAGACAACTTTGTGATTAATGACTACTTATTATAAATAGCATAAACGTATCAGTTGCTGCCTGTAAAACTGTAGCTTACTCTATATGTAATGAAATATGATTAATATACATACATTTTATGTACATGTGATGCCATTTTTTACATTCCATATAACTACCCTAACAGTCTACCACTGGTTACACATTAACCCTGTAAAATACTACCCTAACAGTCTACCACTGGTTACACATTAACCCTGTAAAATACTACCCTAACAGTCTACCACTACATGTCAATATAAGACTTTGAAGGTTCATAACATGATTTTAATCGTTTATTATCAGATGCTTACACTTGTATTATTTGTCAAACTTTGAGTTTCAAAATTTAAATATCTGATATATAATTACGATATTAAAAGACCTTCTAAGTCTTGTATTATAAGACAACCTGCAGGTAGTATATATATAATCAAAGATTTAAACCATGGACCTTTCTAACTCATCGGCTACTTTACATTTTACAGTAAAGCCATACTCAATTTTGCAAGACAATGTAATATTTTACGATTTTAGTGTACCATATAAATTACACATCAAAATTTTTGGGCTAAATGTCTTAATTTTTTAACATCTTTCGATCATCATAAATAACTTAATATTATGGTTAATTTCATGGTTTTTCAAATGTAATACTGAAATTAATATAAACTCCGTGCCAGAAAGGTTCAGTTAGGATTTTTTTTGTATAATTTCTATTTTATATTTTTTGCTCAAGGTTAACATGTGGTTAACACAAGTAAATTCATCACCTGATTTGTTCACATAGATAATAGAGGTTCACAAAGACATATACAATGAGAACCACAGATTATTGATGAACTGTTGTCAGTCTCCATGCTGGAATAGATACTCTTCAACCTTCACAGCAGCTATTCCATTTTGAGTACTATTCCTGATTACTATTATATAGGGGGATTATGATCAGTATTTAGAGAAGTTGATTTTTTGCTCAGTGGTTTAATGTATAAGCTCACACCTCAGATGTATTATTGCTGCATGGTTTGGTATAAACATGTTTACAGTTATAGCTCTAATTAAAGTCTTGTGATTAACAAGACAATTAATTCCATATAAAATGTTAGTGGACATAGACAAGAAATTTAGATTGCAACATAATTTAGACTTTGAAACTTTATGGTTGCTGTGTATGCATGTCCATGTTTGGCTAAACACATATTCATCCCATATAATGAAATATAAAAATGTCTTTTGTTATGGAGCTACTGTAAGTATATATATATACCAACTGCTGAATTCTAAATACATGTAAAAAGTAAATATGTATGAGCTGGTATGTACATATATATACAGCAGCTGCCATTGACAATAATTACTTTAGATTGTTAATTATTAATCTCTGCCAGGTACAGCTGCTAAATCAACTCCAGACACTCCCCATACTCACAACTGTGAAAAACAGAGTTATGATATTTAGTAAAGATCAACCAACACAAAAGTTCCCCATACGCACAACAGTGAAAAAATATATCTCAGGAAGGATCAACATATTAGAATGTGCTTTGAGTACTTGTGTTGTGTGATTTGTTGATTCTGCTTTCATTCGACTTCAAAAAAAGCATCCTAAAATTGAAGCACACTTTGCAGTACTTTATACGGTATTGATCAGCAGAAAACTATAGCTAGTGATCGAGAAATATAAATATAGTTTTAATTAATGTTGTTATCACATAACTAGTCCATACATGGCAGCAGTAAGCCATGATTACTAGCCACACAGCCAGTGATGGTGTGGTATACATACAGTCTGCCATTAATGGTGTTATTATATCAGAGGTATGAATTCAGACCCAACAGATGTTCTTGTCACAGAGGAATTGATTCTGTACATTGCTTACACAGTTAGTGGTCACATGGCCATGGTGTCACCAATGTATAGGTCATTGGCCAGTATAGACAACTTGTCTGTTTATATAAATGAGGACATTTTACGATTTATACCAATAATCGTTCTTAATTTACTTATGATATATTCAGAAAGAAACATTTCATCAATAGATATATACAGTCAAATCTGTCTATAAAGACCACTGAAGGAAGACACCAACAATGGTCTTTATAGATAGACCTACTTGTGGTCTTAATAAACATGTTACTGTTTTCACGCCAACCAGCTGATTTGGACTTGTTATAAGTTCCTTGATATAGATTTAAAGTTATATAAAATATTAGTCTTAATCACAAAGAATCTTAAGTTTAATCGCAAGTGATATCCTCAGATCTTTTTTTATTATAAAGTTTGTAACTAAACAGTCTGTGTCTAAATAACAGTGATTACACTATATAGTACAAACGTACCAGACTGTGTCATTATACTGTCAGAATTACACTAGTACAAATGTACCAGACTGTGTCATTATACTGTCAGAATTACACTAGTACAAATGTACCAGTCTGTGTCATTACTGTCAGAATTACACTAGTACAAATGTACCAGACTGTGTCATCACTGTCAGAATTACACTAGTACAAATGTACCAGACTGTGTCATTACTGTCAGAATTACACTAGTACAAATGTACCAGACTGTGTCATTATACTGTCAGAATTACACTAGTACAAATGTACCAGACTGTGTCATTATACTGTCAGAATTACACTAGTACAAATGTACCAGTCTGTGTCATTACTGTCAGAATTACACTAGTACAAATGTACCAGTCTGTGTCATTATACTGTCAGCATTACACTAGTACAAATGTACCAGACTGTGTCATTATACTGTCAGAATTACACTAGTACAAATGTACCAGACTGTGTCATTATACTGTCAGAATTACACTAGTACAAATGTACCAGTCTGTGTCATTACTGTCAGAATTACACTAGTACAAATGTACCAGTCTGTGTCATTATACTGTCAGAATTACACTAGTACAAATGTACCTGACTGTGTCATTACTGTCAGAATTACACTAGTACAAATGTACCAGACTGTGTCATTACTGTCAGAATTACACTAGTACAAATGTACCAGACTGTGTCATTACTGTCAGCGATTACACTAGTACAAATGTACCAGACTGTAATTACTGTCAGAATTACACTAGTACAAATGTACCAGACTGTGTCATTACTGTCAGAATTACACTAGTACAAATGTACCTGACTGTGTCATTACTGTCAGAATTACACTAGTACAAATGTACCAGACTGTGTCATTACTGTCAGAATTACACTAGTACAAATGTACCAGACTGTGTCATTACTGTCAGAATTACACTAGTACAAATGTACCAGACTGTGTCATTACTGTCAGAATTACACTAGTACAAATGTACCAGACTGTGTCATTAATATTACTGTCTGTGGTTACACTATTAGAAACGTACCATAAGTCCCTGATATTCTTTTTGTAACTTAACATTTTTGTCTCTGTTCCTTAAATTTGAGAGTGCTTTATTAAGCTCTGATATTGGATTTGGAGTGATAATACTCTTATAGTTTAAGTGAGAGTGAAAGTGAGCTCTTATATTTTAAGACATTTAAGACATTTTACCCCAATTGGTCTAGATGCCATGCGACTGGCCTCTCGTATGTTGTTCAGTGATGTAGTCACCAACTACTACAATGAGACCCTACCTCAAAGTTACCCTGACTGTTCTCTGGGGCAATATACCCAGCAAATAGGATCTTTAGTGATATATAAACATGTATATCATTAACATCGTTTGGCTGAAATATCCTGTTTATACATGATGTTCAATACAGGATATGACAACTAAGGCTGGTATCTAGATATTTAGCTCTGCTCAGTAGACTGTACTGATATAGATCTATATATGAATGTCATATTAAATTTAAACATTTAGTATACTATACATTCAACAACTTTTATACTAAGAGCACAAACAGGAATTTTAGCAGGTCAACTTTCATATCAGCTTTCAAATTTTGATACATATATACATCTTCATGAATTGTACATAATATAAGCTTAAGGATACAAACTAGGATTATCTAAAATTTTCTGACCACATGTAGATTTTATTGTTTCATCCTGTTACCAGGTAAATGACATCATGACATCCTGTTACCAGGTAAATGACATTATGACATCCTGTTAACAGGTAAATGACATTATGACATACTGTTGCCAGGTAAATGACATCATGACATCCTGTTAACAGGTAAATGACATTATGACATACTGTTGCCAGGTAAATGACATTATGACATACTGTTGCCAGGTAAATGACATCATGACATCCTGTTACCGGGTAAATGATATTATGACATCCTGTTACCGGGTAAATGACATTATGACATACTGTTACTGGGTAAATGACGTTATGACATACTGTTACTGGGTTAATGACGTTATGACATACTGTTGCCAGGTAAATGACATTATGACATATTGATAACAGGTAAATGACATTATAACATCCTATTATCAGGTAAATGACATTATAACATCATGTTACCAGGTAAATGACATTATAACATCATGTTACCAGGTAAATGACATTATGACATCATGTTACCGGGTAAATGACATTATAACATCATGTTACCAGGTAAATGACATTATGACATCATGTTACCAGGTAAATGACATTATGACATCCTGTTACAGGTAAATGACATTATGGCATTCTCTTACCAGGTAATTGACATCATCTTACCAGGTAAATGACATTATGACATCCTCTTACCAGGTTAATGACATTGTGACATCCTGTTACAGGTAAATGACATTATGACATCCTCTTTCCAGGTAAATGACATCATCTTACCAGGTAAATGACATTATGACATCCTGTTACAGGTAAATGACATTATGACATCCTCTTTCCAGGTAAATGACATTATAACATCATGTTACCAGGTAAATGACATTATGACATCCTCTTACCAGGTAAATGACATGCCTGTTACCAGATAAATGACATTATGGCATACTGTGAACTACAGCTATCTTGTATGTCTTGTTTTATAAAGCTATCTTCATACCAACATCTAACAAGTGTTGTGGGTATCTGAAACGTGCAGTGTCACAAGTCTATTTTGTGTTGTAGGTGTAGGTGTAGATATGTATACAGTGAAAGTATTCAGGTGTAATGTGTATCCAGCATGTTACCTGTGTATTATTATAACTAATATTCAGATCTATATTTCTGTGACTTAAGTGTCAAACTTTTACAGACTTGACAAGTGTTCAAATCCTTATGCTTACAGTTATATTATGGGGAAAATCCATCTATAGTTAAAATTAGTGGTATGCTATCAGGTTGTTACAAAAAATTATTGAACGAAATTTGCATTCTGCTGAACAAGCTAAAGAACCTATTGTAACTCATTTTAATCTTGTATGAAAACAGCTTCATCGTGTATTGAATACTCAAAAGCCATATTGTCATTCAACTATGAAATCGTATTATATATGATGCCTCATGTTATACATTTTAATGAATCTGAGGGAACCAAATAAACTACTAAATCATCATTAATGAAAATTTAAAAAAAATGTACAAAGATAAGATATTTTTAATAAGTAAATCAGGGCATTCAGTTGACCCTTGATTAATTTATCAGGAATTTGAAGTGTCAATTCATGTAAAATATATGTCAACTAGACTAGTTAATGAAAATATAGTAATATTTGGTTAGCAGAACTAGTATGATAACACGTTTACATCATCATGAAGGCCATGTTTTCAAAAAAAAAAAAAAAAGACAACCACGTGCACTGATACGATTCTTATTCTCCGAAACACATTCCGAGTGGTGACCTGTCTAAATATGGGTGTCTCGTTCAGAGCTCAGTTAATTCCCCATGACTGGAGAAGTACTAGATTTATAGACATCTTTTATCAATAATCAGGGTCAGTTCTGGTCCATGATCAATATCAATATATACTGTACTAATTATATTATAACACTTACTCAGGCTTCACTATATACAAATCAATAGGTATAATCTGGTTTTGTAGGACTAGTGTCTTTGTCTGTATATTTATGGGATATTAATTGGCAGAATTCCTATTGTCATTGCTATAATGAACACATGATGTTATCCCTATGATTTTGTGATAAATGACACTATAGATTGGGGCAAACACAAAGACGTTGAGCGTATATCCTATCTTACTGTAGTTATATAGATTAACTGTAGGTAATGAAGGGCATTTTTGTAAGATCTAGACCACTATTGTAAATAATTCTTAAATTTCAATACAAATGTAGTATGATAATGAAACAAACAAATTTGATTGAAACTAGATGTGTTCTTGTAGAAAATATTTCATGTACCATGTTATGATTACTTAAATTTGTTATATCAAGATTTAAAAAAAAAAATTCATATCTGTGTATTTCTTTTTGAAATTAGTCATCAAAAGATGTGTAAGCTAAATTAAGTTTGACATAGAATTATTGACCCTTTTTGAATTTGTTATTGGTGGAGCAATAAGCAAGCCCATCGAAATGGATAACAGTCTAGATATAGTTACACATCACAAGCCTCTGTGTCAGGCCTATTTACTGCTACTGGTACCGGTGTTCCTGTTTATCTGGGTCAATCAATATCAATTTTATCTAACTTTTGTATAGCTTCCCAACTTACTTATCTCTTATAGCTATCCCCAGTCAACATGACAGTGACTTCTGTATATAGCTATCCCCAGTCAACATGACAATGACTTCTGTATAGGTCTACAACTTACTTATCTCTTATAGCTATCCCTAGTCAACATGACAGTGACTTGTGTATATAGCTATCCCTAGTCAACATGACAGTGACTTCTGTATAGACAACTTACTTATCTCTTATAGCTATCCCCAGTCAACATGACAATGACTTCTGTATAGACAACTTACTTATCTCTTATAGCTATCCCCAGTCAACATGACAGTGACTTCTGTATAGGTCTACAAGTTACTTATCTCTTATAGCTATCCCCAGTCAACATGACAGTGACTTCTGTATAGACAACTTACTTATCTCTTATAGCTATCCCCAGTCAACATGACAGTGACTTCTGTATAGACAACTTACTTATCTCTTATAGCTATCCCCAGTCAACATGGCAGTGACTTCTGTATAGGTCTACAAGTTACTTATCTCTTATAGCTATCCCCAGTCAACATGACAGTGACTTCTGTATACGTATAGGTCCACAACTTACTTATCTCTATAGCTATCCCCAGTCAACACAACAGTGACTTCTGTATATAGGTCCACAACTTACTTATCTTATAGCTATCCCCAGTCAACATGACAGTGACTTCTGTATAGACAACTTACTTATCTCTTATAGCTATCCCCAGTCAACATGACAGTGACTTCTGTATATAGCTATCCCCAGTCAACATGACAGTGACTTCTGTATATAGCTATCCCCAGTCAACATGACAGTGACTTCTGTATATAGCTATCCCCAGTCAACATGACAGTGACTTCTGTATAGGTCCACAACTTACTTATCTCTTATAGCTATCCCCAGTCAACATGACAATGACTTGTGTATATAGCTATCCCCAGTCAACATGACAGTGACTTCTGTATATAGCTATCCCCAGTCAACATGACAATGACTTCTGTATATAGCTATCCCCAGTCAACATGGCAGTAACTTCTGTATATAGCTATCCCCAGTCAACATGGCAGTAACTTGTGTATATAGCTATCCCCAGTCAACATGGCAGTAACTTCTGTATATAGCTATCCCCAGTCAACATGGCAGTAACTTGTGTATATAGCTATCCCCAGTCAACATGAAAGTGACTTCTGTATATAGCTATCCCCACTCAACATGACAATGACTTCTGTATATAGCTATCCCCAGTCAACACAACAGTGACTTCTGTATATAGTATCCCACAACTGACTGACTCTGTAATAGCTATCCCCAGTCAACAGACAGGACTTTGTATATAGTCCATCAACATACTGACTTCTCTATAGCTATCCCCAGTCAACATGACAGTGACTTCTGTATACGTATAGGTCCACAACACTTACTTATCTCTATAGCTACCCTAGTCAACATGACAGTGACTTCTGTATATAGGTCCACAACACTTACTTATCTCTATAGCTATCCCCAGTCAACATGACAGTGACTTCTGTATATAGTCCCACAACATACATGTATTCTATATAGCTATCCCAGTCAACATGACAATGACTTTGTATACTATCCCACAACATGACTGACTTCTTATAGCTATCCCCACTCAACATGACAATGACTTGTGTATATAGCTATCCCCAGTCAACACAACTTACTTATCTCTTATAGCTATCCCCAGTCAACATGACAGTGACTTCTGTATATAGCTATCCCCAGTCAACATGACAATGACTTCTGTATATAGCTATCCCCAGTCAACATGACAATGACTTCTGTATATAGCTATCCCCAGTCAACATGACAGTGACTTCTGTATAGGTCTACAAGTTACTTATCTCTTATAGCTATCCCCAGTCAACATGACAGTGACTTCTGTATATAGCTATCCCTAGTCAACATGACAGTGACTTCTGTATAGGTCTACAAGTTACTTATCTCTTATAGCTATACCCAGTCAACATGACAGTGACTTCTGTATATAGCTATCCCTAGTCAACATGACAGTGACTTCTGTATAGGTCTACAAGTTACTTATCTCTTATAGCTATACCCAGTCAACATGACAGTGACTTCTGTATATAGCTATCCCCAGTCAACATGACAGTGACTTCTGTATATAGCTATACCCAGTCAACATGACAGTGACTTCTGTATAGGTCTACAAGTTACTTATCTCTTATAGCTATCCCCAGTCAACATGACAGTGACTTCTGTATAGGTCTACAAGTTACTTATCTCTTATAGCTATCCCCAGTCAACATGACAGTGACTTCTGTATAGACAACTTACTTATCTCTTAAGCTATCCCCAGTCAACATGACAGTGACTTCTGTATAGGTCTACAAGTTACTTATCTCTTATAGCTATACCCAGTCAACATGACAGTGACTTCTGTATAGGTCTACAAGTACTTATCTCTTATAGCTATCCCCAGTCAACATGACAGTGACTTCTGTATAGGTCTACAAGTACTTATCTCTTATAGCTATCCCCAGTCAACATGACAGTGACTTCTGTATGTAGCTATCCCCAGTCAACATGACAATGACTTCTATATATAGCTATCCCCAGTCAACATGGCAGTGACTTCTGTATATAGCTATCCCTAGTCAACATGACAGTGACTTCTGTATAAAGCTATCCCCAGTCAACATGACAGTGACTTCTGTATATAGCTATCCCCAGTCAACATGACAGTGACTTCTGTATATAGCTATCCCCAGTCAACATGACAGTGACTTCTGTATAGGTCTACAAGTACTTATCTCTTATAGCTATACCCAGTCAACATGACAGTGACTTCTGTATAGGTCTACAAGTACTTATCTCTTATAGCTATCCCCAGTCAACATGACAAGTGACTTCTGTATAGGTCTACAACACTTACTTATCTCTATAGCTATAATCCTAAGTCAATACTAATGACTGTTATCATGACATTAATTCACTTATCACTCTCTTATAGCTTTTATCCAGTGTCAAGTTATAATAGGAAAAATACCATATGTCACAATGGCCCTAGCTGTGGATGGGTAGTAAAACCCAAATAAACAAAGGATTGTCACAATGGTGTACATAACACATGGGAACTTCCAGCTGTCTTCAGCTTATTGGGACCTCACCAAGATCCTGTACTTAAAAGGTTATTGAGTACTTATAAATGTACATACTTTGTCATGTATGTTTCAGTTTATTGTACAGTTTTTCAGTAATAAGTTTAATCAATTCAAAAAACCACAAATAAAATTGATACAAACAAATGATACAGCAGCTGACAAACACACAAACCACACCTGAGACAGTGAAACTCTGTTTTACATACTGCTACTTTGACCTTCTGGATGTAATATAACTGCTTTATGCTGTTGTATAAATGTATTGATGGCTAATTATCATGAACTGACACACTAAAATAAAGATATAGAGAGGAATGTCTGGTGTTTTCCCTAATGTACTTGTGTATAATGTATACTGGTACTGTATTCATCATCCATAAAATTACTGTGGTACATGTAGCTGCAAATCCACTTTGTAAAATATATATATACATCTCTATACTACACTCGGTCCGGTATTTGGTGTCCTAACCACCATAAACAGATACACATCTCTATACTACACTGAGACTGGTATTTGGTGTCCTAACCACCATAAACAGATACACATCTCTATACTACACTCAGACCGGTATTTGGTGTCCTAACCACCATAAACAGATACACATCTCTATACTACACTCAGACCGGTATTTGGTGTCCACCATAAACAGATACACATCTCTATACTACACTCAGACCGGTATTTGGTGTCCTAACCACACATCTCTATACTACACTCAGACTGGTATTTGGTGTCCTAACCACCATAAACAGATACACATCTCCATACTACACTCAGACCGGTATTTGGTGTCCTAACCACCATAAACAGATACACATCTCTATACTACACTCAGACTGGTATTTGGTGTCCTAACCACCATAAACAGATACACATCTCTATACTACACTCAGAACGGTATTTGGTGTCCTAACCACCATAATCAGATACACATCTCTATACTACACTCAGACCGGTATTTGGTGTCCTAACCACCATAAACAGATACACATCTCTATACTACACTCAGACTGGTATTTGGTGTCCTAACCACCATAAACAGATACACATCTCTATACTACACTCAGACCGGTATTTGGTGTCCTTACCACCATAAACAGATACACATCTCTATACTACACTCAGACCGGTAGATACAAATCTCTATACTACACTCAGACCGGTATTTGTTGTCCTAACCACCATAAACAGATACACATCTCTATACTATACTCAGACCGGTATTTGGTGTCCTAACCACCATAAACAGATACACATCTCTATACTACACTCAGACCGGTATTTGGTGTCCTAACCACCATAAACAGATACACATCTCTATACTACACTCAGACCGGTATTTGGTGTCCTAACCACCATAAACAGATACACATCTGTATACTACACTCAGACCGGTATTTGGTGTCCTAACCACACATCTCTATACTACACTCAGACTGGTATTTGGTGTCCTAACCACCATAAACAGATACACATCTCCATACTACACTCAGACTGGTATTTGGTGTCCTAACCACCATAAACAGATACACATCTCTATACTACACTCAGACTGGTATTTGGTGTCCTAACCACCATAAACAGATACACATCTCTATACTACACTCAGACCGGTATTTGGTGTCCTTACCACCATAAACAGATACACATCTCTATACTACACTCAGACCGGTAGATACAAATCTCAATACTACACTCAGACCGGTATTTGTTGTCCTAACCACCATAAACAGATACACATCTCTATACTACACTCAGACCGGTATTTGGTGTCCTAACCACCATAAACAGATACACATCTCTATACTACACTCAGACCGGTATTTGTTGTCCTAACCACCATAAACAGATACACATCTCTATACTACATTCAGACCGGTATTTGGTGTCCTAACCACCATAAACATATACACATCTCTATATACTACACTCAGACCGGTATTTGTTGTCCTAACCACCATAAACAGATACACATCTCTATACTACACTCAGACCGGTATTTGTACGTGTCCTAACCACCATAAACAGATACACATCTCTATACTACACTCAGACTGGTATTTGGTGTCCTAACCACCATAAACAGATACACATCTCTATACTACACTCAGACCGGTATTTGGTGTCCTAACCACCATAAACAGATACACATCTCTATACTACACTCAGACCGGTATTTGTTGTCCTAACCACCATAAACAGATACACATAACCATATTCTACATTCAGGTATTAATAACCTTAAGATAGCTGTGTATCTGTGGATACAGCCTTATTATCATCCATGTCATGCACCAGAAGTTGTGAGATTCAGTGTGTTAAGTTCAATTTGTTCAGATAGAGATCGAACAAGTGAAAAAGACTTGGTCAAAGTGTTTGCTTTAGGTGCATGACTACATTTTGAAACATCAACCTACAAAAAAAATATAATTTGAAATAACATCAATAAGATGAAACTTCAGCAAAACAAGCTGAGTATAGTGATATAATCAGAATCTGTATAACACTAGTAGTCAATAGCCTGCTCTGCATACATATGGCATAATTACAAAATCGACGATTACTTTATTAATTATCATTCTATGTGTGACACAGTTTGTTAGAGATCAACCGTACAGAATCGAAGCTTAAAATGATACTCATTATAATGACTAGCTTTTTAGCCCACCGTCATCAGATGGGTCCCTAGTTATATGCCATTTGAATTTGGATTTTTGATCAGAAAAACAAATTGGCTGACAGGCAGCCATCTTGAATTTTGAGAATGGAAGATTGTTATTGCTATTTATTAAAAATTACTAGTGTAATATTCCTCAAACTTCATGTGTATGTTCCTCTTGGCCCCTAGTTGTGCCATTTGTATTTAGATTTTTGATCAGAAAAAACAAAATGGTCGATAGGCGGCCCATCTTGGATTTGAAATTTGTTGGGATCTCTTGTTAGGTCATCTGACCAAAGGGTCAGTAACCTTAAGGCAGATTACTTCCAAATTTGGTGTGAAAGGTCATTTGAGGACAGAGGGATAGAGCCCAAAAGGGGTTACATTGGTAAATTTTTGCTTTTAAACCCTACTCCTTCTTAACCCTTAAGTGGATTGATTATATCCAAATTTGGTGTGAAACATTGGGGAAGGCAATCATATTTTACATAAATGAGGCAGCCCTAATAACCCCAAATCCTACCTACTCCTCCTTAACCTTTTAGTGGATTACAATCAAATTTGGAGTAAAACATCCTTGAGGGGCGCCAGTCATATAAATGAGTCTGGTGTGACCCCTGGGGACAGAAGGGTGAGGCCGCTAAAGGGGAACTTAGCCTAAATTTTGCTTTAAAACATTACTCCTCCTTAATGTCTGAATGGATTACAACCAAATTTGTTTTGAAACATCATTATATTTAGGGGATGGAAATAATAATTCATATAATTGAGTCAGGTCCAACCCCTGGGGAAAGAAGGGACGGGTCACCAAAAGGAGAACTTAGGTGAAATATTTCTTTAAAAAGCTACTCCTCCTTAATACCTCCATCGACTACACCCAAAAGTCTGAAACATCATTTGGGGAAGGCAATCATATTGATATAAATGAGGCTGGTCCTACCCCTTGAGACAGGGGTGAAGCCCCCGAAACAATAATTTGGCTGAAATTTTGCTTTAAGATGCTACTCCTCCTTCAAGCCAAAATGGATAAAAACCAAATTTGATCTGAAACATAACTGGCTGCGAACAGACAATCGATGGTAATGATGCTGGTTTGAGCCCTTTGGATTGCATTGAGGGGTGTGTCCCTGCTGTAGGTGTTTGTCAGATGACCGTTTAGGCCCATGGGGTATTTTACCAGTAGGGTCAGCTAACCAAGTCTGCTTTACATTATAATATTTTTGTTATGCATTGCTGCCATGTTGGTTTGTGATGTAACTACCTCAACTGGCATATATGAAAATGGTGTGCTTAATACACTAAAAAGCATAGAGAAGATTCTGGAAATAGCGTAGTGAAAAAATCTGGAATAAATATTTAAATGTTGAAAATCAATTAGGGATAAAAATAAAGCTAATTGTATTTCCGAATCACAAAGGGCGGAATATCGGCCACAATATATAGGGAGGGAAGAACACTACAGATGATGGAGGCATTTAATGACCACCATGGCCAGTCACCCCTAATATAAAATTGTCTCTCTTCTGTAATGATGTTAGTTGGACTATTTGTTCCAAAAGAGACTTGAGATACATTTAGTGTGGAAAATGGTGAGACATTAAATACCCGAACCACTGACCAGAAAATTACTCATTGTTATATGGCCATGGCCAAGTAAGTAATCAGGACTGGTATCACACCGATCACCATGGAAACAGAATCCAGGAGCCTAACAACAAAATGACATCATTCTACTCTTTATAGTCTACCACCAGTTTAATCCTATATATATATATATATGTAATTTTAAGATCACTTTACTTCGTGAGTAGTGCCAGTTCTGGTATTTGGTTTGTGAGCATTTTTATTGTATGAAATATGTAAAGACACTTTATACCATATTTTGCGCTATGGAATGGAAGATATGTAATTTTATTTGTAGGACCAAATACTGTTGTTGTTTTTTTTTTTCGTTTTTTTTTCTGTATTTTCCTTAGAACTTTTGAAACATACTCTGCAGGTAAGGGAACATACTGTACAACAGTACCTGTATTGTAATGTTATGATTAGGAAGAAACAGAGTACTTAATATCAAAATGTAATACATGTATTCAGTTATGAAAAGTAACAGTTTTCTCTGAGAGTATTCAATTATCATATTGTTCACTTCATTATCGGTAATTTCCATCATGGCTGCAAAAACAGATCACTTAAGTGCTAATATAGTGACTGTTTGGAGAACGTGGCCCTTATATACATGGATTGTTTATAAATGAAAGTTAATATAGAGTACCAGATATATTCACAGTATAGATACAGCTTGAATTCCACTATGTAGGTATATATGATAAAGGTAAGGATTATACCAGCTGTTTCAGTTTGAGGCTCAGAATAGAAAATAAACCTGGTACAATGTATTTATAAAACCCACTGTTTTAATGCTGTATAATTTGTGATAGCAATGTTATATATATACATAGTAGTACTCCTGCGTGTCCATCTGTCCATAATCTTGCATGTCCTTCTTTCCATCTGTCTGTACTCCTGCATGTCTGTCCATATGTCTGTACTGCTGAATGTCCGTCTGTCCATCTGTCCATCTGTCCGTACTCCTGCATGTCCTTCTGTCCATCCGTCCGTACTCCTGCATGTCCTTCTGTCTATCTGTCCGTACTCCTGCATGTCCTTCTGTCCATCCGTCCGTACTCCTGCGTGTCTTTCTGTCCATCTGTCCATACTCCTGCATGTCCTTCTTTCCATCTGTCCGTACTCCTGCATGTCTTTCTGTCCATCTGTCCATACTCCTGCATGTCTGTCCATCCATCTGTCTGTACTCTTGCATGTCCTTCTGTCCATTTGTCCGTAAACAATCCATATTGTTACCTCTTTTTCTAAGAAATTACTTGAAGGACCTTTTGGAAATTTCATATGTATATCCCGCTTTGTCCCTATAACTAGTTAACGTTGTGGATGATCAATTTTGAGAATGATCTGAAAATAAAATGCGTGTCAGGCCGACATTTTAAATTTTGACAGTTGAAGTTACTGCTATTTCTCAGAAAGTACTGGGTGGATATTTTTAAAATTAGATGTAGGTAGTGTATTGTCAAATATTAGACTGATCAAATAAAGCCAATGGCTGACAGGCAATCATCAGTCATCTTGGGTTTTGGCAATTAAGAATTGAAGTCCTTTGTAGAAATTTCTCAAATTTACAATGTATGTTTGCATGAGCCCCTTAGGTCCTGGTTGCGCATGATCAAATTTTAGATTGATCAAATAAAAAAAGGGCCAACTGACATACAGCCATCTTGGATTTTAACAGTTGAAGTTTGTTCTTCTTTGTCTCACTTAAAGTATTGGTTGAAACTTGTCAACTTGTTCCTAATGGATCATTCTCAGGTTTCTTATTTAGGTACCCCCTAAAGCTTGTTTTCAAGTGATTAAGAGAAAAAGAGGAAAGATGAGAAAGGCTGAAAGAAAAGATCAGTATTGGATCCCATAGAAATCATTCAATGGTCCAAAGAAAAGATCAGTATTAGATCCCATAGAGATCATTCAATGGTCCAAAGAAAAGATCAGTATTGGATCCCATAGAGATCATTCAATGGTAGGCACCAAACGACCCTATGGAATATTTCTGTTATCTAGATCTTTATAGAAAAAAGAATGAAAATTGAAGCGCTAAGTATTTTGTCCCCAAATACAATGTATATCATATGTAGACAAGGCCTGAAAACATTCTTATGAATATGAGATTGTTCACAAGTATTGGACCATAGACAAGGATTTTCATAGTTAAACATGTTCATTGTGCATGACTGCTATGTCATGCTTGACACATTTAGAGTAGTGTGATGAAGTGTTTCATATGCTAACCGCTGTTATCATAATGGAGAGCAACTTTACCAAAGTGTTTCCTAACTGTGAACCTTAACCCCTGTTATCAGAGGGGAGAGTAAATAGTCTATTGATAAGTATGTAGATAAATGATGTCATTTGATGATATATAGGATATAATCATACTGTATGTCAATTTCCCATCACGTCAACATCCATTTAATAATCTTTCAGAAACAGACATGATATCTGAGAAACAGTAATGTTGTAGACACCTGCTAATTATAGGCAGGAAACAGCTGACAGATACAATTATATAAGTACTGTACATGTATATAGGTACTGTATATATAGGTAGTGTATATATATAGGTAGTGTATATATATAGGTAGTGTATATATATAGGTACTGTATAAATAGGTACTGTATATAGGTACTGTATATAGGTACTGTATATATATAGGTACTGTATATATAGGTACTGTATATATGTACTGTATATATATAGGTACTGTATATATAGGTACTGTATATATAGGTACTGTATATATAGGTACTGTATATATAGGTACTGTATATAGGTACTGTATATAGGTACTGTATATATAGGTACTGTATATAGGTACTGTATATAGGTACTGTATATATAGGTACTGTATATAGGTACTGTGTATATATATAGGTACTGTATGTATAGGTACTGTATGTATAGGTACTGTATATATAGGTACTGTATATATATAGGTACTGTATATATATATAGGTACTGTATATAGGTACTGTGTATATATATTGGTACTGTATATATAGGTACTGTATATATAGGTACTGTATATATAGGTACTGTGTATATATATAGGTACTGTATATATAGGTACTGTATATATATAGGTACTGTATATATAGGTACTGTATATAAAGGTACTGTATATAGGCAATGTATATATAGTACTGTATATAGGTACTGTATATAGGTACTGTATATATAAGTACTATATATATATAGGTACTGTATATATAGGTACTGTATATAGGTACTGTATATATAGGTACTGTATATATAGGTACTGTATATAGGTACTGTATATATAGGTACTGTATATATAGGTACTGTATATAGGTACTGTATATATAGGTACTGTATATATAGGTACTGTATATATAGGTACTATATATAGGTACTGTATATATAGGTACTGTATATATATAGGTACTGTATATATATAGGTACTGTATGTATAGGTACTGTATATATAGGTACTGTATATATATAGGTACTGTATATATATATAGGTACTGTGTATATAGGTACTATATATAGGTACTGTATATATAGGTACTGTATATATAGGTACTGTATATATAGGTACTAGGTACTGTATATATATAGGTACTGTATATATAGGTACTGTATATATAGGTACTGTATATATAGGTACTGTATATATAGGTACTATATATAGGTACTGTATATATAGGTACTGTATATATAGGTACTGTATATATAGGTACTATATATAGGTACTGTATATATAGGTACTGTATATATATAGGTACTGTATATATATAGGTACTGTATATATATAGGTACTGTATATATAGGTACTGTATATATAGGTACTGTATATATAGGTACTGTATATAGGTACTGTATATAGGTACTGTATATATAGGTACTGTATATAGGTACTGTGTATATATATAGGTACTGTATATATAGGTACTGTATATATATAGGTACTGTATATATAGGTACTGTATATATAGGTACTGTATATATATAGGTACTGTATATATATAGGTACTGTATATAGGTACTGTGTATATATATAGGTACTGTATATATAGGTACTGTATATATAGGTACTGTATGTATAGGTACTGTATGTATAGGTACTGTATATATAGGTACTGTATATATATAGGTACTGTATATATATATAGGTACTGTATATAGGTACTGTGTATATATATTGGTACTGTATATATAGGTACTGTATATATAGGTACTGTATATATAGGTACTGTGTATATATATAGGTACTGTATATATAGGTACTGTATATATATAGGTACTGTATGTATAGGTACTGTATATATAGGTACTGTATATATATAGGTACTGTATATATATATAGGTACTGTGTATATAGGTACTATATATAGGTACTGTATATATAGGTACTGTATATATAGGTACTGTATATATATAGGTACTGTATATATAGGTACTGTATATATAGGTACTGTATATATAGGTACTGTATATATAGGTACTGTATATATAGGTACTGTATATATAGGTACTGTATATATAGGTACTGTATATATAGGTACTATATATAGGTACTGTATATATAGGTACTGTATATATAGGTACTGTATATATATAGGTACTGTATATAGGTACTGTATATATATAGGTACTGTATATATAGGTACTGTATATATATAGGTACTGTATATATATAGGTACTGTATATATATAGGTACTGTATATATAGGTACTGTATATAGGTACTGTATATATAGGTACTGTATATAGGTACTGTGTATATATATAGGTACTGTATATATAGGTACTGTATATATATAGGTACTGTATATATAGGTACTGTATATATAGGTACTGTATATATATAGGTACTGTATATATATAGGTACTGTATGTATAGGTACTGTATATATAAGTACTGTATATATATAGGTACTGTATATATATATAGGTACTGTGTATATATATTGGTACTGTATATATAGGTACTGTATATATAGGTACTGTATATATATAGGTACTGTATATATATAGGTACTGTATATATAGGTACTGTATATATATAGGTACTGTATATATATATAGGTACTGTGTATATATATTGGTACTGTATATATAGGTACTGTATATATAGGTACTGTATATATAGGTACTGTGTATATATATAGGTACTGTATATATAGGTACTGTATATATATAGGTACTGTATATATATAGGTACTGTATATATAGGTACTGTATATAAAGGTACTGTATATAGGCAATGTATATATAGTACTGTATATAGGTACTGTATATAGGTACTGTATATATAAGTACTATATATATAGGTACTGTATATATAGGTACTGTATATAGGTACTGTATATAGGTACTGTATATATAGGTACTGTATATAGGTACTGTATATATAGGTACTGTATATATAGGTACTGTATATATAGGTACTGTATATATAGGTACTATATATAGGTACTGTATATATAGGTACTGTATATATAGGTACTGTATATATAGGTACTGTATATATAGGTATATATAGGTACTGTATATATAGGTACTGTATATATAGGTACTGTATATATAGGTACTGTATATATATAGGTACTGTATATATAGGTACTGTATATATAGGTACTGTATATATAGGTACTGTATATATATAGGTACTGTATATATAGGTATTGTATATAGGCAATGTATATATAGTACTGTATATAGGTACTGTATATATAGGTACTGTATGTATATAGGTACTGTATATATATAGGTACTGTATATATAGGTACTGTATATATATAGGTACTGTATATATAGGTACTGTATATAGGCAATGTATATATAGTACTGTATATAGGTACTGTATATATAGGTACTGTATATATAGGTACTGTATAATATATAGGTACTGTATATGTATTATCTTGTTTTTATTGATCAGTTTTGAGACCAGAACAGAATGATACAAGACTACTTAACATTTTCTGTCTTCATGTTTTGTGAAATTAAAATCATTTATGAAGTGTATTTAATTTTTTGAACCAGGTAAAAAAAAATTGTTGATTTATATTTTGAATGATGGTATCAACAATACAAATGTGTGATTAATCTGATTTCATCAATTTCTGTTTTGTAGAGAAAAACAATTTCCTCCGGCAGGCTGTGAGTCAACTTGTACGTCGAAACTTTCCAGAAATATATCCAGAGGAAGAAAAATTGCCAGTGAAAAAAGGTAAAAATCTGAAAACTTGAGCATATTAATACTGTATGATAATGACCACTTTCAACATACAATATCATATGACTCAGTACGTTCTACAACATACAATATCATATGTCCCAGTTCTACAACATTCAATATCATATATATGTCTCCGTACGTTCTACAACATACAATATCATATGTCCCAGTTCTACAACATTCAATATCATATATATGTCTCCGTACGTTCTACAACATACAATATCATATGTCTCTGATCTACAACATACAATATCACATGTCTCTGTTCTCCAACATATATTATTATACCTCAGACTTGTATCACAGCTTCTGATTAGTGAAAACCATGTCACGTGATTAAAAACATTCGTTATGTCAACCACAAATTTCCAAATAATTCATTATTTACTTCCTGTCGCTTTCGAAACATCATGTCACCCTCTGAATATCATAATGTCACCCTCTCGTGAGCCCTCCAAAATCGTTATGTCACCCTCTCGTGAGCCCCAACTCGGAACTCTCTTCCGTAACGTCTTCAAAAGTAGTCGAATCAGAGGAGTTCCGAGTATTCTGCTTGACAACAACAATGGCTGCCGGCGGACGCTATCTTCTGCCACCAGAGGAGGAAATGGCGAAATTATTGCAAGAAAAGGATTCTAAAAACACCAAAAGGGTCATCAATGGGGCCGTGGATTCCTTTAGACATTTCCTATCTGCAACAGGTAGACCAAAGGATTTTGAAAACTTCGACGTCCATACATTGAACGTTTGACTGGGAGAATTTTATGCCGGGGTCCAGAAAGACGATGGGGTACCTCTTAAACGATCTTTGTTGAACAGTCTAAAATATGGTTTGAAGAAATACATATTAAACTTATTGATACCAAAATTCATTCACTTATGTTTTTTCGGTATAATAAAACAATTACTGCCCTTGTTCCGGGTTGATATGAATATTTGCCCACCCTTGAGGTGTCATGTCACCCTCGGGCTACGCCCTCGGGTGACATGACATCTCTCGGGTGGTCAAATATTCATGTCAACCCGGAACAAGGGCAATAATTGTATAATATCACATTGTACTGAAGTGATCTTTCACAAGCAGAAAACAACATGGCGGACAGGCAGCCATCTTGGATTTTGATAATTGAAGTTTGTTATCACTATTTCTCAGAAAGTACCGAAGGGATATTTCTCAAATTTCATTTGTAGGTTTCCTTTGGTCCCTCATTGTGCATATTGTATTTTGGGACCAATCAGAAAACATCATGGCCGACAGGCAGCCATCTTTGATTTTGACAATTGAAGTTTGTTATCGCTATTTTACAGAAGGTACTTAAGGGATCTTTCTCAAATTTCATATATAGGTTCCCCTTATTTGAAAAGTACTGGAGGGATGTTTCTCAATTTATACAGATTAGTAAGTGGAAGGGAAAAATAGAGAGAAGATCAATCTGACATGGAATCTATGAAGATCATTCAATGGTGGGCGCCAAGATCCCTCTGGGATCTCTTGTTAATTATGTCTCACTAAGGGTTTTGATTGGAAGGGTATTTTTAATCATGTTTCATTTTCAAGAATCTGATTTAGGATGCATATAATCAATTCATCTGTGAAGGTATGGGAGTTCAAGTTTGCCTTAGATTTTAGTATTTGATTTGAGAGAGCTAAGCTACATTTAATATTCCAAGAAAGAATCTTACCATTCACAAACCTGTTATCATGCACACAGGTATTAGTTGTGATCAATTGTATTGTGTTACAATAATACTGAATTATAATTAGTTTTGATCAATTATGTTGTGTTACAACTATACATAGTTCTCAGCACTATATCTTCAAATTGCCAAACAGCTATCGACCCTGTTCTATCTCCGTCAAATAACACATGGTACAGATCAATCAGAGCTTTGGATGGCCTGGGTAGTCAGGTCATTATATCTCAAGGTATATCACATCAATACTTGATGAATATCGGATTAAATCAGCCTCTTTGTAACTTAATCTTCTGCAGTATCGCACACAATTCTTAATAAAAAGTTTTTAACAGTAGACTGATTAATGCTCATCAAGCTAATTATTGGATGAGTCTTTATAGTATGAAATCATTAAGTATGAAATTATATACTTGCTGTATACACTTGTATTATCTATGTTAAATATTTGGACTGGGGCATGCTTTGTTCAAATTAATCACCTTTGCCTACTTTCAAGGTTATTATGACCACCAATTTATAGCTAATTCAAAAGGCCCAGGTACCTGATATTGGACCTGTAGCATGCTGGGATGCAGAGCTACCAAGTTTGTTCAAATGATCGACCTTGATCACTTACCTTCTGGGTCACTGAGTTCAAATATACAGGAGTCTTTAATTGACATCTTCTCCATTACCAAGAAGCCCAAAGACCTGATATATGGGCAATAAGTTTACTCAAATGAATGACATCGATCTGCATTGAATGCCACATGAGCAGTGGTCAAATAGGCTAAAATCTTTAAACAATTTCTTTTCAACTGATACTGTAGCATGCTGGGGTGATGAAGGGCTACAAATGATGGTAGGTCCATTAAATGACTTTAAATGGCTTCTTCTCTATAAACAAGAGACCCAGAGATCTTATATTGGGCCAGTAGTATTCTGGAATAAAGGGCAACAAGATTTATTAGAATGAATAAACCTAGCATGCTATGATGTTATTGAAAAAATGGTAATCTCATCTACAGAAATGGTAATAAAGGGGCATTGATAGCTCAGACAGTACATGGTTCAATGCTTTATACCTCCCCTTGTTGGTTTGTGTTTCACAGGAAGCTGAGAAACAGGCAAGCCTGTGCTGCATGTCATGGTTATGTCCTTGGGCAAGACAGTTTACCCTAGTTGCTCTGGATGGCATATTAACCCAGCCTTAGAATGACCCTGGCTGTTACGTGGCAGTATGCCCAGCAAACAAATGACCTTAGATTAACTTAAATTAAGTTGCATTAAAAGCAGGTGAATGATACAGGCCCATTGGGCCTGGTCTCTTCTGGAAGACATATCCAGCATACAGGCCCATTCAGCACATTGTTGGTAGTTTTTGTATACTTTTCAAAATCTTTCACAGCTATTATAAATATATATTAGCTATTGTTAATGCTATAGTATATATAATGTGTAGGTTGATGTTTTTTTTTTCACTCTTCTTGCAGATGTAGATAATGTACTAGCTGAAGATAAAGTTATTGACAAAGAAGTTTTAGTTGACACAAAAGATACAGCTTCAAAAACACCCGGACAAAATGATGGAAAAGATACGGGTAGTCCTGTACCAGAAGTGTCAAAACCCACAGATCCACCCACACCTAAAGCCGCAGCCCTTGTCCAAAACAATGAGGAGGAGGAAAAGAGTCATATTATTGGCATGCCTAGGGGTGACTTCTTATTTATAGGTAAGACATTTCCTAACTACTCTGTAAAACATTTTATCAGTTCAAAACTTATATCATCATTGTAAAGATGTCATCACATCATGATAAACCATTTCTTAATACTGACCAATCAGAACAGTGCTCTCTATTGATTGCATTGAAATCTGCTGATTTTTCTGTTGTATCCAGTTGCTTTATTTGCTGAATAGATTTTAATCAGATACACCTTTGAAAACAGTCCTGTAAATATAATTTACTAAGTACAACAAACAACATATATAAATATCATTTTCAAATCCAAACCATAACATTTAACTGACCTTATATAAATATAATGATGATTTTAGCATTGTTAAGATTTGACGTGGAAGGTTGATCAAAATTTATTCTACATGTCACATTCTAACCATTATTGTGTTGATAAGTGATACATTTCTCAGGTGTTATCTCAAAAAACTTTTTATCGTATTTGGTGAAACTAAATTGCGTCAGTTGTAATAAAAAAAAGTTCTAATGGCTGCCTGGTGTCTGCAGTGTACAGAATCTTGTAGAATGTCTGGTCTTTGATTACAACCCATTCAGTAACACTAGATAGAGCTGTTGTAAAGTCGCTCAATTGATTTTGTGGAACATCAGGGACATGCTAATGGATTTCCTATTCTAGCTCCAACAAAAATTGGTTAAGTATGGAAAATTCTTTTATGTTTATTGATAAATGCATCTACCCAAAGGACAATTTATCAGAAGAATTTCATTTCCATTATGATGAATACATTAAATTCTTCCTAGCAACATACTTTGACTTTGTTACCGGTCTCTAATCTTGCTATACTGCTTGTAGGTGTACTTTGTATGGGTTTACCGGTCTCTAATCTTGTTATACTACTTTTTACAATATACCCAACATTAGGGTTGGGAAGCTTTGTATAAGTCTGTCATCTGCTTCTTTATCCACACTAATTAATCAAAGTGTGATTTTACATGAATGTCTTTTATGCACTCTTTCGATACACTTTTCCAACAGAAATATATATTTCATTGGCACATGAAATTTGGAGATTTATGTCTAATAGAATCTTCCCCTACCTTGAGGGTGTGACAGAAAACTCTCCAACTCTAGGGATGATATTCTTCACTGTCTGACATGAGGCTCTGCTGAGGGTTAGACAAACAAGAGTATAACCTAGAGAGTTTGTTTTATCATGCCCATAACTGTCTCGTAAACACTTAGCAACTTCATTATTAGTCCCCTACTGGTTAAACTAGGGGGACTGAAGGTTTCCTCTGTGTCCGTCTTGTAAGTATGTGTATAAGTAATGCTAAAGATTGTCAGCACTCTAGCAGCTTCATTCCTTGAGGTATTTTGATCAAATTTTATATATTGATAAAGGACCTTAATGTATCTTCATGGATAAGGACAATTAAGGTTTGTGTACAGGCTTGTGATTGTTTTTCTTTTAAGGTCACCTGAGGTGAAATCTCAATTGACCTACCTATTCTAATTGCTGTTTTGTCTGCTGTTGTGCATCGCTCGTCATGCATCTGTAAACAATTTACATTTCTGACTTTTCAGAAATCTGTGAACCATGCAATAGCAGTGAAACTTTGCAGAATCCTTCCATGGCCAATGGTCAACCAATTGTGAATTATATGGTCCCCGACCTCCCAGGGGACTAAGGGTGGGGCAAAAAGGGGTCAAATTGACTGAAATTTCAAAAATCATCTTATCAAGACCCTTATATTTAGGTAGAATCAAATACATACTTTTCTTAGATGGAAGGGTCTTAAAGGTGCTTTATCAAAATTGTGAATTCCGTGACCCAGGGGTCTCACATTTTCCTTCTGGGGAGGTGGGTTCGCCTAACAATAGTCTATGCCTTTCATCTTCAGTCATATTTTTTGTGATTTTACAAAAACATAACTCAATATTATGATTTTTTCACAGCAATAACAACAGGATGCAGTTTAGCTGCCTTTATAGGACTGATTATTGCTGGAGTTTGCTGGTACAAGTAAGTATACAGTTTTGTAGCACAGATTATCGCTGGAGTTTGATTGATCTACCAATCAAGCTAGATGGAAGTTCTGTGTAGACAATTAATTAGTCACTAACAGAAGAGTAATAGATAGATAATTTGACACAATGTCTGGTTTAGAGAACTTTGTCCTGAAGTTGTACTTGTGATAAAATTTAGAGAACATTATCCTACAGCTGTACTTATGGTATCAACATTAAGAAGACCCTCATTAAAGCATTGTTGTCATTTTTTTTTAGTTTCATCGGGGTATGAAACAAATTTTGTTTGCAAACTGTATGAATCCGCGTAGCAGATTCTTACAGAAGTTTGCAAACAAAATTTGTTTCATACCCTGATGAAACTAAAAAATAATTGACATCAACGCTTATAATTAATTTTTGAAAATGATTTTCTAATTTAAAACATGTTTTATGTACAATTTTACTGGTTTTAAATGGGATTCTTTTTCTCAAATCAATACGCAATGTCAATTGTCGTATTGTGATGTCACATTTTTCGCGCCATTCTCGGAATTTCTTTCATAGAAGAATGAAAAGAATTTTTGGACCAATCACATTTGAGTATTTACCATGAAAACGAAGAAAAATTAATTATTGTACATTACAAGCCAGAATTCATTTCCTGTTACATTTGTTATCTAAAGTCAAACCCTGTATTGCTAAGCCAAAGAGAAATTCAAAAGAAACAATCTGATAACTGACATATGTACTCTTTGATATTAGTTAGAATCTGTTTTATATAAAACACTGCTGTAAATGTTTTATATAAATCACTACTTTAGCTGTAAAAATTATGAGACTGAGGTATCTACCGGGTATTCCTCTACAGTAACGCTGTAACAGGATGCTGCTGTACTTAGTAACATGACATCCACGAATCTGTGTGACACTGGCTAAAGAAATCAATATGAGGCCTTTGCAGAAGCTAATGTGGGCAAACAAGTATATTTGAATCAGCCAGTTTATCTGTCTTTCATCAGAGGGAGACCTGAGTTCTCTTTCATCAGAGGGAGACCTGAGTTCTCTTTCACCGTGAGAGGTCATCAGAGGGAGACCTGAGTTCTCTTTCACGGTGAGAGGTCATCAGAGGGAGACCTGAGTTCTCTTTCACGGTGAGAGGTCATCAGAGGGAGACCTGAGTTCTCTTTCACGGTGAGAGGTCATCAGAGGGAGACCTGAGTTCTCTTTCACGGTGAGAGGTCATCAGAGGGAGACCTGAGTTCTCTTTCACCGTGAGAGGTCATCAGAGGGAGACCTGAGTTCTCTTTCACTGTGAGAGGTCATCAGGAAGTGATGTTCACACAAGGGACAACCATTATTTTAATACCCCTACCCTTCTATAGGGTGGGCGTGGGGGAGCTGTGATATTCGACTGTCCTGTCCTATCCTCTGTCCTGTCCCATTCCAGTCCTATTCCAAATCAATGACTCTTGAGAACCTTCGGGTGGTCGGGTGGCACAGTGGTAACACACTTGCCTTTCACTTAGGCAGCCGGGGTTCCAGCCAACAAGTATTTACATTTACCTCTCAACAATTTTACACCACAGCATCCTAACCACCAGTTCTACAGCTGGTCACATTCTGGTGGTCAATAGTCAAGGTTAATGTGTCAAAGGTTACCTGCATGCCTTACAGACAACTTTATCTCCCTTATTGTTGAAGTTATTTTTTAATACAGTGTGTCTTTTGTCAGCTGCTTAATGTAACTAGTACTACTATGACCAGTTTATAAATGGTGAATTAAGCATTGTGATGTCAAATTCAAAGTATGTTTTTTATTCCCAGATCTCTACATCTTGGAATGATCAATCTTATCTCACCTAATTCTTTCATTAAAGAGCATCTGAGAACTCTATTTCATTCTTTGTCAAATATAGAATCTCCTGCAACAAGTCACAGATTTTCCCAACATTTCTAGTATCGGCCAGTTTTGAGGTTTCTGAAAGTGCTAGTAACAGCCAGTTTTCAGGTTTTGGATTTTGGTAGTACCCGCCAGTTTTCAGGTTTTGGATTGACTGGTAGTAACTGGCCAGTTTTCAGGTTTTGGATTGACTGGTAGTACTGGCCAGTTTTCAGGTTTTGGATTTTGGTAATAACTGGCCAGTTTTCAGGTTTTGGATTTTGGTAGTAACTGGCCAGGTTTCAGGTTTTGGATTGTGGTAGTACTAGCCAGTTTTCAGGTTTTATTCGGTGCTAGTACCCGCCAGTTTTCAGGTTTTGGATTGACTGGTAGTAACTGGCCAGTTTTCAGGTTTTGGATTGACTGGTAGTAACTGGCCAGTTTTCAGGTTTTGGATTTTGGTAGTAACTGGCCAGTTTTCAGGTTTTGGATTTTGGTAATAACTGGCCAGTTTTCAGGTTTTAATCAGTGCTAGTACCAGCCAGTTTTCAGGATTTCGAGAGTGCTAACAGTGCTAGGACTGGCCAGATTTCAGGTTTTTGACAGTGCCACAATCTTAATGAGTTGATCATAACAAGAGAGATATAAAGAGAGAGAAATAAAGCCGATATTTAGTGAAGTAGAACACCCATCAATTATACTCAGAACATCAAGCTGTATTTAAGTATCCTTCCTACAAGTTCTGACACTTTGGCTGGCATGTTGCTGTGTACAATACAGCACATCCAGTCGGCACTAAAACAGCTGTTACACTGTTCTGAGGTATAATACCGCTCTGTTGCTGCCATGACATAACCGCTCCCGATTCATGGTAATTTTATGTCCTTCATTTCCATGTAAAGTATAGAGTCCCAACAGACATGGATCAATAGTCAAGATTTCAGTGATGATCATGTATTTTAAAACTCAGAACTTTTGTTTTGTAGTTGTTTTTTTGTAGTTTGTAATGGAGTTTGACAGTGTTAATCCCCACTGACATGCCCACACAGGTTGTGGAGTTTTACAGTGTTAATCCCCACTGACACGCCCACACAGGTTGTGGAGTTTTACAGTGTTAATCCCCACTGACATGCCCACACAGGTAGTGGAGTTCCACACTGTTAATCCCCACTGACATGCCCACACAGGTTGTGGAGTTCTACAGTGTTAATCCCCACTGACATGCCCACACAGGTAATGGAGTTCCACACTGTTAATCCCCACTGACACGCCCACACAGGTTGTGGAGTTCCAATGTGTTAATCCCCACTGACATGCCCACACAGGTAGTGGAGTTCCACAGTGTTAATCCCCACTGACACACTCACAAAGGTAGTGGAGTTCAGCAGTGTTAATCCCCACTGACATGCCCACACAGGTAGTGGAGTTCCAGACTGTTAATCCCCACTGACACGCCCACACAGGTTGTGGAGTTCTACAGTGTTAATCCCCACTAACATGCCCACACAGGTAGTGGAGTACCACAGTGTTAATCCCCACTGACATGCCCACATAGGTAGTGGAGTTCCACAGTGTTAATCCCCACTGACATGCCCACATAGGTTAGGGAGATCAGCAGTGGTAATCCCCACTGACACACCCACACAGGTAGTGGAGTTCTACAGTGTTAATCCCCACTGACACGCCCACACAGGTAGTGGAGTTCCACAGTGTTAATCCCCACTGACATGCCCACATAGGTTAGGGAGATCAGCAGTGTTAATCCCCACTGACACACCCACACAGGTAGTGGAGTTCCACACTGTTAATCCCCACTGACACGCCCACACAGGTTGTGGAGTTCCAATGTGTTAATCCCCACTGACATGCCCACACAGGTAGTGGAGTTCCACAGTGTTAATCCCCACTGACATGCCCACACAGGTTGTGGAGTTCAGCAGTGTTAATCCCCACTGACATGCCCACACAGGTTGTGGAGTTCAGCAGTGTTAATCCCCAATGACATGCCCACACAGGTAGTGGAGTTCAGCAGTGTTAATCCCCACTGACATGCCCACACAGGTAGTGGAGTTTCACAGTGTTAATCCCCACTGACACGCCCACAAAGGTAGTGGAGTTCTACAGTGTTAATCCCTACTGACACGCCCACAAAGGTAGTGGAGTTTCACAGTGTTAATCCCCACTGACACGCCCACACAGGTAGTGGAGTTCTACAGTGTTAATCCCCACTGACACGCCCACAAAGGTAGTGGAGTTCTACAGTGTTAATCCCCACTGACATGCCCACACAGGTAGTGGAGTTTGACAGTGTTAATCCCCACTGACATGCCCACAAAGGTAGTGGAGTTCAGCAGTGTTAATCCCCACTGACATGCCCACACAGGTAGTGGAGTTCAGCAGTGTTAATCCCCACTGACATGCCCACACAGGTAGTGGAGTTTCACAGTGTTAATCCCCACTGACATGCCCACATAGGTAGTGGAGTTCTACAGTGGTAATCCCCACTGACATGCCCACACAGGTAGTGGAGTTCTACAGTGTTAATCCCCACTGACACACCCACACAGGTAGTGGAGTTCTACAGTGTTAATCCCCACTGACACGCCCACACAGGTAGTGGAGTTCTACAGTGTTAATCCCCACTGACACGCCCACACAGGTAGTGGAGTTCTACAGTGTTAATCCCCACTGACACGCCCACACAGGTAGTGGAGTTTCACAGTGTTAATCCCCACTGACACACCCACAAAGGTAGTGGAGTTCTACAGTGTTAATCCCCACTGACATGCCCACACAGGTAGTGGAGTTCAGCAGTGTTAATCCCCACTGACATGCCCACATAGGGATCTGGCTCTGTAACTTGTATGACAGGTGATGTTTGGTAATGAATAAGTCATGGATGTTTCCCGTTTGTATTGTCCCTGGGGTATTGTCCTAATACACTTACTGGTGTGTATGTATACATATCTGTACAGAGATGTAACCAAATTTCCGTGCATAATTCTGAGTGTGTCTGACCATATCAATAGAGTGTGATGTAATTAGTGCTGTTTGTGAAAAGGCGACAGTGATTCAATGGCACATGTATGAGAGTAAGAAACCAGTGGAGTTTGTTGGAATCATCTTAACAAGGATATAACTTCCTTGTTGGAACTACTAGATTGATCAAGTCTTTTACACACGGTTAAACATGTAGATATCAGTTGATGTTGTTTTAGACTCCACTTGATCAGCATCTGACACTCATCATTACAAAAGCTCAGAAAGATAGATTAGCCAGTGACTGAGTCTGACTTGTTGCTAGAGTAACTCGATAGTAGACTTATAAATTTACTGGATTATTGACGTAAGAAGAAATGAGGTTTATTTAATTTGAGATGCTATTTCCTGAATAGCATGAGCTCAAATAGTTATTCCTGTATAAGTCAGAAAAGTAGTTCCTGAATAGGTCACAACAGTAGTTCAATCAAAAAAGTAGTTCCTGAATTGGTCACAACAGTAGTTCAATCAAAAAAGTAGTTCCTGAATAGGTCACAACAGTAGTTCAGTTCCTGAATTGGTCACAACAGTAGTTCAGTTCCTGAATTGGTCACAACAGTAGTTCAGTTCCTGAATTGGTCACAACAACTAGTAATTGAGTAATGAATTTAAACATTCCTTGGCTTATTTAATGCCCTTGGAAAATCAATCCCTATTATTTTTTCATGGAGAGTTGGTTGATTGGATTGGTATTTAAGCATTGTAGCATTAAATGAGATAGGCGGATCAAATAACTATAACATTGGTTTGGCTAATTCAATGAATTCATGTTTAATTCCCCCATAATTGTACAGTTAACATACATACAGTTTGAACACTATTTGAAAGATGTTCACTGCTCAATCAAAAAGTGAGATCTATCTCTGTACTTTGTTACATGGGGTTCTGACAGAGCCCATTGACATTCCGATTCATTACCAACCAGTCAGATTGATTCTGTCTTTGACAATCAAATTTTCAAAAACATATTTACAACAAAAGATGATTCATTAAAAATGTAACAGACATGAAAGGAAGCTGAGAATCTAGATTTATACATCTAAATGGATGCTAGATTGTACATCTAAATGGATGTTAGATTGTACATCTAAATGGATGTTAGGATGTACAACTAAATGGATGTTAGATTGTACATCTAAATGGATGTTAGATTGTACATCTAAATGGATGTTAGATTTGTACATCTAAATGGATGTTAGATTGTACATCTAAATGGATGTTAGGATGTATATCTAAATGGATGTTAGATTGTACATCTAAATGGATGTTAGGATGTACATCTAAATGGATGTTAGATTGTACAACTAAATGGATGTTAGGATGTACATCTAAATGGATGTTAGACTTGTACATCTAAATGGATGTTAGGATGTACAACTAAATGGATGTTAGATTGTACATCTAAATGTATGTTAGGATGTACAACTAAATGGATGTTAGGATGTACATCTAAATGTATGTTAGGATGTACAACTAAATGGATGTTAGATTGAACATCTAAATGGATGTTAGATTGTACATCTAAATGGATGTTAGATTGTACATCTAAATGGATGTTAGATTGTACATCTAAATGGATGTTAGATTGTACATCTAAATGGATGTTAGATTTGTACATCTAAATGGATGTTAGATTGTACATCTAAATGGATGTTAGAATGTACAACTAAATGGATGTTAGATTGTACATCTAAATGGATGTTAGAATGTACAACTAAATGGATGTTAGATTGTACATCTAAATGGATGTTAGATTGTACATCTAAATGGATGTTAGATTGTACATCTAAATGGATGTTAGATTGTACATCTAAATGTATGTTAGACTTGTACATCTAAATGGATGTTAGATTGTACATCTAAATGGATGTTAGGATGTACATCTAAATGGATGTTAGGATGTACAACTAAATGGATGTTAGGATGTACATCTAAATGGATGTTAGACTTGTACATCTAAATGGATGTTAGAATGTACAACTAAATGGATGTTAGATTGTACATCTAAATGGATGTTAGAATGTACATCTAAATGGATGTTAGGATGTACAACTAAATGGATGTTAGGATGTACATCTAAATGGATGTTAGACTTGTACATCTAAATGGATGTTAGAATGTACAACTAAATGGATGTTAGATTGTACATCTAAATGGATGTTAGGATATACAACTAAATGGATGTTAGACTTGTACATCTAAATGGATGTTAGGATGTACAACTAAATGGATGTTAGGATGTACAACTAAATGGATGTTAGGATGTACAACTAAATGGATGTTAGATTGTACATCTAAATGGATGTTAGGATGTACATCTAAATGGATGTTAGATTGTACATCTAAATGGATGTTAGGATGTACATCTAAATGGATGTTAGATTGTACAACTAAATGGATGTTAGATTGTACATCTAAATGGATGTTAGATTGTACATCTAAATGGATGTTAGGATGTACATCTAAATGGATGTTAGATTGTACAACTAAATGGATGTTAGGATGTACAACTAAATGGATGTTAGATTTGTACATCTAAATGGATGTTACATTTATACATCTAAATGGATGTTAGATTGTACATCTAAATGGATGTTAGGATGTATACCCAACTAGCTCCAGTTTCATCAATATTCATAAACTTAAGGAAACTCCTTAACTCAATTTTTCAATTCATATTAAAGCATTACAGATGTTACGGAAAGTTTTTAAGAAAGATTTATTCCTTTTATTCAAACAATACTTTCCTATGGTAAATTTTAACATTGATGAAATCCAGACCTGGCTTTTAGAACAGTACTTACAGCAGATACTAGTAAAAGTAACATATTGTAGTGAATATCACATACGATAGTCACTGTATAGCTTTTCCTTATCATCATGATCACTTGCCATCTAGCTAGTATCTACAAATTTCATGTCGGAACCCAACATCCACATATAGCGACATCATAAGCTCAACAGATCACAGAATGACATTCATAGTTTTATGTCTGCCATTTGCTAGGTATAGTTGGACATTACATATGATGTTTGTGTTTTACTGGATGATGAAACTGGTCTAGTGTTTGACAAGAAGAGATAAAGATCTGGTGACAGATGTCACACTTGGTCATTGTCAGGAAGTTTCACAGATCTATAGTCCTCTCTACATTTTATGTTGACATACCTACACATGCTGATCGCACCATCTGGCTATAACACACAATCAGGATCAAGTAGGTATAATTAGGAATATTTCCATTCAGATCTGATTTCCATATACAATTTTATTGGCTAAATGATGAAGTTTTAGTTAGTGTGCGGGTATATGATCTGGACGTTTTAGTTAGTGTGCGGGTATATGATCTGGACGTTTGGATGTTATGTAGGAAGGACTTCCAATGTGTCTCTTCTCAGAACTCATTGCCATCATTACATTTGGAGGGTAGGTATTGGTCTGACAGTGATGGGCTATTTTATCAATATTAACCACTTATAACCATTATACCACTATCTTGTCATTGATATTGGTATTGTGTATAGTTCAGTCATCAATTTGTGTCATGTTCAATTTGGAATAACTGGTCACAGGCAAACAACCCCTGGTGTCATATTCTGTAATTTATCAGAGCTTTTCTATGCTGTGTCCAGTTTCTCAGAACTTTACTATTTGCTGTGTCCAGTTTCTCATAACTTTACAATATGCTGTGTCCAGTTTCTCATAACTTTACAATATGCTGTGTCCAGTTTCTCATAACTTTACTATATGTTGTGTCCAGTTTCACAGATTGCTAAGATGTCCTCAAATGTTTTTCTTTACTGTCTTAAATTGTACTTATTTCTCCCAAGGTTTTCCATTGCAGTATAAAATTGTATCTATACCATCCAAGGTTTTCCATTGAAGTCTAAAATTACATTTATTCCATCCAAGGTTTTCCATTGAAGTCTAAAATTACATTTATTCCATCCAAGGTTTTCCATTGCAGTATAAAATTGTATTTATACCATCCAAGGTTTCCATTTCTGTCTAAAATTGTATTTATACCATCTAAGGTTTTCCATTGCTGTCTAAAATTACATTTATTCCTTCCAAGCTAGGTTTTCCATTGCTGTCTAAAATTACATATATTCCTTCCAAGGTTTTCCATTGCGGTCTAAAATTGTATATATACCATCCAAGGTTTTCCATTGCAGTCTAAAATTGTATTTATATATACCATCCAAGGTTTTCCATTGCGGTCTAAAATTGTATTTATATATACCATCCAAGGTTTTCCATTGCGGTCTAAAATTGTATTTATACCTTCCAAGGTTTTCCATTGCGGTCTAAAATTGTATTTATATATACCATCCAAGGTTTTCCATTGCTGTCTAAAATTACATTTATTCCTTCCAAGGTTTTCTATTGCAGTCTAAAATTGTATTTATGTCTACCATCCAAGGTTTTCCATTGCAGTCTAAAATTGTATTTATATATACCATCCAAGGTTTTCCATTGCTGTCTAAAATTACATTTATTCCTTCCAAGGTTTTCTATTGCAGTCTAAAATTGTATTTATATATACCTTCCAAGGTTTTCTATTGCAGTCTAAAATTACATATATTCCTTCCAAGGTTTTCCATTGCTGTCTAAAATTGTATTTATATATACCATCCAAGGTTTTCCATTGCAGTCTAAAATTGTATTTATACCTTCCAAGGTTTTCCATTGCTGTCTAAAATTACATTGATACGTCCAAGGTTTTCCATTGCAGTCTAAAATTGTATTTATATATACCATCCAAGGTTTTCCATTGCAGTCTAAAATTGTATTTATATATACCATCCAAGGTTTTCCATTGCGGTCTAAAATTGTATTTATATATACCATCCAAGGTTTTCCATTGCAGTCTAAAATTGTATTTATATATACCATCCAAGGTTTTCCATTGCGGTCTAAAATTACATTGATACGTCCAAGGTTTTCCTTTATTGTCTGAAATGGCACTTATTTCTCCCAAGAGTATCCTTTGCTGTCTAAATTTATTCTAATTCCTCCCAAAGTTTTCCTTTGCTGTCTAAAATTGCACAGATTTCTCCAAGGTTTTCTTATTGTATTAAGTGTCAGTAATCACTTGGAGGTCGTCATATAGCTATTGTAACACTAAAACAATACAAATCTGTAGTAAAAATGTGTTCTACAATGTAGGAGACTAGAGTTGGCCAGAGTGTGACAATGGAGTAATTATTGGCCACGATTCTAATCCTCACGTCAGATGACAGGTTTTACTAAGTCTTCCATATAAGGCGTTCCTGTAATGGTTAATGTGCATGTCTACACAACATTGTCTCCCAGACGTAATATCCTCCCCTGCTATTGTCTCCCAGACGTAATATCCTCCCCTGCTATTGTCTCCCAGACGTAATATCCTCCCCTGCTATCGACACCTTTACTGGCGTACAGAATTGTATGATAGTTGGCCGATTTATTCTGATCATTTCTCTGGTATATATGAGTCTCCTTTTGATACAGATCTTCTACTTCAGTGATATTGTTAGTGAAAAGTGATATGCTTCTAAGATATTTACTACATCTATTATGTAGGATGTGTTTTGTGAGTTTTAATCATGAAGATGATAATATCGTCTGAAAACTGTAACAATGTTACTTAATGTGTACAGGTTGAAGTGTTGTATTGATTGAGCTGTGATGATAAAGATATGTGTATTGAATCTGATAGGACTTTGGTATATAACAACCAAGATAGCATTTAGGCATGGTTAGTATATCACAACCAGGATATCATTTAGGCTTTGTAAGTATATCACAACCAGGATAGCATTTAGGCATGGTTAGTATATAACAACCAGGATAGCATTTATACATGGTTAGTATATCACAACCAGGATAGCATTTAGGCATGGTTAGTATATCACAACCAGGATAGCATTTAGGCATGGTTAGTATATCACAACCAGGATAGCATTTAGGCATGGTTAGTATATAACAACCAGGATAGCATTTATACATGGTTAGTATATCACAACCAGGATAGTGTTTATACATGGTTAGTATATCACAACCAGGATAGCATTTAGGCATGGTTAGTATATAACAACCAGGATAGCATTTATACATGGTTAGTATATCACAACCAGGATAGTGTTTATACATGGTTAGTATATCACAACCAGGATAGCATTTAGGCATGGTTAGTATATAACAACCAGGATAGCATTTATACATGGTTAGTATATCACAACCAGGATAGTGTTTATACATGGTTAGTATATCACAACCAGGATAGTGTTTATACATGGTTAGTATATCACAACCAGGATAGTGTTTAGACATGGTTAGTATATCACAACCAGGATACTGTTTAGACATGGTTAGTATATCACAACCAGGATAGTGTTTAGGCATGGTTAGTAATATAACAACCAGGATAGTGTTTAGACATGGTTAGTATATCACAACCAGGATAGCATTTATACATGGTTAGCATATCACAACCAGGATAGCATTTATACATGGTTAGTATATCACAACCAGGATAGCATTTATACATGGTTAGTATATCACAATCAGGATAGCATTTATACATGGTTAGTATATCACAACCAGGACAGCATTTAGGCTTTGTAAGTATATCACAACCAGGATAGCATTTAGGCATGGTTAGTATATCACAACCAGGATAGCATTTAGGCTTTGTAAGTATATCACAACCAGGATAGCATTTAGGCATGGTTAGTATATCACAACCAAGATAGCATTTAGGCATGGTTAGTATATAACAACCAGGATAGCATTTAGGCATGGTTAGTATATCACAACCAAGATAGCATTTAGGCATGGTTAGTATATAACAACCAGGATAGCATTTATACATGGTTAGTATATCACAACCAGGATAGCATTTAGGCATGGTTAGTATATCACAACCAGGATAGCATTTAGGCATGGTTAGTATATCACAACCAGGATAGCATTTATACATGGTTAGTATATCACAACCAGGATAGCATTTAGGCATGGTTAGTATATCACAACCAAGATAGCATTTAGGCATGGTTAGTATATAACAACCAGGATAGCATTTATACATGGTTAGTATATCACAACCAGGATAGCATTTAGGCATGGTTAGTATATCACAACCAGGATAGCATTTAGGCATGGTAAGTATATCACAACCAGGATAGCATTTATACATGGTTAGTATATCACAACCAGGATAGCATTTAGGCATGGTTAGTATATCACAACCAAGATAGCATTTAGGCATGGTTAGTATATCACAACCAGGATAGCATTTATACATGGTTAGTATATCACAACCAGGATAGCATTTATACATGGTTAGTATATCACAACCAGGATAGCATTTAGGCATGGTTAGTATATCACAACCAAGATAGCATTTATACATGGTTAGTATATCACAACCAAGATAGCATTTAGGCATGGTTAGTATATCACAACCAGGATAGCATTTATACATGGTTAGTATATCACAACCAGGATAGCATTTATACATGGTTAGTATATCACAACCAGGATAGCATTTAGGCATGGTTAGTATATAACAACCAGGATATCATTTATACATGGTTAGTATATCACAACCAGGATAGCATTTATACATGGTTAGTATATCACAACCAGGATAGCATTTAGACATGGTTAGTATATCACAACCAAGATAGCATTTAGGCATGGTTAGTATATCACAACCAGGATAGCATTTATACATGGTTAGTATATCACAACCAGGATAGCATTTAGGCATGGTTAGTATATCACAACCAGGATAGCATTTATACATGGTTAGTATATCACAACCAGGATAGCATTTAGACATGGTTAGTATATCACAACCAAGATAGCATTTAGGCATGGTTAGTATATCACAACCAGGATAGTGTTTATACATGGTTAGTATATCACAACCAGGATAGCATTTAGGCATGGTTAGTATATCACAACCAGGATAGTGTTTATACATGGTTAGTATATCACAACCAGGATAGCATTTAGGCATGGTTAGTATATCACAACCAGGATAGCATTTATACATGGTTAGTATATCACAACCAGGATAGCATTTAGGCATGGTTAGTATATCACAACCAGGATAGCATTTATACATGGTTAGTATATCACAACCAGGATAGCATTTAGGCATGGTTAGTATATCACAACCAGGATAGCATTTAGGCATGGTTAGTATATAACAACCAGGATATCATTTATACATGGTTAGTATATCACAACCAGGATAGTGTTTATACATGGTTAGTATATCACAACCAGGATAGCATTTAGGCATGGTTAGTATATAACAACCAGGATATCATTTATACATGGTTAGTATATCACAACCAGGATAGCATTTATACATGGTTAGTATATCACAACCAGGATAGCATTTAGACATGGTTAGTATATCACAACCAGGATAGCATTTAGGCATGGTTAGTATATCACAACCAGGATAGCATTTAGGCATGGTTAGTATATCACAACCAGGATAGCATTTAGGCATGGTTAGTATATCACAACCAGGATAGCATTTAGGCATGGTTAGTATATCACAACCAGGATAGCATTTAGGCATGGTTAGTATATCACAACCAGGATAGCATTTGTCTAATGCAAACATTATTGCTCATGAAAATTATTTTAATGATAGGATAAAATAATTGAGTGAGTTAAACCATGTTACCTGCTGTCTGTTATTAGGTTTTCATTGTGTCGTGGGATCCCGTGTGTAGGTGTTGTTGATCTATATATAGTGTGTGTAACGGTGTAGACCTGTACATGATTTCGGAAAGTAAAACGGCTGTTAGAAATACCCTAGAGACTAACAACTCTGACTGTCGACTCTGACTGTCGACTCTGACATGTTACATGTTGTTATAAATTACTCTCCTTCAAGAGATCAAATAAATAGCAATAAAAGGATAGGATTTTTAGCCCACCATCATCAGATGGTGGGCTATTCAAATCGCCCTGCGTCCGTGGTCCGTGGTCCGTCCGTCCGTCCGTCCGTCCGTCCCTCCGTCCCTCCGTCCGTCCGTAAACAATTCTTGTTATCGCTATTTCTCAGAAAGTACTGAAGGGATCTTTCTCAAACTTCATATGTAGGTTCCCCTTGGTGCCTAGTTATGCATATTGCATTTTGAGACCAATCAGAAAACAACATGGCCGACAGGCAGCCATCTTGGATTTTGACAATTGAAGTTTGTTATCGCTAATTCTCAGAAAGCACTGAAGGGATCTTTCTCAAATTTCATATATAGGTTCCTCTTGGTGCCTAGTTATGCATATTGCATTTTGAGACCAATCGGAAAACAACATGGCCGACAGGCAGCCATCTTGGATTTTGACAATTGAAGTTTGTTATCGCTAATTCTCAGAAAGCACTGAAGGGATCTTTCTCAAATTTCAAATATAGGTACCCCTTGGTGCCTAGTTATGCATATTGCATTTTGAGACTAATCGGAAAAACAACATGGCCGACAGGCAGCCATCTTGGATTTTGACATTTGAAGTTTGTTATCGCTATTTCGTAGAAAGTACTGAAGGGATTTTTCTAAAATTTCATATGTAGGTTTCCCTTGATGCTTAATTATGCATATTGCATTTTGAGACTAATCGGAAAACAACATGGCCGACAGGCAGCCATCTTGGATTTTGACAATTGGAAGTTTGTTATCGCTATTTCTAAGAAAATAATAAAGGGATCTTCCTCAAATTTCATACGTAGGTTCCCCTTGGTGTCTAGTTATGCATATTGCATTTTGAGACCAATCGGAAAACAACATGGCTGACAGGTAGCTATCTTGGATTTCGACAATTGAAGTTTGTTATCGCTATTTCTAAGAAAGTATTGAAGGGATCTTCCTGAAATTTCATATGTAGGTTCCCCTTGGTGCCTAGTTATGCATATTGTATTTTGAGACTAATCGGAAAACAACATGGCCGACAGGCAGCCATCTTGGATTTCGAAAATTGAAACTTGTTGTCGCTATTTCTAAGAAACTGATGAAGGGATCTTCCTGAAATTTCATATGTAGGTTCCCCTCGGTGTCTAGTTATGCATATTGCATTTTGAGACCAATCAGAAAACAACATGGCTGACAGGTAGCCATCTTGGATTTTGACAATTGAAGTTTGTTATCGCTATTTCTAAGATAGTATTGAAGGAATCTTCCTGAAATTTCATATGTAGGTTCCCCTTGGTGCCTAGTTATGCATATTGTATTTTGAGACTAATCGGAAAACAACATGGCCGACAGGCAGCCATCTTGGATTTCGAAAATTGAAACTTGTTATCGCTATTTCTAAGAAACTGATGAAGGGATCTTCCTGAAATTTCATATGTAGGTTCCCCTCGATGTCTAGTTATGCATATTGCATTTTGAGACCAATCAGAAAACAACATGGCCGACAGGCAGCCATCTTGGATTTTGACAATTGAAGTTTGTTGTCGCTATTTCTCAGAAAGTACTGAAGGAATCTTTCTCAAATTCCATGTATAGGTTCCCCTTGGTGCCTAAATCTTAAATTTTATATATAGGTTGCCCTTGTTTGAAAAGTACTAGAGGCTTCTTCTGAATTTACACATATTAGTAAGACTTAGAAGAAGAGAAAAGTAGGGAAAAGATCAATCTGACATGGAACCTATGAAGAACATTCAATGGTGGGCGCCAAGATCCCTCTGGGATCTCTTGTTATAATGTGGAAAAGCCATGGAAACTTCAGTTAAGGTTTTCTCTGTAACTTACTCAGAAGGACTTTTTTATGGGAATTCAGCAGCAATTATGGTTATGTATCTAAATTAAAACTACGCTATACTAAAATCTAGATATCCATAGATCTATAGATCTTAATAAATATAACACAACCAATGTTTAACAGTGTGGATCTGAATATTGAAAATCAAATCTTTTTTGAAGATACAAGCTATAGATCAAATTATCAAGTGTTTGTGAAGGCTTTAATTAACAAGTGATGCTGAGTCTTAACTTGGCTTTAATTAACAAGTGATGCTGAGTCTTAACTTGGCTTTAATTAACAAGTGATGCTGAACCTCAACTTGGCTTTAATTAACAAGTGATGCTGAGTCTTAACTTGGCTTTAATTAACAAGTGATGCTGAGCCTTAACTTGGCTTTAATTAACAAGTGATGTTGAGCCTTAACTTGGCTTTAATTAACAAGTGATACTGAGTCTTAACTTGGGTTTAATTAACAAGTGATGTTGAGCCTTAACTTGGCTTTAATTAACAAGTGATACTGAGTCTTAACTTGGGTTTAATTAACAAGTGATGCTGAGTCTTAACTTGGCTTTAATTAACAATTGATGCTGAGCCTTAACTTGGCTTTAATTACCAAGTGATGTTGAGCCTTAACTTGGCTTTAATTAACAAGTGATACTGAGTCTTAACTTGGGTTTAATTAACAAGTGATGCTGAGTCTTAACTTGGCTTTAATTAACAAGTGATGCTGAGTCTTAACTTGGCTTTAATTAACTAGTGATGCTGAGCCTTAACTTGGCTTTAATTAACAACTGATGTTGAGCCTTAACTTGGCTTTAATTAACAAGTGATGTTGAGCCTTAACTTGGCTTTAATTAACAAGTGATACTGAGTCTTAACTTGGGTTTAATTAACAAGTGATGCTGAGTCTTAACTTGGCTTTAATTAACAAGTGATGCTGAGTCTTAACTTGGCTTTAATTAACTAGTGATGCTGAGCCTTAACTTGGCTTTAATTAACAACTGATGTTGAGCCTTAACTTGGCTTTAATTAACAAGTGATACTGAGTCTTAACTTGGGTTTAATTAACAAGTGATGCTGAGTCTTAACTTGGCTTTAATTAACAAGTGATGCTGAGTCTTAACTTGGCTTTAATTAACAAATGATGCTGAGTCTTAACTTGGCTTTAATTAACCAGTGATGCTGAGTCTTAACTTGGCTTTAATTAACAAGTGCTGTTGAGCCTTAACTTGGGTTTAATTAACAAGTGATGTTGAGCCTTAACTTGGCTTTAATTAACAAGTGATACTGAGTCTTAACTTGGGTTTAATTAACAAGTGATACTGAGTCTTAACTTGGCTTTAATTAACAAGTGATGCTGAGTCTTAACTTGGCTTTAATTAACAATTGATGCTGAGCCTTAACTTGGCTTTAATTAACAAGTGATGTTGAGTCTTAACTTGGCTTTAATTAACAAGTGATGCTGAGTCTTAACTTGGCTTTAATTAACAAGTGATGTTGAGCCTCAACGTACGTGGCTTTAAGCCTGTGTAAACCTTTGAATGGACTTGGATTTATACGCCCACACGATTCCTTGAGAGGAGAAATTGAACGCTGTCCTTCAGCGTACTCTATATGGGGACATTGTACAATCAATTCTGTTGACATTGGCACACAAGGAAGTGGTAAGGCGTACCAAATTACTGATGGCTAGGCCTGGATTTTGTAGTTGGGATATAAAAACAAATTGTAGATTTCATTTGTTGTATTATATATCAGTGTTCTGTTGTAACAGCCGTCAGCTTATATAATTATGGAAGTGCTGGAAAGTGTCATATTGGTAAAGATATTATGGGTGTGTCAAGGTTATTATCATATACAGGATATCACTCTGCCTACCGTTACACACTGATACAAAAAAATGGACATGATGATCTTGCTAGGTGATAATCATTATATACCTGGCTCTGATAATTCATTATAAACCTGGCTCTGATAATCATTATATACCTGGCTCTGATAATTCATTATAAACCTGGACTCTGATAATCATTATATACCTGGCTCTGATAATCATTATATACCTGGACCTTATAATCATTATATACCTGGCTCTGATAATCATTATATACCTATAGACCTGATAATTCATTATATACCTGGACCTTATAATCATTATATACCTGGCTCTGATAATTCATTATATACCTGGCTCTGATAATTCATTATATACCTAGCTATAGACCTGATAATCATTATATACCTGGCTCTGATAATCATTATATACCTGGCTCTGATAATTCATTATATACCTGGACCTTATAATCATTATATACCTATAGACCTGATAATCATTATATACCTGGCTCTGATAATTCATTATATACCTGGACCTTATAATCATTATATACCTATAGACCTGATAATCATTATATACCTGGCTCTGATAATTCATTATATACCTGGACCTTATAATCATTATATACCTATAGACCTGATAATCATTATATACCTGGCTCTGATAATTCATTATATACCTGGCTCTGATAATTCATTATATACCTGGCTCTGATAATCATTATATACCTAGCTATAGACCTGATAATCATTATATACCTGGCTCTGATAATTCATTATATACCTGGACCTTATAATCATTATATACCTGGCTCTGATAATCATTATATACCTGGCTCTGATAATCATTATATACCTATAGACCTGATAATCATTATATACCTATAGACCTGATAATCATTATATACCTGGCTCTGATAATCATTATATACCTGGCTCTGATAATTCATTATATACCTGGCTCTGATAATCATTATATACCTGGCTCTGATAATCATTATATACCTGGCTCTGATAATTCATTACATACCTGGCTCTGATAATCATTATATACCTATAGACCTGATAATCATTATATACTTGGCTCTGATAATCATTATATACCTGGACCTCAATCGACCTGAACCTACTGTCTGGAGTAAATAGTCCTAGAGGTGTCTGGACTGACGTCTTAAGAGCGTCTATAGAGGTGGAACAAAAACCAGAGTACCTGGAGAAAAAACCCACCGGCCTACGTTTAGGACCAGGCAGCTGCCCCATGTGGGTTTCGAACTCACGACCCAGAGTTGGAGAGCTAGTGTTAAAGTGTCAGGACTATTATTTATCAAATAAAATGTTAACTTGACACACGGGCGTTCAGAATACCGCTTACTGCAGCTGACGCTATTTACTGGGCACTCATTTTCACTAACAAAAACCACAACATTGTCCGTAAAGCACATGCGATACTGCCATAATATCGCTTGCCAATCCCGACCTGCCAATCCCGACCTCACTAGCACATCCTTGTCCAGCTTACAGACCTGTAACACAGAAAACAAAACAACTTCACTTTTCAACATAAATTTAGTGGGCGGTGAGGGGGATATCACTATAGCGTCTGTCGAGGTGTGCTGCAAAAGCTCGAATGACCCATGTACCTAGTACACCTGTAGAACTCACCTGTATCACAGGTAAAGCACGTGCACCTCGTGCCACGATACCCGATACACTGCCCTATAGTCACCCCACGGGTGCCCCTCACTGTAAACACAGTGTAGAACGTGTAACAGTGATAAATTCAATAAAGATGATGAGAGTGAAGGTGTCTCTAGTGTTAAAGTGGACAGTGTAGTGTTACACGAACTTTGCTAATGTGGATGTTAATTGTGACTAAATTTCAGACTGAATTTTTTAAACTGGAGCTTACTCTCTGGGTAGTTACTGTTAAAGTGATGAAGCCTGCTCAGTGAATGCTTTGAAAAAAGACAAACACTATATGATTTCAATGTTGAAAGTGAAATGTCTCAAGACTTGTCAAAATTGTACAGGTATTCAATAAGGAAAGATAATTTTCATTATCATTATAAGATTATAATGTAATCTGCACCTTAATATAGCACACACACCTCCCGTTTTGATTAGAACAACTGACCTAAGTTAATTTGTATAGGTTTTGTGTACTGTTGGGTAGAGTTGGAGATTAAATTGGAGTAAAGTACATGTTGCTTGTTGTGGGTATGAGACACATATACAAAAAAAATTTTAACTTCACTTCAAAAGAATTACAAAACAAGTTGTATCAGTTTATGTTAATGGTATTTAAGATACAAGAAACATTAGCTCTGCTGAATTATTAACCATTACAACAAAAAATATTGTATCACTCCAATGTAAGTGGAAGCATGTGAGGTATGTGTCCTACTGCCAGAGGGAACTGGAGTGTCCAGAAAAAAAATGTATTTTAAAGATGTATTTTTAGACACATCATTCAGACTACAATATTTGCCTGAAATTACAGGCATTGTGAAGGGCATGTTTAGGAATGGACCATTTAAACTGTTTTAAAAATTCTGATTGGCCATTTCTTTGTCTTTATTAAATATGGACATGGGCCAATGGGAATTTGTTTGTGTATATGAGGCTGGCAACATGTTTTAACTATCAGACACATCTTCAGACTAATTCCTGACTACAAGGATGAACATTGTGCTTCAACCAAACTACAACTTTGGTCCTGTAGTAGTAATGTGAAAGGAATACTTTATCAGTAAAGTCCTAATGTTTAACTGGAAATTTAATGAGTAACCACTCAGAAATATTTGTTTGCTTGGATACACAGAGCTACAGAATCCAAAGGCAATAAGTGCATACATTTCTAAAATTCCAGGGAAAATCAATCTCTCAAAGTTATAATCGAACCTAAGATGATAATGAATGAGTGTGTATACAACTTATTTCCCAGGAGAGATGTGTTTACTTGGGAATTTGTTTGAATACATTTTTTTTCAATGAATAGGAATCGATCTGGGAGTAACAGGAGGATGGGTCTTTTGTAAATAATTTATCAGACTTATTTTCAACTGACATAAATAATTGCAAAGTAGATTATAAGCGATGAAGTAGGCCTTTGTTTGGCGGGTATATGGGTACTATAATAGGGGTAACTGAGTGTAACAACAGGAACATCACACATATCATCTTCATAAATATACTTGAGAGGACAATACCCTCATCACACATATCATCTACATATGTATACTTGAGAGGACAATACCCTCATCACACATATCATCTATACTGGGGAGGACAATACCCTCATCACACATATCATCTATACTGGGGAGGACAATACCCTCATCACACATATCATCTATACTGGGGAGGACAATACCCTCATCACAAGTATCATCTATACTGGGGAGGACGATCATCACAAGTATCATCTATACTGGGGAGGACGATCATCACAAGTATCATCTATACTGGGGAGGACGATCATCACAAGTATCATCTATACTTGGGAGGACGATCATCACAAGTATCATCTATACTGGGGAGTACGATACCCTCATCACAAGTAACATCTATACTGGGGAGGACGATCATCACAAGTAACATCTATACTGGGGAGGACGATCATCACACATATCATCTATACTAGGGAGGACGATCATCACATGTATCATCTATACTGGGGAGGACGATCATCACACATATCATCTATACTGGGGAGGACGATCATCACATGTATCATCTATACTGGGGAGGACGATCATCACACGTAACATCTATACTGGGGAGGACGATCATCACAAGTAACATCTATACTGGGGAGGACGATCATCACAAGTAACATCTATACTGGGGAGGACGATCATCAGACGTAACATCTATACTGGGGAGGACGATCATCACAAGTAACATCTATACTGGGGAGGACGATCATCACATGTATCATCTATACTGGGGAGAACGATCATCACAAGTATCATCTATACTGGGGAGGACGATCATCACATGTATCATCTATACTGGGGAGAACGATCATCACACGTAACATCTATACTGGGGAGGACGATCATCACAAGTATCATCTATACTGGGGAGGACGATCATTACAAGTATCATCTATACTGGGGAGGACGATCATCACAAGTATCATCTATACTGGGGAGGACGATCATCACAAGTATCATCTATACTGGGGAGGACGATCATCACACGTATCATCTATACTGGGGAGGACGATCATCACACGTAACATCTATACTGGGGAGGACAATCATCACAAGTATCATCTATACTGGGGAGGACGATCATCACACGTATCATCTATACTGGGGAGGACGATCATCACAAGTATCATCTATACTGGGGAGGACGATCATCACAAGTATCATCTATACTTGGGAGGACGATCATCACAAGTAACATCTATACTGGGGAGGACGATCATCACACATATCATCTATACTAGGGAGGACGATCATCACACGTATCATCTATACTGGGGAGGACAATACCCTCATCACAAGTATCATCTATACTGGGAAGGACGATCATCACAAGTACCATCTATGCTGGGGAGGACGATCATCACAAGTATCATCTATAATGGAGAGGACAATACCCTCATCACACATATCATCTATACAGCAGATGACAATACCCTCATCCAACATATCATCTACATAATGTAGAGGACAATACCCTCATCACAAGTATCATCTATACTGGGGAGGACAATACCCTCATCCAATGTATCATCTATTATGGAGAGGGCAATACCCTCATTGAACATATCATCTACACCGGAGAGGACAGCACCCTCATCACATGTCAGTTTTCTATTCAAATTCCGGCTGATCATGTCTGTATTGACGTAATCCCTTTACATTCCAAGGGCCCTGAGTTGTATCATGTAACGTGGAATCCTTGACTGAGGTGGGCAATGGTGCAGGATGGAGAACTGTTAGGGCAATTTACATGTATTCAGGTGTGACATATATTTGCACTTCTTCGTTTTCCAGGGATGTTTTCTTGGAGCAATCAATACATATTTCCAGGATCCCGACTGACAAATTAGACTGGTTCTTCGCTGTAATTTGTCTATAAACATTTTGTGGAAAACTTGAATTTACTTTTCTAGAAATTTAATTTTAAGTCACTTTTGAATTTCAAAATGCTGAATACAGGTTTTCAAATTGGTGTTACACGCTCAGACAGACTTGGATTATAGTACTGCCAATCTATAATGCAGAAATGCTGGCATGTATCTGCAGTCTTACCATCCTTATACCTTGTAGTTACTGACTGGCCAATTGTTTGGCTATAGGATGTGTCTGTATAGTCTTATACAACACATACTATAGAATGTATTGTTCTCCATAGTATGTTGCCATGGCAATAGGGTACATCTGTATAGTCTAATATAACACTATATAGAATGTATTGTTCTCCATAGTATGTTGCCATGGCAATAGGGTACATCTGTATAGTCTAATATAACACTATATAGAATATATTGTTCTCTATAGTATGTTGCCATGGCAATAGGGTACATCTGTATAGTCTAATATAACACTATGTAGAATGTATTGTTCTCCATAGTATGTTGCCATGGCAATAGAGTGCATTTGCATAGTCTAATATAACACTATATAGAATGTATTGTTCTCCATTATAAGGATATATATATATTGCCTGGCATATGCAAAAGTATTGATGAAATCAAATAAATTCACAACTTGTGTTATCTCTATGGCTACCTGCAGTCAATGGAGTTTTATAATATGGCTGGAGTGTTTGTTTAATTTTCATTGGCCAATTTCCTGTTTTCCTCACAACCTCTAAACCAAATTACCAAATAAACCATTGTGTTGTCCCTCTGGTAGCCTCTAACCAAAGTATCAACTATTAAACCATTGTGTTGTCCCTCTGGTAACCTCTAACCAAAGAATCAACTAAACCATTGTGTTGTCCCTCTGGTAACCTCTAAACCAAAGAATCAACTAAACCTTCGTGTTGTCCCTCAAGTAACCTCTAACCAAAGTATCAACTAAACCATTGTGTTGTCCCTCTGGTAACCTCTAAACCAAAGAATCAACTAAACTATTGTGTTGTCCCTCAGGTAACCTCTAACCAAAGTATCAACTAAACCATTGTGTTGTCCCTCAGGTAACCTCTAAACCAAAGAATCAACTAAACCTTTGTGTTGTCCCTCAAGTAACCTCTAACCAAAGAATCAACTAAACCTTTGTGTTGTCCCTCAAGTAACCTCTAACCAAAGTATCAACTAAACCATTGTGTTGTCCCTCAAGTAACCTCTAACCAAAGTATCAACTAAACCATTTTGTTGTCCCTCTGGTAACCTCTAAACCAAAGTACCAAATATACCATTGTGTTGTCCAGCTCTAAGCCAAAGTACCAAATAAACCATTGTGTTGTCCCTCAACTAACCTCTAACCAAAGTACCAAATAAACCATTGTGTTGTCCCTCAGGTAACCTCTAAACCAACGTCATCCTTGTCCAAGGGGTCAGAGGTCAAAAAAGGTTTAATCTTTATCGAATCCTTACCTATGGGGTCAGAGGTCAAACTGTGTAATCCTCATCCTCACCTAATTGGATCAGATGTCAGGCATTATCCTTGTCCAAGAAATAGATAAGTTTTGGTATGGTTGATGGACTTTTATGTGAAGCCCCCTTAATGTCTGTTATGTCACAAGAATATATTTCTGTACAGTTAAAATCTATACAAATGTAACACACAGCACTGTATATCGGTCCTGTCAGCAGGCTCTGATTGATGACTCTGGTGTTGCTTTGGGGTGGTAAGGAAATGAATCTGTCAGTTATCAGTAGTTAGGTAACACACATACATTCCTAACTTATATGGTAGGTGTCATGGTGATTTATAAGAAATGATGTTCTTTTGATTTGAACATGTCTTTCTACTTGATTGTTTCAGCCTGATAAAGACATTTCAGGGTGATAAAAATCTCATATTTCAATTTGAAACATTCATCAGGATCATGTTTTTCAGTCCAAAATGAAATAAACAAAAAAACAAGCTTATATGGTGCATTTTTACATCAGATTTTACCTCTGACATCAGATTGTGACTTTGGTACTTCTGGTTGTTGCCAGTTATAGTGTTGGCTGTTTCCTTATGTATCAGCATTATATTGTGATACCTTTATATATACATCACTGTATATAGTTTGCTCATAAGAGGAGGTAGTTACTCTCTCGTCCATTAGTAGGGGTAATAACAGACACAACCAGATGATGAGACATAGAAGATAGTTCCTGATTCCTTTATCCATTAAAATTACAAATACTTAATTAAAAATACCCTGCTCTTAACCAGAAAACCAGTGGAGAAATGTATTTGTGAAATGTCTGAAGAGTGTTTAAGCGAAGAACCAGTGTTTAACCGAGTGTTCGGAGGAAATCACGTAGTACACATTCTATCTACCCAACAAAGAAGTTGCTTCAGGCCATTTTAGTGGAAATTGTCGTAATTGAACAGAACCTGTTTTGTCATCATTCCGGTGTACTGATCTAGAAATCAACCATCAATCTTGAATTCATGGTTGAGCAGCTTTCAAGTACCAATTATTTTTATGAAAAAAATATAGTATATATGTGCATTGATTGAACACCTCTGTTGATTATTAGACTGTTTTATCAAAAGTTTGTACATTGTATATTTATAGGGCTTTGAGTCGTGACTTTGTGTTGATTATTAGACTGTTTTATCTAAAGTTTGTACATTGTTTATCTATAGGGCTGTGAGTCGTGACTTTGTGTTGATTATTAGACTGTTTTATCAAAAGTTTGTACATTTTATATCTATAGGGCTGTGAGTCGTGACTTTGTGTTGATTATTAGACTGTTTTATCAAAAGTTTGTACATTTTATATCTATAGGGCTGTGAGTCGTGACTTTGTGTTGATTATTAGACTGTTTTATCTAAAGTTTGTACATTGTATATCTATAGGGCTGTGAGTCGTGACTTTGTGTTGATTATTAGACTGTTTTATCTAAAGTTTGTACATTTTATATCTATAGGGCTGTGAGTCGTGACTTTGTGTTGATTATTAGACTGTTTTATCTAAAGTTTGTACATTTTATATCTATAGGGCTGTGAGTCGTGACTTTGTGTTGATTATTAGACTGTTTTATCTAAAGTTTGTACATTGTATATCTATAGGGCTGTGAGTCGTGACTTTGTGTTGATTATTAGACTGTTTTATCTAAAGTTTGTACATTGTATATTTATAGGGCTTTGAGTCGTGACTTTGTGTTGATTATTAGACTGTTTTATCTAAAGTTTGTACATTGTTTATCTATAGGGCTGTGAGTCGTGACTTTGTGTTGATTATTAGACTGTTTTATCTAAAGTTTGTACATTGTTTATCTATAGGGCTGTGAGTCGTGACTTTGTGTTGATTATTAGACTGTTTTATCTAAAGTTTGTACATTGTTTATCTATAGGGCTGTGAGTCGTGACTTTGTGTTGATTATTAGACTGTTTTATCTAAAGTTTGTACATTGTTTATCTATAGGGCTGTGAGTCGTGACTTTGTGTTGATTATTAGACTGTTTTATCTAAAGTTTGTACATTGTTATCTATAGGGCTGTGAGTCGTGACTTTGTGTTGATTATTAGACTGTTTTATCTAAAGTTTGTACATTGTTATCTATAGGGCTGTGAGTCGTGACTTTGTGTTGATTATTAGACTGTTTTATCTAAAGTTTGTACATTGTTATCTATAGGGCTGTGAGTCGTGACTTTGTGTTGATTATTAGACTGTTTTATCTAAAGTTTGTACATTGTTTATCTATAGGGCTTTGAGTCGTGACTTTGTGTTGATTATTAGACTGTTTTATCTAAAGTTTGTACATTGTTATCTATAGGGCTGTGAGTCGTGACTTTGTGTTGATTATTACACTGTTTTATCTAAAGTTTGTACATTGTTTATCTATAGGGCTGTGAGTCGTGACTTTGTGTTGATTATTAGACTGTTTTATCTAAAGTTTGTACATTGTTTATCTATAGGGCTGTGAGTCGTGACTTTGTGTTGATTATTACACTGTTTTATCTAAAGTTTGTACATTGTTTATCTATAGGGCTGTGAGTCGTGACTTTGTGTTGATTATTAGACTGTTTTATCTAAAGTTTGTACATTGTTTATCTATAGGGCTGTGAGTCGTGACTTTGGTGTATGCATCGCGGTACTTTTGAGACAGACGCTACATAATGTCATTAATGCATTAGCATTGATTCATGGAATGGAAACAGTTTAGAAATTGTGTGGGCTTTGATAATTATATAAAATGTTACCTCAATCAAGATTTAAAATATATATTCTATTTCAGTTCCAAGGGTATTGAACACAACTGAAATATCTGTTTTACATTTTATAGAAAACAGTGATATGAGAATAGTAGATCAAAATACTGTGATGAACATTTGTTAAAATATCACACCAATATAAATAACTGTAATCCTGTGTTATATTTTGAAATACATATCAGTGAAATTACTTATGAATTTTTATCAGAAATTTTAAAAAGAAAATAGTATTGAAGTATCCTAAAAAGATATTCTCAGTGGATTATAGTGACCACTTTCATATTAATTATGTGTTGTAAATATATGTCTAATTGTCATAGGTGTATATATACTAAATATGGTTTATTCATGGTATATTGGTTTGTAACTTTAGGTGATGGAAATTTTATAGTCAGATAATTTTCATAAACTATTTGATATTCTATTATTATAAGTGGAGTTTTCAGGACAGCTGTTGTACCTATAATTTACTGATATCACTGTGACAAGTCGGAGGACACGTACAGGCTTTGTCGATCTAATAAAATAGGTCAGTTTTGACGTCAATTTGAAATTGAGGATAAATTTAATGTGAGGATTAGTTCCACAACGTGTGATGGGCATGGTGATAAACAGGGAATCTATAAATAGACTAGCCAGTCAGATCAAATTATGTCCGCTTCACTGTCAATAAGATTGAATCAATGTATTTGTACATATCACCTTAGTTAACATGCCCTGTAGCTACTATTGAAGGAAGTCCTATTAATGAAGAACAGAATCCTGCAATGAGAAGTACATATAGCTTGCCCCTCTAGATCCTCCAATACATGAATGTTTGTTTGGAGGAGAATACCACCAACAATAAATCCATCAGCTAGAACTGGCCGTATTTACAATCATCTGTCGGCCGTCATATTTTAAGGGTAGATTTACAATGTGAGACATTTAGAGAGTTATTACTAAATCCCCTTTACTGTTTCCAAACTTTAAAAATTAGATTTGTCCATCAAAAAGTACAGCTTACATTTTGTTAATTAATGTAATTAAAACATGTTTATTCCCCTCATTACTTCATATGATCTCCAAGGTGGAAATTTCAAACTGATGGCAAGTAGGGTAATAGAGCTGAAAATGAACCAACAGCTTCCCTACAGTAAATCCATTTCTTCCAGAAATGAAAGAGTTTGAAATGGACCAACAGCTTCCCTACAGTAAATATAAACTCATTTGTTCCAGGTGTTTGTCATGCTCACTTTATACCATAAAATAAGACATTTTATATGAGGTTTGTACATTAAAAGTAAGATGAAACCTGTCAGTCTGTACCCAAGGTATGGCCAGGTATCCTCAGGCTAACAGACAGGCCTATCATCAATGATTAATCCCTACATGTCAATATTGACAGCCAAATAGGTAAATATTACAGAAAGGATCCCCATAGATCTTTATCTATATTGTATACCATCCATTACATACTCTAGACACATGGGTCATATTTAATCTAAAATAAAAGTTGATTTGGAATATTCAAAAAATTATTAATGCTCAAATTTTTTAGATAGTTTGATTGAAATTACATAGTTTCAGTAAATATTTTAGTAGAAATCTACTTCTTTTACCCGTATAAGATTGATATCAGTGTCTGTGTAACGTTCACCTGTATCCATCACAAGACTGTTTATAAAACCAGGAGAATACATGACATTATACATTATAAAACAAGATCCCCATTTGATCTGCTATCTTTAATTATTACACGTAGCTCTATTGTACTATCTTAATTATTACATGTAGCTCTATTGTACTCTCTTAATTATTACACATAGTTCTATTGTACTATCTTTACTTGTTACATGTAGCTCTATTGTACTATCTTTAATTATTACACATAGTTCTATTGTACTATCTTAATTATTACACGTAACTCTATTGTACTATCTTTAATTATTACACATAGTTCTATTGTACTATCTTTAATTATAACACGTAGCTCTATTGTACTATCTTTAATTATTACACGTAGCTCTATTGTACTATCTTTAATTATTACACATAGCTATATTGTACTATCTTTAATTATTACACGTAGCTCTATTGTACTATCTTTAATTATTAACATAGTTCTATTGTACTATCTTTAATTATTACACATAGTTCTATTGTACTATCTTTAATTATTACACGTAGCTCTATTGTACTATCTTTAATTATTACACGTAGCTCTATTGTACTATCTTAATTATTACACATAGTTCTATTGTACTATCTTTAATTATTACACATAGCTCTATTGTACTATCTTAATTATTACACATAGTTCTATTGTACTATCTTTAATTATTACACATAGCTCTATTGTACTCTCTTTAATTATTACACATAGTTCTATTGTACTATCTTTAATTATTACACGTAGTTCTATTGTACTATCTTTAATTGTTACACATAGTTCTATTGTACTCTCTTTAATTATTACACATAGTTCTATTGTACTATCTTTAATTATTACACGTAGCTCTATTGTACTATCTTTAATTATTACACGTAGCTCTATTGTACTATCTTTAATTATTACACGTAGTTCTATTGTACTCTCTTAATTATTACACATAGTTCTATTGTACTATCTTTAATTATTACACGTAGTTCTATTGTACTATCTTTAATTATTACACATAGTTCTATTGTACTATCTTATTTATTACACATAGTTCTATTGTACTATCTTTAATTATTACACGTAGCTCTATTGTACTATCTTTAATTATTACACGTAGTTCTATTGTACTATCTTTAATTATTACACATAGTTCTATTGTACTATCTTTAATTATTACACGTAGTTCTATTGTACTATCTTTATCTTTAATTATTACACATAGTTCTATTGTACTATCTTTAATTATTACACGTAGCTCTATTGTACTATCTTTAATTATTACACATAGTTCTATTGTACTATCTTATTTATTACACATAGTTCTATTGTACTATCTTTAATTATTACACGTAGTTCTATTGTACTATCTTTAATTATTACACATAGTTCTATTGTACTATCTTTAATTATTACACGTAGCTCTATTGTACTATCTTTAATTATTACACATAGTTCTATTGTACTATCTTATTTATTACACATAGTTCTATTGTACTATCTTTAATTATTACACGTAGTTCTATTGTACTATCTTTAATTATTACACATAGTTCTATTGTACTATCTTTAATTATTACACGTAGCTCTATTGTACTATCTTTAATTATTACACGTAGTTCTATTGTACTATCTTTACTTGTTACACGTAGCTCTATTGTACTATCTTTAATTATTACACGTAGTTCTATTGTACTATCTTTAATTATTACACGTAGTTCTATTGTACTATCTTTAATTATTACACATAGTTCTATTGTACTATCTTTAATTATTACACGTAGTTCTATTGTACTATCTTTAATTATTACACATAGTTCTATTGTACTATCTTTAATTATTACACGTAGCTCTATTGTACTATCTTTAATTATTACACATAGCTCTATTGTACTATCTTTAATTATTACACGTAGCTCTATTGTACTATCTTAATTATAACACGTAGCTCTATTGTACACCTTTAATTATTACACGTAGCTCTATTGTACTATCTTACTTATTACATGTAGCTCTATTGTACTATCTTTAATTATTACATGTTGACTATGAAGTGTAATTATTACATGTTGACTATGAAGTGTAATTATTACATGTTGACTATGAAGTGTAATTATTACACGTTGACGGTGAAGTCTAATCATTAAATGCTGATCGTGAAGTCTAATTATTACAAGTTGGTGATGAAGCCTTCTGCCCTTTGACTCCCTGACAGCCTTCTTCACACACCTAATCACAAACTTCAGACATATGTCACATTCAAGTGCTACAAGATCAGTCATCAAGACAATACTGAAGCACCCTAATGTACTTTGGAGCGAACTTCCTCAATCTTCTCATTGTGACAAGTTCCAAGTGTAGAGAATCTCAAGTGGTGGTTGGGTGATTTTCTGTAACAGCTATAAGTAGATTAGTGTCCAGATTCATTTATACTGATCAACTGTGTCCTGACCGTCCACGGTAATGATTGTGTCTGAAGTACCTGTGTAGAATGTCATTACGAGTCTGTGTTTTACCCTCCGTGGTTATCCTGGGCTGTTGTAGATCTGTCAGCATGTCAAGTGTTTTCTGTGCACATTTCAGAGGGTATGGCACTACATGTACTTTAAAATGGCATCCTGTGAAATTGTGTAACTTGAATCAGTAGGACAGAAATAGTCCCAATATATTTACTATATTGCTTACATGACCGTAGTCAACAGAGGAAGTACAGTACATCCCACTTTATAATGACAAGTAACCATTTAAGGGTAGTGAACAGAGGAACAGTACATCCCACTTTATAATGACAAGTAATGATTAGGATAGTGAACAGAGGAACAGTACATCCCACTTTATAATGACAAGTAATCATTAGGATAGTGAACAGAGGAACAGTACATCCCACTTTATAATGACAAGTAATGATTAGGATAGTGAACAGAGGAAACACAGCGCATCCCACTTTATAATGACAAGTAATCATTAGGATAGTGAACAGAGGAACAGTACATCCCACTTTATAATGACAAGTAATGATTAGGGTATAGCCCTCACTGACAGATAACATTAAGTTAAAGGTGCCCGTCATGTACTCGTCATGTAGTTATACTTTAACATTAAGTTAAAGGTGACATCATGTAGTTACTATAACATTAAGTTAAAAGTGACCATCACATAATTATTCATGTAGTTACTATGGACAGTCCAGAGAGCTGAGGTTGACCAGGATGAACACATCAGGGTGTGTCCAGGGGCTGGTCATCCTGTAGCCCAGGGCTGGACATCCATATTCCTGTCATATAGGCTCAGTAATGTTATGGAATAGGAAGTCACAGGATGATCGACAGAAAGTCCCTTACCCAGATCTGGACACTAACACCTACATCTTCTATCACAGACTCTAATTTATTTCTCCGAGATATTGACTGGATTTATCATTGAAAATTCAAAGTGAAATATGAACAGGATATTTGTGTGAGTATTATGATATGTCAGATTTTTTTGGTCATAGTGAGAAATGTAATAGTATAACAAATTGAACATGATTATTTCAAGGCTTTTAGATTAGTAATAAGATGATTAAACAATGTGTGTGTGTTGTACTGTAAGTGCTGTGATTTGGTTAGTGACTCTTTAGGGAAGGGAGGGGGGGGGGGGGGGGGGGGGGGGGGGCACTATTTTTAATGATAATGTGTAATAGGCATTGTTTTGATCTATGAGTATAATAAACGATAAGTGTACATCAATGTGTTGTTACTGGACAAAGTTTCTAAAGCACAGTATTATATATAAACAAATGTTTTATAAGTGTCTCTAGGCCATCTACAAGTATACTCAAACACTTACCACTACCTTTAATTTATCAAATGTTTCTTGAGTTGTTAAATATAAGCTAATTATTTTTGTTATGATAAACAAAGGTATATTGTATTTGTCTGCGACAGCCAGACACAGGTCAGGAGTTTATGAGACGTTGAATTATATAACTGCACAGGAGTGATAGGGACCATGTGTAAATGTGCATGCATGATATTTCTCTACAGAATTTTTGGTTTCCATGGTTACCAGGATTCAATACCCATATTCTTGTGGAAAACTTTGTCAAGACAACTCGGACAAGTCCTATATAGCTATCAACCGATTTCATTTGAAATACACAGGAATGTAGGGACTCATAATGTGTACATATGCATGCAGGGTTTTTCCCCACAAATTTAGGTTGCCGTGGTAACCTGTTCACTAAAAACAGGATTTTGTTGGAAAATCTTCACCAGAGGGGAGGAGGGTATGAGTTGGCCCTCTGGACAACAGTTCTAGTTTTTCCTGGTACAATGGAATAAGTTTGTCTACTTTTGTTTGAACTATACTGATGAGTTGTATGTTGTTATGTTGCCAGACTCCACAAGAACGTGAAGGCAGCCAGTGAAGTGGAGTATCCAGCGTATGGGGTAACAGGACCGTCCAAGGAGCGGATGCCACCTCCTCCTGGGGACCGCAAGTTGGCACAGAGTGCTCAGATGTACCACTATCAGCATCAGAAACAACAGATGATCGCCATGGAGAAGTAAGTATACAAAAGTCCATGGTAACAACAGAAAAGTTGTCGTAGTGTCATCAGGGACAGGGTCTAAGGACTGTCCTAGTCTCAACAGGAAAAAGGTCTAAGGACTGTCCTAGTCTCAACAGGAAAAGGGTCTAAGGACTCTCCTAGTCTCAACAGGAAAAGGGTCTAAGGACTCTCCTAGTACATATCATGGGAGATCAGGTCCTAGTGTCATGGGAGATCAGGTCCTAGTGTCATGGGAGATTAGGTCCTAGTGTCATGGAGATCAGGTCCTAGTGTCATGGGAGATCAGGTCCTAGTGTCATGGGAGATCAGGTCCCAGTGTCACGGGAGATCAGGTCCTAGTGTCACGGGAGATCAGGTCCTAGTGTCATGGGAGATCAGGTCCTAGTGTCACGGGAGATCGGGTCCTAGTGTCGCGGGAGATCAGGTCCTAGTGTCATGGGAGATCAGGTCCTAGTGTCATGGGAGATCAGGTCCTAGTGTCACGGGAGATCAGGTCCTAGTGTCATGGGAGATCAGGTCCCAGTGTCACGGGAGATCAGGTCCCAGTGTCACGGGAGATCAGGTCCCAGGGAGATCAGGTCCTAGTGTCATGGGAGATCAGGTCCTAGTGTCATGGGAGATCAGGTCCTAGTGTCATGGGAGATCAGGTCCTAGTGTCATGGGAGATCAGGTCCTAGTGTCATGGGAGACCAGGTCCCAGTGTCATGGGAGATCAGGTCCTAGGGTCACGGGAGACCAGGTCCCAGTGTCATGGGAGAGCAGGTCCTAGTGTCGCGGGAGATCAGGTCCTAGTGTCATGGGAGATCAGGTCCTAGTGTCATGGGAGATCAGGTCCTAGTGTCATGGGAGATCAGGTCCTAGTGTCATGGGAGATCAGGTCCCAGTATCATGGGAGATCAGGTCCTAGTGTCATGGGAGATCAGGTCCTAGTGTCATGGGAGATCAGGTCCTAGTGTCACGGGAGATCAGGTCCTAGTGTCATGGGAGATCAGGTCCTAGTATCACGGGAGATCAGGTCCCAGTGTCATGGGAGATCAGGTCCTAGTGTCATGGGAGATCAGGTCCCAGTGTCATGGGAGATCAGGTCCTAGTGTCATGGGAGATCAGGTCCCAGTGTCATGGGAGATCAGGTCCCAGTGTCATGGGAGATCAGGTCCCAGTGTCATGGGAGATCAGGTCCTAGTGTCATGGGAGATCAGGTCCTAGTGTCATGGGAGATCAGGTCCTAGTGTTGTGGGAGATCAGGTCCTAGTGTCATGGAGATCAGGTCCTAGTGTCATGGGAGATCAGGTCCTAGTGTCATGGGAGATCAGGTCCTAGTGTCATGGGAGATCAGGTCCCAGTGTCATGGGAGATCAGGTCCTAGTGTCACGGGAGATCAGGTCCTAGTGTCACGGGAGATCAGGTCCTAGTGTCACGGGAGATCAGGTCCTAGTGTCATGGGAGATCAGGTCCTAGTGTCGTGGGAGATCAGGTCCTAGTGTTGTGGGAGATCAGGTCCTAGTGTCGTGGGAGATCAGGTCCTAGTGTCATGGGAGATCAGGTCCTAGTGTCACGGGAGATCAGGTCCTAGTGTCATGGGAGATCAGGTCCCAGTGTCATGGGAGATCAGGTCCTAGTGTCATGGGAGATCAGGTCCTAGTGTCATGGAGATCAGGTCCTAGTGTCATGGGAGATCAGGTCCTAGTGTCATGGAGATCAGGTCCTAGTGTCATGGGAGATCAGGTCCTAGTGTCATGGGAGATCAGGTCCTAGTGTCATGGGAGATCAGGTCCTAGTGTCATGGAGATCAGGTCCTAGTGTCATGGAGATCAGGTCCTAGTGTCATTGGAGATCAGGTCCTAGTGTCATGGAGATCAGGTCCTAGTGTCATGGGAGATCAGGTCCTAGTGTCATGGGAGATCAGGTCCTAGTGTCATGGGAGATCAGGTCCTAGTGTCATGGGAGATCAGGTCCTAGTGTCATGGGAGATCAGGTCCCAGTGTCATGGGAGATCAGGTCCTAGTGTCACGGGAGATCAGGTCCTAGTGTCACGGGAGATCAGGTCCTAGTGTCACGGGAGATCAGGTCCTAGTGTCATGGGAGATCAGGTCCTAGTGTCATGGGAGATCAGGTCCTAGTGTCATGGGAGATCGGGTCCTAGTGTCATGGGAGATCAGGTCCTAGTGTCATGGGAGATCAGGTCCCAGTGTCATGGGAGATCAGGTCCTAGTGTCATGGGAGATCAGGTCCTAGTGTCATGGAGATCAGGTCCTAGTGTCATGGGAGATCAGGTCCTAGTGTCATGGGAGATCAGGTCCTAGTGTCATGGGAGATCAGGTCCTAGTGTCATGGGAGATCAGGTCCAAGTGTCATGGGAGATCAGGTCCTAGTGTCATGGGAGATCAGGTCCTAGTGTCACGGGAGATCAGGTCCTAGTGTCACGGGAGATCAGGTCCTAGTGTTGTGGGAGATCAGGTCCTAGGGTTGTGGGAGATCAGGTCCTAGTGTCATGGAGATCAGGTCCTAGTGTCATTGGAGATCAGGTCCTAGTGTCATGGAGATCAGGTCCTAGTGTCATGGGAGATCAGGTCCTAGTGTCATGGGAGATCAGGTCCTAGTGTCATGGGAGATCAGGTCCTAGTGTCATGGGAGATCAGGTCCCAGTGTCACGGGAGATCAGGTCCTAGTGTCATGGGAGATCAGGTCCTAGTGTCATGGGAGATCAGGTCCTAGTGTCATGGGAGATCAGGTCCTAGTGTCATGGGAGATCGGGTCCTAGTGTCATGGGAGATCGGGTCCTAGTGTCACGGGAGATCAGGTCCTAGTGTCATGGGAGATCAGGTCCTAGTGTGGTGGGAGATCAGGTCCTAGTGTCATGGGAGATCGGGTCCTAGTGTCATGGGAGATCAGGTCCTAGTGTCATGGGAGATCAGGTCCCAGTGTCATGGGAGATCAGGTCCTAGTATCACGGGAGATCAGGTCCTAGTGTGGTGGGAGATCAGGTCCCAGTGTCATGGGAGATCAGGTCCTAGTGTCATGGGAGATCAGGTCCCAGTGTCATGGGAGATCAGGTCCTAGTGTCGCGGGAGATCAGGTCCTAGTGTCATGGGAGATCAGGTCCCAGTGTCATGGGAGATCAGGTCCTAGTGTCATGGGAGATCAGGTCCCAGTGTCATGGGAGATCAGGTCCTAGTGTCATGGGAGATCAGGTCCTAGTGTCATGGGAGATCAGGTCCTAGTGTCATGGGAGATCAGGTCCAAGTGTCATGGGAGATCAGGTCCTAGTGTCATGGGAGATCAGGTCCTAGTGTCACGGGAGATCAGGTCCTAGTGTCACGGGAGATCAGGTCCTAGTGTTGTGGGAGATCAGGTCCTAGGGTTGTGGGAGATCAGGTCCTAGTGTCATGGAGATCAGGTCCTAGTGTCATTGGAGATCAGGTCCTAGTGTCATGGAGATCAGGTCCTAGTGTCATGGGAGATCAGGTCCTAGTGTCATGGGAGATCAGGTCCTAGTGTCATGGGAGATCAGGTCCTAGTGTCATGGGAGATCAGGTCCCAGTGTCACGGGAGATCAGGTCCTAGTGTCATGGGAGATCAGGTCCTAGTGTCATGGGAGATCAGGTCCTAGTGTCATGGGAGATCAGGTCCTAGTGTCATGGGAGATCGGGTCCTAGTGTCATGGGAGATCGGGTCCTAGTGTCACGGGAGATCAGGTCCTAGTGTCATGGGAGATCAGGTCCTAGTGTGGTGGGAGATCAGGTCCTAGTGTCATGGGAGATCGGGTCCTAGTGTCATGGGAGATCAGGTCCTAGTGTCATGGGAGATCAGGTCCCAGTGTCATGGGAGATCAGGTCCTAGTGTCATGGGAGATCAGGTCCCAGTGTCATGGGAGATCAGGTCCTAGTATCACGGGAGATCAGGTCCTAGTGTGGTGGGAGATCAGGTCCCAGTGTCATGGGAGATCAGGTCCTAGTGTCATGGGAGATCAGGTCCCAGTGTCATGGGAGATCAGGTCCTAGTGTCGCGGGAGATCAGGTCCTAGTGTCATGGGAGATCAGGTCCCAGTGTCATGGGAGATCAGGTCCTAGTGTCATGGGAGATCAGGTCCCAGTGTCATGGGAGATCAGGTCCTAGTGTCATGGGAGATCAGGTCCTAGTGTCATGGGAGACCAGGTCCCAGTGTCATGGAGATCCGGTCCTAGTGTCATGGGAGACCAGGTCCCAGTGTCATGGGAGATCAGGTCCTAGTGTCATGGGAGATCAGGTCCCAGTGTCATGGGAGATCAGGTCCTAGTGTCATGGGAGACCAGGTCCCAGTGTCATGGGAGATCAGGTCCTAGTGTCATGGGAGATCAGGTCCCAGTGTCATGGGAGATCAGGTCCTAGTGTCATGGGAGATCAGGTCCTAGTGTCATGGGAGATCAGGTCCTAGTGTCATGGGAGATCAGGTCCTAGTGTCATGGGAGATCAGGTCCCAGTGTCATGGGAGATCAGGTCCCAGTGTCATGGGAGATCAGGTCCCAGTGTCATGGGAGATCAGGTCCCAGTGTCATGGGAGATCAGGTCCTAGTGTCATGGGAGATCAGGTCCTAGTGTCATGGGAGACCAGGTCCCAGTGTCATGGAGATCCGGTCCTAGTGTCATGGGAGACCAGGTCCCAGTGTCATGGGAGATCAGGTCCTAGTGTCATGGGAGATCAGGTCCCAGTGTCATGGGAGATCAGGTCCTAGTGTCATGGGAGATCAGGTCCCAGTGTCATGGGAGATCAGGTCCTAGTGTCATGGGAGATCAGGTCCCAGTGTCATGGGAGATCAGGTCCTAGTGTCATGGGAGATCAGGTCCTAGTGTCATGGGAGATCAGGTCCTAGTGTCATGGGAGATCAGGTCCTAGTGTCATGGGAGATCAGGTCCCAGTGTCATGGGAGATCAGGTCCCAGTGTCATGGGAGATCAGGTCCTAGTGTCATGGGAGATCAGGTCCCAGTGTCATGGGAGATCAGGTCCTAGTGTCATGGGAGATCAGGTCCCAGTGTCATGGGAGATCAGGTCCTAGTGTCATGGGAGATCAGGTCCTAGTGTCATGGGAGATCAGGTCCTAGTGTCATGGGAGATCAGGTCCTAGTGTCATGGGAGATCAGGTCCTAGTGTCATGGGAGATCAGGTCCTAGTGTCATGGGAGATCAGGTCCTAGTGTCATGGGAGATCAGGTCCCTAGTGTCATGGGAGATCAGGTCCTAGTGTCATGGGAGATCAGGTCCTAGTGTCATGGGAGATCAGGTCCTAGTGTCATGGGAGATCAGGTCCTAGTGTCATGGGAGATCAGGTCCCTAGTGTCATGGGAGATCAGGTCCTAGTGTCATGGGAGATCAGGTCCTAGTGTCATGGGAGATCAGGTCCTAGTGTCATGGGAGATCAGGTCCTAGTGTCATGGGAGATCAGGTCCTAGTGTCATGGGAGATCAGGTCCAGTGTCATGGGAGATCAGGTCCTAGTGTCATGGGAGATCAGGTCCTAGTGTCATGGGAGATCAGGTCCTAGTGTCATGGGAGATCAGGTCCCTAGTGTCATGGGAGATCAGGTCCTAGTGTCATGGGAGATCAGGGCCTAGTGTCATGGGAGATCAGGTCCTAGTGTCATGGGAGATCAGGTCCTAGTGTCATGGGAGATCAGGTCCTAGTGTGGAGATCAGGTCCTAGTGTCATGGGAGATCAGGTCCTAGTGTCATGGGAGATCAGGTCCTAGTGTCATGGGAGATCAGGTCCTAGTGTCATGGGAGATCAGGTCCTAGTGTCACGGGAGATCAGGTCCCAGTGTCACGGGAGATCAGGTCCTAGTGTCACGGGAGATCAGGTCCTAGTGTCACGGGAGATCAGGTCCTAGTGTCACGGGAGATCAGGTCCTAGTGTCATGGGAGATCAGGTCCTAGTGTCATGGGAGATCAGGTCCTAGTGTTGTGGGAGATCAGGTCCTAGTGTCGTGGGAGATCAGGTCCTAGTGTCATGGGAGATCAGGTCCTAGTGTCACGGGAGATCAGGTCCTAGTGTCATGGGAGATCAGGTCCCAGTGTCATGGGAGATCAGGTCCTAGTGTCATGGGAGATCAGGTCCTAGTGTCATGGAGATCAGGTCCTAGTGTCATGGGAGATCAGGTCCTAGTGTCATGGAGATCAGGTCCTAGTGTCATGGGAGATCAGGTCCTAGTGTCATGGGAGATCAGGTCCTAGTGTCATGGGAGATCAGGTCCTAGTGTCATGGAGATCAGGTCCTAGTGTCATGGGAGATCAGGTCCTAGTGTCATGGGAGATCAGGTCCTAGTGTCATGGGAGATCAGGTCCCAGTGTCATGGGAGATCAGGTCCTAGTGTCATGGGAGATCAGGTCCTAGTGTCACGGGAGATCAGGTCCTAGTGTCACGGGAGATCAGGTCCTAGTGTCACGGGAGATCAGGTCCTAGTGTTGTGGGAGATCAGGTCCTAGTGTTGTGGGAGATCAGGTCCTAGTGTCATGGAGATCAGGTCCTAGTGTCATTGGAGATCAGGTCCTAGTGTCATGGAGATCAGGTCCTAGTGTCATGGGAGATCAGGTCCTAGTGTCATGGGAGATCAGGTCCTAGTGTCATGGGAGATCAGGTCCCAGTGTCACGGGAGATCAGGTCCTAGTGTCATGGGAGATCAGGTCCTAGTGTCATGGGAGATCAGGTCCTAGTGTCATGGGAGATCAGGTCCTAGTGTCATGGGAGATCAGGGTCCTAGTGTCATGGGAGATCGGGTCCTAGTGTCACGGGAGATCAGGTCCTAGTGTCACGGGAGATCAGGTCCTAGTGTGGTGGGAGATCAGGTCCTAGTGTCATGGGAGATCGGGTCCTAGTGTCATGGGAGATCAGGTCCTAGTGTCATGGGAGATCAGGTCCCAGTGTCATTGGAGATCAGGTCCTAGTGTCATGGGAGATCAGGTCCCAGTGTCATGGGAGATCAGGTCCTAGTATCACGGGAGATCAGGTCCTAGTGTGGTGGGAGATCAGGTCCCAGTGTCATGGGAGATCAGGTCCTAGTGTCATGGGAGATCAGGTCCCAGTGTCATGGGAGATCAGGTCCTAGTGTCATGGGAGATCAGGTCCTAGTGTCATGGGAGATCAGGTCCCAGTGTCATGGGAGATCAGGTCCTAGTGTCATGGGAGATCAGGTCCCAGTGTCATGGGAGATCAGGTCCTAGTGTCATGGGAGATCAGGTCCTAGTGTCATGGGAGATCAGGTCCCAGTGTCATGGAGATCCGGTCCTAGTGTCATGGGAGACCAGGTCCCAGTGTCATGGGAGATCAGGTCCTAGTGTCATGGGAGATCAGGTCCAAGTGTCATGGGAGATCAGGTCCTAGTGTCATGGGAGATCAGGTCCTAGTGTCATGGGAGATCAGGTCCTAGTGTCATGGGAGATCAGGTCCTAGTGTCATGGGAGATCAGGTCCTAGTGTCATGGGAGATCAGGTCCTAGTGTCATGGGAGATCAGGTCCCAGTGTCATGGGAGATCAGGTCCTAGTGTCATGGGAGATCAGGTCCCAGTGTCATGGGAGATCAGGTCCTAGTGTCATGGGAGATCAGGTCCCAGTGTCATGGGAGATCAGGTCCTAGTATCACGGGAGATCAGGTCCTAGTGTGGTGGGAGATCAGGTCCCAGTGTCATGGGAGATCAGGTCCTAGTGTCATGGGAGATCAGGTCCCAGTGTCATGGGAGATCAGGTCCTAGTGTCATGGGAGATCAGGTCCCAGTGTCATGGGAGATCAGGTCCTAGTAGTCACTGGGAGATCAGGTCCTAGTGTCATGGGAGATCAGGTCCCAGTGTCATGGGAGATCAGGTCCTAGTATCACGGGAGATCAGGTCCCAGTGTCATGGGAGATCAGGTCCTAGTGTCATGGGAGATCAGGTCCTAGTGTCATGGGAGATCAGGTCCTAGTGTCATGGGAGATCAGGTCCTAGTGTCATGGGAGATCAGGTCCTAGTGTCATGGGAGATCAGGTCCCAGTGTCATGGGAGATCAGGTCCTAGTGTCATGGGAGATCAGGTCCCAGTGTCATGGGAGATCAGGTCCTAGTGTCATGGGAGATCAGGTCCTAGTGTCATGGGAGATCAGGTCCCAGTGTCATGGGAGATCAGGTCCTAGTGTCATGGGAGATCAGGTCCCAGTGTCATGGGAGATCAGGTCCTAGTGTCATGGGAGATCAGGTCCCAGTGTCATGGGAGATCAGGTCCCAGTGTTCATGGGAGATCAGGTCCTAGTGTAATGGGAGATCAGGTCCCTAGTGTCATGGGAGATCAGGTCCTAGGTGTCATGGGAGATCAGGTCCTAGTGTCATGGGAGATCAGGTCCTAGTGTCATGGGAGATCAGGTCCCAGTGTCATGGGAGATCAGGTCCTAGTATCAGTGGGAGATCAGGTCCTAGTGTCATGGGAGATCAGGTCCAGTGTCATGGGAGATCAGGTCCTAGTGTCATGGGAGATCAGGTCCCAGTGTCATGGGAGATCAGGTCCTAGTGTCATGGGAGATCAGGTCCTAGTGTCATGGGAGATTCAGGTCCTAGTGTCATGGGAGATCAGGTCCTAGTGTCATGGGAGATCAGGTCCCAGTGTCATGGGAGATCAGGTTCCTAGTGTCATGGGAGATCAGGTCCTAGTGTCATGGGAGATCAGGTCCTAGTGTCATGGGAGATCAGGTCCTAGTGTCATGGGAGATCAGGTCCTAGTGTCATGGGAGATCAGGTCCTAGTGTCATGGGAGATCAGGTCCTAGTGTCATGGGAGATCAGGTCCTAGTGTCATGGGAGATCAGGTCCTAGTGTCATGGGAGATCAGGTCCTAGTGTCATGGGAGATCAGGTCCCAGTGTCATGGGAGATCAGGTCCTAGTGTCATGGGAGATCAGGTCCTAGTGTCATGGGAGATCAGGTCCCTAGTGTCATGGGAGATCAGGTCCTAGTGTCATGGGAGATCAGGTCCTAGTGTCATGGGAGATCAGGTCCTAGTGTCATGGGAGATCAGGTCCTAGTGTCATGGGAGATCAGGTCCTAGTGTCATGGGAGATCAGGTCCTAGTGTCATGGGAGATCAGGTCCTAGTGTCATGGGAGATCAGGTCCTAGTGTCATGGGAGATCAGGTCCTAGTGTCATGGGAGATCAGGTCCTAGTGTCATGGGAGATCAGGTCCTAGTGTCATGGGAGATCAGGTCCTAGTGTCATGGGAGATCAGGTCCTAGTGTCACGGGAGATCAGGTCCTAGTGTCATGGGAGATCAGGTCCTAGTGTCAGGGAGATCAGGTCCTAGTGTCATGGGAGATCAGGTCCTAGTGTCATGGGAGATCAGGTCCTAGTGTCATGGAGATCAGGTCCTAGTGTCATGGGAGATCAGGTCCTAGTGTCATGGGAGATCAGGTCCTAGTGTCATGGGAGATCAGGTCCTAGTGTCATGGGAGATCAGGTCCTAGTGTCATGGGAGATCAGGTCCTAGTGTCATGGGAGATCAGGTCCTAGTGTCATGGAGATCAGGTCCCTAGTGTCATGGAGATCAGGTCCTAGTGTCATGGGAGATCAGGTCCTAGTGTCATGGGAGATCAGGTCCTAGTGTCATGGGAGATCAGGTCCTAGTGTCATGGGAGATCAGGTCCCTAGTGTCATGGGAGATCAGGTCCTAGTGTCATGGGAGATCAGGTCCTAGTGTCAGGGGAGATCAGGTCCTAGTGTCATGGGAGATCAGGTCCTAGTGTCATGGGAGATCAGGTCCAGTGTCAGGGAGATCAGGTCCTAAGTGTCATGGGAGATCAGGGTCCTAGTGTCACTGGAGATCAGGTCCTAGTTGGATCAGGTCCTAGTGTCAGAGATCAGGGTCCTAGTGTCATGGGAGAATCAGGTCCTAGTGTCACTGGGAAGATCAGGTCCCTAGTGTCACTGGGAGATCAGGTCCCTAGTGTCATGGGAGATCAGGTCCTAGTGTCATGGGAGATCAGGTCCCTAGTGTCATGGGAGATCAGGTCCCTAGTGTTCATGGGAGATCAGGTCCCTAGTGTCATGGAGATCAGGTCCCAGTGTCATGGGAGATCAGGTCCCTAGTGTCATGGGAGATCAGGTCCTAGTGTCACTGGGAGAATCATGTCCTAGTGTCATGGGAGATCAGGTCCCAGTGTCATGGGAGATCAGGTCCTAGTGTCATGGGAGATCAGGTCCTAGTGTCACGGGAGATCAGGTCCTAGTGTCATGGGGGATCAGGTCCTAGTGTCATAGGAGATCAGGTCCTAGTTTCATGGGAGATCAGGTCCTAGTGTCATGGGAGATCAGGTCCTAATGTCATGGGAGATCAGGTCCTAGTGTCACGGGAGATCAGGTCCTAGTGTCACGGGAGATCAGGTCCTAGTATCATGGAGATCAGGTCCTAGTGTCATGGAGATCAGGTCCTAGTGTCACGGGAGATCAGGTCCTAGTGTCACGGGAGATCAGGTCCTAGTATCATGGAGATCAGGTCCTAGTGTCATGGGATATCAGGTCCTAGTGTCACGGGAGATCAGGTCCTAGTGTCATGGAGATCAGGTCCCAGTGTCATGGGAGATCAGGTCCTAGTGTCATGGAGATCAGGTGCTAGTGTCATGGGAGATCAGGTCCCAGTGTCATGGGAGATCAGGTCCCAGTGTCATGGGAGATCAGGTCCTAGTGTCATGGGAGATCAGGTCCCAGTGTCATGGGAGATCAGGTCCTAGTGTCATGGAGATCAAGTCCCAGTGTCATGGGAGATCAGGTCCCAGTGTCATGGGAGATCAGGTCCCAGTGTCATGGGAGATCAGGTCCCAGTGTCATGGGAGATCAGGTCCTAGTGTCATGGAGATCAGGTCCTAGTGTCATGGAGATCAGGTCCTAGTGTCACGGGAGATCAAGTCCTAGTGTCACGGGAGATCAGGTCCTAGTGTCATGGGAGATCAGGTCCTAGTGTCATGGAGATCAGGTCCTAGTGTCATGGAGATCAGGTCCCAGTGTCATGGGAGATCAGGTCCTAGTGTCATGGGAGATCAGGTCCCAGTGTCATGGGAGATCAGGTCCTAGTATCACGGGAGAGGTCCTTGTGTCACGGGAGATCAGGTCCCAGTGTCATGGGAGATCAGGTCCTAGTGTCACGGGAGAGGTCCTAGTGTCACGGGAGATCAGGTCGTAGTGTCATGGATATCATGTCCCAGTGTCATGGGAGATCAGGTCCCAGTGAGTGTCATGGGAGATCAGGTCCTAGTGTCACGGGAGATCAGGATAGTGTCATTGGAAATAAGTGGAGATTTAATAAGTCTCCCATATTGCTCTGATAGATTGGCTGAAAGCTTGCAAAATTGAGATATGTCTCTGGTTGACAATTGTGCTTACTTGAGCAGAAATATGCCAGCAGAATTATCAATATGTGTCAATCTGCACCAGCATGCTGTTGTATGTGGGTACTGGGACATGTACTACCTGACCTAAAGGGAGATATAAAACCACCTCCATGTCTGGAGTGTTTCTGTCATTATATTTTATATGGAAGTCATTCGCAACAATGGTATGATGATTTGACTTCATGATGAACCAGCCTCAGGAAAGAACAAAAAAAGATGTAGTTCATCAAAAGGGTCATTTATTGTAAGGTTTTGATGTTCATGAGACAATTCCATGGGACCAGTTAGAATCTGAAACATTTTTATAGCTTGTTATAAACATGTTTTACTGTAAATTGATTCATACTTGACAAATTTTAATGAGCTTAATTATCAAATAGGTGAGGTATGGTTGGTAAATGCATGGTTTTGTTTTTAGCTCGAGTGTATAACCTTTGTACTGTATCAGTGTCAGCTAAAGCCATTTACTGACTTGTAATTACTATAGCCCTGTTAGTTAAGTATTAGTTCAAACAGCCTCGCACAGCGGTATTTAAAGCAAACAGAATCGGTATTTAAAGCAAACAGAATCGACAGAGCGAGGTGAACAGATCACCTATTTATGTCTGTAAACTTTCCATGTCAGTTACCATGCAGTTGATATGTGGGTCCATGTTTGTTTCCGTCAATGAATTTCCAAACAGAATCCTTATACATAAAGGAATTGTTGGAGACAGAACTCCCTGTGAGTTCCGTGGTAAATTTCCCATGTGGAGAACAATGTAACTAATTACTGAAGATACTATAAGTTAAGTTATCCCACTAGACAAACAAAATGGACATTATTCTACTCTACTCTCAGTCTTAGCACATCAGACCCAAGTCTGATCTATCTCTCAGCCCATGGAGAATTCAACCATATTGATTCCAGCAAGATTCTAGTGAGACTGTAATATCCTGTACCTTTATTTCTGTTTCATCCTTGATTCTGATCTGCTTTTCAAAAAAACAGAAATAAATTGTATTCACTGTTGTCTGGAAAATGTAGGACATATACATGTCAAGAAAGATAACTTTTGTTGATAGTTAATGTAATGCAATTTCTAGTACCAGGTATTAAAAAAGATCTAGTGTCTATTGTTCTTATGACTTAAAATACACACATTTATATATTTAAGTAATACAGAATTTTATGGTAATTGAAAATTAATAAAAGCATATACACTGAGTGAGGCTATCAATGTAATTAAACACTGTGTGTACCAATAAATGAAATTATACATCATGTGTACCAATTAATGAAATTATACATCGTGTGTACAAATTAATGAAATTATACATCGTGTGTACCAATTAGTTGAAATTATACATCGTGTGTACAAATTAATTAAATTATACATCGTGTGTACCAATTAATGAAATTATACATCGTGTGTACCAATTAATGAAATTATACATTGTGTGTACCAATTAATGAAATTATACATCATGTGTACCAATTAATGAAATTATACATCGTGTGTACCAATTAATGAAATTATACATCGTGTGTACCAATTAATGAAATTATACATTTTATGTACCAATTAATGAAATTATACATCGTGTGTACCAATTAATGAAATTATACATTTTATGTACCAATTAATGAAATTATACATCGTGTGTACCAATTAATGAAATTATACATTTTATGTACCAATTAATGAAATTATAAATCATGTGTATGTATCAATGAAATTAAACAATGTGCATACCAGTTATAAATCATGGTTACCAATTAATGAAAGTATACACCATATGTATCTATCAATAAAATTCAATACTGTGTGTACCAATATATTGACTGTGGATTCATTGTAATAAACATGTATTGTGATGTATCATTGAAAACTGTTGTACTTACAGAGCTAATGGTGAGATGAAACATGATGCATCAGAAGATGAATCTGAGGAGGAAAATGAGGAGGGCGATTATACTGTATATGAATGTCCCGGTCTGGCACCGGTAAGTAGATCACACACATGGACCTTTTTATAGATATTTCATAAATGAGAGGGTCTTAACATGGCTTTCTTAAAAAGGATAAGTGTTAAGTCAGCCATACTTGGACTATAGTTACATTATAGTACGTATGAACACACTCTTAAAAATTATTGGTTTATGTTTTGTTTGGTTTTTTTTTTTAGATTTTTGGGGGTTTTAATTTTGGGTTAAAAACTTCAGATTTTGATAATATAACATCTTTATTGCTGTCCTTTACAAATTATGTAGTAAGATATAGTAATGTATCAGAGGTATTTCGCTTCTCACTCTTCAGGAAGAGGGATTTTGGGGGTAAAATGTCATATTTTATTACGGTAGGTAAAATTTTTACAAAATTTTCTATTTGTTTCATAACACAACAATTTTTTCACCTAATACATAATAATGTATTCTGGGTGCCTCCATACTATCACTTTATTAATGTTTGTTTGGTTGTTAACTTACGTGGTCCTGAACGACCAGTGAGCTTGTATGTAACAGGTTGTAATATTCCACTGTATGTATGTAACACTTATCTTGTTATTCTATATCATATGTTTTGTTTATGTCCTCAGACAGGGGAGATGGAAGTAAGAAATCCTTTATTCAGCGAGGAGACCCCCGGAGCTCCCGGCCCAGAACATCCTAAGGAGCCCCAGTGAGGGTGCATCAGTCTTCAGCTGAAGGCGCTGTAGTTATCTCCCTTAGCTCTGGCTTAGTGGGTGTGAAACATATGTAGTTGTGGTGGGATATAATTTTTGTTGTTCTTAGACAAGTGCTCTGTGATTAAGATATTTATTAATTAGTAATTAGTTTATCCCTGTGATTTTTGGTGAAAGCATATTGTATCAAATAATATGAAACTTAATTTTGTCATCAAAAAACGAAAATCAACTGAACTAGATTCTTTGAATGGGTCAATACACTGTACTGAAACATGTTAAGACAGTTACATATAAGGAAATATCTGTATCAAGAACATCAGTAAGATATCACTGTATTTAGAACATCAGTAAGATATCACTGTATCAAGAACATCAGTAAGATATCACTGTATTAAGAATATTAGAAAGATATCATTGTATTAAGAACATCAGTAAGATATCACTGTATTAAGACATTAGTAAGATATCATTGTATTAAGAACATCAGTAAGATATCACTGTCTTAAGAATATCGGTAAGATATCACTGTATTAAGAACATCAGTAAGATATCACTGTATTAAGACATCAGTAAGATATCATTGTATTAAGAACATCAGTAAGATATCACTGTTCAGTCCTGTTTGGCAGTTACATTTTCTTTATTAAGAATGTATAACAGTATTGACTTGTACCATGAAACTACCTGAAAATATACAAATTGTCAAAATTGATTTTATAGTTCACAACTTCACACTATACTTAAATTACTCTTCAAAATAGGAGAGTTCAGGTTTGACCCTTATTAGGAAGTTCTCCTACCTTGAAGAATATAAATGGTATACATTGTACAATGTACATTGAATCGCACAAATAATGTTTTAATCCCTCATTTTGTTCATGGCTTGTGATCATTCCACGGTGTAACTGAGAAATTGTACTGTTCAAGTTACACTAGCCTTGGCTGTCTGTGGACAGGTCTTTTTTGTTTCATTTGGTTGAAAAGCTGTATATCAAAGTCACAAAATTACACTTATAAAATAAAATGGCTGTAACAAAGTGATTTATGAAGTATTGTATAAGTTTTAGATCTGAAAATTGATACATGGTAGTCTTGATTTAGTATTTTCTGAAACCTTGAAGTCAAGTTTTTAACCTTTTCTGTTTTGTTGTGCTATATTTTTTTCCTCTGTGCATTCCAAAGATATCACAATACCGGTTCCTGTATTTGATCCTCCTAAAGTCTGTGTGATGAGCTGGTGATGATAATGAGGATGATTGGTGATGAGGAGGAGGAAGGATGATTTAACACTAGTTGACTTGGCACTTTGTGTTGTAAATCCACTATTGACTAGAGCATATGTTAAACAGTAGAATTAGTAACATTTCTCAATGATTTGAAATCCTTTAAACCATTTATTAATCCTTGATCTCACAATTCTTTATGTCTCTACTTGATCTGATATTCTTCAATATTTTCCATTCATACATAGATTTAACATAGATTTTATCAAAATTCATCTTTATCTCATTCCCTTTCGGTATTTACACTGTGAATTGCTTGCTTTGGTCACCTACGAACTTCTCCAAATCTCCTTTGTTATAACAATCCCATGCTGACATGTATAAAGTAAACCTGTTTAAATCTACAAAGAAGGGTATAGCCTAATACTATTTGTATTAAAAGCAGTTTTGCGGAATCAATATCTATGCTCTTAAGGCTAATGCAGACATGTTCAGCGGATAGGAAACGTTTTATCAGCTCTTGTTTATATACATATCTCCTTTATCTCTGTTAAGTTTTGTATCGTGTCTTCTGTACTAAATTGCGGTGTGGCCTTGGATACAGCATTAGCGTGGTCCCTACATTTGTATTGGACATGCATGCTGTTTGATGATATGGGGGAACAAGTCGGTGTTTGACTGCTCTTGGAAAACTTATTGTTTTTATGTTATGTTATTAATGGTTGTGAATTTATGATTTGCTGATGTTAAAAAGAAAATGTAAACTGAAAATATTACTCCATCCTGTTCTAAGCTTTGGCGTAGATCCATACATAGATACAAAATGTATACGAAACGCTTGAAAAATGACACAATTTTAGTCACTCATGATCTCCAAAACGAAATGTATGGATGTTATCTACAAAATTACAGCTAAGATGGAAGATGTGCATTTGGTAATATTGTAGTGTATTAGGAAAACGCAGGCTCTCTTTATAAATCACCATGTTCTATATGACAGTCAATGGTATATAATGAGTGCTCATCGGTCTTGGTTAAGGTTCGTGATTCATTAACTTAATTTACGACATTCCTGTTGTTTTTATTTATGTTGTATTATGCTTTAATTTTGAAATTGATGTAAGTGTTCGCCACTTAGATTAATTGATCAGTATTTATTAAGTCTGAGAAGTATTCTGACTCTTTGATTCAGCGATATGGGTTTCTTATCAAGACTGGGGAGGAATTCCTGAATATTTTTTTCTTATTTAGGCAGAAGAATCTCATCCATAACGACATGGGACAGCATTATAAAGAAAGAGGAATTACAGTTTCTCAGTATATTTTTAATCTATGATAGGCTATGCTAATTATTTCAAATTAGTTTTACATGTATTTGCATAGAAAAAGGGTAAACTTCCAGGCATGGCATAAATTACAGTGCTTCATGTAAAAATACATTTAGTTGCTGAAATCAATTCCCTGTGAAAACTTGGTACATTTAAAGTAAAAGGTTCTTTGTGAGTGAAATGTGCAATAACCCTCTATGGTGTTCTCAGCAAATCCCAAAGGTAAATAAGAAAAATAATTTAACTTCAGAAACTTCTCAACAAATAATTGTCATATTGTAACATCATAGAATGCTATTAATGCATATGAATGAGAATGGCGTTCATTCTTTTAGATTTTAATATTTTGTACACAAAAAGTGCTCACCCTGTTGGTCATTTTAACTACACAATTAAACATTTTAGTTATCATAGAAACGCAACACTAAAATCAACACCCAAACTTAATCTCTTGAATCATTTGGAAATTATTTACAACTTTTCGTTGTAACTTATATGTTGTTTAGGTCTGGTGCGGTTATCAGTAGTAAAGTCTTATTTCATATGTAAACACCTCCGACTTATGTAATCAGCATATATTTTCCTCCTTGTTTTTCCAGGTCTATCAAATTTTAGATTTCTAAGTACATGATTATGTTACACTTTAAAAAACAAAATCTTGAAAGTTGTAAAGAATCTTATTTTTTTTTTCTCTCGTCCTTATCTGATGTTTACATTAACTGACAGTAAGCTATATATATCTGATATTTACATTAACTAACTTATCATTGATTCTTATTTTAGCTAACACTTGTTTGTTTTAATGTTGATTTCCTTTTCAGATAATCTACTAGAAAATTTTACATATGAAATAAAACTTGAAAAAAAAAAAACTGTGTTTGTTGATTGTGTATAAGAGAGATGACACCCAAGATAGAGCAACCCCCCCTGCCATAAGGTTTTTATACCCCCGCAACGAAGTTAGGGGGGGTATACTGGAATCAGGTTGTACGTCCGTCCGTCCGTCTGTCTGTAGACGCATTTTGTCCGGACAACTCCTCCTAAACCGATGGGCCAATTCCGATGAAACTTCACACAAATATTAATGATCATGTGTAGATGTGCATGCCACTTTATTTTTCTCAAAATTATGGTTGCTATGACAACTGGTCACTATAAACAGGTTTTCTGGTAAGAACCATAACTTTAAGTTTGTCCGGACAACTCCTCCTAAACCGATGGGCCAATTCCGATGAAACTTCACACAAATATTAATGATCATGTGTAGATGTGCATGCCACTTTATTTTTCTCAAAATTATGGTTGCTATGGCAACTGGTCACTATATTACTGGGTTATCTTAGTTAGCCTCTTATTAACAGTTCCAATTCACCATTGACTCGTGCAGATTGCGGGGGTATTAGTCAGCCATCCTGGCGACATTTCTAGACATTTTCTATCCATCTTCGTCCGTTGTCCATCGTCCGTCGGTCCTGAACTGTTTTTGTTGAAATTTTGCAGAAACCTTCCTTGGCTAAATGTCTATCAAAATTGTAAATTGTATGGTCCCTAACCTCAGGGGCCTGAGGGGCTGTGCCAGAAGGGGACAAATTGACTGATATTTCAAAAATCTTTTTTTCAAAACCCAGATATGGCAGAATGGTATATACTCTTCATGGATGGAAGATTCTTAAGATGCTTTATCAAAATTGTAAATTTCATGGCCTCCGGGTGTCGCATTCCCCTTGGGGAGGGGGTAAATTTACTACAGTTTATATAGGAAACATAATTTGTTTCATGTTTTTTTTAAATTGCTTAGCATTTGGTCAGGGCTAACTTTTCTCAAAGACATGTTATTAGAGAATGTCAAGGTCAAGGACTTGTTATGTGGTCAGAAGTCGGTCAAAAATAAAAATCTCAAATTGAGTAATTTTATTCATCTCACATAAAAGAACATGATCCACTGAAACAGAATGTGCAAGTTTTATGATCATCTGATGATGAAAATGACAGATATGGCACTTTGGAAAAAAAAAATTTAAAAAAAATTTCCCGCCAAAATTAAAAAATCACCCAAAATTGCAGATAAAAGGTTTCTGCTCTTTTATCTGTACACATTAAGCTTGATGTTTGGCACATCAGTAGCCTTTTTGGGTGGCTGCAAATGTTGTGCTTATCTTTGAGCTTTGACCTTGACTTTCATGGTCACAGGGGTCAAATGATGAAAAAATTAAAAATTTCAAAATTCTTTCAAAATGATTTGTTTGTGTCACATTTTAAAGAACCTGCTCTTATGAAGGTGTGTGCAAAGTTTCTAGGTCAAATCATCAAAAATGACGCAAATATGGTACTTTGAAGAATGTTTTCCTGCCAAAATTCAAAATTATCCATAAATTGCAATTCAAATGTTGTTTTTTTTCATTACTGTGAAACACTTGATAATTAGCACATCTACAGCATGAATTAGTTGACCTTGACCAAAGTACAAGTCTAGAAATAGTTAATGTGACCTTGACATCAGAAACTAAAACATAAACTTATATCAAAGGTATTTTGATTCTTTCCCTATGGAGAACTTGATCAAATTAAGTCACTAGAGTGATTTCATGGAATGAATTTATGGTGATCTATAAATATTTTCAACGGCCATGACCTTCCAGGTTTTCTCATGCATGGTGTTTGCATACAGTATGACTAAATCCTATAAAGAAATGTTAGAGAAATAACATTTATTCAGGATTTAAATCGTGGAAACATTTTTAAGTTCTGATTTCTGAACGCTGAAATTTTCTCTACTCGAGTGTAATGAAAAAGCTCAAAACTAAAAGTGAAAATTTTCATCCAACTTCAAGATCTTGGACCAATGACATGACAAGGATATACAGAAATTGCAGGGAATACTGACATACAACCAAAATCAAGTCTTGCTCCAAAGTATAAAATCAGGACAAATAGGAATTTAATACAGACCATTGAAAAAGTTCAAGAAAAGATATGATGTTACGGAATGGTAAGCATCTTCTTCATGGACTATACACCTGCCATACAACATCCTCAAAGACACCTGCCATACAAGATCCTCAAAGACACCAGCCATACAACATCCTCAAAGACACTACCATACAACATCCTCAAAGACACCCACCATACAACATCCTCAAAGACACCCACCATACAACATCCTCAAAGACACCCACCATACAACATCCTCAAAGACACCCACCATACAACATCTTAAAAGACACCTACCATACAACATCCTCAAAGACACCCGCCATACAACATCCTCAAAGACACCTACCATACAACATCCTCAAAGACACCCGCCATAAAACATCCTCAAAGACACCAGCCATAAAACATCCTCAAAGACACCTACCATACAACATCCTCAAAAACACCTACCATACAACATCCTCAAAGATACCTACCATACAGCATCCTCAAAGACACCTGCCATACAACATCCTAAAAGACACCCACCATACAACATCCCCAAAGACACCCGCCATACAACATCCTCAAAGACACCCGCCATAAAACATCCTCAAAGACACCCGCCATACAACATCCTCAAAGACACCCACCATACAACATCCTCAAAGACACCTGTCATACAACATTCTCAAAGACACCCACCATACAACATCCTCAAAGACACCCACCATACAACGTCCTCCATACAACATCCTCAAAGACACCCGCCATACAACATCCTCAAAGACACCCACCATACAACATCCTCAAAGACACCCGCCATACAACATCCTCAAAGACACCCGCCATACAACATCCTCAAAGACGCCCACCATACAACATCCTCAAAGACACCCGCCATACAACATCCTCAAAGACACCCACCATACAACATCCTCAAAGACACCCGCCATACAACATCCTCAAAGACACCCGCCATACAACATCCTCAAAGACACCACCATACAACATCCTCAAAGACACCTGTCATACAACATTACATAGGACCCACATATCTCACAACATTACATAGGACCCACATATCTCACAACATTATATAGGACCCACATATCTCCACACAAAAACATCGTCGATTTTAATTGATATATGATGTGTAAAGGAAAACGTACATTTTTTTTGTATGTAACTTTTTTATCTTGAATATTTGTCTTCTTTATTCCAACACGTTCTAGAGCCATTTGTCTTCTCTATTCCGACACGTTTTAGACCCAGTGGTATTCTATATTCCGACACGTTTTAGACCTAGCGGTCTTCTCTATTCCGACACGTTTTAGACCCATTTGTATTCTATATTCCGACACATTTTAGACTCATTTGTAATTCTATATTCCAACACGTTTAAGACCCACATTTGTATTCTATATTCCGACACGTTTTAGACCCATATTTGTATTCTTTATTCCGACACGTTTTAGACCTAGCGGTCTTCTCTATTCCGACACGTTTTAGACCTAGCTGTCTTCTCTATTCCGACACTTTTTAGACCGAGTTGTTTTCTCTATTCCGACACGTTTCAATATGGAAGTAATTTGTGTAATGTTTGAACTGGACATTTCCTTCTCAAAGCGTTTTTTTTTTTTTAAGTTATATCTTTACAGCACCGACATATATCTCTCAACATGGAAAAGCGGTAATGACAACACAACGTATTTTACAAAACTCTATGTATATTTGACATTTAAAAAAAAATCCTATTGAAAACGCGATAAGAACACACCTGGTCACGTGCACGGTTATAGTTCTAATAGCAAATAGTCCTATTTTCTACAGATAAGTCTACTCATGTCTACATCAGAAAGAAAACCTTACATACTTGAGGATTTATTGGGATTCAGAATAAGATGTATTTCTAGGAAAACTGAATAACCACGGACTTGTAATATTGACCTAATATGTCGCTTATCCTTCTTTTACATTTGATTTTTAACTTTTATCACCTTGGTGTTTTCAAAATGAATAAGGTGAAATATTCCGGATTTATTCATCCCGTACTTGGATAAATTGCTAGCCATAATAAAGGCACTTCCGGTACAGAAAATGAAAGCATGGCGGGCACTGGAGTTTCAAATCAACCTACTGTGAAACCAGACAGGTACTATTTACGATTATTTAGCGTCATATCTTAATCCGACGAATAGACTTTTTTCGGGTTTTTTCTCTACAAACTACTATGTGATGTTACATTGAAAACAATTATGTATGTTTCCATTTCATGTTGCAGTACATGTTTTGTTTACAATTTTTAAATGTCATTTTAGGTGCACCCTACATTACTCCTATAACATAAGAGGCCGCTGGTCGGCTCTTTTTCTATTGGATATGATTTTGCCGACTGCGACACGGCGCCTGTCAAAAGTATCTCGCCGTGTAAAACCTCTAACATTGTTAGAGTACATTTGCAATGCTCAACCATTTTTTCCCTTAATATGTGTTTATATAAACTGTATCTTATTTTGTTTATCTATGTTTGCTCATTACAAAACAGAAAACAGATTGAAAATCGGTTGAAAAACAAATTTTCTATGCGATTTTTAAAAAACGAAAATCCACTGTCCTAGAATAGCATTTTTTTCAAATATACAAAAAACGTGTACTACATGCATCTTGATAAGTTGAATATGATTTTGTTTGTGTAACCGGTCGTTTTGAGCCGGGTTGGTTATTCAAATTGTCTACACCATGACTCCAACGCTTGAGTTCCAATTCATAGTTTATTAGTCCATAAAACACCCTAAAATAACAAATAACAACAATAAGTAAAATAGTTACAATCTCAAAGTGGAATAATCCATCCCACAATAACACGACAGGTGTACGCACCTGACGCAACCGGAAGCATAACACTTAGAACCTAAGATTCAAGAACACCTACTAACCCAGGCGTAATCATAAACGTTACAACTACTACTGAACTATGCACATTACAGATCTGACAAAGTAGCAAGTGCGTAACGCTTTTACAAACAATGACAATTTCTCATGTACATGGATATTCTTAAAATATAATATAAATGGAGCCATATAAAAAACCTACCTCTTCATTTGACGAAGAGGGCTCGACTCCCGGGGAGACAACCCCAAAAAAAAAAAAGACCCCTTCCCCTTAAAAACAAAAACATCCAAAAAAGACCCCCAAAAAAATAAACATCCCCCAAAAAAAAAAAAAAACCCAACCCCAAAATACAACATCCCCCCCCAAAAAACCCCCCCCCACCCCCGAAAAATAAAAAAAACCCCCAAAGACACCCGCCATACAACATCCTCAAAGACACCCACCATACAACATCCTCAAAGACACCTGTCATACAACATTCTCAAAGACACCCACCATACAACATCCTCAAAGACACCCACCATACAACGTCCTCCATACAACATCCTCAAAGACACCCGCCATACAACATCCTCAAAGACACCCACCATACAACATCCTCAAAGACACCCGCCATACAACATCCTCAAAGACACCCGCCATACAACATCCTCAAAGACACCCGCCATACAACATCCTCAAAGACACCCGCCATACAACATCCTCAAAGACACCCGCCATACAACATCCTCAAAGACACCCGCCATACAACATCCTCAAAGACACCCGCCATACAACATCCTCAAAGACACCTGTCATACAACATCCTCAAAGACACCTGTCATACAACATTACATAGGACCCACATATCTCACAACATTACATAGGACCCACATATTTCACAACATATAGGACCCACATATCTCCACACAAAAACATCGTCGATTTTAATTGATATATGATGTGTAAAGGAAAACGTACATTTTTTTTGTATGTAACTTTTTTATCTTGAATATTTGTCTTCTTTATTCCAACACGTTCTAGAGCCATTTGTCTTCTCTATTCCGACACGTGTTAGACCCAGTGGTATTCTATATTCCGACACGTTTTAGACCTAGCGGTCTTCTCTATTCCGACACGTTTTAGACCCATTTGTATTCTATATTCCGACACGTTTTAGACCCATTTGTATTCTATATTCCGACACGTTTTAGACCCATTTGTATTCTATATTCCAACACGTTTAAGACCCATATTTGTATTCTATATTCCGACACGTTTTAGACCCATTTGTATTCTATATTCCGACACGTTTTAGACCCATTTGTATTCTATATTCCGACACGTTTTAGACTCATATTTGTATTCTATATTCCAACACGTTTAAGACCCATATTTGTATTCTTTATTCCGACACGTTTTAGACCCATTTGTATTCTATATTCCGACATGTTTTAGACTCATTTGTATTCTATATTCCAACACGTTTAAGACCCACATTTGTATTCTATATTCCGACACGTTTTAGACCCATATTTGTATTCTTTATTCCGACACGTTTTAGACCTAGCGGTCTTCTCTATTCCGACACGTTTTAGACCTAGCTGTCTTCTCTATTCCGACACTTTTTAGACCGAGTTGTTTTCTCTATTCCGACACGTTTCAATATGGAAGTAATTTGTGTAATGTTTGAACTGGACATTTCCTTCTCAAAGCGTTTTTTTTTTTTTTTTAAGTTATATCTTTACAGCACCGACATATATCTCTCAACATGGAAAAGCGGTAAATGACAACACAACGTATTTTACAAACTCTATGTATATTTGACATTTAAAAAAAAAAATCCTATTGAAAACGCGATAAGAACACACCTGGTCACGTGCACGGTTATAGTTCTAATAGCAAATAGTCTATTTTCTACAGATAAGTCTACTCATGTCTACATCAGAAGAAAACCTTACATACTTGAGGATTTATTGGGATTCAGAATAAGATGTTATTTCTAGGAAAACTGAATAACCACGGACTTGTAATATTGACCTAATATGTCGCTTATCCTTCTTTTACATTTGATTTTTAACTTTTATCACCTTGGTGTTTCAAAATGAATAAGGTGAAATATTCCGGATTTATTCATCCCGTACTTGGATAAATTGCTAGCCATAATAAAGGCACTTCCGGTACAGAAAATGAAAGCATGGCGGGCACTGGAGTTTCAAATCAACCTACTGTGAAACCAGACAGGTACTATTTACGATTATTTAGCGTCATATCTTAATCCGACGAATAGACTGTTTTCGGGTTTTTTCTCTACAAACTACTATGTGATGTTACATTGAAAACAATTATGTATGTTTCCATTTCATGTTGCAGTACATGTTTTGTTTACAATTTTTAAATGTCATTTTAGGTGCACCCTACATTACTCCTATAACATAAGAGGCCGCTGGTCGGCTCTTTTTCTATTGGATATGATTTTGCCGACTGCGACACGGCGCCTGTCAAAAGTATCTCGCCGTGTAAAACCTCTAACATTGTTAGAGTACATTTGCAATGCTCAACCATTTTTTCCCTTAATATGTGTTTATATAAACTGTATCTTATTTTGTTTATCTGTGTTTGCTCATTACAAAACAGAAAACAGATTGAAAATCGGTTGAAAAACAAATTTTCTATGCGATTTTTAAAAAACGAAAATCCACTGTCCTAGAATAGCATTTTTTTCAAATATACAAAAAACGTGTACTACATGCATCTTGATAAGTTGAATATGATTTTGAAATGCCTAAGTTATACAGCCAGTATGGTCACGCCGTTTGACTCGGCCGGAATCACGGTAATATTCATAATTCAGTTTTTCAAAAAATCAGCATTCCTTACCCTTTTGCCATTTTTAACATACGAAATAAAGTTAAATCAATAGGATTCCTTATGGATATTTTTAGGTAATTTATGCGTTTGTATAGAATGATAAAGACAGTTAAATCGTCCGGATACTAAACCCTATAATTGGGGTACATGTTTTAAAGCATTTCTAAGATATTGATACGAGTTACCTGCCCTTTGCTTGAGCATTGCTACCTACATATATATATTTTGATCTATATCATTTCAGCTTTGGTAATAGATCGCTATGGCAGCTTATAAATGGAACAGGAGTCCTGCGTCCGAAGGTATGGTTTAGGTATAAGAAACATAGGTGACGAATGTGCTTTATTTTTTGAGGTTCTGAACAAGTTTGGCCCAGAAGAATTTACTAGATATCGATAATGCTACAGTATTATGAGTGTAATTCCATTACAATAATGATAGCATACATATGTTGACATCGACTCTAATAATTCCACACAAAAAATCAATGTAATTTCATTTTTGTATGTTACTGACATGATGCATGCCATCACAAATAAAAGGCAAACTGATACTGATAGAGATTAACTAAAAACTTGATTTTGATTGAGACTATTTGAATTAGGATAACGTAACCGTATAGCTACTATGTTATTACATTTGGGGTGGTATGTAGTGTCAGGACTGTAGTTACCAGATATTCAGTTTGGTTGGTACTTCCTGAGAGCATTAACATTATCCGGTTAGCATTTAAAGTATCCGATAACCACTTTTAGTGTCTTGTACAACAAATGCCTCTCTCCCCTGTTTCAATCTTAATGTCTACACGCTTACACAATGGTTACATCTATCCGTCCATCATATGAATGAATGAGGTTTGTAAAGAATGTATTTTTCCATTACATTTGGTACATTTGTTTACGCCTTTCATCTGTTAGTTTTGTAGTTTGTTTTCTGGAAGTATATATATATGGTAAACCTGAATGAAATTAATTACCAATCATATCTGTCTCAGTGTGTAGTTGTATTTTGTATGATCAAACAGCAGGTGAACCAATGGGGAACAGTACTGTATGATATTTTTGACATCCTACAGCAGATCCAGAGTAAGAGTTCAACACCAATGGCTGGTTATATTCATCTGGTTACTATTTGGTTAGTCAGAGTTGGTCATATAATCTGGTTGACATTTTTGCTGACTATTCCGACAAAAGTAGTATGTCATGATTATATTGCTGAAATATGTTTTACTGGCTCCACTCAGTATGGTCATTTCCAGTAAGTGATACATACATACTATATGTTAAGATAAATTGTGAATGTTGGTATTTGAATATGTGTATATTCTGTGTATAATACTTTCACCTGCAGGTTTCAGATAATTATTTGAATTACATTTCAAGGAATTGGTATCCAGAGAACTGACCAGAAATGGAAAAAAGATACTAGATGGTTTATCATTTTATAAAAAACCAGTGTAAGTATATCATTCTTCAACAGTTTAAATTTAATTTCCTATCAGCAATAATATTTAGTACTGTTACAGTGATCTATATTACCACAACACTAACATGTTGACTGGAGTACTCCATTTTGGTTATTGACAGATTGGATATTATATGTCTTGATTTTTGCTTCAATTAGAATTGAAAGAAAATGAAAAGTACATTATGATTATTATCATTTTGGTTTTCATCTATGTGACAATTGGCAATACATGTATAACTGAAATATATAGAGGATATCTAACAGTGTCTTTAGTAATACCAAATATATTTCACAAATGGGGCTAATATTTTTATATCTTTATTAACCTCATGAGTGAAATATATATGGTATTACTGAAGATACTGTTAGATATTCAGTTTATTACATTTTATAGCAAAAATTTCAGAGGCAGATCAATCTCTATCAGAATTCATTTTTGTCCCCTGTAAACGGCTCACAAATGTACGCAAAACTGTGACGTTATGTATTCTATCTTGCATTATGACGTCATATAACATGACGGAGAGCTAAATGCAAATGTTATTTTCCTCATTGTGGTTTGTAAGCAGTGTTCTGATTGGTCAAATCAGAAAAAGTGATATTTTTCACTGCAGTACCTTCCGTTTTTAATGTGATGACATTTAAATTCCTTATTTTGTGTTTCACCATTTTGTTTTGTACATAGAACGGTAGCAGGAGAACAACTCAAAGGAAAAAAGTTGTCTAAGCTCCACAAGGACCTGGTACAAAAGATCAGCCAGTTTTTGGTAGGAATCTTATTATACATGTTTATGTTGAGTAAGATAGCTTCCTGTCCAGGTTTACATATTGTTATTATATATACAAAGTTACGGATAATTGAAATTGTAATTAGATGGTATACATAATGTTATTATAGATACAAAATAACATATGATTGAAATTATAATTAGTTGGTATACATACAGTCAAACCTCGATGATTCGAACTTCGTTGATTCGAAGTTCTCGCTGTATCGAACTTTTTGCTTGGTCCCAAATTTTCTCACTATATAACACTACTAAAGAACCTATGTATGATTCGAATTTTTATAAATCGAAGTTTTCGATGTATCAAACTTTTTTCACGGCCCGTTAGCTATGTAATTATAGGTAATTGACATCTCATGATTCGAACAAAAAATTTACCTGTACTGACCACTGGACAGGTGTTTGTCGTGACCCCCGCGGCAAGATTTCACACCTCTCCCATAAAAGCCCCGACTAACAATAGGGATAACGATAGCGTGTGTTGTCTACTCCTGACCATAGGATTAATTAATAATCAGACCAAATTTATAGATTAATTGTGTACTTATAAGCCATGACATGTAATCTCTCTGGTATAACATACCAGTAGTCGTCTTTAATGATCGCCGCCGCCATTGAAATCAGCGGTCGGTGAGTAGATTTTAAGGAACCGTGAAACAAGCGGATCGATTTTAAACACAAACAATTAGCGATGTTTTCACTCATACTCTAAGTGGCACGTTTCAAACTTACACATAAATATCCGGGTAAATCGATTATTTGTCATTCAATCAAATCTCCAACTGATTTAGATTCGATTAGTGAAGGGCTCGGTACCCAACCCGAGGGGTTCCGCATTTTATATACTCGTATATAACGTAAACACATGTGTCTTCATCAGGGAGAAACCGTTAACGTAAGTGTGCCTTGTACTTCTCTGTTTTGCTAAAATGTGATAGATCTAATTGTTTAGTAAAAATGATACTTATTTAATTAATAAAATGATTTATGGATGAAAAGTATCTTTTATTTTGTTGTGTTTGAAGTAAATCAACTTAACGTTTCAATGTGAGTCTGACAGGTGACGATCGACACTACGACATCGAGGACATGTAACAGCTATATACGATTTATGGTCATTATCATAAAAAACTCGACCTATTGTCAACCATGAATAATTCGAAGTCCCGCTGTATCGAAGTTTTTCTGCAAGTCCCTTGAACTTCGAAACATCGAAGTTTGACTGTATATATAAAAAGTAACAGATAATTGAAATGATAATTAGATGGTACAACAGTGGGATGTATGATAAATTTGTGACAGTTTCAAATTTAGACGTTATTCAGTAGAAAACATATTATTTCTTCAAAGTAATGTTGATAAGCTGTATTAGATTGTTGAAACAACCTGTATTTAATAAGATTTTAGGTGGTTTTGATTTAGTTGCGTGATTATACAAGTTTGTGTTTTAGGGAGTTGAAGAGTTACAGAGCTGGGAACTCTTCAGTTCTTTTCTATCTAATGATTACAGAGGATCACAGAAAAATCTTCAGGTAAGTTGTGGATGTCCGGTTTGTTTTTATATATATATGATATGCTTCCATGTCCTCAGATGAAGGTCTGATCCCACTAGTATAATATCTGAGTTCCAATGTCCTCAGGTGAAGGTCTGATCCCACTGGTAGAATGGTCTGATCCCACTGGTAGAATATCAGCTCTCCTGTCCTCAGGTGAAGGTCTGATCCCACTGGTAGAATATCAGCTCCTGTATCCTCAGGTGAAGGTCTGATCCCACTGGTAGAATATCAGTTCCTGTGTCCTCAGGTGAAGGTCTGATCCCACTGGTAGAATATCAGTTCCTGTGTCCTCAGGTGAAGGTCTGATCTCACTGGTATAATATCAGTTCCCCTGTCCTCAGATGAAGGTCTGATCCCACTGGTAGAATATCAGTTCCTGTGTCACCAGGTGAAGGTCTGATCCCACTGGTAGAATATCAGTTCCTGTGTCCTCAGGTGAAGGTCTGATCCCACTGGTAGAATATCAGTTCTCGTGTCCTCAGGTGAAGGTCTGATCCCACTGGTAGAATATCAGTTCCTGTGTCACCAGGTGAAGGTCTGATCCCACTGGTAGAATATCAGCTCTTGTGTCCTAAGGTGAAGGTCTGATCCCAATGGTAGAATATCAGATCCCTTGTTCTCAGTTGAAGGTCTGATCCCACTGGTAGAATATCAGTTCCCATGTCCTCAGGTGAAGGTCTGGTCCCACTGGTAGAATATCAGTTCCCATGTCCTCAGGTGAAGGTCTGATCCCACTGGTAGAATATCAGTTCCCATGTCCTAAGGTGAAGGTCTGATCCCACTGGTAGAATATCAGTTCCTGTGTCCTCAGGTGAAGGTCTGATCCCACTGGTAGAATATCAGTTCCCCTGTCCTAAGGTGAAGGTCTGATCCCACTGGTAGAATATCAGTTCCCATGTCCTCAGGTGAAGGTCTGATCCCACTGGTAGAATATCAGTTCCCGTGTCCTCAGGTGAAGGTCTGATCCCACTGGTAGAATATCAGTTCCCGTGTCCTCAGGTGAAGGTCTGATCCCACTGGTAGAATATCAGTTCCCGTGTCCTCACGTGAAGGTCTGATCCCACTGGTAGAATATCAGTTCCCGTGTCCTCACGTGAAGGTCTGATCCCACTGGTAGAATATCAGCTCTCCTGTCCTCAGGTGAAGGTCTGATCCCACTGGTAGAATATCAGCTCCCGTGTCCTCAGGTGAAGGTCTGGTCCCACTGGTAGAATATCAGTTCCCATGTCCTCAGGTGAAGGTCTGATCCCACTGGTAGAATATCAGTTCCCGTGTCCTCAGGTGAAGGTCTGGTCCCACTGGTAGAATATCAGTTCCTGTGTCCTCAGGTGAAGGTTTGATCCCACTGGTAGAATATCAGTTCCTGTGTCCTAAGGTGAAGGTTTGATCCCACTGGTAGAATATCAGTTCCTGTGTCCTAAGGTGAAGGTTTGATCCCACTGGTAGAATATCAGTTCCTGTGTCCTAAGGTGAAGGTCTGATCCCACTGGTAGAATATCAGTTCCTGTGTCCTCAGGTGAAGGTCTGATCCCACTGGTAGAATATCAGCTCTCCTGTCCTCATGTGAAGATCTGATCCCACTGGTAGAATATCAGCTCCCGTGTGTCCTCAGTTGAAGGTCTGATCCCACTGGTAGAATATCGGCTCCTGTCCTCAGCTGAATGTCTGATCCCACTGGTAGAATATCAGTTCCTGTGTCCTCAGGTGAAGGTTTGATCCCACTGGTAGAATATCAGCTCCCGTGTGTCCTCAGTTGAAGGTCTGATCCCACTGGTAGAATATCAGCTCCCGTGTGTCCTCAGGTGAAGGTCTGATCCCACTGGTAGAATATCAGTTCCCGTGTCCTCAGGTGAAGGTTTGATCCCACTGGTAGAATATCAGTTCCTGTGTCCTCAGGTGAAGGTCTGATCCCACTGGTAGAATATCAGTTCCCATGTCCTCAGGTGAAGGTTTGATCCCACTGGTAGAATATCAGTTCCTGTGTCCTCAGGTGAAGGTCTGATCCCACTGGTAGAATATCAGCTCTCCTGTCCTCAGGTGAAGGTCTGATCCCACTGGTAGAATATCAGCTCTCCTGTCCTCACGTGAAGGTCTGATCCCACTGGTAGAATATCAGCTTCCGTGTCCTCAGGTGAAGGTCTGATCCCACTGGTAGAATATCAGTTCTTGTGTCCTCAGGTGAAGGTCTGATCCCACTGGTAGAATATCAGTTCCTGTGTCACCAGGTGAAGGTCTGATCCCACTGGTAGAATATCAGCTCTTGTGTCCTAAGGTGAAGGTCTGATCCCAATGGTAGAATATCAGATCCCTTGTTCTCAGTTGAAGGTCTGATCCCACTGGTAGAATATCAGTTCCCATGTCCTCAGGTGAAGGTCTGGTCCCACTGGTAGAATATCAGTTCCCATGTCCTCAGGTGAAGGTCTGATCCCACTGGTAGAATATCAGTTCCCATGTCCTAAGGTGAAGGTCTGATCCCACTGGTAGAATATCAGTTCCTGTGTCCTCAGGTGAAGGTCTGATCCCACTGGTAGAATATCAGTTCCCCTGTCCTAAGGTGAAGGTCTGATCCCACTGGTAGAATATCAGTTCCCATGTCCTCAGGTGAAGGTCTGATCCCACTGGTAGAATATCAGTTCCCGTGTCCTCAGGTGAAGGTCTGATCCCACTGGTAGAATATCAGTTCCCGTGTCCTCACGTGAAGGTCTGATCCCACTGGTAGAATATCAGTTCCCGTGTCCTCACGTGAAGGTCTGATCCCACTGGTAGAATATCAGTTCCCGTGTCCTCACGTGAAGGTCTGATCCCACTGGTAGAATATCAGCTCTCCTGTCCTCAGGTGAAGGTCTGATCCCACTGGTAGAATATCAGCTCCCGTGTCCTCAGGTGAAGGTCTGGTCCCACTGGTAGAATATCAGTTCCCATGTCCTCAGGTGAAGGTCTGATCCCACTGGTAGAATATCAGTTCCCGTGTCCTCAGGTGAAGGTCTGGTCCCACTGGTAGAATATCAGTTCCTGTGTCCTCAGGTGAAGGTTTGATCCCACTGGTAGAATATCAGTTCCTGTGTCCTAAGGTGAAGGTTTGATCCCACTGGTAGAATATCAGTTCCTGTGTCCTAAGGTGAAGGTTTGATCCCACTGGTAGAATATCAGTTCCTGTGTCCTAAGGTGAAGGTCTGATCCCACTGGTAGAATATCAGTTCCTGTGTCCTCAGGTGAAGGTCTGATCCCACTGGTAGAATATCAGCTCTCCTGTCCTCATGTGAAGATCTGATCCCACTGGTAGAATATCAGCTCCCGTGTGTCCTCAGTTGAAGGTCTGATCCCACTGGTAGAATATCGGCTCCTGTCCTCAGCTGAATGTCTGATCCCACTGGTAGAATATCAGTTCCTGTGTCCTCAGGTGAAGGTTTGATCCCACTGGTAGAATATCAGCTCCCGTGTGTCCTCAGTTGAAGGTCTGATCCCACTGGTAGAATATCAGCTCCCGTGTGTCCTCAGGTGAAGGTCTGATCCCACTGGTAGAATATCAGTTCCCGTGTCCTCAGGTGAAGGTTTGATCCCACTGGTAGAATATCAGTTCCTGTGTCCTCAGGTGAAGGTCTGATCCCACTGGTAGAATATCAGTTCCCATGTCCTCAGGTGAAGGTTTGATCCCACTGGTAGAATATCAGTTCCTGTGTCCTCAGGTGAAGGTCTGATCCCACTGGTAGAATATCAGCTCTCCTGTCCTCAGGTGAAGGTCTGATCCCACTGGTAGAATATCAGCTCTCCTGTCCTCACGTGAAGGTCTGATCCCACTGGTAGAATATCAGCTTCCGTGTCCTCAGGTGAAGGTCTGGTCCCACTGGTAGAATATCAGTTCCCATGTCCTCAGGTGAAGGTCTGATCCCACTGGTAGAATATCAGTTCCCATGTCCTCAGGTGAAGGTTTGATCCCACTGGTAGAATATCAGTTCCTGTGTCCTCAGGTGAAGGTCTGATCCCACTGGTAGAATATCAGTTCCTGTGTCCTCAGGTGAAGGTCTGATCCCACTGGTAGAATATCAGTTCCCGTGTCCTCAGTTGAAGGTCTGATCCCACTGGTAGAATATCAGTTCCCGTGTCCTCAGTTGAAGGTCTGATCTCACTGGTAGAATATCAGTTCCCGTGTCCTCAGGTGAAGGTCTGATCCCACTGGTAGAATATCAGCTCCTGTGTCCTCAGGTGAAGGTCTGATCCCACTGGTAGAATATCAGCTCTCCTGTCCTCAGGTGAAGGTCTGATCCCACTGGTAGAATATCAGTTCCTGTGTCCTCAGGTGAAGGTCTGATCCCACTGGTAGAATATCAGCTCCTGTGTCCTCAGGTGAAGGTCTGATCTCACTGGTAGAATATCAGCTCCTGTGTCCTCAGGTGAAGGTCTGATCCCACTGGTAGAATATCAGTTCCTGTATCCTCAGGTAAAGGTCTGATCCCACTGGTAGAATATCAGTTCCTGTATCCTCAGGTGAAGGTCTGATCCCACTGGTAGAATATCAGTTCCCCTGTCCTCAGGTGAAGGTCTGATCCCACTGGTAGAATATCAGCTCTTGTGTCCTCAGGTGAAGGTCTGATCCCACTGGTAGAATATCAGTTCCAATGTCCTCAGGTGAAGGTCTGATCCCACTGGTAGAATATCAGGTCCTGTGTCCTCAGATGAAGGTCTGATCCCACTGGTAGAATATCAGTTCCTTTGTCCTCAGGTAAAGGTCTGATCCCACTGGTAGAATATCAGTTCCTGTGTCCTCAGGTGAAGGTCTGATCCCACTGGTAGAATATCAGTTCCTGTGTCCTCAGATGAAGGTCTGATCCAACTGGTAGAATATCAGTTCCCGTGTCCTCAGGTGAAGGTCTGATCCCACTGGTAGAATATCAATTCCCGTGTCCTCAGGTGAAAGTCTGATCCCACTGGTAGAATATCAGTTCCTGTGTCCTCAGATGAAGGTCTAAGAATAATGTCTTAGAATAAAATGTCGGTAACAATCAACGTCATTAGCTGGTCATTTGAAAAGAATGTCCTAGTATATGTACAATGTGTTAATCATAAGTCCTTGTTTTCTCAGCACATCCTCAACAATGAGCGTCACACACAGGCCCTGGTGTACAAGATCCGCGACTATTACTTCACAGAGAGGCTTTACTTGCTACAGTGTGTCAAGGTCGTGATTAACTTCTGGCAGGATGATGACCATCCCTACAAGGTAGTCATAGCAACCAGCAGTAGGCATAGCAACCAGCAAAGGCATAGCAACCAGCAACAACTGTATCTAAAGGATATATGATAGCAATTTTGGGTTAAAATAGATAGTAAATAAATAGAAGATATTGAATGGTTTCCCATTGAATATAACATAAATTTCACAGTTATGACAGAGTATCAATATTTTCGTGACTGCTTTGCACTCGTGAAAAATATTGAAATATTCTGTCATACGAGTGAATATATGTTATATTCAACGAATAAACATTCAATTTTCTTTTTATTGCATTTGATATGCTTAAAAACAAAATTAAAAAAACATTTAAAAATTAATAATTTCAAAAACTTTGGGAGTCATCATCTCTTTGTGACGTAATTCTACGTCAACTTGATGGGGCCATTTCGAAAGGATTGATCAACGCAATTTAAGCGTGTTCTGCTGTTATCGGAGAATCTTTGCTTGTAAAGCTAACGTCAAGTGACTATTTTGTCAAAAACTAACCAAATCTTTTGGAAATATAGCAAAATAGCCTGTGCTCACGCTATCGATCGCATTTTGCGCATTTCGCGAAATGTAATCACTAATTGCGAAAATATAATTAAGTATTTTCGCAACTTTTGCGAAACTGTTTTTAACCTAAGACATACTATAGACTGCATACATATCCCCCTGTCTTAAATCTTTAATTCAACCACTTACGTTTTCACTAATTACGATGTCATTGCATCTTACTTATCCTATGATCGAACTACATGATTAGGACATGTCATGTATGTTACGGAAACGGAAGTACTTAAATAAATCTGAATCATTTGAGCGTTTGTTTGATGGGCAATGCTTTGTAAAGCGTTTAGATAACTTGGGCAAAAACATGGCAGCTGTGACCCTATGGCAGACGAATGTTCTGCCTGTGCCGCAAGCTTACGTTGCTCTAAAAACAAAATGACAATTGTCTGTTCAATGTTATTTCAACTTTCATTAATTGTATGTACAATATTATTTAGTATTTAACAAGTATGTATCATTCGATGTCTTGTATCACGAACATATTACATAAGGTACAATTCACGGTAAACTCCACGTTGTGACAGGGCTGCAAAATTATTTGTTCAGGGTGATTTATGTATGAAGCATCTATTTGGAAATGCATCTGTTTTGAAATGCTGTGAATAGGTTATGCAGCAGATATTCTCCAAATCCAATTACTTATAATTATCACCAATATGATCTAAAGGAATAGGAACAGTCGATTCAATTTTCGCAAATAAAAAAAAAAAAAGTCCCGGGAACGATAAGATTAAAACATAAGTTGTGGTTTGAAAATCAAGTTGAAAATAACATTATTTCAGTGTAATCTCAAGTGTGTTCTTTTTCAATATGAAAATAATAGCAGCTAAAACACAACTGTTTTGGTATGATACAATGCTTTTTTAGTTGGTTGAATATTTTTTGTTTACGCTGAGGTAAAACATGATATTTGGCAGTATTTTGTAATTTATAAATTCTTAAATAATGAACACTTTTAATGCCTGCCTTTACTGATAAAATAGTTTAACACATTGTATTAATATATATATATCAAACAAATATGCGTGTGCTATATTTAGTTATTAAATTCTAAGCAATAACATTGTCTTGCTAAAATCATTTCTTATTTGCTAAAGAGAAAAAAGGTATTTTAGCAACTTTTGCTAAAGGATTTTTACACCTAGAGTGAGCAGAGATAGCCCATTTATCTATCTTCGCTTTGAGGTGAATACAAAGGTTCGCTTTGATTGGTCAAAAACGAAAAACTTACATTTTCACTGCACTTTGGATCCCAGACTACTTGGTTGTTTGATATTTTGTAACAAATTGATTCTGACTTTAAAGCTAATTGGTTTAAAACATGGAATCAAACACTTTTACACATCATGAATACATTTAATGTTTCAGGATGAGCTAGAACAGTTCATGAGAAGGTTGACAACTGATGGAAATATCATGGAGAAGGTAAAGCTACACCTTATAGAACATCTGTCACTGTATAGGTATATCATACAGGTAAAGCTACACCTTATAGAACATCTGACTGTATAGGTATATCATACAGGTAAAGCTACACCTTATAGAACATCTGTCACTGTATAGGTATATCATACAGGTAAAGCTACACCTTATAGAACATCTGTCACTGTATAGGTATATCATACAGGTAAAGCTACACCTTATAGAACATCTGTCACTGTATAGGTATATCATACAGGTAAAGCTACACCTTATAGAACATCTGTCACTGTATAGGTATATCATACAGGTAAAGCTACACCTTATAGAACATCTGACTGTATAGGTATATCATACAGGTAAAGCTACACCTTATAGAACATCTGACTGTATAGGTATATCATACAGGTAAAGCTACACCTTATAGAACATCTGTCACTGTATAGGTATATCATACAGGTAAAGCTACACCTTATAGAACATCTGTCACTGTATAGGTATATCATACAGGTAAAGCTACACCTTATAGAACATCTGTCACTGTATAGGTATATCATACAGGTAAAGCTACACCTTATAGAACATCTGACTGTATAGGTATATCATACAGGTAAAGCTACACCTTATAGAACATCTGTCACTGTATAGGTATATCATACAGGTAAAGCTACACCTTATAGAACATCTGACTGTATAGGTATATCATACAGGTAAAGCTACACCTTATAGAACATCTGTCACTGTATAGGTATATCATACAGGTAAAGCTACACCTTATAGAACATCTGTCACTGTATAGGTATATCATACAGGTAAAGCTACACCTTATAGAACATCTGTCACTGTATAGGTATATCATACAGGTAAAGCTACACCTTATAGAACATCTGTCACTGTATAGGTATATCATACAGGTAAAGCTACACCTTATAGAACATCTGACTGTATAGGTATATCATACAGGTAAAGCTACACCTTATAGAACATCTGACTGTATAGGTATATCATACAGGTAAAGCTACACCTTATATAACATCTGTCACTGTATAGGTATATCATACAGGTAAAGCTACACCTTATAGAACATCTGTCACTGTATAGGTATATCATACAGGTAAAGCTACACCTTATAGAACATCTGTCACTGTATAGGTATATCATACAGGTAAAGCTACACCTTATAGAACATCTGTCACTGTATAGGTATATCATACAGGTAAAGCTACACCTTATAGAACATCTGTCACTGTATAGGTATATCATACAGGTAAAGCTACACCTTATAGAACATCTGTCACTGTATAGGTATATCATACAGGTAAAGCTACACCTTATCTTATAGAACATCTGTCACTGTATAGGTATATCATACAGGTAAAGCTACACCTTATAGAACATCTGTCACTGTATAGGTATATCATACAGGTAAAGCTACACCTTATAGAACATCTGTCACTGTATAGGTATATCATACAGGTAAAGCTACACCTTATAGAACATCTGTCACTGTATAGGTATATCATACAGGTAAAGCTACACCTTATAGAACATCTGTCACTGTATAGGTATATCATACAGGTAAAGCTACACCTTATCTTATAGAACATCTGTCACTGTATAGGTATATCATACAGGTAAAGCTACACCTTATAGAACATCTGTCACTGTATAGGTATAACGCTGTTCCCAAAAAATGGAAAATTCCACCTCTCTCTTTTTGTACACTTTCATGCATTTCTGTGCATTTTTGCTATGCCTATCATTTATGCCATGGTGTCTGTCCGTCCGTCTGTCAACATTTGCTTCCAATCGCTACTGGTCATGAAATACTAAATGTTGGTCAGAACGATCCTTTGGGAAAGGGGAACGTATTTTGCATAAATGGTGACACTGACCCCCATGGGGCCAGAGGGGCTTGGCCCAAATGGGGGGAAATAGAGAGAAATTCCTTTAAATTGCTACTAGTCATAAACTTATGAATTGATTTAAACCAAATTTGATTAGAAACATTCTTAGGGAATGGGAACAGATTTTGCATAACTGATGACGACACTGAAAATACTGGCTGTCTACCATTATATAGATGTAGGGTATTGACCAGTAACTATCTGGCTGTCTACCATTATATAGATATAGGGTATTGTCTACAGTATGAGGCTAAGATCAACGCTGACCAGTAACTATCTGTCTGTCTACCATTATATAGATGTAGGGTATTGACCAGTAACTATCTGGCTGTCTACCATTATATAGATGTAGGGTATTGACCAGTAACTATCTGGCTGTCTACCATTATATAGATGTAGGGTATTGTCTACAGTATGAGGCTAAGATCAACGCTGACCAGTAACTATCTGGCTGTCTACCATTATATAGATGTAGGGTATTGACCAGTTACTATCTGGCTGTCTACCATTATATAGATGTAGGGTATTGACCAGTAACTATCTGGCTGTCTACCATTATATAGATGTAGGGTATTGACCAGTAACTATCTGGCTGTCTACCATTATATAGATGTAGGATATTGACTACAGTATGAGGCTAAGATCAACGCTGACCAGTAACTATCTGGCTGTCTACCATTATATAGATGTAGGGTATTGACCAGTAACTATCTGGCTGTCTACCATTATATAGATGTAGGGTATTGACCAGTAACTATCTGGCTGTCTACCATTATATAGATGTAGGGTATTGTCTACAGTATGAGGCTAAGATCAACGCTGACCCGTAACTATCTGGCTGTCTACCATTATATAGATGTAGGGTATTGTCTACAGTATGAGGCTAAGATCAACGCTGACCAGTAACTATCTGGCTGTCTACCATTATATAGATGTAGGGTATTGACCAGTAACTATCTGGCTGTCTACCATTATATAGATGTAGGGTATTGACCAGTAACTATCTGGCTGTCTACCATTATATAGATGTAGGGTATTGACTACAGTATGAGGCTAAGATCAACGCTGACCAGTAACTATCTGGCTGTCTACCATTATATAGATGTAGGATATTGACTACAGTATGAGACTAAGATCAACGCTGACCAGTAACTATCTGGCTGTCTACCATTATATAGATGTAGGGTATTGACCAGTAACTATCTGGCTGTCTACCATTATATAGATGTAGGATATTGACTACAGTATGAGGCTAAGATCAACACTGATCAGTAACTATCTGGCTAACTACTGGTGCATGTGTTGTATTCCCTTCAGAAAAATCTTTTCACTGTTGCTGTTTTTTCTGTAGATATTGGATCAGTTTAAAGGCTGTATCAAGGAACAATTGCCTACATGGGAGACAAACGGAACAATGATGGTAAGTTATACTGTAGGGTAGACAAACGGAAACAATGATGGTAAGTTATACTGTAGGGTAGACAAACAATGATGGTAAGTTATACTGTAGTGTAGACAAACAATGATGGTAAGTTATACTGTAGGGTAGACAAACAATGATGGTAAGTTATACTGTAGTGTAGACAAACAATGATGGTAAGTTATACTGTAGTGTAGACAAACAATGATGGTAAGTTATACTGTAGGGTAGACAAACAATGATGGTAAGTTATACTGTAGGGTAGACAAACGGAACAATGATGGTAAGTTATACTGTAGGGAAGACAAACGGAACAGTGATGGTAAGTTATACTGTAGGGTAGAGAGATTAATAGAATCTATCATGGGTCTGTTCCGTGGACAGGAATATCTCAACCCGAGTGTAAGAGTTTGGCCAGTCAGCACATGAGGCTTGCCGAGTGCTGGCCAGCCAAACTATTACACGAGGGTTAAGATATCCTTGTTCGCGGAACAGACCCGTCATTGATTATTTTTCTCACAAACTTGCAACCAAACGTAAGTTTTTATGAAAGTTTTTCATCGCTCCATCTTCAATGCTCCATGGAATGTGCGTCAGAATTGATGATGTCATCATTTACGACTTGGTTACTCAACGTAAAATGATGACGTTACGTTATTGTTACAGCGTCATATAGCGCGTGCCGGCTGTCTTTACCCACCCCGTGTAAGATCGATTGATCTTTTCCCTAACAACCGTCGGATAACCCTGTGTAAGATCGATTTCTCTTTTCCCTAACAATCGCCGGATAACCCTGTGTAAGATCGATTTATCTTTTCCCTAACAATCGCCGGATAACCCTGTGTAAGATCGATTTATCTTTTCCCTAACAACCGCCCGATAACCCTGTGTAAGATCGATTTATCTTTTCCCTAATAATCGTCGGATAACCCTGTGTAAGATCAATTTATCTTTTCCCTAACAACCGTCGGATAACCCTGTGTAAGATTGATTTATCTTTTCCCTAACAACCGTCGGATAACCCTGTGTAAGATCGATTTATCTTTTCCCTAACAACCGTCGGATAACCCTGTGTAAGATTGATTTATCTTTTCCCTAACAACCGCGGGATAACCCTGTGTAAGATCGATTTATCTTTTCCCTAACAACCGCGGGATAACCCTGTGTAAGATCGATTTATCTTTTCCCTAACAACCGCCGGATAACCCAGTGTAAGATTGATTTATCTTTTCCCTAACAACCATCAGATAACCCTGTGTAAGATCGATTTATCTTTTCCCTAACAACCGTCGGATAACCCTGTGTAAGATCGATTTATCTTTTCCCTAACAACCGTCGGATAACCCTGTGTAAGATCGATTTATCTTTTCCCTAACAACCGCCCGATAACCCTGTGTAAGATCGATTTATCTTTTCCCTAACAACCGTCGGATAACCCTGTGTAAGATCGATTTATCTTTTCCCTACCAACCGTCGGATAACCCCGTGTAAGATCGATTTATCTTTTCCCTAACAACCGTCGGATAACCCCGTGTAAGATCGATTTATCTTTTCCCTAACAACCGTCGGATAACCCCGTGTAAGATCGATTTATCTTTTCCCTAACAACCGTCGGATAACCCCGTGTAAGATCGATTTATCTTTTCCCTAACAACCGCCGGCTAACCCTGTGAAGTATGGGAGAACCACTAATCTATCATGTCTGACTGGAGTAAATCTCTTGTAGATGTATGTAGTCATGTGACAATGATTTTGTATTCCAGACTGAGAGACAGGCACATGTATGGGCTCACCAGAACCTACTGGAGCAGGTCAGTAACCCAGATCAGTAAATACAGGAGACAGCCTCACCTTTCTGTTGTAATTCAAAAACTTTATTTATCCACAAGTAATTTTCCCTTCTTCATTTGTTCAGAACAAAATTGGAAGCTAAAACTTGTTCATAAATAAGACAGCTCTTTAACAACACCTAAGAAGTGTTGAACATACTTCTACTAAAGGTCAGAAGCATCTTGGCAGAAGGGGGTCATAACTTTAAAGTATAATTTCCTATCACCATAGTTTAACAGTAGAGAACTATCATACTCCGGTCATCAGCTAATTTTCTCAATAACAAAAACACATGTAAGACTATCAAGACAAATATGTTAAAAATATAATCATTGTAAAATATTTGAAACATTAAACACATGTATTTCTTAAATTCTCCTGTATTTTTTTTCAGTGTGAGTTATTAGAAATCCTGGTGATATTTTTGAAGGACTTGGAAATAAATACTGACCAGGCTATCAACTTGGTGGAAATGTTTAAGGTGAGGAAATGTTCATATGTGATTGTGTATGATCTCACCTCGAGTAAGGAACAGTAGGGTCTTTGTTTATCGTCTATGTCCATACCAATGTTAATCTCAGTTTCCCTGTAGTACTAGAGCAACTAAATATAGCATATAGCTATCTTATAGGGTGTAGACCTTGGATCAGGCTTCAAATTACCATAAATGTTTGTGTATAGTGGCCACTTTTTTTCAAAAATGGACAAGTGAAAAAATCCACTGTGCAATTTAGGCAGGAACAAGCCTTTGCCGGTCCGATGTATGGATGTCATGAATGTGATGTGATATTTGTAATCGTTTCTGTCGACAGTAGGATTATGGTTTAATACTTATATATGTAAAGCATTTAAGAAGTAAATATTGAACAAATAATCAAGGAAATTAATACTTATTTTGATGTTTAAATCCTTGAAATTGTATATCTATCTGCAATTAAGTGGATTTATCTGAGTCGATCGTGAGCCACACATGTTCCGCACACATGCAACCTCACTTGAGCAAGTTGTCGTATTCAGGTCCAAACGATGTATAATGACTCGGCTAACATCAAACAAAACTTGAAATGATACATCAGTACTTAGTTAATTCATAACTCTAAATAAATCACCTTATAAATCCAGAGCTTTGCCAGAAACTGTTAGGCCCTAACGTTCAACTTGTTTATAATATGAAAACTGTAACAGCAAGCATGCACAATTCGGCAAGGATAACACTTATACATGTACCTTGATCTTATGCTGTAGTCACTGACCAATTCAACTTGCCCTATAGATTACGATCTATGTAAATTATTGTAGATTAATGACTTCTTCTATTAGAATATTAAAACCAAATAGATTATATTAATGAAGTTTGATTTTCTGTAGCGACATGGTTTTGGCAGACATCAAAAGTACAAGCACATTCTGGAGGATCAAGCTGAACCTTTTATCAAGAGGATAGGGTGTGTATTGTGTTGTGTATCAAGAGGATAGGGTGTGTATTGTGTTGTGTATCAAGAGGATAGGGTGTGTATTGTGTTGTGTAACAAGAGGATAGGGTGTGTATTGTGTTATGTATCTAAAGGATAGGGTGTGTATTGTGTTGTGTTATCAAGAGGATAGGGTGTGTATTGTGTTGTGTATCAAGAGGATAGGGTGTGTATTGTGTTGTGTATCAAGAGGATAGGGTGTGTATTGTGTTGTGTAACAAGAGGATAGGGTGTGTATTGTGTTATGTAACAAGAGGATAGGGTGTGTATTGTGTTTTAGTCTTCTGTTATAATATACATTGTTGTACTCCAACCAGATGGATGTTTGTCTATTATAATACTGACATAACTTGATAAACTTTTCTTGTTTTGAATTAACTTTATGAATCCTTTTCACAGCCACCTGGAGATGTTGATACTGCTAGAAGCCCTTGACCTGGAGATGGTTCATGGCTGTACCCACCTTGGAAAGTAGGTCTGTCAGGGGAGTTAACTCTGTCATGGAGGAAGTGTCCTTACCAATACAGACTACAATCAAGTGATACAATCATACAGAAAATATTCTTTATTGTCCTCTTTACAAATATCCATTACTCCTATAGTAAGATTTCATCTGAGCAAATTGTCTTTATCATATTCAATGTTTCACAAGCATAAATTATCCCTATTTCAAATGATAATTCCTGTTATTTTTAATTTTGACTGTGTAAACCTAGATAAACAATATAAAATGTAAAGCCAGCTTTTATTAAATTGTGACAATATGTTATTCGACCCTATACTAAAATGTATTAACCTCACAGCAAAATTTGTCTTACAGTTTTGATGGACATTGTATTCTCAAAGATCCGAGTTCATTTAAGGTAATTAGAAATGGACTATAAAGTTTCTAATGAAGGATTGAAGTTAATAAGTTTATAGATTGTGATTGTATACAGTATACATGTTTTGTAGTAGTGTTGGGAAGGTCAGCATGATAATTATAATTCGTCCTTAAATGACCTTAACTGTTTATAGGACCTTAAGTCTATCCATACTTTCTGTTCTTTCCGGACTCCACACCGGAAGTGGTTATAATGCTCACCCCAGGAAGTATTAAACAGAATGGCAGACTACATGTGTACTTATAGTGTGTTGTTTTTCATACAGAAACAAAAAGATTAATGTTATCATTGTAAGTTGTTGAGAATTATTTTTACTAAATTTGTCTGGATTTTACACTTTACCACTATGTAATGTCCTAGACAGTGATATCTAAAATGAACATGTATCTTACCGTCATATTGTTTACATAAACAACCTATCAATTACGGAGATGATAGGGAATGATATATATTTGCTTTCTAAAGCTAGGGATTTATATTTATATTGACAAAATAACATCTCTATTAGGAGTTGAATTATGTAAAATTGTGACACAGAACAAAATCTTTTCCTATAATGATGTATCAGAGACATAACTTATCTCTTAAAAACAGTAGAAGGATGCAATATATTATTTCATCATGTAACTGTATTTCGTGTCTGAACTCCTCGAATGGGGTTCACACATAACTACAGATATGATATATGTAGGAATAAGTAAAGAATTGAAACATTTTGTTCGCCAGAAAACCATTTCTTCCAAAATGGCTTTGAGGGAAAAAAAAAAACAACAGTTGGTGTATTTTATGAATTGTAAAAATAATTTTAAAAAGAAAAACATTTCAAAAATGAAGTTCTATATATGAGAGAAACTATTCTCTGTTGGTATTGATAGTGGTTGCAGAAAAAGTAATGTTTTAAAAGATAATTAAATTCCTTAGTTATGAAACAGAGGCTTCCTCATTATGCTTGAGATCATGTGGCAGGAGTCACATTCACAGAGTTCCTAATGTTAGTAACTGAATCATTAATGTCTGATAATTGAACTGCTGAACGATTCCAAATACTTGTTTATAGACTGATCAGATCTGATCCTTGTTACAGAGGCTGGACGAGGTGATCCAGACCCTAGGGTCAGACCCTTCCCATGGTCCTCTACTACTCTCCTGGGTGGCCATACGTATGGTGTATCCCACGGTAACGGATAACAGTCTCACCAGGAAGATGGGTAATAGTGCTTTAGCCCTACGTGTGTTTGATGTTCTCTATGAAATCCTCAACACTGAACCGTTCTCCAGTAAAACATCGGTAAGTTGTGTACCTGTTTGACCTTGTCATAAAATCATATGGTCTGTGTGATACATGAAAATTCATCTGACCACTTTGGATTGTCTGTTTGAATGATAAAAGAGTTTCTTAATCCTCAAATTTTGATACTGATTTTAAAAATTCCTCTCTCAGTTGATCAGTTTAAAATGTTTTGCCCTTCTCTACCAGATTTTGTTTTACAGTGACTGTATCATTCCATCATGATTGTATTAGCTACAATATATTATGTTATATTAAAGTGATTTAATATGATAGTTATGATGGAGTCATTGTTTACAGAGTCAAATTTAGAACTCGAGTGTCTGTATTATGCATGTGTTGGCTGATAACCAATCTTACCAGAAACATGTAATGTACTTACATTTAAAATGTGGTAACATGTAATGTACTAACATGTAAAATGTACTAACATGTAATGTACTGACATGTAATGTACTAACATGTAATGTACTAACATGTAAAATGTAAAATGTACTAACATGTAATGTACTAACATGTATATTGTACTAACATTTAATGTACTAACATGTATAATGTACTAACATGTAAAATGTACGTTTGATATTTTCAGTTTGTGTCGTCTGTAGCCCACTACATAGTCTATAACATGCTGGTGAATCTGCTCTCTGCATTTGATGAAGGGTCTCTAGGGGGAGAGAGAGAAATCAAGGTAGACACTAGTTAACCCAACTCTTTATCTAAAGGATGTTCACTCACTCTGACCATGTTCAACTTTCTTTAGAATTGGTGCTTATAAAGTATATACACATATTAAACAACTTATATATTTATAAATAACTCAAAAATGGTTGTATCATCATACACCGTAAGTAAGACATAATTTAAGAGTTCGATATTTTTATATCCCTATTTGTTACCACCAACTCTTTTCCACCACATTCTTTATTTGGCTCCTAAGTAAACATAAAATATTAGTAATTAGCTGTTCCTTTTTCATTACAGGTGCTGTATGCAAATATTTGTAAACTGTTGAAACAAGAATTTGTGGCAGAAGATTTCTGGAACAAGGTATACCGATCTATCACTGGTGTTTTTCTTTCTCATTGTAAATTATTTATGTTGTTTTTATTTTCAAAGCAGATGATCTGCTGTTTCGAAATTAACTAATTAACTTTTTACTTTAATACAGTAAATCTTCTGTTTATTGTCAACATTGTTAATCTTTTACACAATTCATTGTTTAATAGACCTAGAATGAGTTTTATCAGCCTTGATCTATGTCCAAAAGTCTCATCGTAAGTCCAGATATTTTTAAATGTTTATGAAATTGAAGCTATTATTTCGTGTTAAAGGGCCTGGAGGAGGGTTTGGGATGTGTGTTCCATTCCTCACGTCTCAAGTTCCCCTTGGACTTTGGTAGCCTGGTACGACTCAGTACCTCGTTAGCGTGTTCGGGTATGGACAGTGCTAGGAAGGTAAGTACCTCGTTAGCGTGTTCGGGTATGGACAGTACTAGGAAGGTAAGTACCTCGTTGGCCTGTTCGGGTATGGACAGTGCTAGGAAGGTAAGTACCTCGTTAGCCTGTTTGGGTATGGACAGTGCTAGGAAGGTAAGTACCTCGTTAGCGTGTTCGGGTATGGACAGTGCTAGGAAGGTAAGTAATTAGTGGAGCTATAGTGAGGAACAGTTATTGGTCTCATTTAGACAATACATAGATGTACTAATACAGCTATACTGTGAAGTCTTGTAAGCATATTTTAGACTTCCAATAGAAAAAATTAAATACTTTTGAAACCATTTGGATTAAAATCAATAATGTTCATAATTGTGAATGTAGTGAAGGAATACACATTTTTTCTGTCTGTATCATTAAATAAAGCTGTTTACCTTTTTTGATATAAATACAAACTCTAAGACTTGTATTAAAGCTGTTTATTTTGTTCTCTTACATATTACTGATTGATTACTCAATTATTGACAGACTCTTAACATATGAACCAATTTGAAAGTGAAAGCATATTACAGGTAAAGTTACTATAAAATTCACTGATGTGTTTGAAGAAAGTTCTAGTTTGTTTTAAAAACCTCATACTTAGGTTGACGGAAGGTTTACAGTTTTCTTGTGTTCTATATTGTAGATTGTAGAATTTTGGAGAAAGCTACCATGTTACACAGAGTTCCTGGACAGAAATAGTGTGTCTGACATTAATCAGACCAAGGACCCACTCATATGGCAGCTAGCCCGAAACAAAATCCCCTACCCAGGAGGTATCCTACTGTACAGACTGTTTAATGTTGACACAGATAATCAATGCTACTTCTGTCTGAAATTCATCACAAATAAACATTGTCCATTAATGAATACCTTAATTTAATGTAAAATATTTGATTATAAGAAATGTTATTTTTTTTAAATCAAGCATTCAAACAAATTGTAGATGATCAGGGAATTAGGTCTCTGAGAAGGTGGTGTTATGGTTTATTAACGAGAGAGCTAGATTTTCTTAAAATCAGAGATTTTGGTTTATTAAGATAGAACCATTTATCCTAGAAGGAAGGAGAGATTGTGTTCTATTAAGAAGAGAAAGCAAGTAAGAATTATGGTTGTTAAGATCTATTCCAGAGAAAACTAGAATGGAGGTAAATTTCCCTTCTGTTTGACACTCATCATTGGTTTTCGCTGTTTTTTTTCAGGCAGTTTTAAGATAGATGCTGGAACACTCGGGCAGTGTTTGCCTATGGCAGGTAAGGTCTTCATTGTAGAGATTAATGTGCCATACAACATTTTTAGCCCACCATCATCAGATGGTGGGCTATTCAAATCGCCCTGCGTCCGTGGTCCGTCGTCCGTCCGTCCGTCCGTCCCTCCGTCCGTCCGTCCGTAAACAATTCTTGTTATCGCTAATCCTCAGAAAGTACTGAAGGGATCTTTCTCAAATTTCATATGTAGGTTCCCCTTGGTGCCTAGTTATGCATATTGCATTTTGGGACCGATCGGAAAACAACATGGCCGACAGGCAGCCATCTTGGATTTTGACCATTGAAGTTTGTTATCGCTATTTCTGAGAAAGTACTGAAGGGATCTTTCTCAAATTTCATATGTGGGTTTCCCTTGGTGCCTAGTTATGCATATTGCATTTTGGGACCGATCGGAAAACAACATGGCCGACAGGCAGCCATCTTGGATTTTGACCATTGAAGTTTGTTATCGCTATTTCTGAGAAAGTACTGAAGGGATCATTCTCAAATTTCATATGTGGGTTTCCCTTGGTGCCTAGTTATGCATATTGCATTTTGGGACCGATCGGAAAACAACATGGCCGACAGGCAGCCATCTTGGATTTTGACCATTGAAGTTTGTTATCGCTATTTCTGAGAAAGTACTGAAGGGATCTTTCTCCAATTTCATATGTTGGTTTCCCTTGGTGCCTAGTTATGCATATAGCATTTTTGGATTGATCAGAAAACAACATGGCCGACAGGCAGCCATCTTGGATTTTGACCATTGAAGTTTGTTATCGCTATTTCGGAGAAAGTACTGAAGGGATCTTTCTCAAATTTCATATGTAGGTTCCCCTTGGTGCCTTGTTATGCATATTGCATTTTGGGACCGATCGGAAAACAACCTAGCCGACAGGCAGCCATCTTGGATTTTGACAATTGAAGTTTGTTATCGCTATTTCTGAGAAAGTACTGAAGGGATCTTTCTCAAATTTCATATGTAGGTTCCCCTTGGTGCCTAGTTATGCATATTGTATTTTGAGACCAATCAGAAAACAACATGGCCGACAGGCAGCCATCTTGGATTTTGACAATTGAAGTTTGTTATCGCTATTTCTGAAAAAGTACTGAAGGGATCATTCTCAAATTTCATATGTAGGTTTCCCTTGGTGCCTAGTTATGCATATTGCATTTTGAGACCAATCAGAAAACAACATGGCCGACAGGCAGTCATCTTGGATTTTGACAATTGAAGTTTGTTATCGCTAATTCTCAGAAAGCACTGAAGGGATCTTCCTGAAATTTCATATGTAGGTTCCCCTTGGTGCCTAGTTATGCATATTGCATTTTGAGACCAATCGGAAAACAACATGGCCGACAGGCAGCCATCTTGGATTTTGACAATTGAAGTTTGTTATCGCTATTTCTCAGAAAGTACTGAAGGAATCTTTCTCAAATTCCATATATAGGTTTCCCTTGTTTGAAAAGTACTAGAGGTTTCTTCTGAATTTACACAGATTAGTAAGACTTAGAAGAAGAGGAAAGTAGAGAAAAGATCAATCTGACATGGAACCTATGAAGAACATTCAATGGTGGGCGCCAAGATCCCTCTGGGATCTCTTGTTTAAATGGTCGCATCACATAGAAGAATGGTCCAATCAAGTAATAAACTGATTTAGATGTGTACTAGAGCACCATACAGAGGAAACTCTGAGACCATAAACTGTGTAGGAAATAACCATGGCATATTATTACAGGTTTACTGTAATTGATCTGATCACAGTCACTAAGTTGTTTAGTGTGATGGGGAGAGGTTGATTGTAGGAATATGTTTTATCTGATCACAAAGTCACCAAGATGTTTGATGTTGTAGGGATAGTTTACTGTAGAAACATGTTTTATGTGATCACAGAGTCACAAAGATGTTTGATTTTGTAGGGAAGAGAGATGACAGTGAGAGCCCTATCATACAATGGGATGTAGAGTACAATGGCTGGGAGCTATTGTTATGTGAGATAGAGATGCTGCTACAACAGATCTCACTGGGCGCAGGTACATACAATAACAATGGCTACTGTGTCTCACTGGGCGCAGGTACATACAATAACAATGGCTACTGTGTCTCACTGGGCGCAGGTACATACAATAACAATGGCTACTGTGTCTCACTGGGCGCAGGTACATACAATAACAATGACTACTGTGTCTCACTGGGCGCAGGTACATACAATAACAATGGCTACTGTGTCTCACTGGGCGCAGGTACATACAATAACAATGGCTACTGTGTCTCACTGGGCGCAGGTACATACAATAACAATGACTACTGTGTCTCACTGGGCGCAGGTACATACAATAACAATGGCTACTGTGTCTCACTGGGCGCAGGTACATACAATAACAATGGCTACTGTTAACATTATAACCTTGCTAACTCCCAGGGACCTTGTTGTTTGTGACAGACAATAGATCTTCACTAGATGGACCAAGAGAATATAACTAAACAAATGTACCTAGGTACCTTTGCTGTTACCCCTGGGAAACTTGTTATTTCCTGGAGGAGTATGTAACCCCTGATACGTACTAGTCACTTCCTACCACCTGGACTAGATTTAATTTATCAGAAGGTCATTTGATAGAGCATTATTCCAGTACTCCAAGTGTCCCATGCTCAGTCTGTAAAACAGGCATTAAAAATAATAACCTCTATTACACAAAAGAATTTAAGATACTAGTAGCTGTAGGTGTACTGTTCATTACACCCAATAGTAAATATCACCTCCTGAGTTCATATAGTAAAGTATCTTAACAACGAGTAACTAGATTTGGTGGTCATCATCAAAGGTGACATAGACGAGGGAGAACTGTAGATGTTTATTCTCATACTTTGAAGGGATGGTGTCACCCATGCAAGTTTCCAGAGTTACTCTCATTGTGGAGATGGTCGGAGCAGTCTTAGGAGCCTACCCTAAAGCTATGGAGGAACTAGACCAGGTTATTGAATGCCTGTATCAGCTTATACACAGGTAAAATACAGACTGGTTTTGTGTTAACTGGTGGAATCCATTACAATGGTGTGGAACTATCAGTGACAAGGAATGCACCTGTAGTAGATATGGTTGATGTAGCTAGTGGAGCTAAAAATGCACAGTTTCAGTTTTTTCATGAACACAAATTTTTCATGTTCCTTTAATTAAGAAATGCTGAAAACTTGCAATAGTCAGAAATCTAGTTTCGTGCAGGCATTGCTGGACCTTTAAATCTGATGTGACCAGAATTACAAGGGCCTCGATGGTTAATTTTCTGACTCAACCATTTTGACTTGCACTCTGTAACATTTCTCATAACATTTAAGACATAACCAATGTACTGTGTGTGTTTTAATTTGGTTTATTATCGTGTCCAGGTTTTTAGCTCACCTGGACCAAAGGTCCGGTGAGCTTATGCCATGGTGCGGCGTCCGTCGTCTGTCGTCCGTCGTCCGTCCGTCAACATTTGCTTCAAATCACTACTAGTCAAAAATCTTATTGGTTTTGGCCAAATTTAGTCAGAAACATCCTTGGCGGAAGGGGATCAGATTTTGCATAAATGGTGACTGACCCCCAAGGGGCCTGAGGGGCGGGGCCCAATAGGGGAAATTGAGGCAATTCCTTTAAATCGCTACTTGTCATAAAGTTATGAATGGATTTGAACCAAATTTAGTCAGAAACATTCTTGGAGGAAGGGGAACAGATTTTGCATAAATGGTGACTCTGACCAGTAAGGGGCCAAGGGGCGGGGCCCAATAGGGGAAATAGAGGTAATTCCTTTAAATCGCTACTAGTCATAAAGATATGAATGGATTTGAACCCAATTTGGTCAGAAGCATCATTAGGGTAAGGGGAACAGATTTTGCATAAATGGTGACTCTGACTCCTGAGGGGCCAAATGGGCGGGGCCCAATAGGGGAAATAGAGGTAATTCCTTTAAATCGCTACTAGTCATGAAGTTATTATAGGATTTGAACCCAATTAAGTCAGAAACATCCTTTGGGGAAGGGGAACAGATTTTGCATAAATGGTTACTCTGACCCCCAAGGGGCCAAAGGGGCGGGGCCTAATAGGGAAATAGAGGTAATTCCTTCAAATCGCTTCTTGTCATAAAGTTATGAATGGATTTGAACCCAATTTGGTCAGAAACATTCTTGGAGGAAGGGGAACAGATTTTGCATAAATGGTGACTCTGACCCCCAAGGGGCCAAATGGGCGGGGCCCAATAGGGGAAATAGAGGTAATTCGTTTAAATCGCTACTAGTCATGAAGTTATTATAGGATTTGAACCCAATTAAGTCAGAAACATCCTTTGGGGAAGGGGAACAGATTTTGCATAAATGGTTACTCTGACCCCCAAGGGGCCAAAGGGGCGGGGCCTAATAGGGAAATAGAGGTAATTCCTTCAAATCGCTTCTTGTCATAAAGTTATGAATGGATTTGAACCCAATTTGGTCAGAAACATTCTTGGAGGAAGGGGAACAGATTTTGCATAAATGGTAATTCTGACCCCTAAGGGGCCAAAGGGGCGGGGCCCAATAGGGGAAATGGAGGTAATTCCTTTAAATCGCTACTAGTCATAAAGTTATGAAGGGATTTGAACCCAATTTAGTGAGAAACATCATTGGGGGAAGGGGAACAGATTTTGCATAAATGGTGACTCTGACCCCCGAGGGGACAAAGGCATGGGGCCCCATAGGGGAAATAGAGGTAATTCCTTTAAATCGCTACTAGTCATAAAGATATGAATGGATTTGAACCCAATTTAGTCAGAAACATTCTTGCGGGCATGGGAACAGATTTTGCATAAATGGTAACTCTGACCCCTGAGGGGCCAAAGGGACGGGGCCCCATAGGGTAAATAGAGGTAATTCCTTTAAATCGCTACTAGTCATAAAGTTATGAATGGATGTTCTAAATAACAATTCTTGAGGTCTTTCAGACCCATAGAGAGTCTAGACTTCTTTATTTCTTTAATGCAGTTGGGATCCCCACACCATAACCATATATAGCATTGTTCGAGATTGACAAATAAAACGAATTGAACATGAACATTATTTTGACATTTGGTCTAATCCAACCAGGTGAGCGATACAGGCCCCATGGGCCTCTTGTTGTGTTTTAATTTGGTTTATTATCATGTCCATGTTTTTGTGTTTTAATTTGGTTTATTATCGTGTCCAGGTTTTTGTGTTTTAATTTGGTTTATTATCGTGTCCAGGTTTTTGTGTTTTAATTTGGTTTATTATCGTGTCCAGGTTTTTGTGTTTTAATTTGGTTTATTATCGTGTCCAGGTTTTTGTGTTTTAATTTGGTTTATTATCGTGTCCAGGTTTTTGTGTTTTAATTTGGTTTATTATCATGTCCAGGTTTTTAGCTCACCTGGACCGAAGGTCCGGTGAGCTTATGCCATGGCGCAGCGTCCGTCGTCCGTCCGTCCGTTGGTCAACATTTGCTTCATTCTTATTGGATTTTGACCAAATTTGGCCAGAAACATCCTTTGCAGAATGGGAACAGATTTTGCATAAATGGTGACTCTGACCCCTGAGGGGCCAAAGGGACGGGGCCCATAAGGGGAAATAGAGGTAATTCCTTTAAATCGCTACTAGTCATGAAGTTATGAATGGATTTCAACCCAATTTGGTCAGAAACATCCTTGGGGGAAGGGGAACAGATTTTGCATAACTGGTGATTCTGACCCCCGAGGGGCCAAAGGGGCGGGGCCAAATATGGGAAATAGAGGCAATTCCTCTAAATCTCTACTAGTCATAAAGTTATGAATGAATTTCAACCCAACTTGGTCAGAAACATCCTTGGGGGAAGGGGAAAAGATTTTGCATAAATGGTGACTCTGACCCCCGAGGGGCCAAAGTAGCGGGGCCCAATAGGGGAAATAGAGGTAATTCCTTTAAATCACTACTAGTCATAAAGTTATGAATGGATTTGAACCAAATTTTGTTAGAAATATCCTTTGGGGAAGGGGAACAGATTTTGCATAAATGGTGATTCTGACCCCTGAGGGGCCAAAGGTGCAGGGCCAAATATGAAAAGTAGAGGTAATTCCTCTAAATCTCTACTTGTCATAAAGTTATGAATGGATTTGAACCCAATTTGGTCAGAAACATCCTTGGGGAAAGGGGAACAGATTTTGCATAAATGGTGATTCTGACCCCCGAGGGGCCAAAGGGGCGGGGCCAAATATGGGAAATAGAGGTAATTCCTCTAAATCTCTACTAGTCATAAAGTTGTGAAAGGATTTGAACCCAATTTGGTCAGAAACATCCTTGGGGAAGGGAAACAGATTTTGCATAAATGGTGGCTCTGACCCTAAAGGGGCCAAAAGGGAGGGGCCCAGTGGGGGAAATAGAGGTAATTCCTTTGAAACGCTACTAGTCATCAAGTTATGAATGGATTTGAACCCAATTTGGTCAGAAACAGGGGAACAGATTTTGCATAAATGGTGACTCTGACCCCCAAATGGCCAAAGGGGCGGGCCCAATAGGTGAAATAGAGGTAATTCCTTTAAATTGCTACTAGTCATAAAGTGATGAATGCATGTTCTATAAACAATTCTTGAGGTCTTTCACACCTTAGAGAGTCTGGACTTCATTAATCTTTAAAGCAGTTCGGATTCCCACACTATAACCATATATAGCATTGTTAGAGTTTTACAAATAAAACAATTTGAATATGAACATTATTTCAACATTTGGTCTAATCCAACCAGGTGAGCGATACAGGCCCCATGGGCCTCTTGTTGTGTTTTAATTTGGTTTATTATCATGTCCAGGTTTTTGTGTTTTAATTTGGTTTATTATCATGTCCAGGTTTTTGTGTTTTAATTTGGTTTATTATCGTGTCCAGGTTTGCTAGTTTCAATCCTCCACCACTGGACCTGATGACGTCCTGTATCCAGTGTCTGACAAGTGTGGCTAAGAAACATCCTACAAAGGTAACAACAGGTGTTTGTAACTCTGGGACCAACTTCAGGTCCAGGAGAACTTTGGTGTTTGAGTCTTGGCAACTTGGAGAGAAAAATAAGTTGTTTTTCTTCAGTTTATTTTGTGACATCCTTGCTCAAGTAAGATTTTTTTTATTATGAATCTTCACACAATGGCTGACAACCATCACCCCATATCTGAGGTAGTGTCTCAATTGTCTGGGATCAGAATGGAGGTATCTGGTTCTATGTATAGAATTCGTGACATCTTCACTTGACAGAATTGAGTCTTTTATCTATTGTCAATTGCGTGACATGATTGTTTATTTCCAAAATTATTCATTTCAAAAACTATGATTCTTCATAATTATACAAATTGTGAATTACATTGGGGAATGACAGGATTTGTACAGTTCCTTGTTTTACTTGCGGTTCTTATACTATAGGACATTTCATATTAAAAGCATTACCACAAAAATAGATTTCTGTGAAACTCAGAATTACATTTTCTTACAAGTCTGTAAAATATAAATTACATAAAAGAAATTTGTATTATTTTGATTTTTCATGTAATTGACAACAAATTATATAAGTTTGAAAGGCAGTGAGATTTGACATGATGATAGTTATATCTAAATAGCAAGCGTTTATTGAGACCATGTTTTACTCTCAGGTATGGCACAACATGAAACAGACGGGGATGGTTCCTTACCTCACGGAGAACGTGGACAACTTAGCAGAGGTTCTCAGGTATCTACACATATGTTTACCTAGCAACCACTGTTACCAACTCCATAGCAACCACAGCAGATGTAACCAACTCCATGTAATGTCCGATGCTTCACCTTAACTGATGTCTTTGTTACTGTTTGACAGTGACCAGGGTCTGTGTCTTTGTTACTGTTTGACAGTGACCCTGTCTTTGTTACTGTTTGACAGTGACCAGGGTCTATGTCTTTGTTACTGTTTGACAGTGACCAGGGTCTGTGTCTTTGTTACTGTTTGACAGTGACCAGGGTCTGTGTCTTTGTTACTGTTTGACAGTGACCAGGGTCTGTGTCTTTGTTACTGTTTGACAGTGGCCAGGGTCTGTGTGTTTGTTACTGTTTGACAGTGGCCAGGGTCTATGTCTTTGTTACTGTTTGACAGTGACCAGGGTCTGTGTCTTTGTTACTGTTTGACAGTGGCCAGGGTCTATGTCTTTGTTACTGTTTGACAGTGGCCAGGGTCTATGTCTTTGTTACTGTTTGACAGTGACCAGGGTCTGTGTCTTTGTTACTGTTTGACAGTGACCCTGTCTTTGTTACTGTTTGACAGTGACCAGGGTCTGTGTCTTTGTTACTGTTTGACAGTGGCCAGGGTCTATGTGTTTGTTACTGTTTGACAGTGGCCAGGGTCTGTGTGTTTGTTACTGTTTGACAGTGGCCAGGGTCTGTGTGTTTGTTACTGTTTGACAGTGGCCAGGGTCTGTGTCTTTGTTACTGTTTGACAGTGACCCTGTCTTTGTTACTGTTTGACAGTGGCCAGGGTCTATGTGTTTGTTACTGTTTGACAGTGACCAGGGTCTGTGTCTTTGTAACTGTTTGACAGTGGCCAGGGTCTGTGTCTTTGTAACTGTTTGACAGTGGCCAGGGTCTGTGTCTTTGTTACTGTTTGACAGTGGCCAGGGTCTATGTCTTTGTTACTGTTTGACAGTGGCCAGGGTCTGTGTCTTTGTTACTGTTGTACAGTGACCAGGGTCTATGTCTTTGCAACTGTTTGACAGTGGCCAGGGTCTGTGTCTTTGTTACTGTTTGACAGTGACCAGGGTCTATGTCTTTGTTACTGTTTGACAGTGACCAGGGTCTATGTCTTTGCAACTGTTTGACAGTGGCCAGGGTCTGTGTCTTTGTTACTGTTTGACAGTGACCAGGGTCTGTGTCTTTGTTACTGTTTGACAGTGACCAGGGTCTATGTCTTTGTTACTGTTTGACAGTGGCCAGGGTCTGTGTCTTTGTTACTGTTTGACAGTGGCCAGGGTCTGTGTCTTTGTTACTGTTTGACAGTGGCCAGGGTCTGTGTCTTTGTTACTGTTTGACAGTGGCCAGGGTCTGTGTCTTTGTTACTGTTTGACAGTGGCCAGGGTCTGTGTGTTTGTTACTGTTTGACAGTGGCCAGGGTCTGTGTCTTTGTTACTGTTTGACAGTGACCAGGGTCTGTGTCTTTGTTACTGTTTGACAGTGGCCAGGGTCTGTGTCTTTGTTACTGTTTGACAGTGGCCAGGGTCTGTGTGTTTGTTACTGTTTGACAGTGGCCAGGGTCTATGTGTTTGTTACTGCTTGACAGTGGCCAGGATCTGTGTCTTTGTTACTGTTTGACAGTGACCAGGGTCTATGTCTTTGTTACTGTTTGACAGTGGCCAGGGTATATGTCTTTGTTACTGTTTGACAGTGGCCAGGGTATATGTCTTTGTTACTGTTTGATAGTGGCCAGGGTCTGTGTCTTTGTTACTGTTTGACAGTGGCCAGGGTATATGTGTTTGTTACTGTTTGACAGTGGCCAGGGTCTGTGTCTTTGTTACTGTTTGACAGTGACCAGGGTCTGTGTCTTTGTTACTGTTTGACAGTGACCAGGGTATATGTGTTTGTTACTGTTTGACAGTGGCCAGGGTCTGTGTCTTTGTTACTGTTTGACAGTGGCCAGGGTCTGTGTCTTTGTTACTGTTTGACAGTGGCCAGGGTCTGTCTTTGTTACTGTTTGACAGTGGCCAGGGTCTGAGTCTTTGTTACTGTTTGACAGTGGCCAGGGTCTGTGTCTTTGTTACTGTTTGACAGTGGCCAGGGTCTGTGTCTTTGTTACTGTTTGACAGTGACCAGGGTCTGTGTCTTTGTAACTGTTTGACGGTGACCAGGGTCTATGTCTTTGTTACTGTTTGACATTGACCAGGGTCTATGTCTTTGTTACTGTTTGACAGTGACCAGGGTCTATGTCTTTGTAACTGTTTGACAGTGGCCAGGGTCTGTGTCTTTGTAACTGTTTGACAGTGGCCAGGGTCTGTGTCTTTGTTACTGTTTGACAGTGGCCAGGGTCTATGTCTTTGTTACTGTTTGACAGTGACCAGGGTCTGTGTCTTTGTTACTGTTTGACAGTGACCAGGGTCTATGTCTTTGTTACTGTTTGACAGGGGCCAGGGTCTATGTGTTTGTTACTGTTTGACAGTGGCCAGGGTCTGAGCGCTGGATTGTATGGAGCTATCCTGGCGGGTTATGAGTGTAACCAAGGACGATACCCTGTAACCATGGCATTCCTGGACTTTATCAGCTGTTTCATAAAGGTTTGTCCAACTTTTATCCCCATTGTATTTACTCTTTCTACAGGCTTAATATTCAGATAAAAGTTTTCTATAAACATACAATAACACTAGCATTTCTAGGAAGTCCTCAAAAGTTGATGATTGGTGAAAACTACTGGCTGTTCTGTTTTAATACCTACACCGTTTGTCTTACAGCCATTTTTTGCTGAGGGAAGAGAGGGTGACCTGATGGCCCCTATCCTATATTTCCTGAGAGAAGTTTTCCCTGTGTTCCAGAAGTGGCGTTACTACAGCTCGGCCAAGAGAGAAACCATCGGTAAGATATACTCCGAGGATATCTGTCTAAAACTGAACAAGATAATGTTTAACTGGCATAGAGTATCTGTCTAAAACTGAACAAGATAATGTTTAACTGGCATAGAGTATCTGTCTAAAACTGACCAAGGTAATGTTAAACTGGCATAAAGTATCTGTCTCAAAGTATAAACAATGTTAAGTATCTGTCTCAAAGTATAAACGACATAGAGTATCTGTCTCAAAGTATAAACGACATCGAATATCTGTCTCAAAGTATAAACGACATAGAGTATCTGTCTAAAAGTATAAACGACATAGAGTATCTGTCTCAAAGTATAAACAACATAGAATATCTGTCTCAAAGTATAAACGACATAGAATATCTGTCTCAAAGTGTAAACAACATAGAGTATCTGTCTCAAAGTATAAACGACATAGAATATCTGTCTCAAAGTATAAACAACATAGAATATCTGTCTCAAAGTATAAACGACATAGAATATCTGTCTCAAAGTATAAACAATGTTAAGTATCTGTCTCAAAGTATAAATGACATAGAATATCTGTCTCAAAGTATAAACGACATAGAATATCTGTCTCAAAGTATAAACGACATAGAGTATCTGTCTCAAAGTGTAAACAACATAGATTTTCTGTCTCAAAGTGTAAACGACATAGAATATCTGTCTCAAAGTATAAACGACATAGAGTATCTGTCTCAAAGTATAAACAACATGGAATATCTGTCTCAAAGTATAAACGACATAGAATATCTGTCTCAAAGTATAAACGACATGGGGTATCTGTCTCAAAGTATAAACGACATGGAATATCTGTCTCAAAGTATAAACGACATAGAATATCTATCTCAAAGTATAAACAACATAGAATATCTGTCTCAAAGTATAAACAACATGGAGTATCTGTCTCAAAGTATAAACGACATAGAATATCTGTCTCAAAGTGTAAACAACATAGAATATCTGTCTCAAAGTATAAACAACATAGAATATCTGTCTCAAAGTATAAACAACATGGAGTATCTGTCTCAAAGTATAAACGACATAGAATATCTATCTCAAAGTATAAACGACATAGAGTATCTGTCTCAAAGTATAAACAACATAGAATATCTGTCTCAAAGTATAAACAACATAGAATATCTGTCTCAAAGTATAAATGACATAGAATATCTGTCTCAAAGTATAAACGACATAGAATATCTGTCTCAAAGTATAAACGACATAGAATATCTGTCTCAAAGTATAAACGACATAGAATATCTGTCTCAAATTATAAACGACATAGAATATCTGTCTCAAAGTATAAACGACATAGAGTATCTGTCTCAAAGTATAAACAACATAGAATATCTGTCTCAAAGTATAAACAACATAGAATATCTGTCTCAAAGTATAAACGACATAGAATATCTGTCTCAAAGTATAAACAACATGGAATATCTGTCTCAAAGTATAAACAACATAGAATATCTGTCTCAAAGTGTAAACAACATGGAATATCTATCTCAAAGTATAAACGACATAGAATATCTGTCTCAAAGTATAAACAACATAGAATATCTGTCTCAAAGTATAAACGACATAGAATATCTGTCTCAAAGTATAAACAATGTTAAGTATCTGTCTCAAAGTATAAATGACATAGAATATCTGTCTCAAAGTATAAACGACATAGAATATCTGTCTCAAAGTATAAACGACATAGAGTATCTGTCTCAAAGTGTAAACAACATAGATTTTCTGTCTCAAAGTGTAAACGACATAGAATATCTGTCTCAAAGTATAAACGACATAGAGTATCTGTCTCAAAGTATAAACAACATGGAATATCTGTCTCAAAGTATAAACGACATAGAATATCTGTCTCAAAGTATAAACGACATGGGGTATCTGTCTCAAAGTATAAACGACATGGAATATCTGTCTCAAAGTATAAACGACATAGAATATCTATCTCAAAGTATAAACAACATAGAATATCTGTCTCAAAGTATAAACAACATGGAGTATCTGTCTCAAAGTATAAACGACATAGAATATCTGTCTCAAAGTGTAAACAACATAGAATATCTGTCTCAAAGTATAAACAACATAGAATATCTGTCTCAAAGTATAAACAACATGGAGTATCTGTCTCAAAGTATAAACGACATAGAATATCTATCTCAAAGTATAAACGACATAGAGTATCTGTCTCAAAGTATAAACAACATAGAATATCTATCTCAAAGTATAAACGACATAGAGTATCTGTCTCAAAGTATAAACAACATAGAATATCTGTCTCAAAGTATAAACAACATAGAATATCTGTCTCAAAGTATAAACGACATAGAATATCTGTCTCAAAGTATAAACAACATGGAATATCTGTCTCAAAGTATAAACAACATAGAATATCTGTCTCAAAGTGTAAACAACATGGAATATCTATCTCAAAGTATAAACGACATAGAGTATCTGTCTCAAAGTATAAACAACATAGAATATCTATCTCAAAGTATAAACAACATAGAGTATCTATCTCAAAGTATAAACAACATGGAATATCTGTCTCAAAGTATAAACAACATGGAATATCTGTCTCAATGTATAAACGACATAGAATATCTGTCTCAAAGTATAAATGACATAGAATATCTGTCTCAAAGTATAAATGACATAGAATATCTGTCTCAAAGTAGGCCAGTAGTTTTTCTCCGGGAACTCTGGCTTTCCTCCACCTCTAGAACATGCTAAGTAGGACAATGTCTTACCAAATTAACCATAGGCAAATGTATCGTACTGATTGGATATTTACTGCCATATAAAAGTATCTAATACACAGATCCATGGTAATGATCAGACTTTTACTGCCTTCTTAAAGTATCTAATATACAGATCAATCGTAATGATAAGATTTTTACTGCCATATAAAATTATCTAATATACAGATCAATCGTAATGATAAGATTTTCACAGGCACCGGCAGATCACGACCACGTGGAGTGAAAAAACAAAACGCACACGTGAAGGAAACAGACATTAGCAAATTTCAATACGCAGATATTGTCAAGATACAAATTTAATTTTAATAGTAAGTACTTACCATGAAGTTAATAAAAATAACGTTGCATCGAACTCGATAATCACTAGACGATACGTACACTGCACACACACAATCCACATGCCCAATATAAACCGGAAATGTAAGCATGGCGGGTAATACAACGATACGGTTGTCGGATAAGCGGATTTAAAAAAAACAAAACACAAAAACCGTGTAATATATTTTTAGGTCATCTGACCCAAAGGGTCAGGATGACCTATAGTCATCGTGCTTCGTCCGTCGTCGTCCGCCGTGCGCCGTGCGCCGTCCGCCGTGCGCCGTCCGTAAACTTTTTCTTTCAAAACGCTACTCCTCCTTAACGCTTGGGTGGATTACTTCCAAATTTGGTTTGAAGCATCATTGGGAGAGGGCAATCATATTTTATATAAATGAGGCTGGTCTGACCCCTGGGGCCAGAAGAGCGGGGCCCCAAAAAGGGAACTTAGGTGAATATTACTATAAAATCCTACTCCTGCTTTACCCTTGGGTGGATTACAACTAAATTTGGTGTGAAACATCATTGGGGGAGGGCGGTCATATTTTATATAAATGAAGTTGGTGTGACCCCTGGGGCCTGAGGGGCGGGGCCCCAAATGGGGAACTTTGATGAAATTTTGCTATAAAATCCTACTCCTCCTTAACCCTTTGGTGGATTTCAACCAGATATTGTGTGAAACATCATTTGGGGAGGGTGATCATATTTTATATAAATGAGGCTGGTGTGACCCCTAGGGCCTGAGGGGTGGGGCCCCAAATGGGGAACTTTGATGAAATTTTGCTATAAAATCCTACTCCTCCTTAACCCTTTAGTGGATTTCAACCAGATATGTTGTGAAACATCATTTGGGGAGGGCAGTCATATTTTATATAAATGAGGCTAGTGTGACCCCTGGGGCCTGATGGGCGGGGCCCCAAATGGGGAACTTTGATGAAATTTTGCTATAAAATCCTACTCCTCCTTAACCCTTTAGTGGATTTCAACCAGATATGTTGTGAAACATCATTTGGGGAGGGCGGTCATATTTTATATAAATGAGGCTGGTTTGACCCCTAGGGCCAGAGGTGCAGGGCCCCAAAAGGGCAACTTTGATGAAATTTTGCTTTAAAATACTACTCCTCCAAAACCCAAAAGTAGATTATTACAAAATTTGGTGTGGAACATCGTTGGAGGAGGACAATCATATTTTATATAAACGAGGCTGGTCTGACCCCTGGGGCCAGAGGGGCCGGGCCCCAAATAGGGAACTTTGGTGGATATTTGCTATAAAATCCTACTCCCCCTTTACCCTTTGGTGGATTTCAACAAGATCTGGTGTGAAACATCATTGGGGGAGGGTGGTCATATTTTATATAAATGAGGCTGGTGTGGCCCCTGGGGCTAGAAGGGCAGGGCCCCAAAAGGGGAACTTTGATGAAATTTTGCTTCAAAATACTACTCCTCCTAACCCCCATAGTGAATTATTACCAAATTTGGTGTGAAACATCATTGGAGGAGGACAATCATATCTTATATAAATGAGGCTGGTTTGACCCCTAGGGCCAGAGGGACGGGGCCCCAAAAGGGGAATTTTGGTGAATTTTTGCTATAAATCCTACTTCTCTCTAACCCTTGGGTGGATTAATACGAAATATGGTGTGAAACATCCTTTGGGAAGGGTGGTCATATTTTATATAAGCGAGGCTAGTGTGACCCCCGGGGCCTGAGGGGCAGGGCCCCAAAAGGGGAACTTTGGTGAATATTTGCTGTTAAATCCTAATCCTCCCTAACCTTTTGGTGGATTACAACCTAATTTGATGTGAAACATAAGGTGACGGCAATCATATTTTTTAATGAGACAGGTCTGACCCCTGGGGAAAAAAAGATGGGGCAAAAGGAGCGCTTAGGTTAAACATTTCTTAAAAATGCAATTCCTCCTTAATGCCTTAATTGATTACAACCATATTTAGTATGAAACATCATTGGGGAAAGGCAATCCTAATTGATATAAATGAGTCTTGTCTGACCCATTCAGACAGAGAGGCATGCCCCAAAAATGGGAACTTGGCTAAAATTTTGTTTTATGATGCTGCTCTTCCTGCACAAGCTAAATGGATAAAAACCAAATTTGATCTAAAACATAACTGGCTGAGATAAATAATTTATGGTAATAATGCTGGATTGAGGGGTGTGTCCCTGCTGTAAGTGTAAGTGTTTGTCAGATGACCGTTAAGGCCCATGGGCCTCTTGTTTATTTTTATTTTTTAGGCCTAGTCAATAGATATATAAGGTACAGTACACAATATGGAAACTAGTAAATTAAATCAGTGTGTGAATGAAGTATGACGAGTGAGAGCCCTCTTGTGAGAGGACAAATATTGTAATGTGTATTGTTATAAATCTGAGTGAATAAAATGTTTGTTTGAAAAAAAAAAAAAAAAAAAAATTTTTACTGCCATCTTAAAGTATCTAATATACAGATCCATGGTAATGATAAGACTTTTACTGCCATATAAAAGTATCTCATATACAGATATCATGATGATCCTTTTTTCAGGGCAAAAGTGTCTGGACATATTTCACCAAATTCTGACCTTTTTGACAGAAAACAGGAAGAAGTCAAACAGGTAGGCATTGTTAGTAAATATTTCCTTCCAGTTGGTTGGTGAACAGGTAGGCATTGTTAGGGAACATTTCCTTTAACTGAACTTGGCATATAGTTAGATCACATAGTGGACATCTCAACACAGCCTTTATTTACAGAATATCATCCAGTCAGATCACTTAGTGGACATCTCAACACAGCCTTTATTTACAGAATATCATCCAGTCAGATCACATAGTGGACATCTCAACACAACCTTTATTTACAGAATATCATCCAGTTAGATCACATAGTGGACATCTAAACACTGCCTTCATTTACAGAATATCATCCAGTTAGATCACATAGTGGACATCTCAACACAGCCTTTATTTACAGAATATCATCCAGTCATATCACATAGTGGACATCTCAACACAGCCTTTATTTACAGAATATCAAACAGTCAGATCACATAGTGGACATCTCAACACAGCCTTTATTTACACAATATCATCCAGTTAGATCACTTACATACAGTGGACATCTCAACACAGCCTTTATTTACAGAATATCATCCAGTCAGATCACATAGTGGACATCTCAACACAGCCTTCATTTACAGACTATCATCCAGTCAGATCACATAGTGGACATCTCAACACAGCCTTCATTTACAGAATATTATATAGTTAGATCACTTAGTGGACATCTCAACACAGCCTTTATTTACAGAATATCATATAGTTAGATCACATAATGGACATCTCAACACAGCCTTTATTTACAGAATATCATACAGTCAGATCACATAGTGGACATCTCAACACAGCCTTTATTTACAGAATATCATCCAGTTAGATCACATAGTGGACATCTCAACACAGCCTTTATTTACAGAATATCATCCAGCTAGATCACATAGTGGACATCTCAACACAGCCTTTATTTACAGAATATCATCCAGTCAGATCACATAGTGGACATCTCAACACAGCATTCATTTACAGAATATTATATAGTTAGATCACTTAGTGGACATCTCAACACAGCCTTTATTTACAGAATATCATCCAGTCAGATCACATAGTGGACATCTCAACACAGCCTTTATTTACAGAATATCATCCAGTCAGATCACATAGTGGACATCTCAACACAGCCTTTATTTACAGAATATCATCCAGTCAGATCACATAGTGGACATCTCAACACAGCCTTTATTTACAGAATATCATCCAGTCAGATCACATAGTGGACATCTCAACACAGCCTTTATTTACAGAATATCATCCAGTCAGATCACAATAATGGACATCTCAACACAACCTTTATTTACAAAATATCATCCAGTCAGATCACAAAAGTGGACATCTCAACTCAACCTTTATTTACAGAATATCATCCAGTCAGATCACATAGTGGACATCTCAACACAGCCTTTATTTACAGAATATCATACAGTCAGATCACATAGTGGACATCTCAACACAGCCTTTATTTACAGAATATCATATAGCCAGATCACATAGTGGACATCTCAACACAGCCTTTATTTACAGAATATCATACAGTCAGATCACATAGTGGACATCTCAACACAGCCTTTATTTACAGAATATCATATAGCCAGATCACATAGTGGACATCTCAACACAGCCTTTATTTACAGAATATCATATAGCCAGATCACATAGTGGACATCTCAACACAGCCTTTATTTACAGAATATCATGCAGAATTTATGGTCTATTGACTCTGGAAATTATGGATGTTGTTAATCTAGGTTTGAAAGATTTGTGTTAGCTTAACTTCACAAAAGTATCAAATGAATGTTATTTCAACAGAACCTGGAATATATTTGTAGGATGGACAACTCAATACAACCTATAGATTGTTTGAATTTTGATTTTTTGCTGCATTTTTTTAGTTAAAAACCTAGATTTTGAGAAATTGATATTAAAATCTTAATTATTTCTTCTCCCTTCAAGTTTCAATTTTAGTTTATAGTCAAATTGGAATAAATTCTATACTATATCAGATTTTTTTCTTCTCACTTTTCAGAAATAGTGATTTTTGGGGTAATAATGACATTTAGGTGAATAAGGAGAATTACCTTTTTTTGCGGAATTTGTTTTGCAATGCGTCAACACATTACACATGCCTATATTGTATACAGGGTGCTTCTGTACTTTCAAGTGGAGGGTTTCTCGGTTTTTGGAAAAATACTCAAATTTCAACAAAGTTTGGTATTTGCGACATAATTATATGTAATTCTTGTTACTATTTAACAACTGATTTTCCAACTTTTTTTTTTTCGTGAAAGAGATAATTCTGCTGGTTTTCAATCTGGTTTCCTGTCAGTGATAATTCACTGGTTTTACATGTAATTGCTTGCCTCTGTGTTACAGACCCCACCTACAGGAGGTGTGTGTATATAGTCTGTTGTTTACGGAGGCTGGCCGCTCCCTACTGGAGCTCATCGCCATGGGAGCTGATACCATAGAAATGGCCCTCATACAACAGGGAAGGTAATCTTAGCTTTATATGCCGTTCAGCTTTGTGTGGAAGGTCTTTTCAAGTTCATATTAGGATATTTAACCAGATAAATCTGCTTAATAAACATAATTTATCCCATGATATTCCGTGGCCACAGAAATTACAACATCTTATATGACATCTTATATAACATGAATATAAAACAGTTTTACTGTTGTGTTACAGTTTTGAAGCAGCTGGTTCAGGAGCTGAGATGATACAGTTAGTACAGATGTCGTTCTCCGTTCTAAATCGTCTGCTTCTACTGAAGTCTCCAGACCAGCCTCTGTCTCCTGTGGAGAGTGCACTGTCATCCCAGCCTGCGGGGAGACAAACACAACACATAGTGGCGACCATTGCCAGCTACATCTACCACAAACACAACCCCCGACTTCCAGCTCTTGCCTGCCTTCTCCTCAAACGACTGGCACTGGTAGGGTCCTGTACATCAGTCTATCCGTTAATTCTCATCAAACGACTGGCTCTGGTAGGGTCCTGTACCTCAGTCTATCCGTTAATTCTCCTCAAACGACTGGCACTGGTAGGGTCCTGTACATCAGTCTATCCGTTAATTCTCATCAAACGACTGGCTCTGGTAGGGTATAGACTAGTCCCTGTACGTAAGATACGAAAAAGTTATGAACACCTTTGTGTAACGCGCTGACAAACTTCGTAAGTTTTGCGTAACTTTTTTGTAAATATTTATGAACGCTTGTTAGTTACTGAGCTTTGTGAAACGATACCCTGATCATTAGAAATTTAAATAACGTCAATTTCATTACATGTACAATGGTCACTAATGCATCTTCAACTGGTATGTTTGGTTGGGAGAGGGGTGTTAGAATCAGTATTTATTTACATTCGTATTGATAAGTGATGTTACAATATGTTACTGTTGCTATACTTGATTGTTGGTTTAATACTGAAGTCAGACAGTAGACCATCAGTACTTCTCTAGTGTTGATCTTTAATACTGAAGTCAGACAGTAGACCATCAGTACTTCTCTAGTGTTGATCTTTAATACTGAAGTCAGACAGTAGTTTTCTAGTGTTGATGTTTAATACTGAAGTCAGACAGTAGACCATCAGTACTTCTCTAGTGTTGATCTTTAATACTGAAGTCAGACAGTAGACCATCAGTACTTCTCTAGTGTTGATCTTTAATACTGAAGTCAGACAGTAGTTCTCTAGTGTTGATCTTTAATACTGAAGTCAGACAGTAGTTCTCTAGTGTTGATGTTTAATACTGAAGTCAGACAGTAGACCATCAGTAGTTCTCTAGTGTTGATGTTTAATACTGAAGTCAGACAGTAGTTCTCTAGTGTTGATCTTTAATACTGAAGTCAGACAGTAGTTCTCTAGTGTTGATGTTTAATACTGAAGTCAGACAGTAGACCATCAGTAGTTCTCTAGTGTTGATCTTTAATACTGAAGTCAGACAGTAGTTCTCTAGTGTTGATCTTTAATACTGAAGTCACACAGTAGTTCTCTAGTGTTGATGTTTAATACTGAAGTCAGACAGTAGACCATCAGTAGTTCTCTAGTGTTGATGTTTAATACTGAAGTCAGACAGTAGTTCTCTAGTGTTGATCTTTAATACTGAAGTCAGACAGTACTTCTCTAGTGTTGATGTTTAATACTGAAGTCAGACAGTAGTTCTCTAGTGTTGATCTTTGATACTGAAGTCAGACAGTAGTTCTCTAGTGTTGATGTTTAATACTGAAGTCAGACAGTAGACCATCAGTAGTTCTCTAGTGTTGATCTTTAATACTGAAGTCAGACAGTAGTTCTCTAGTGTTGATGTTTAATACTGAAGTCAGACAGTAGTTCTCTAGTGTTGATGTTTAATGCTGAAGTCACACAGTAGTTCTCTAGTGTTGATGTTTAATACTGAAGTCAGACAGTAGACCATCAGTACTTCTCTAGTGTTGATGTTTAATACTGAAGTCAGACAGTAGTTCTCTAGTGTTGATCTTTAATACTGAAGTCAGACAGTAGTTCTCTAGTGTTGATCTTTAATACTGAAGCCAGACAGTAGTTCTCTAGTGTTGATGTTTAATGCTGAAGTCACACAGTACTTCTCTAGTGTTGATGTTTAATACTGAAGTCAGACAGTAGTTCTCTAGTGTTGATGTTTAATGCTGAAGTCACACAGTAGTTCTCTAGTGTTGATGTTTAATACTGAAGTCAGACAGTAGTTCTCTAGTGTTGATGTTTAATGCTGAAGTCACACAGTAGTTCTCTAGTGTTGATGTTTAATACTGAAGTCAGACAGTAGTTCTCTAGTGTTGATCTTTAATACTGAAGTCAGACAGTAGTTCTCTAGTGTTGATGTTTAATACTGAAGTCAGACAGTAGTTCTCTAGTGTTGATGTTTAATACTGAAGTCACACAGTAGTTCTCTAGTGTTGATGTTTAATACTGAAGTCAGACAGTAGACCATCAGTACTTCTCTAGCGTTGATGTTTAATGCTGAAGTCAGACAGTAGTTCTCTAGTGTTGATGTTTAATACTGAAGTCAGACAGTAGTTCTCTAGTGTTGATGTTTAATACTGAAGTCAGACAGTAGTTCTCTAGTGTTGATGTTTAATACTGAAGTCAGACAGTAGACCATCAGTACTTCTCTAGTGTTGATGTTTAATGCTCACAGTAGTTCTCTTGTGTTGATCTCAGGTTTGTGCTTTGATCCCCTCTCTAGACATTTCTCTGGATGGTAGATCATAGATCATCCTCTTGTGTTATTGCTATGTCCATAGGCAAGACTCGTCACCCCAATCTCTTGATAGCATGGAACAAGTCTAGTATCTTATACAGTTAGGTATCCATCAGCTACTACAAGGAGCCTCTGCTTTGCATTTGCTGTTTATGGTATGATAGACTTATAATGAGGTATCCATCAGCTACTACAAGGAGCCTCCACCTTTGTATTTGCTGTTTATGGTATGATAGACTTATAATGCAAACAACATCAGTACTAACATGTGACACATAATGGTTATTATCGTAATTAGTATAACCCGCTTGTCTAGGTGTCGCGGATGTCCATATTGGCCTGTCTAGGCGGGGATGCGGAGACCATCAGGGACATGTACCTCTCCCGTTTACAGGCTGTCACAGAGGTAATCTCTTAACTTAAATATTGATATCTATTTTCATTTAACACTAAAGTTTGAAAAACAGTTAATGAAGTGTCAACTCTGCATTCATGTCAACTCTCCCCTATTTTCACTCCAAATTGTCAAGTTTAGATTTTCTTAACTCCTAGTAAATAAGGCTTCGATGAGATAATTACACCACTGCCCTGCTATGTAAGAATTTATATGTAGATTTTGAAGATAATATTTTCCTCATCTTTGTTAAGGACCTGCGCCTGAAGGTTGTCATCTTGGAGCTGTTGTCGGTGTGTGTAGAGGCACAGCCAGGCCTGATAGAAATCTTCCTTAACGTTCAGCCAGCTGAGGCCATGACAGCCTCGGGGACAGATGCTTCTGCAACAAGTGCCAACAAAAAGGTATAGGAAGCTGTGGTGTCATCTCTCGAACACTTCAGTTCTGATCTTCTTTAATCTTCATGGTTTAATGTCCACAGATGACAGTACATGTTCATATCATTTGTATTGTAGAATCTCTCCCTGGGTAAAACTAGCTGTTTCGTACTGTAGGATCTCTCCCTGGGTAAAACTAACTGTTTCGTACTGTAGGATCTCTCCCTGGGTAAAACTAACTGTTTTGTATTGTAGGATCTCTCCCTGGGTAAAACTAGCTGTTTCGTACTGTAGGATCTCTCCCTGGGTAAAACTTGCTGTTTTGTATTGTAGGATCTCTCCCTGGGTAAAACAAGCTGTTTTGTATTGTAGGATCTCTCCCTGGGTAAAACAAGCTGTTTTGTATTTTAGGATCTCTTCCTGGGTAAAACTTGCTGTTTTGTATTGTAGGATCTCTCCCTGGGTAAAACTTGCTGTTTTGTATTGTAGGATCTCTCCCTGGGTAAAACTTGCTGTTTTGTATTGTAGGATCTCTCCCTGGGTAAAACTTGCTGTTTTGTACTGTAGGATCTCTCCCTGGGTAAAACTAGCTGTTTTGTATTGTAGGATCTCTCCCTGGGTAAAACAAGCTGTTTTGTATTGTAGGATCTCTCCCTGGGTAAAACTTGCTGTTTTGTGTTGTAGGATCTCTCCCTGGGTAAAACTAGCTGTTTTGTATTGTAGGATCTCTCCCTGGGTAAAACAAGCTGTTTTGTATTGTAGGATCTCTCCCTGGGTAAAACAAGCTGTTTTGTATTGTAGGATCTCTCCCTGGGTAAAACTTGCTGTTATGTATTCTAGGATCTCTCCCTGGGTAAAACTAGCTGTTTTGTATTGTAGAATCTCTCCCTAGGTAAAACTAGCTGTTTTGTATTGTAGGATCTCTCCCTGGGTAAAACAAGCTGTTTTGTATTGTAGAATCTCTCCCTGGGTAAAACTAACTGTTTTGTATTTTAGGATCTCTCTCAGGGTAAAACTTGCTGTTTTGTACTGTAGGATCTCTCCCTGGGTAAAACTAGCTGTTTTGTATTTTAGGATCTCTCCCTAGGTAAAACTAGCTGTTTTGTATTGTAGGATCTCTCCCTGGGTAAAACTAGCTGTTTTGTATTGTAGGATCTCTCTCATGGGAGAACTTGCTGTTTTGTACTGTAGGATCTCTCCCTGGGTAAAACTAACTGTTTTGTACTGTAGGATCTCACCCTGGGTAAAACTAGCTGTTTCGTACTGTAGGATCTCTCCCTGGGTAAAACAAGCTGTTTTGTGTTGTAGGATCTCTCCCTGGGTAAAACTAGCTGTTTTGTATTGTAGGATGTCTCCCTGGGTAAAACTTGCTGTTTTGTGTTGTAGGATCTCTCCCTGGGTAAAACTAGCTGTTTTGTATTGTAGGATCTCTCCCTGGGTAAAACAAGCTGTTTTGTATTGTAGAATCTCTCCCTGGGTAAAACTAGCTTTTGTACTGTAGGATCTCTCCCTGGGTAAAACTAACTGTTTTGTACTGTAGATCTCTCTCTGGGTAAAACTAGCTGTTTTGTATTGTAGGATCTCTCCCTGGGTAAAACTAGCTGTTTTGTACTGTAGGATCTCTTCCTGGGTAAAACTAACTGTTTTGTATTTTAGGATCTCTCCCTGGGTAAAACTAGCTGTTTTGTACTATAGGATCTCTCCCTGGGTAAAACTAACTGTTTTGTATTGTAGGATCTCTCCCTGAGTAAAACTAGCTGTTTTGTACTGTAGGATCGCTCCCTGGGTAAAACTAGCTGTTTTGTATTTTAGGATCTCTCCCTGGGTAAAACTAGCTGTTTTGTATTCTAGGATATCTCCCTGGGTAAAACAAGCTGTTTTTTGTTGTAGGATCTCTTCTTGAGTAAAACTAGCTGGTTTTTGTTGTAGGATCTCTCCCTGGGTAAAACAAGCTGCCTCCAGACAGTACTAGATCTTATGGATGTTAAGAAACAGGGAGAGTACATGTGTCCCCCAGATTTGTTGTGTGCCTGTATGGACTTTATACACGCCCTTTGGGCAGGGCTAAGGGACACAGCCATGTCTGTACTCAGGACACGGTAAGTGTAGAGTTTATAGGGTAAACAGTCGAGTCTGTACTCAGGACAGGGTAAGTGTAGAGTTTATAGGGTAAACAGTCGAGTCTGTACTCAGGATAGGGTAAGTGTAGAGTTTATAGGGTAAACAGTCGAGTCTGTACTCAGGATAGGGTAAGTGTAGAGTTTATAGGGTAAACAGTCGAGTCTGTACTCGGGACAGGGTAAGTGTAGGGTTTATAGGGTAAACAGTCGAGTCTGTACTCGGGACAGGGTAAGTGTAGAGTTTCATGTTTGTTTACTCAAGAATCTCCCTTTTGGTTCAGATCCTCTTGTCTCGCTAAAGAGTTGAGGAATTTATTGGTCTTAGTGAGTTTTTACAAAATATTGCTCATTAGATTTACTAAAATTTAATACTTTATACTTCTTTCTTACCTAAAATGCTGGATTTAGATTTCTTCTCAGGTCTGAAGGTCAAGTTCTTTATTTATGATGTTTAGAAAATTATTAACACACTATCCATCAACACCAATTTAGGGTATTCTTATTACGCTGAGATACTTATTAAATCTTACTATAGATTTACTGTGTAAAAGTGTGTTTTCCATTCAGGGCCAACTTACTATAGATTTACTGTGTAAAAGTGTGTTTTCTATTCAGGGCCAATTTTTGGTTGAGTGTATGTGCCCCACTGACCAGAGACCTGCCATCCCCGGGAGAAGACGATGAGTCACAGGTAATATTTATTCTACATCTGTACTTAACCATGTTTAAACTTGAGAAGTTTCATGTTTGTTTGTTCAAGAATCTCCCTTTAGGTTCAGATCCTCTTGTCTCACTAAACAGTGAAAGAATTTATTGGTCTTTGTGAGTTTTTACAGAATATTGGTAATTAAAATCAGGTCATTTTTTACAGAATATTGGTCATTAAAATCAGGTAAGTTTTTACAGAATATTGGTCATTAAAATCAGGTCAGTTTTTATAGAATATTGGTCATTATAATCGGGTCAGTTTTTACAGAATATTGGTCATTAAAATCAGGTCAGTTTTTATAGAATATTGGTCATTAAAATCAGGTAAGTTTTTATAGAATACTGGTCATTAAAATCAGGTCAGTTTTTATAGAATATTGGTGATTAAAATCGGGTCAGTTTTTACAGAATGAACATGATTTTATGTTTGTAGATTGCTGTCCCCTACCAGGTGCGAACAATCGCATTTGTGTTGAGGATACTTTCAGAGGAGATATACACAGTTACCAGGTATGGAATACATCGTCACAGGTAATACCCCTGATTACATGTGTGTTGGTCCATCCCTGACATGGTAGTGGAGACTTCAGCCTAAGGTTTATAAGCTCACATTACACAAATTGCCAGTAAGTTTATGGTATGGTGCAGGAGTAAGCATCTACCATAGGTCTGTCTGTCAATTTTAATTTTTTTCTTCTAGAAAACTGTTATCAACTGGGTACTGATATTTTGCCAGGAGGTATGTTTAAGTTTCCTCATATAAATGACCTTGACCTATTTCCAAGGTCAGGGTCAAAGACAGCGTAATTCTTTTGAGAATCTTCTGATAATGTTCTTAACACTGACCAGAGGTACTAATCTTCGGCAAGCAGGTACCTGCTATGGAGTGCTCTAAACTTTCCTCAAACCAATGACATTGACCTGCTTTCAAAGTTACCGAGGTCGTATATGTTAAAATATTTAACAATCTTCTTTTCACATTCTAGAAGATTCATATACATTATATTTTGGCAGCAGGTAACTGTGATTGAGTGTTGTAAAGATTTGGCTTATAAATTACCTTTCTCTATTTTCAAAGTCACTATAATATGAAATATGCGACTACGTATACCCATATTCATGGTCTCAGGGGTCAAATTTATTGTAAACATTTATTGAACTTCTGATTAAAAGGTCTACAATATATTGTAATATTTATCTTGCAGGGTCCTGGTGTAAAGTCAAACCAATTCTGATTATGCTAGTTTACCAAAAGGCCTTGGATCATGATGTTTAACTAATTGTTTTTTTGGGTGAAGTTTTAGCATAGTTAATGACCTTGACCGATACTCGATGTTACAGGAGTCAACTTTGCTAAATACACTCATTAAGTAGCTTGTCTTAATTAACTTATAGACCTTGAATCATTGAAATAGAGAAAACCAGATGAGTGTTGTAAGCCCATTGGGCCTCTTGTATTAATATTTCACTAATTCCAGGATATCGGAATTCATTGTCAGATTAAGGTGATGAGTATAAAAATCCCAAAAGAAATTATTATTTTACAGTTTGTTATGGTTCTTTGTAGTACAAAACTAGATGGCAAGCTGAAGAAGGTTCTAGCTGATGTCAGTGATGCGAACCGATGGAAGTATTGGTCTGGGGTAAGTATTAGTTTATAACAGAGATGTAATATACACTCAGTCTGGTAACAATAAAATGGCAATACCTATTTTGTTAATATGAAATAGATATATGTGATGCAAGGCTGGTAACAATAAAATGGCAATACCTATTTTGTTAATATGAAATAGATATATGTGATGCAAGGCTGGTAACAATAAAATGGCAATACCTATTTTGTTAATGATGAAATAGATATATTACCCAACATTTTGTGTTAATAAACATGTTCTGATAAGAATTTTTTTTATCATGTTAAGTTTTTACCATCATGTAAGTTTAATCGAAACTGTAGATTACTTGTTATTGATATGTGTCTCCTGTAAGTGAATGTGAGATAACATAGAACTATTTCTATATCCTAGTATGTACGAGACTGTGTGGTGACACAGGCTGAGAAGTCCGAGTCACAGTCTCCAGCGGACAACCTGGCTGATCATCCAACTTTACAACTCCTCATGGCCTGGAAAAACTTTGTCATAACCATTACCAAACTGAGGGTAAGAAAACTTTGTCATAACCATTACCAAACTGAGGATAAGAAAACTTTGTCATAACCATTACCAAACTGAGGGTAAGAAAACTTTGTCATAACCATTACCAAACTGAGGGTAAGAAACTTTGTCATAAGCATTACCAAACTGAGGGAAAGAAACTTTGTCATAACCATTACCAAACTGAGGGTAAGAAACTTCGTCATAACCATTACCAAACTGAGGGTAAGAAAACTTTGTCATAACCATTACCAAACTGAGGGTAAGAAAACTTTGTCATAACCATTACCAAACTGAGGGTAAGAAAACATTGTCATAACCATTACCAAACTGAGGGTAAGAAAACATTGTCATAACCATTACCAAACTGAGGGAAAGAAACTTTGTCATAACCATTACCAAACTGAGGGAAAGAAACTTTGTCATAATCATTACCAAACTGAGGGTAAGAAACTTTGTCATAATCATTACCAAACTAAAGGTAAGAAAACTTTGTCATAACCATTACCAAACTGAGGATAAGAAAACTTTGTCATAACCATTACCAAACTAAGGGTAAGAAAACTTTGTCATAACCATTACCAAACTGAGGGTAAGAAAACTTTGTCATAACCATTACCAAACTGAGGGTAAGAAAATTTGTCATAAGCATTACCAAACTGAAAGTAAGAAAATTTGTCATAAGCATTACCAAACTGAGGGTAAGAAAATTTGTCATAAGCATTACCAAACTGAGGGTAAGAAAATTTGTCATAAGCATTACCAAACTGAAAGTAAGAAAATTTGTCATAAGCATTACCAAACTGAGGGTAAGAAAATTTGTCATAAGCATTACCAAACTGAGGGTAAGAAAATTTGTCATAAGCATTACCAAACTGAGGGTAAGAAAATTTGTCATAAGCATTACCAAACTGAAAGTAAGAAAATTTGTCATAAGCATTACCAAACTGAGGGTAAGAAAATTTGTCATAAGCATTACCAAACTGAGGGTAAGAAAATTTGTCATAACCATTACCAAACTGAGGGTAAGAAAATTTGTCATAACCATTACCAAACTGAGGGTAAGAAAACTTTGCCATAGCCATTACCAAACTGAGGGTAAGAAAATTTGTCATAAGCATTACAAAACTGAGGGTAAGAAACTTTGTCATAGACATTACCAAACTGAGGGTAAGAAAACTTTGTCATAACCATTACCAAACTGAGGGTAAGTAACTTTGTCATAACCATTACCAAACTGAGGGTAAGAAAATTTGTCATAAGCATTACCAAACTGAAAGTAAGAAAATTTGTCATAAGCATTACCAAACTGAGGGTAAGAAAATTTGTCATAAGCATTACCAAACTGAGGGTAAAAAAATTTGTCATAAGCATTACCAAACTGAGGGTAAGAAAATTTGTCATAACCATTACCAAACTGAGGGTAAGAAAACTTTGTCATAAGCATTACCAAACTGAGGGTAAGAAAACTTTGTCATAGCCATTACCAAACTGAGGGTAAGAAAACTTTGTCATAACCATTACCAAACTGAGGGTAAGAAACTTTGTCATAACCATTACCAAACTGAGGGTAAGAAAACTTTGCCATAACCATTACCAAACTGAGGGTAAGAAAACTTTGTCATAACCATTACCAAACTGAGGGTAAGAAACTTTGTCATAACCATTACCAAACTGAGGGTAAGAAAATTTGTCATAACCATTACCAAACTGAGGGTAAGAAAATTGAAAATTCTATCAAAAACTTTGTCATAGCCATTGCAAAACTGAAGGTAAACAAATTTTGTCAATAACTTTGTCATAACCATTGCAAAACTGAAGGTAAGAAAATTATATCAATAACTTTGATATAACCATGGTCAAACTAAAGGTAAGGCAAATTTATCAATAACTTTGTCATAACCGTCACCAAACTGACAGTTACATACCTCTGATATATAAATAAGGCTGTCCTTAAATGACCTCTAATCTATAAATAAAGCTGTCCTTTAATGACCTCTAATCTATAAATAAGGCTGTCCTTTAATGACCTCTAATCTATAAATAAAGCTGTCCTTTAATGACCTCTAATCTATAAATAAAGCTGTCCTTTAATGACCTCTAATCTATAAATAAAGCTGTCCTTTAATGACCTCTAATCTATAAATAAAGCTGTCCTTTAATGACCTCTAATCTATAAATAAAGCTGTCCTTTAACGACCACAACTGTTGATTGGACATTCAACAATACAAAATCAAACCTTAATAAATTGTCATGACCTACAACAAACTCAAAATAAATTGTCATGACCTACAACAAACTCACAATAAATTGTCATGACCTACAACAAACTCACAATAAATTGTCATGACCTACAACAAACTCACAATAAATTGTCATGACCTACAGCAAACTCACAATAAATTGTCATGACCTACAGCAAACTCACAATAAATTGTCATGACCTACAACAAACTCACAATAAATTGTCATGACCTACAACAAACTCACAATAAATTGTCATGACCTACAACAAACTCACAATAAATTGTCATGACCTACAGCAAACTCACAATAAATTGTCATGACCTACAACAAACTCACAATAAATTGTCATGATCTACAAAACTCACAATAAATTGTCATGACCTACAACAAACTCACAATAAATTGTCATGACCTACAACAGACTCACAATAAATTGTCATGATCTACAAAACTCACAATAAATTGTCATGACCTACAACAAACTCACAATAAATTGTCATGATCTACAACAAACTCACAATAAATTGTCATGACCCGCAACAAACTCACAATAAATTGTCATGACCTGCAGCAAACTCACAATAAATTGTCATGACCTGCAACAAACTCACAATAAATTGTCATGACCTACAACAAACTCACAATAAATTGTCATGACCTACAACAAACTCACAATAAATTGTCATGATCTACAACAAACTCACAATAAATTGTCATGACCCGCAACAAACTCACAATAAATTGTCATGACCTGCAGCAAACTCACAATAAATTGTCATGACCTGCAACAAACTCACAATAAATTGTCATGACCTACAACAAACTCACAATAAATTGTCATGACCTACAACAAACTCACAATAAATTGTCATGACCTGCAACAAACTCACAATAAATTGTCATGACCCGCAACAAACTCACAATAAATTGTCGTGACCCGCAACAAACTCACAATAAATTGTCATGACCTACAACAAACTCACAATAAATTGTCATGACCTACAACAAACTCACAATAAATTGTCATGACCTACAACAAACTCACAATAAATTGTCATGGCCTACAACAAACTCACAATAAATTGTCATGATCTACAAAACTCACAATAAATTGTCATGACCTACAACAAACTCACAATAAATTGTCATGACCTACAACAGACTCACAATAAATTGTCATGATCTACAAAACTCACAATAAATTGTCATGACCTACAACAAACTCACAATAAATTGTCATGATCTACAACAAACTCACAATAAATTGTCATGACCCGCAACAAACTCACAATAAATTGTCATGACCTGCAGCAAACTCACAATAAATTGTCATGACCTGCAACAAACTCACAATAAATTGTCATGACCTACAACAAACTCACAATAAATTGTCATGACCTACAACAAACTCACAATAAATTGTCATGATCTACAACAAACTCACAATAAATTGTCATGACCCGCAACAAACTCACAATAAATTGTCATGACCTGCAACAAACTCACAATAAATTGTCATGACCTGCAACAAACTCACAATAAATTGTCATGACCTACAACAAACTCACAATAAATTGTCATGACCTACAACAAACTCACAATAAATTGTCATGACCTGCAACAAACTCACAATAAATTGTCATGACCCGCAACAAACTCACAATAAATTGTCGTGACCCGCAACAAACTCACAATAAATTGTCATGACCTACAACAAACTCACAATAAATTGTCATGACCTACAACAAACTCACAATAAATTGTCATGACCTACAACAAACTCACAATAAATTGTCATGGCCTACAACAAACTCACAATAAATTGTCATGACCTACAACAAACTCACAATAAATTGTCATGACCTAAAACAAACTCACAATAAATTGTCATGACCTACAACAAACTCACAATAAATTGTATGGGTGCCTCTGTTGGATCCTAAAGAAATCTTTATAACAGGTATTTACCTATGAAGGTCATGTCGTCACCATGTAACTATGAACTCATGTTGTCACCATGTAACTATGAACTCATATCGTCACCATGTAACTATGAACTATTTTATCTCTTAAAAGTAAATGATCAGACTTATATCATTCTTTGTCAATTGTAAGTTTGAATTTATTTGTTAGGTTGAGGAGTTGAAGGTGAACAACAGTTTAAGAGAAGTGATTATGGTGGATCTGATGGAAGGTGTACAGGCATTGGTAAGTCATATATACCATCATTGTCTCCACTCTACAGGCATTGGTAAGTCATATATACCATCATTGTCTCCACTCTACAGGCATTGGTAAGTCATATATACCATCATTGTCTCCACTCTACAGGTGTGTTGGTAAGTCATATATACCATCATTGTCTCCACTCTACAGGCATTGGTAAGTCATATATACCATCATTGTCTCCACTCTACAGGTGTGTTGGTAAGTCATATATACCATCATTGTCTCCACTCTACAGGTGTGTTGGTAAGTCATATATACCATCATTGTCTCCACTCTACAGGTGTGTTGGTAAGTCATATATACCATCATTGTCTCCACTCTAAAGGTGTGTTGGTAAGTCATATATACCATCATTGTCTCCACTCTACAGGTGTGTTGGTAAGTCATATATACCATCATTGTCTCCACTCTACAGGTGTGTTGGTAAGTCATATATACCATCATTGTCTCCACTCTAAAGGTGTGTTGGTAAGATACTTGATTGCCGCTGGATTGTAGGCATTCTTAAGATTAAATTAGCGATAATCACCAGAAATGAAATATAAAATTTAGATATTTCTCGAGGTATTGGTAGTCACATGCTTCACAATGAAATTGATCAGCCATAATGATTATAGAATTTAGATTTATGTGGAGTAAAACACATGTAGAAATAAGTCTCAGGTCATTAATGTATAAACAATGCAACTTCCGAAAACCAAACCTTCTAAAAACGGAACACCTCTGAATACTGAACGAATTGTCATTGTACGGAACTGGTCCTTCTTTATTATAGTATTATAAAACTTCCAAATACCAATCCCTCTGAATTCCAAACACCGGACCAATTTTGTGTCTGCTGCCTGTTAAAATATACCTAAAATAAATTCTAAAACCAGCCTTACGAGCGATCATGACACGAGGTCAAGCCAGTCAACCGTGAAACAACACCTGTGAAGGGTATTGTGTGAAGCCTAATTGTCTCGGGGCATATGTATGTATACATGTAGGTGATTTGTACAGGTATCCAATATATACCTCAAGGGTTATGATGGTAGGCCTAGTGTATAATCAACACGACAATTATGAAAATGCCACACTTCATTATCATCTCAATGCAAGAAGAGCTAGAAGCCTGAGTTTCACATCTAATTTAGATGAGGTTCAAAGGAAGTTGTTTTTGCATGGTAGTAAATAAAGCCTTTGTCCAATTTGTTTTTTAAGACAAAATTCTGATGTCGGGAATATGACCAGTATCAATTGATCATTTGTGATTAATATTGAAACAAAACATCTTCATACGCTTTCATATTATTCAATGTGTAAAATATTTCGTATCGGCCCCATCCACATCACGAAGTTTCACCGGATGTAACCAAATGTAGGTTGACAGTAAAATGAAGTTGTACATGTACAGATACTGTTTAAAACAATAGTTATAGTCATTTGCCTTTCTTATATAATCTGCAATATATACATTGTAAACTGAACAAATATCCATGTCCCATTCATGTTCGGTTTATAGAGGTTCCACTGTATAGTAAATAACTGTCCATAGTGACGGTGTTATAGATGAACACCTGAGATATACAAAGTCCATCCATAAAAATTTTGACAATAAAAAAACCTGTCTGTAACAGGATGATGGTTATTGATTTATTCTTTATAATGCTTGTTTAAAAATAATTTTGCACAACTTACATGGCTGTCGTTTGAAAAGTTTATTGTATAGATTCTCCATGTTTTTTATTGTCAGGTGTCGGGTGACTTTTCTGTACTGAACGTCAAACTGGCCCAGATCTCCAGTGCTTTCCTCTTCAACCTTATCAAACAGTGGACCAGGTAGGTACACATATTCCTGCTTGTCTTGTATCTCATAAGAAATACCTGGTTGAAAAATAATTTGCAGACAGCAAAATACAAAAAATGTCAAAATGTCCCTTGCTTTGTTTGTTGTAGTTCTCTAAGTAACCAGACACGGATGATAAAGGAGCTACAGGCAGCTATAGTTCACACCCTGTCTAACAGTAAGACACTCATCCCTCCGATACAGGTCGGACTGCTGGGAAGTATCACGGCCATCATACAACATGTCCGACTCAACTCAGTCGTAGGTAAGTATCACGGCCATCATACAACATATCCGACTCAACTCAGTCGTAGGTAAGTATCACGACCATCATACAACATGTCCGACTCAACTCAGTCGTAGGTAAGTATCACGACCATCATACAACATGTCCGACTCAACTCAGTCGTAGGTAAGTACAGCCATCATACAATATGTCCGACTCAACTCAGTCGTAGGTAAGTATAGGTGTCATACAACATGTCCGACTCAACTCAGTCGTAGGTAAGTATCACGGCCGTCATACAACATGTCCGACTCAACTCAGTCGTAGGTAAGTATCACGGCCGTCATACAACATGTCCGACTCAACTCAGTCGTAGGTAAAGTATCATGGCCATCATACAACATGTCCGACTCAACTCAGTCGTAGGTAAGTATCACGGCCATCATACAACATGTCCGACTCAACTCAGTCGTAGGTAAGTATCACGGCCGTCATACAACATGTCCGACTCAACTCAGTCGTAGGTAAGTATCACGGCCATCATACAACATGTCCGACTCAACTCAGTCGTAGGTAAGTACAGCTATCATACAACATGTCCGACTCAACTCAGTCATAGGTAAGTATCACGGCCATCATACAACATGTCCGACTCAACTCAGTCGTAGGTAAGTACAGCTGTCATACAACATGTCCGACTCAACTCGGTCGTAGGTAAGTATCACGGCCATCATACAACATGTCCGACTCAACTCAGTCGTAGGTAAGTATCACGGCCATCATACAACATGTCCGACTCAACTCAGTCGTAGGTAAGTATCACGGCCATCATACAACATGTCCGACTCAACTCAGTCGTAGGTAAGTATAGGTGTCATACAACATGTCCGACTCAACTCAGTCGTAGGTAAGTATCACGGCCGTCATACAACATGTCCGACTCAACTCAGTCGTAGGTAAGTATAGGTGTCATACAACATGTCCGACTCAACTCAGTCGTAGGTAAGTACAGCTGTCGTACAACATGTCCAACTCAACTCAGTCGTAGGTAAGTACATCCATCATACAACATGTCCGACTCAACTCAGTCGTAGGTAAGTACAGCTGTCATACAACATGTCCGACTCAACTCAGTCATAGGTAAGTACAGCTGTCATACAACATGTCCGACTCAACTGAGTCGTATTTATGAATTTTATTATAAATATGAATATTTATGTTATTGATGAGGACTCCCTTAACCTGATTGTGTTGTAGATATGAGCCCTGACAAGTACCTGTCTGTCATCCTTCCTACCACATGTTCAGTCCTACTACAGAGTACCCGTCAGCTCCCGTCCCCCAAACACCTGGTGGAACAAAAGGATACACAAGGAGAATTGGCAGCTGGTAACATCAGACTAAAGGTAGGCCTGTAGATAAAGGATTTACATCATTATGTGGGACTAGGGAAACTGTTGTACAGTATATGTGAGTGATTGTTTGTTTGTACAGTATATGTAAGTGATTGTTTGTTTGTACAGTATATGTAAGTGATTGTTTGTTTGTACAGTATATGTGAGTGATTGTTTGGTTGTACAGTATATGTGAGTGATTGTTTGTACAGTATATGTAAGTGATTGTTTAGTTGTACAGTATATGTGAGTGATTGTTTGTTTGTACAGTATATGTGAGTGATTGTTTGTTTGTACAGTATATGTGAGTGATTGTTTGGTTGTACAGTATATGTGAGTGATTGTCTAGTTGTACAGTATATGTGAGTGATTGTCTGGTTATACAGTATATGTGAGTGATTGTCTGGTTGTACAGTATATGTGAGTGATTGTTTAGTTGTACAGTATATGTGAGTGATTGTTTAGTTGTACAGTATATGTGAGTGATTGTCTGGTTTTACAGTATATGTGAGTGATTGTCTGGTTGTACAGTATATGTGAGTGATTGTTTGGTAGTACAGTATATGTGAGTGATTGTCTGGTTTTACAGATGCAGATTGTGACCTGCTGTTTATTAGAGGAGCTCATCCTTCAGTGTGACAGGAGTGAGATGTGGCTACCCATCTTAAAGGAGCACTTCATCCTCCCTACACTCATGGCCTCCATGGAAGTCTTCATCAAGGTCAGTAAACCACACACCCATCCTCCCTACACTCATGACCTCCATGGAAGTCTTCATCAAGGTCAGTACACCACACACCCATCCTCCCTACACTCATGACCTCTGTGGAAGTCTTCATCAAGGTTAGTACACCACACAGCCATCCTCCCTACACTCATGACCTCCATGGAAGTCTTCATCAAGGTCAGTACACCACACAGCCACCCTCCCCACACTTATGACCTCCATGGAAGTCTTCATCAAGGTCAGTACACCACACAGCCATCCTCCCTACACTCATGGCCTCCATGGAAGTCTTCATCAAGGTCAGTACACCACACAGCCATCCTCCCTAAACTCATGACCTCTGTGGAAGTCTTCATCAAGGTCAGTACACCACACAGCCATCCTCCCTACACTCATGGCCTCCATGGAAGTCTTCATCAAGGTCAGTACACCACACACCCATCCTCCCTACACTCATGACCTCTGTGGAAGTCTTCATCAAGGTCAGTACACCACACACCCATCCTCCCTACACTCATGGCCTCCATGGAAGTCTTCATCAAGGTCAGTACACCACACACCCATCCTCCCTACACTCATGGCCTCCATGGAAGTCTTCATCAAGGTCAGTACACCACACACCCATCCTCCCTACACTCATGACCTCCATGGAAATCTTCAAGGTCTGTACACCACACACCCATCCTCCCTACACTCATGGCCTCCATGGAAGTCTTCATCAAGGTCAGTACCCCACACACCCATCCTCCCCACACACATGACCTCCATGGAAGTCTTCATCAAGGTCAGTACACCACACACCCATCCTCCCCACACTCATGACCTCCATGGAAGTCTTCATCAAGGTCAGTACACCACACACCCATCCTCCCTACACTCATGACCTCCATGGAAGTCTTCATCAAGGTCAGTACACCACACACTCATCCTCCCTACACTCATGACCTCTGTGGAAGTCTTCATCAAGGTCAATACACCACACAGCCATCCTCCCTACACTCATGACCTCCATGGAAGTCTTCATCAAGGTCAGTACACTACACACCCATCCTCCCTAAACTCATGACCTCCATGGAAGTCTTCATCAAGGTCAGTACACCACACACCCATCCTCCCTACACTCATGACCTCCATAGAAGTCTTCATCAAGGTCAGTACACCACACACCCATCCTCCCTACACTCATGACCTCCATGGAAGTCTTCATCAAGGTCAGTACACCACACAGCCATCCTCCCTACACTCATGACCTCCATGGAAGTCTTCATCAAGGTCAGTACACCACACACCCATCCTCCCTACACTCATGACCTCCATGGAAGTCTTCATCAAGGTCAGTACACCACACACCCATCCTCCCTACACTCATGACCTCCATGGAAGTCTTCATCAAAGTCAGTACACCACACACCCATCCTCCCTACACTCATGACCTCCATGGAAGTCTTCATCAAGGTCAGTACACCACACACCCATCCTCCCTACACTCATGACCTCCATGGAAGTCTTCATCAAGGTCAGTACACCACACACCCATCCTCCCTAAACTCATGACCTCCATGGAAGTCTTCATCAAGTTCAGTACACCACACACCCATCCTCCCTACACTCATGGCCTCCATGGAAGTCTTCATCAAGGTCAGTACGCCACACACCCATCCTCCCTAAACTCATGACCTCCATGGAAGTCTTCATCAAGTTCAGTACACCACACACCCATCCTCCCTACACTCATGGCCTCCATGGAAGTCTTCATCAAGGTCAGTACGCCACACACCCATCCTCCCTACACTCAAGCTGATTCAGTTGGGTCTCAACACCTCAGGGAAATAGTTTTAACTGTTGACTAATACAATATGAAACAACTGTATAATAATGTCAACAAGTATGAAGAACATACACTGCAGTTATTTATTAATTTTACAATATTTACCAATTTATTATGACGTAATCCAAAAGCAGAAATCAGACTACGACAAGTAATTATCAAGACAATTGAGTAGTGAGAAAAATCCGGAACTCTCTGTTGCAAAATCTTGTGTGTAGTTTTTTTTACATGCACAAAAATATATCAAAGATAAAATGTATTAATATGAATGAAAAGGTGTATGCTAAATGAAACTCCTCCTGCAAGAGGACACCAATTGGTACTTTCATGCTTTTGATCAATAACATTATTTTGAACCTGAAAAAAAAAAAAGTATGAAGGATATACTCAGTAGGACCCTTACTTACTTGTCTTTGTCCCAGTGTAATTATTGGTGCTACTTGAGTTTGACCCCACTGACCTTTAACCTTTCAGGGTAAACAGGCTGTACATTATGTCCAGACTGTGTTTCTCCTACTGTTGACCATCGCTAAGTATGACAAGGTGAGTAGTTCTGTGACAATTTGTCAATAGGTCGGTCTGAGTCCTGTCAAATATGTCATATTGGTCCGGATACTCGTCTAACAGACTATGTATATGTCTGGATACTCGTCTAACATACTATGTATATGTCTGGATACTCATGTAACATACTATGTATATGTCTGGATACTCGTCTAACATACTGTGTACATGTCTGGATACTCGTCTAACATACTGTGTATATGTCTGGATACTCGTCTAACATACTGTGTATATGTCTGGATACTCGTGTAACATACTGTGTATATGTCTGGATACTCGTCTAACATACTATGTAGATGTCTGGATACTCGTCTAACATACTGTGTATATGTCTGGATACTCGTATAACATACTATGTATATGTCTGGATACTCGTATAACATACTGTGTAGATGTCTGGATACTCATCTAACATACTGTGTATATGTCTGGATACTCGTCTAACATACTGTGTATATGTCTGGATACTCGTATAACATACTATGTATATGTCTGGATACTCGTCTAACATACTGTGTATATGTCTGGATACTCGTCTAACATACTGTGTATATGTCTGGATACTCGTCTAACATACTGTGTATATGTCTGGATACTCGTCTAACATACTGTGTATATGTCTGGATACTCGTCTAACATACTATGTATATGTCTGGATACTCGTCTTACATACTGTGTATATGTCTGGATACTCGTCTAACATACTGTGTATATGTCTGGATACTCGTCTAACATACTGTGTATATGTCTGGATACTTGTCTAACATACTGTGTATATGTCTGGATACTCGTCTAACATACTGTGTATATGTCTGGAAACTTGTCTAACATACTGTGTATATGTCTGGATACTTGTCTAACATACTGTGTATATGTCTGGATACTCGTCTAACATACTGTGTATATGTCTGGATACTTGTCTAACATACTGTGTATATGTCTGGATACTCGTCTAACATACTGTGTATATGTCTGGATACTTGTCTAACATACTGTGTATATGTCTGGATACTCGTGTAACATACTGTGTATATGTCTGGATACTCGTCTTACATACTATGTATATGTCTGGATACTCGTCTAACATACTATGTATATGTCTGGATACTCTTCTTACATACTGTGTATATGTCTGGATACTCGTCTAACATACTGTGTATATGTCTGGATACTTGTGTAACATACTGTGTATATGTCTGGATACTTGTGTAACATACTGTGTATATGTCTGGATACTCGTCTAACATACTGTGGATATGTCTGGATACTCGTGTAACATACTATGTAGATGTCTGGTTACTCCTGTAACATACTATGTAGATGTCTGGATACTCGTCTAACATACTGTGTATATGTCTGGATACTCGTCTAATATACTGTGTATATGTCTGGATACTTGTCTAACATACTATGTATATGTCTGGATACTCATCTAACATACTGTGTATATGTCTGGATACTCGTGTAACATACTGTGTATATGTCTGGATACTCGTGTAACATACTATGTATATGTCTGGATACTCGTCTAACATACTGTGTATATGTCTGGATACTCGTCTAACATACTGTGTATATGTCTGGATACTCGTGTAACATACTGTATATGTCTGGATACTCGTCTAACATACTGTGTATATGTCTGGATACTCGTCTAACATACTGTGTATATGTCTGGATACTCATCTAACATACTATGTATATGTCTGGATACTCATCTAACATACTATGTATATGTCTGGATACTCATCTAACATACTGTGTATATGTCTGGATACTCGTGTAACATACTGTGTATATGTCTGGATACTCGTGTAACATACTGTGTATATGTCTGGATACTCGTCTAACATACTATGTATATGTCTGGATACTTGTGTAACATACTGTGTATATGTCTGGATACTCATGTAACATACTATGTATATGTCTGAATACTCGTCTAACATACTGTGTATATGTCTGGATACTCATCTAACATACTGTGTATATGTCTGGATACTCGTCTTACATACTGTGTATATGTCTGGATACTCGTATAACATACTGTGTATATGTCTGGATACTTGTGTAACATACTGTGTATATGTCTGGATACTCGTCTAACATACTGTGTATATGTCTGGATACTTGTGTAACATACTATGTATATGTCTGGATACTCGTCTAACATACTGTGTACATGTCTGGATACTCGTCTTACATACTATGTATATGTCTGGATACTCATCTAACATACTGTGTATATGTCTGGATACTTGTCTAACATACTGTGTATATGTCTGGATACTCGTCTTACATACTATGTATATGTCTGGATACTCATCTAACATACTGTGTATATGTCTGGATACTCATCTAACATACTATGTATATGTCTGGATACTCGTCTAACATACTATGTATATGTCTGGATACTTGTGTAACATACTGTGTATATGTCTGGATACTCGTCTAACATACTATGTATATGTCTGGATACTCGTCTAACATACTATGTATATGTCTGGATACTCATCCAACATACTATGTATATGTTGAATCATCCTAGATATATTTTGTAGGGGGCTGAGGCACTAGCTATGAGTGGTGTTACACAACATACGTGTTTGTCCATGATATCACTGTACCAGGATAGTGACCTGTTCTCCAAACCAGGAGCTCCACCCAGGGTAAGTCACTCAGAAAACTAGCATTTTATCATTCCCCAGGGAGTTTGACTGATGTAAATAGCCTTACATTATCTTGACCGATGTAAGCAGCCCTACATTATCTTGACCGATGTAAATAGCCTTTCATTATCTTGACCGATGTAAATAGCCTTACATTATCTTGACCGATGTAAATAGCCTTACATTATCTTGACCGATGTAAGCAGACTTTCATTATCTTGACTGAATGTTCTGAATTGTTCTCGCAGGTCTGTCTTAGGGATAAGATCAACTTGTTTTGGAGTAATTTATCTAATTTGATGGGAATCTTGACAATGATTTGTATAATATCATTGTTCTACAGCTGTATGTAATTATAAAACTGTCCTTTTTTGATAGAAGGATGTGGCGGAGCTTCATCAGAATGTCAGAGCTACCTGGCATGGGATATACTGTATCTGTGTAGATCTGTATGCCACCGTGCTGTCTGCCCTCAAGTACTCGTTCCTTGAGGATGCCCTCCACTTTGTAGGTGCTCATCAGGACCGGATGCAGCAGGCAAGTTACTCGGTTTACCTCGGACTGTATAACTTAATGTAGAAGTTTATGGTTTAAGTAAACACGATGAAATATTTCTAAACAGCTGCTCATCGATTAAATACTGCTACATGTATTTCTGTAGTGATTCTACAAGTGTCATTTGTGATACATCTGATAGGATTTTAGATCAATAGAAATGATTTAATGTAAATGTGGTGTATCTTCTGTTTAGTGTTTGGAGCTGTCGCGTATCACACTGACTCCTGGAGCTCTGTATGAGGCAGAAAAGACATGTGATTTTATCCACCAACTTTCACATTTTGCACGTGAATGGAGACTCCATCTATCAGACTCGCTTATCAAGCTTCAGGTCTGTATCCTGCCTATCTACATATTTCAGTGATGTCTAGTCACAGTCTTTCAAAATAAATGAAACTGCTCTGAATGTTCAGTTATAGGATCCCTTCTGGGTTGACAGATTTGACAGGTTTTACTGATGATCACTCTTGGTGTCAGATTATACAGGTTTTACTGTTGATCACTCTGACAGATTAGACAGGTTTTACTGTTGATCATTCTGGGTGTCAGATTAGACAGGTTTTACTGTTGATCACTGACAGATTAGACAGGTTTTACTGATGATCACTCTGACAGATTAGACAGGTTTTACTGTTGATCACTCTGACAGATTAGACAGGTTTTACTGTTGATCACTATGGGTGTCAGATTAGACAGGTTTTACTGTTGATCACTCTGACAGATTAGACAGGTTTTACTGATGATCACTCTGACAGATTAGACAGGTTTTACTGTTGATCACTCTGACAGATAAGACAGGTTTTACTGACGATCACTCTGGGTGTCAGATTAGACAGGTTTTACTGTTGATCACTCTGACAGATTAGACAGGTTTTACTGTTGATCACTCTGACAGATTAGACAGGTTTTACTGTTGATCACTCTGGGTGACAGATTAGACAGGTTTTACCGATGATCACTCTGGATGACAGATTAGACAGGTTTTACTGATGGTCACTCTGGGTGTCAGATTAAGCAGGTTTTTTTGATGATCACTCCGAATGACAGATTATACAGGTTTTACTGATGGTCACTGGGTGACAGATTAGACAGGTTTTACTGTTGATCACTCTGGGTGTCAGATTAGACAGGTTTTACTGATGATCACTCTGGGTGACAGATTAGACAGGTTTTAGCAATGATCACTCTGGATGACAGATTAGACAGGTTTTACTGATGGTCACTGGGTGACAGATTAGACAGGTTTTACCGCTGATCACTCTGGGTGACAGATTAGACGGGCTTTACTTGATGATTGCTCTGGGTGACAGATTAGACAGGTTTTTGCTGTAGATACACCTGAGTGTCAGATTAGACATGTTTTTGCTGTAGATACATCCGTGTGTCAGATTAGACAGGTTTTACTGATGATCACTCTGGGTGACATATTAGACAGGTTTTACTGATGATCACTCTGGGTGTCAGATTAGACAGGTTTTACTGATGATCACTCTGGGTGACAGATTAGACAGGTTTTACTGATGGTCACTCTGGGTGACAGATTAGACGGGCTTTACTTGATGATTGCTCTGGGTGACAGATTAGACATGTTTTTGCTGTAGATACACCTGAGTGTCAGATTAGACATGTTTTTGGTGTAGATACACCTGAGTGTCAGATTAGACAGGTTTTTGCTGTAGATACACCTGAGTGTCAGATTAGACAGGTTTTTGCTGTAGATACACCTGAGTGTCAGATTAGACATGTTTTTGCTGTAGATACATCTGTGTGTCAGATTAGACAGGTTTTTGCTGTAGATACACCTGTGTGTCAGATAAGACAGGTTTTTGCTGTAGATACATCTGTGTGTCAGATTAGACAAGTTTCAGCAGTTGAATAAAGACATTTCAGATATGTTCAGAATTTACAGTAATGCTTCCTTCCTTGATTTACAGACTAGCATGATTTACATGAGCCAGGCCTTTATTGCATTCCTCATGCGGCCTAGATACCTACAACATGTACTAGAGGTAAGTTGTCTGTGGTAATGTATTATATAATATTACTCTCAGACACATCATTATCAGATCATCTTCATCAGTTATCCCTCTGTAATCTTTGAAACTGATCAGAAAAAGATATTTCTTTACGAATCTTTAAATTAATGACAATAGGTAGGATCTTCTTTGTCTTTTATTGTCCACGGAAGAAGAAAAGGATACTCATATTTTGTGAGTAGCACATACTGAGAGAACAGACAAATAGTTTTGTATAATGACCAGTCTATAATGGTTCTACTCTGTTTCCTTGTTACAAATCCTATCAAATTAATTAATATTATATTAATAACATATGAATTGTTATTACGCTTTAAGATGGTAGTAAGAATTATTTTGTAGAATGAGTGATTAAATGTGGGTGTCTTTGTCCTTTAATGTATTTGTATGTAGTGGCATGTGTTGTTCCTCCTACAGCAACAGAATGGTCAAAAAGGTCAAACAAGAGAGCGGACGTCTACCTCCCCGAAACAACCACGTCTCCAGGCCCAATCCTCAATGGAGGACATTGATTCTCCATCCTCCCAACTTCTTCACACGCAACACAGGTAGCTAGGTCATAACTTCTTAACACACAACACAGGTAACTAGGTCATAAGGCACAGGTAACTAAGTCATAACTTCTTCACACACAACACAGGTAACTAGGTCATAAGGCACAGGTAACTAGGTAATAACTTCTTAACACACAACACAGGTAACTAGGTCATAAGGCACAGGTAACTAGGTAATAACTTCTTCACACACAACACAGGTAGCTAGGTCATACACACAGGTAACTAGGTCATAACTTCTTCACACACAACACAGGTAACTAGGTCATAAGGCACAGGTAACTAGGTAATAACTTCTTAACACACAACACAAGTAACTAGGTCATAAGGCACAGGTAACTAGGTCATAACTTCTTAACACACAACACAGGTAACTAGGTCATAACTACTTAACACACAACACAGGTAACTAGGTCATAACTTCTTAACACACAACACAGGTAACTAGGTCATACTGAAATAATAGCTATGCCATATATACAGCATAGCTGAGTAGGTCTTACACTAACGATATTAATAATATACAAAATCTGGTTTGTTTTCATGAAATTTTGCAAGAATTAAACATTAACAAATTCATTTCTGATTAGTGTCACAAAAATACATGTACAGTTAATGTAGAAATACTTCTGAACCAGTACATAAATATGTACCTAATAATGTGAAATTATTTTCTATATGAAGCCCTATCTGATAAAATGTTAAGTGTGCTTTTAAATTTTATATTTCTGTTTTTTGCCAACTGAACAGGATGCTGACTATACTAGGCATGAGTTTCTCCTGTTTACGACAGTTCACACCAGACCTACTGGAGATTCTTTATGAACAGGTAATGTTGGTTACGTGTCTATGACAGTTCACACCAGACCTACTGGAGGTTCTTTATGAACAGGTAATGTTGGCTATGTGTCTATGACAGTTCACACCAGACCTACTGGAGATTCTTTATGAACAGGTAATGTTGGTTACATGTTTGACTATATGACAGTTCACACCAGACCTACTGGAGATTCTTTATGAACAGGTAATGTTGGTTACATGTTTGACTATATGACAGTTCACACCAGACCTACTGGTAAACATACATGATGAATGGTAATTTATAAATTAATCGGTAATTTATAATTAATCGGTAATTTATAATTAATCGGTAATTTATAAATTAATCAGTAATGTATTTTGTTTACAGAGTATGGACTACAGTGAGTATGAGCCTTTCCTGGCGCTGGGCTTCAGTGCGCCATCAGTGGACCAGGATAGTACACCTTCCTTCGGTACACTGACCACCTGTGTCCGGGATGTTTGTGTTAGATTTCTTACCAAGGTAGGATCACTTTCCAGCTAGTCATGTAGTAGTGTGGTAGTGTGGTGTGTATGGTGTGTGGTAGTGTTGTTAAGTGTAATAGTGTTTTGTGAGTGGTGGTGTGGGTGGGTGTGGTAGTGTGGTGTGTATGGTAGTGTGGTGTGTGTGGTAGTGTGGTGTGTATGGTGTGTGGTAGTGTGTGGTGTGTGAGGTAGTGTTGTTAAGTGTAATAGTGTTTTGTGAGTGGTGGTGTGGGTGGGTGTGGTGTGGTGTGGTAGTGTGTGGGTAGTGTGGTGTGTGTGTGGTGTGTATGGTAGTGTGGGTGTGTGTGGTAGTGCAGTATGTAGTCGTGTGTGTGAGTGGTAATGTGTGTAAGTGGTAGTGTGGGGGTTTGTGGTAGTGTGGTATATAGTAGTGTGTGTGGAGTGGTAGTGGGGGTGGTGTGGTAGTGTGGGTGGGTGTGGTAGTGTGTGGTGCGAGTGGTAGTGTGTGTGCGAGTGGTAGTGTGGGTTGGTGTGGTAGTGTGGGCGGGTGTGGTAGTGTGTGTGTCAGTGTAAGTGTATGTGGTAGTGTGTGGTGTGTGAGGTAGTGTTGTTAAGTGTAATAGTGTTTTGTGAGTGGTGGTGTGGGTGGGTGTGGTAGTGTGGTGTGTATGGTAGTGTGGTGTGTGTGGTAGTGTGGTGTGTGTGGTAGTGTGTGGTAGTGTGGTGTGTGTGTGGTAGTGTGTGGTGTGTGAGGTAGTGTTGTTAAGTGTAATAGTGTTTTGTGAGTGGTGGTGTGGGTGTGTGTGGTGTGTGTGGTAGTGTGTGGTAGTGTGGTGTGTATGGTGTGTGGTAGTGTGTGGTGTGTGAGGTAGTGTTGTTAAGTGTAATAGTGTTTTGTGAGTGGTGGTGTGGGTGGGTGTGGTAGTGTGGTGTGTATGGTAGTGTGGTGTGTATGGTGTGTGGTAGTGTGTGGTGTGTGAGGTAGTGTTGTTAAGTGTAATAGTGTTTTGTGAGTGGTGGTGTGGGTGTGTGTGGTAGTGCAGTATGTAGTCGTGTGTGTGAGTGGTAATGTGTGTAAGTGGTAGTGTGGGGGTTTGTGGTAGTGTGGTATATAGTAGTGTGTGTGCGAGTGGTAGTGTGGGTGGGTGTGGTAGTGTGGGTGTGGGTTGTGGTCGTGGGGGTGGGTTTGGTAGTGTGTGCGGTGGTATGTGGGTGTGTGTGTATTGTTGGTGTGTGGTGGTGTGTGGTCGTTGTGTTGTGGTAGTGTTTTGTACGTGTATGTGTTTTGTTTGGTGGTGGGGTGGGTTGGGGGGTGTGCTGTGGTAGTGTGTGTTCGTGTGGTGTTGTTTGTGGTGTGGTAGGTGTGTTGTGCGGGGGCGTGTTGTTTCCGATGTCCTCGTGGTTTGTGGGGTGGTGGTGTGGGTGGGTGTGGTGTGTTTGTGTGTTGGTGTGTGGCGTGTGGGGGTTGTGTGTCGTTTGTTGTGGTCCTCGGTGTTTTGTGAGTGGTGGTGTGGGTGGGTGTGGTGTGTGGTTGTTGGGGGGGTGTGGTTTTGGTCGTGTTGTGTGTTGTCGTTGGTGTTTGTGGTGTGTGGGTGTCCGGTGTGTGGTCTGTGTGTGGTGTGTGCGGTCGTGTTGTTCCGTGTCCCTAGTGTTTTGTGAGTGGTGGTGTGGGTGGGTGTGGTAGTGTGGTGTGTATGGTGTGTGGTAGTGTGTGGTGTGTGAGGTAGTGTTGTTAAGTGTAATAGTGTTTTGTGAGTGGTGGTGTGGGTGGTGTGGTCGTGTGGTGGTGTATGGTCGTGTGGTGTGTGTGGTAGTGTGGTGTAGTGTGTAGTGTGTGGTAGTGTGGTGTGTGTGTGGTAGTGTGTGGTGTGTGAGGTAGTGTTGTTAAGTGTAATAGTGTTTTGTGAGTGGTGGTGTGGGTGTGTGTGGTGTGTGTGGTAGTGTGTGGTAGTGTGGTGTGTATGGTGTGTGGTAGTGTGGTGTGTATGGTAGTGTGGTGTGTGTGGTAGTGTGGTGTGTATGGTAGTGTGGTGTGTGTGGTAGTGTGGTGTGTATGGTGTGTGGTAGTGTGTGGTGTGTGCGGTAGTGTTGTTCCGTGTCACTCGTGTGTGTGAGTGGTGGTGTGGGTGGGTGTGGTAGTGTGGTGTGTATGGTAGTGTGGTGTGTGTGGTAGTGTGGTGTGTGTGGTAGTGTGTGGTAGTGTGGTGTGTGTGTGGTAGTGTGTGGTGTGTGGTGTGTCGTGTTGTTCCGTGTATCTCGTGTTTTGTGAGTGGTGGTGTGGGTGTGTGTGGTGTGGGATGGGTCGTGTGTTGTCGTGTGGTGTGTCTGGTAGTGTTGTCGTGTCTGGTTGTGGTGCGGGTTCGTGTTGTATCCGTGTCCTCCGTGTTTGTGAGTGGTGGTGTGGGTGGGTGTGGTAGTGTGGGTGGGTCTGGGTCGTGTGGTGTGGTCCTGGTGTGGGGTCCGTGTGTGGATGCGTGGTGCGGTCGTGGTTGTTCCGTGTCCTCGTGTTTTGTGAGTGGTGGTGTGGGTGTGTGTGGTAGTGCAGTATGTAGTCGTGTGTGTGAGTGGTAATGTGTGTAAGTGGTAGTGTGGGGGTTTGTGGTAGTGTGGTATATAGTAGTGTGTGTGCGAGTGGTAGTGTGGGTGGGTGTGGTAGTGTGGGTGGGTGTGGTAGTGTGGGTGGGTGTGGTAGTGTGTGTGCGAGTGGTAGTGTGGGGTGGGTGTGGTAGTGTGGGCGGGTGTGGTAGTGTGTGTGTCAGTGTAAGTGTATGTGGTAGTGTGGACGGGTGTGGTAGTGTGTGTGTCAGTGTAAGTGTATGTGTAGTGTGGGCGGGTGTGGTAGTGTGGGTGCGAGTGGTAGTGTGGGTGGGTGTGGTAGTGTGGGTGGGTGTGGTAGTGTGTGTGTCAGTGTAAGTGTATGGTAGTGTGGGTGGGTGTGGTAGTGTTGGGGTTTGTGGTAGTGTGGGTTGGTGTGGTAGTGTGGGGTGGGAGTGGTAGTGTTTGGGTTTGTGGTAGTGTGGGTTGGTGTGGTAGTGTGGGTGGGTGTGGTAGTGTGTGTGTCAGTGTAAGTGTATGGTAGTGTGGGGTGGGTGTGGTAGTGTTGGGGTTTGTGGTAGTGTGGGTTGGTGTGGTAGTGTGGGTGGGAGTGGTAGTGTTTGGGTTTGTGGTAGTGTGGTTGGTGTGGTAGTGTGGGTTGGTGTGGTAGTGTGGTGTTGGTGTGGTAGTGTGGGTTGGTATGGTAGTGTGGGTTGGTGTGGTAGTGTGGGTTGGTGTGGTAGTGTGGGTTGGTGTGGTAGTGTGGGTGTGTGAGTGGTGGGGTTTGTGGTAATGTAATAACACCACTTATATACATAAAGACTGTATATACTACATCCTGTTTTGGATATATGTTATATACATCTGCTTGATTTAGATGTTTAACAGACTGATGTTTATAATGTAATTGTTGGATATGCTTCACAGTTGGAGCCAAAACCAGGTTCTTCTCCGCAGAGATCCACATCTCCCGTCAGTGGCATCACCCAGGTCATCTCCAAGTAAGTAGTGTCCCATAGCAACACCAATCATGTCATCTCCAAGTACGTAGTGTCCCATTACTACACCAATCAGGTCATCTCCAAGTAAGTAGTGTCCCATTACTACACCAATCATGTCATCTCCAAGTACGTAGTGTCCCATAGCAACACCAATCATGTCATCTCCAAGTACGTAGTGTCCCATAGCAACACCAATCAGGTCATCTCCAAGTACGTAGTGTCCCATTACTACACCAATCAGGTCATCTCCAAGTAAGTAGTGTCCCATTACTACACCAATCATGTCATCTCCAAGTACGTAGTGTCCCATAGCAACACCAATCAGGTCATCTCCAAGTACGTAGTGAGTCATAGCTACACCAATCAGGTCATCTCCTAGTACGTAGTGTCCCATAGCAACACCAATCAGGTCATCTCCAAGTACGTAGTGTCCCATTACTACACCAATCAGGTCATCTCCAAGTACGTAGTGAGTCATAGCAACACCAATCATGTCATCTCCAAGTACGTAGAGAGTCATAGCAACACCAATCATGTCATCTCCAAGTACGTAGTGAGTCATAGCAACACCAATCAGGTCATCTCCAAGTAAGTAGTGTCCCATAGCAACACCAATCAGGTCATCTCCAAGTACGTAGTGAGTCATAGCAACACCAATCAGGTCATCTCCAAGTACGTAGTGTCCCATAGCAACACCAATCAGGTCATCTCCAAGTACGTAGTGTCCCATAGCAACACCAATCAGGTCATCTCCAAGTACGTAGTGTCCCATAGCAACACCAATCAGGTCATCTCCAAGTACGTAGTGTCCCATAGCTACACCAATCAGGTCATCTCCAAGTACGTAGTGTCCCATAGCAACACCAATCAGGTCATCTCCAAGTATGTAGTGTCCCATTACTACACCAATCAGGTCATCTCCAAGTAAGTAGTTTCCATTAGCAACACCAATCAGGTCATCTCCAAGTATGTAGTGTCCCATTACTACACCAATCAGGTCATCTCCAAGTACGCAGTGTCCCATAGCAACACCAATCAGGTCATCTCCAAGTACGTAGTGAGTCATAGCAACACCAATCAGGTCATCTCCAAGTACGTAGTGTCCCATAGCAACACCAATCAGGTCATCTCCAAGTACATACTGAGTCATAGCAACACCAATCAGGTCATCTCCAAGTACGTAGTGAGTCATAGCAACACCAATCAGGTCATCTCCAAGTACGTAGTGTCCCATTGCAACACCAATCAGGTCATCTCCAAGTACGTAGTGAGTCATAGCAACACCAATCAGGTCATCTCCAAGTACGTAGTGAGTCATAGCAACACCAATCAGGTCATCTCCAAGTATGTAGTGAGTCATAGCTACACCAATCAGGTAATCTCCAGGTACATACTGAGTCATAGCTACACCAATCAGGTCATCTCCAAGTAAGTAGTGTCCCATTACTACACCAATCATGTCATCTCCAAGTATGTAGTGAGTCATAGCTACACCGTTCGGGTCATCTCCAAGTACGTAGTGAGTCATAGCTACACCAATCAGGTCATCTCCTAGTACGTAGTGTCCCATAGCAACACCAATCAGGTCATCTCCAAGTACGTAGTGTCCCATTACTACACCAATCAGGTCATCTCCAAGTACGTAGTGAGTCATAGCAACACCAATCATGTCATCTCCAAGTACGTAGTGAGTCATAGCAACACCAATCAGGTCATCTCCAAGTACGTAGTGAGTCATAGCAACACCAATCAGGTCATCTCCAAGTAAGTAGTGTCCCATAGCAACACCAATCAGGTCATCTCCAAGTACGTAGTGAGTCATAGCAACACCAATCAGGTCATCTCCAAGTACGTAGTGTCCCATAGCAACACCAATCAGGTCATCTCCAAGTACGTAGTGTCCCATAGCAACACCAATCAGGTCATCTCCAAGTACGTAGTGTCCCATAGCTACACCAATCAGGTCATCTCCAAGTACGTAGTGTCCCATAGCTACACCAATCAGGTCATCTCCAAGTACGTAGTGTCCCATAGCAACACCAATCAGGTCATCTCCAAGTATGTAGTGTCCCATTACTACACCAATCAGGTCATCTCCAAGTAAGTAGTTTCCATTAGCAACACCAATCAGGTCATCTCCAAGTATGTAGTGTCCCATTACTACACCAATCAGGTCATCTCCAAGTACGTAGTGTCCCATAGCAACACCAATCAGGTCATCTCCAAGTACGTAGTGAGTCATAGCAACACCAATCAGGTCATCTCCAAGTACGTAGTGTCCCATAGCAACACCAATCAGGTCATCTCCAAGTACGTAGTGAGTCATAGCAACACCAATCAGGTCATCTCCAAGTACGTAGTGAGTCATAGCAACACCAATCAGGTCATCTCCAAGTACGTAGTGTCCCATTGCAACACCAATCAGGTCATCTCCAAGTACGTAGTGAGTCATAGCAACACCAATCAGGTCATCTCCAAGTACGTAGTGAGTCATAGCAACACCAATCAGGTCATCTCCAAGTATGTAGTGAGTCATAGCTACACCAATCAGGTAATCTCCAGGTACATACTGAGTCATAGCTACACCAATCAGGTCATCTCCAAGTAAGTAGTGTCCCATTACAACACCAATCAGGTCATCTCCAAGTATGTAGTGAGTCATAGCTACACCGTTCGGGTCATCTCCTAGTATGTAGTGAGTCATAGCTACACCAATCAGGTCATCTCCAAGTACGTAGTGTCCCATAGCAACACCAATCAGGTCATCTCCAAGTACGTAGTGAGTCATAGCAACACCAATCAGGTCATCTCCAAGTACGTAGTGTCCCATTACAACACCAATCAGGTCATCTCCAAGTATGTAGTGAGTCATAGCAACACCAATCAGGTCATCTCCAAGTAAGTAGTGTCCCATAGCAACACCAATCAGGTCATCTCCAAGTACATACTGAGTCATAGCAACACCAATCAGGTCATGTCCAAGTGAGTAGTGTCCCATAGCAACACCAATCAGGTCATCTCCAAGTAAGTAGTGTCCCATTACAACACCAATCAGGTCATCTCCAAGTATGTAGTGAGTCAAGGCAACACCAATCAGGTCATCTCCAAGTACGTAGTGAGTCATAGCAACACCAATCAGGTCATCTCCTAGTATGTAGTGAGTCATAGCAACACCAATCAGATCATCTCCAAGTACGTAGTGTCCCATAGCAACACCAATCAGGTCATCTCCAAGTACGTAGTGAGTCATAGCTACACCAATCAGATCATCTCCAAGTACGTAGTGTCCCATAGCAACACCAATCAGGTCATCTCCAAGTACGTAGTGTCCCATAGCAACACCAATCAGGTCATCTCCAAGTACGCAGTGTCCCATAGCTACACCAATCAGGTCATCTCCAAGTACATACTGAGTCATAGCTACAGCTACACCAATCAGGTCATCTCCAAGTACGTAGTGAGTCATAGCTAGGTCATTTCCAAGTAGTTCTCATACCTACACGATGCTCTGTGGTGGGCAAAAGCTTCATAATTTCATTGATAAAAGCATGCAAGCAGTGACCTGATTGGCCAAAACAATGAAGCCTGTCTGTGACTGAATTTTTTCTCATTAATTAATTACTAATAGAGTTTACATATGTTAGTGACTCAAAAAGGTCTCAATATTGTTCAACTTCTGTGATGCTTTAATGTTAGGATTGAATTGTTATATTTCCTTGTAGAAGCCTGGTGCTGTACGTGATGGAGAATGCTCTGTACATCATTATGTCCCAGGCTACACGATATCTACGTGACCCACACCTTGTATCTACAGACAAACAACTACTCAAGAGGGAACTAGGCACTGAAATGGTAATAAGTCCAATTTTCTTTATTAAAGTTATAACCTTAAAACCTGCCGAGGTTTTGAATAAAACTGTTACATGTATCAATACAAAATCTTAAGTGAAATTAATATTTTCACAGCTTTGCACCAAAATGAATTTGGTTTCATCATGTGAAATTTGAATTGGTAATCAAACAGTTAAATGCCTGAAGGAGTGACTCTGCCAAGTTCGATGTCCACTTTTGCTGGATTAATTTTGCAGAGTTATGGCTCCTTCATTAACTAAAAACCGTTTTCTGCTGTTTACGTTAATGGAACAGTTGTTTACAGATTTTCTTTAGAGATATGGCCTCTATTGATTAACAAGAAAAAAATTGTTTTCTGCTGTTTCCATGCAATTACTCCATAAATATCATCCGATTATAATCAAACTGGGTAACACATTTATCGTACCTTGGTTTATGAAAAGCATTTTTATTTGCAGTGAAATGAATCTAATATCTAAGTATTAAGGATAGGGTTTGGTTATGGCAGACGAGACAAGAAGTCTTGAGCAGTGGTGTAATATGTCAGGAAAGTGGGGATATAAATTCCATGAATTTCCTTGTTTTTTTACAGAATTATTTCCTGAAGGAACTAGAGCGTTACCTGAGGAAAGGAACACCAGTATCACCCAACACTAGTTCAACCAGTCTTAGTCCACGGACAGCACAATCAGGAGGTCCTCTTCTGGGACGCTCCATCTCACAGACATCGTTTGCAATCAGTCAAGAGACAGAATTCTTCCGATTTGTGCGCGAGTATGTAACACAAGTGCTGAAGTAATATGTGCAGGCTGTTCGTTCTGCAGCTTCACTTTTCTGTGTGAGATCGTATCATTGTGTAGTGACCTGGCTGTTTTTGTCTTCAACCTTCAATTGTTACATTGTTTCAACAACTGTCCTTTAAGGAAAAGAAGATCCAGTAATTAAAACATATTGTAGCATTGAATATATCCAGATTCTGAGTGGAATGTTGACTTGATTACTACTTAAGTTGTTAAGATTCATTTTGTTAAAATTCTACTAAATGAAGTTATGAATGTGATTTCATTGAACGCCAAAGAAGGAATTTAAAGATGATGACTAGTTTTTGATGCCGATAAGATTCAGATTCTCCATTTTTCTAAGCATGAAATATCCTTAGTGCTTTAAGTTCAGGGAAGAATTTGGCCTTTGATGCTGCCAAGCAATATCTATTCTGAGCATCACTCTTGAGAAATTGGTTTTTAGTGTTATATTTTATAAAACGGGTCACTATACCCTTGCATTGGATACCTGTAATTATTTTGGTGTTTGGTGGTCTTGTATTTTGAAGATTATCTTAAGAACAAAAGATTACCCCAATATCTTCCAAAGAAAACATTAAGAGTGTAAAAAGTGCTAAATAAATATATGTTAATAGCCAGATACCCAGACACATGTATGGGTGTGAGGATGGCGACCAGGTACCCTGTAGTGGTATAGTATGTACTAGTTATGTATGGGTGTGAGGATGGCGACCAGATACCCTGTAGTGGTCAAGTATGTACTAGTTATGTACGGGTGTGAGGATGGCGACCAGGTACCCTGTAGTGGTCAAGTATGTACGGGTGTGAGGATGGCGACCAGGTACCCTGTAGTGGTCAAGTATGTACTAGTTATGTACGGGTGTGAGGATGGCGACCAGGTACCCTGTAGTGGTCAAGTATGTACTAGTTATGTATGGGTGTGAGGATGGCGACCAGGTACCCTGTAGTGGTCAAGTATGTACTAGTTATGTACGGGTGTGAGAATGACGGCCAGGTACCCTGTAGTGGTATAGTATGTACTAGTTATGTACGGGTGTGAGAATGACGGCCAGGTACCCTGTAGTGGTATAGTATGTACTAGTTATGTACGGGTGTGAGAATGACGGCCAGACAACCTATAGTGGTCAAGTATGTACTAGTTATTTATGTCTGTGAGAAAGAAGATGTTGAATATCTCACAAATTTTTTGAGTGATTTGTTAGTTGAACACAGAATGGTTGAGCTTTCCACGTTTTTGATTGGTGTACTTGTTGATACACCATCTGACAACACATTAGATGTCGTAATCAGATGACCTTAAATTCAATGCCCGACTGCTTGTGCATATTAAAGCATGGCTCTGGTAAAAGCTCATGAGAGTGTGTCATATGTGTTGAATATATAGGAACAACAAGAGGTTTACCAGTAGGTTTAAAATCCGACTAGTCAAACTGTGACTGTGTTTCAGTATTGAAAGAGTAGATGGGGCAGCTATCTTGCTCTGAAATAACATTCATTTAAAATATTGCCATTGTGTACAAGTGACCTGTAAATAAAAGATGTACCAGATGATTGGTTGTTTCTGTTGGTCTTCTAAATATACATTTTGTCCTCTATACATGGATTCAAATAGAAGTGCTCACAAATACGATTAGCCTCTTTAGTTATAGTTATACAGTATAACCTGCCTAAACTGGCAGGTACGTAGCTAGCATAGACTCCCACACTCCTGTGCATCCACGGCATTTCCCCGTTTTATCTTTTTTAGCCCACCATCATCAGATGGTGGGCTATTCAAATCGCCCTGCGTCCGTGGTCCGTCCGTCCGTCCGTAAACAATTCTTGTTATCGCTAATCCTCAGAAAGTACTGAAGGGATCTTTCTCAAATTTCATATGTAGGTTCCCCTTGGTGCCTAGTTATGCATATTGCATTTTGGGACCGATCGGAAAACAACATGGCCGACAGGCAGCCATCTTGGATTTTGACCATTGAAGTTTGTTATCGCTATTTCTGAGAAAGTACTGAAGGGATCTTTCTCAAATTTCATATGTAGGTTCCCCTTGGTGCCTAGTTATGCATATTGGATTTTGGGACCGATCGGAAAACAACATGGCCGACAGGCAGCCATCTTGGATTTTGACAATTGAAGTTTGTTATCGCTATTTCTGAGAAAGTACTGAAGGGATCTTTCTCAAATTTCATATGTAGGTTCCCCTTGGTGCCTAGTTATGCATATTGCATTTTGGGACCGATCGGAAAACAACATGGCCGACAGGCAGCCATCTTGGATTTTGACCATTGAAGTTTGTTATCGCTATTTCTGAGAAAGTACTGAAGGGATCTTTCTCAAATTTCATATGTAGGTTCCCCTTGGTGCCTTGTTATGCATATTGCATTTTGGGACCGATCGGAAAACAACCTAGCCGACAGGCAGCCATCTTGGATTTTGACAATTGAAGTTTGTTATCGCTATTTCTGAGAAAGCACTGAAGGGATCTTTCTCAAATTTCATATGTAGGTTCCCCTTGGTGCCTAGTTATGCATATTGCATTTTGAGACCAATCAGAAAACAACATGGCCGACAGGCAGCCATCTTGGATTTTGACAATTGAAGTTTGTTATCGCTATTTCTGAAAAAGTACTGAAGGGATCATTCTCAAATTTCATATGTAGGTTTCCCTTGGTGCCTAGTTATGCATATTGCATTTTGAGACCAATCAGAAAACAACATGGCCGACAGGCAGTCATCTTGGATTTTGACAATTGAAGTTTGTTATCGCTAATTCTCAGAAAGCACTGAAGGGATCTTCCTGAAATTTCATATGTAGGTTCCCCTTCGTGCCTAGTTATGCATATTGCATTTTGAGACCAATCGGAAAACAACATGGCCGACAGGCAGCCATCTTGGATTTTGACAATTGAAGTTTGTTATCGCTATTTCTCAGAAAGTACTGAAGGAATCTTTCTCAAATTCCATATATAGGTTCCCCTTGGTGCCTAAATCTTAAATTTCATATATAGGTTTCCCTTGCTTGAAAAGTACTAGAGGTTTCTTCTGAATTTACACAGATTAGTAAGACTTAGAAGAAGAGAAAAGTAGAGAAAAGATCAATCTGACATGGAACCTATGAAGAACATTCAATGGTGGGCGCCAAGATCCCTCTGGGATCTCTTGTTTTTTTTACTGAAGACAGAACTGATATTGATTCTGTGTACACAAAGTTCTATTAGAAATCATCCCTTTACCCATGTCACAATGACGCAAATATCTGGATATAAATAAAACTCGAAGACAGGCGACTCTGAAATTAAACATCCGCTAAGAGTTACAATGTGGTCTTTATTCAGGTAAACAAAAATAACAAGTAAATTATTTGAAGCGTAAGGCAATGGGGGCAGCCATATTTCATTGAAACAGACAGTAGATGGCGTATTGGTGAATGTGGCTACCATATATGGTTATATTTCTCAGTCCAGTTCTTGATCACAATAACCGAACATTAATGTTCGTTTAAAAATATCTGAACGACAGAAAATGACAGACTTGTTCAGCCCTTCACCCTGCCAGGACACGGACCGATAAATGGAACTATATTTTCACTATCAACTATTCAATTCCCACAAACAGCACTGCAGCAATTGATTGACTGTCGAAATAAAAGACAAACACAAAAGAATGAATATTAGAATTATTTTTATCGAATGATCACAGAACATAATTTTGACAATTGTGATTACTCATTCACTCTCATACATTCCTTAATATGACTAAAGCATTGGTTCAATTTAGATGATTAAACTTAAAACTGATGTCAATTTTGTTTTGATAAGACTGATGGAGTTTTAATATTAAAAAAATAAAAGCTTGTGAACATATATATGGAAACTTAAAATAACCAAACATGTCCGATAAGAATTTATGTCATTAAACATCAGTTCTTTAATATCAAGTCTGTGTAATCTTTATGATGCTTCTGCTTGCATACGAATACAATGTACAATACATTATGTTGAACCTTGAGATTATTTCACCAGATATTAAAGTAGTCATGCCATAAAAGTTTTGGAATCACTGGTTCATAGGTTATCCAGTCTGTCATACCAGTAAGGCTTTGCTGTCAGACCTTCATAGAGAGCCATGTGGTTCAGCATCAGTTTCACAAACCAGTCACTCAATTCTACAGTAACATTTCTATCATGCATCTTGTTAAATGATTCATGTTTTTATGAAACTGATTGTAAACTTTACAGGCATGTGTCTGACAGTAAAGGGACCAGCCCCTTACGTCCTCAACCTTTCCTGAAAGAAGGCCTCCACAGAGTCAGTGTTCCATTTGTCAATTCCAAGAGTCTCGACCACTTCACGTTTCTCATTCAATAACTTGATGATCGGGTCTGAGCCACGGACGTACCTCACGTTCAGACCAGAAAACTGTTTTACACGGTCACTCTTGACAAATGCTGAAAGCAAATTGATATAAAGTGTTTAAATATTTTAGCATGTTAACTTTAGCCAAAAATTATACATTACTTTAATCATAATGTATAGAAGGATTGGGAACAAGTCTAACATCCTAAGAAGCCTACTGACCATGTTACAATTGTAAGTGTCAAACAAATACATATAATTCTAAGAAATAACATCAAATATTTCCTCCACAAGTTCTTCAAAGTTTTTTGATAGATCTTACAAAGTTTGCACATTTCTGCTAAAATACATGTTATTATATAACAAAACTAAACCCAATATACACGTGTAAGGTAGCATACATTGATCTAGATTTAAAATCTACTTCAAGTTATAAACCAAGATAATTACCTTGAACCTGTGGAAACCTTCCCAATTTTCAGCTGCACACATGAAGTTCAGCAAATGGGTAAGTCTTAAAAAGAATTAAATGATCATTAAAAAGACCATCTTGTTTGTCATCATGATGAAAAAATTAAGCTAATTGTAACTAAAGCAATCGCAACTGATGTGTGATAACTGTTTTTCCTTATTTGGGTATTGGTACAGACTTGTTTGAAATCAAAATGAAAATAACTAAAAGGGGACAAAGTAGTACTTTTCCTTATGAGAGTATGCAATCAAAATTCAGAAATATAGAAAATTTGGCAGACAATTGACAGTAGTTTTCCCATTAAACAAAGACTACATATAAATATATATACAATGTATCTTCAAGGGATGGTGTAGTACCCATCAGGTTAGCTGGTACCGTAAGATGCTGGTAAGTAACTTGTAAATTCCCCCCCTATTGTAGCCTGGGAAAGTTCATAGTAAATGCCCTAAGCAGGACATCAGGTTTTACTCGTCTTCAGTTCCATCATGTTTTCTTTCTCCGTTTTATGTCAATGTTATGTATAAATTTAAATATATATAGCTTTACGCTGTATCCATATAAAATGTGATATTTTCAAATGTATTGGCCGTTGGTCACATATAGCCTTCCATCATAGAACTTGGCTCTTTACATGTCATGCTAGCCAACGCCAGCCAAATGTTATTTCAACTAATTCCAAAAATTCTACTCTTACTGCATCTTATTGTATTTTCTTGTACTGTTTACCACCGCCAGTATATATCATGTGATTGTATTTGTATTTTCTGTGTCTTGATAAAGGGGCGGAATGTCTCGAAAATTTGGCATCTTTCATTGTATACACAATTACACTGTTAGAATTACTTCTTGACCCATATATATTTATGTACCTTTACATCGCTTCCTGAATCGGTGTCCTCATCACAACAGGCAAGACAGGACTCCTCCAGCTGCTTCAGGTTAAATTGACCTAGCTCTTTACAGGCACTGCACATCAGGCCTGTGTTAAACCAAGCTCGTTGCATTTCTCTAATGACAAACTACACTTCCCTCGATCAAAGTATAACTGTAAAGTAAAGAACATCAATTTATGACTTTTGTTCCGAAAAAACTTTCGTAGTCACACTCCGATTGAATTATTTGTCAATTTCTATTAATTCAATACATTAAATACTGATTTCACAGTTTGGGGACATCCATTTCCATCCTGATAAAACTTCCTTTTGCACCGCCTCCTCAAACTGAAAATTAGTTATGTTTTACGTTGTATGTGTATTTTGAGGCATACATCAGGAAATTTTCAAACAAATGGCATCCTGACGTCGTGCAACTCCACATATATATATATTTTACTTCATTTTTGAATGGGGTGGAAAAGAAAGTCTTTCCCATATATCCTCATATAAGCTAGCTCTCGCTAAAGCCTAGTTTCCTCATAACCAGTCCACACAACATGGCCAGGCCACATTTATTTAAGAAAAATAGACTATGATCTACATTTTTATCAGAATGTGTCCGAGAAGTAGAATATTTCTATCTTCAGAGTTGAGATTCAGACGTTGCATTTGAGGTCAAGTGCGTCTTTTCAAGCGAGGAGTTTTATAAGCGTTTTTCTTAGTCGCGTGATCTCATTATATTATTGTAAGTATTAGTAACCCCTGTGACTCCACTGAAATGGAAGAAATTAAGTCACATCAACTTAAATTTTCTTCGTTCTTTTCAGAAAGGTTTAAGACAACCGCATGACTCATTCAGTTTTCTTACGTAGTACACACAACACAATGGAACCTCCTCCCGGTGGCAGCAGTACAATGCACTACACTAGAGATCTTCAAGGCACATATACACAATGCAGCCCTTGATGATCTCAAACACACACCGTAAACACACCCTCATAATGTTTTTATCTTAGTTTCCACTAAATTTTTTTTTTTTAAAAACCCCTCTCACTGTACCCAAATCCCCGCACTTTTTTACTTCTTTTAAAAGCATACAACGATCCTTCCTGTGACCGTAATCGTCATTTTTGACGGAGGTTCCATAATTAAAGAAGAAGTACGCATAGATGTTACCGTTGAGTGACACGTGTATAAAAAGCTAAGCGGTTACAATATCTGGCGTTTTTTCTCTAATTTCAAACCCTTCGAATCATGACTGGTCTGGTGACTAATAACAATATCGCGTGCTATTCGAATGGAGTTTGGTCATATATCTTAAATTGGTAATGTACTTGTATTTAGGGTTATACTCACCAAAAGAACGAAGACCAAAGACAGCAGACACAGGGGGTCCGCCATCTTTGGAATATTGTTACTTCCGCTAAAGGACGACAACTCTGTACAATACAGTACGTATAATAATCATTGTTGATATTTAAAAAAAAAAACAAAAAAAAACGTTTTCTCAAGAGAATGATACGTATCATGGTCATAGCAAATTATTTGTTTTATTTTATTGACTAGAATGGGTCGTAACCATATAATCTAATATAATCAATGACAATACTTAATACCTGTAAAACGAAAGTAGGTTTTAAAATCTAAACCGTTGTAAATATTAATTACAAATCGGATTTACTAAAGAAATTCTCGATCGTATCCTTTGCATTCAGTAGGAAGGGCATTTGGTCTCAATATGCACATTTGTTCGTCGCGATAATAGATCTCATGAGCTAATGTTATTTGTATATGCGACGTTAAATAAAGGGTATTGTATTATACTCTGTACGTACTTTACAAGATGAACCCTTTGTTGCCAGGGAAGAGATTAATTATATCTTTCCCTCCCTCGAGAATGTTACACATTCTTTGCATTTCATAGAATGGCCCTGGCAAATTCTGTCTGCAATCCTGTCTACTGGTAATCTTATTCATTAAACATGGAACTGAGGATAGTGGTCTTAGAAGAGTATAGACTGTCTGGCTAAAAATCTATTATACATATATGTTTGTTACGTTACCTTACCTTCAAACAAACTTGTAGTTGTAACTGTCCAAATAAAATAATTGATAATTGAATTGTAATAGGCATGCGTAACTGTGGCTGATTCAAGTTTCATTCATTTTAATTCTCATCCAACTTAATGGTACAGAGATAATACATTAACATAATACAATACGATATGATATTTGTATGTTCAGAACAGCATCATGTACTGTAGTTTTTGATTTACACAGGAGAACAGACTTTGTCATTAATACATTTGATAAGCTTACACAAATTTCTGAACTTCCTTATACATAACAGACGAATATTTCAGAAATATGAACTCTTTCACAGTAGTATTTACCAAGTAAATTTCGACTTTGTATATTAGATTCTGGACATCCGGTTTTATTACTTCTACATAATTTACATATCCGTTCAGCTTTATCTATATTTTCCCACTTGCCAGTAGGCCTATCAATTGTAATTTATGATTACATATTCTAAATTTACACATTTTTTTTTTCACATCTGAAACATTAATAGGTAGTTTTCCAAACACAGTTCTTCTTCAAAAAATCGGTAACATGTAGCTGTTGAAGAGTTTGCAACTTACTCTCTAGAAAACGACCCCGAATGATTGCAAATTTGCTATATATTCATTTTCCGACGGGGGGGGGGGGGGGGGGGGGGGGGGGGGGGGCTTCGCTCCCCTGGAACTCTCTACCAGGATCCGCGCCTGCAAGATCAATATTATTTTGCTGTAACCAGGTATAGCTAATATCACAATGTTCTAATAGGCGTTTTACTTATTTCAACATAACATAGTCTGTCCATGGGCACAGGGACATGTCTAGTCTTATATATGGCAAGCCAAGTTGTCATTTATTCGCGGAGCAATGTTGATCCAGTATCTTACCAAATTATATAAGATATCTTATACATTATATAAGATATTTTATATGTTTATAAGATATCTTATTTAAAGTGTATAAGCTATCTTATATAATATCTTATATAATATATAAGAAATCTTATATAATTCGGTGTATAAAGAATATAAGATATCATAAAAGATATGATATCTTATAAAGAAAAGTTTATAAGATATCTTATAAAGAATAAGACTCTCGTGAGACCAGCAAATCCTAAACGTTCGAGAATGACTGCTCCCTCTGTCAGAGACCTAATATTAGTATATAGGTCTCTGCCTCTGTAAGGTAACGTCCGTTTTGTTGGAAGGCTCGACCACGGTCGGCTAGGCATGGAGCAGATGTCGTGTTCGAGCAAACATGAATATATGGCGATTATAAATCTGTTTCAACCCATGATATGTAGTTTCAGCTTCATCTCGGCTCCTTCATCAAGTAGAGGAGAGTTCATTATCTCAAACTCAAATCTCGTTCTTTATAAGATCTCTTATAATCGAATTATCTTAATATAAGACATCTTATATAATTTCCTTTATACGATATCTTTTATAATATATAAGACATCCTATAAAGAAAAGTATATAAGATATATCAATTATTACATAAAATATCTTATACAGTTTATAAGATATCTTAGATAATTTGGTAAAATCTGGGTTAACGTTACTCCGTGAATAAATGACAACTTGGCTTGCCATACTTATATTTAAAAAAACAGCAAGCAATACCTATATATAAAGATACATAGGTACTTTTTGCTATTATCTTTAATATAAGACTAATATGCCCCTGTTGCATGTCTGTATCCGGTATTTATTAGTCTTTTAAGCTATGTCAGATCAGTCCTACAAACTTTTCAAATATTGAGCGCGCATTTTACTCACGATCCAGCCTCGTTCACTCTCGCGTGATCATAAATCTGTGGTTACAAGAAAACAATATGGAGGTCGCCACCGGGGGAAGTGGAAAGTTCAATATGTTTACTCACTGCAAATAAACAGCGTCATGGCCTGAAATCACAACAAAAGAGTCGAGGATGGCTACTTAGCACAGAGATCGTATCCCTGACTTAAACATCAGTTATCAAGTCGGGATTTACACGATAAAACATGAGAATGGCGTGTAACTGGTGCAAAGAGGACTATTTTTCCTTATTAATCTCGACAGACAAAAAAGCACATGCTGCATTGGAAATGCTCGTTGACGATCTCCATGCGGATAAGGAAGCCACCATTGGGACGTTTCTAAGTCATTCTGGTGCTGAGGATTTCCTTTGGGGTCTTGTACGACTCCTAGGATGTGACAATCCAAGGTAAGATGGTTAACGATTTTGACAGGTGCCCGTACGTCTTTGTAATTTACACGTGTAATTGGGTAGGCAATCAATTAAGCTCTTTACTTGTTTTGACATACGTGACTTTTGACACATTTCTTGCTTAATTTGTAATATGATTGATTCTACTTGTCATTTTCAGATTCCCTCCTAGATGCGTTTACGGAGTAATTAATACAAATTAACTTGTAAATAAAAGATTTGTAGTGATTTACATATAATGATATCTGTTCAGAATCAGTTTGACATTTCTCCTGAAATCAAAAGCACACCCTTTGTGTGTTGTATAGTTTCAATTGTAGGTATCAATTTTTTTTTCATACCTGAGTTCCTGAACATAGATGTCACCCCATGACTATATCAGACATTTTACATATGATCTGTACTATCATTTATTCTTTTTTCATTAAGTATGCTGTAGGTGTAATGTATGAAATATAGGATGCATCTGTAATGTTGTCTTCAAATATAATTAAATTGTCTGAGTAGCCATGCATATACATAAGCACCAATTTTGCATTAAATGTTTATCCTAGCTATATATTCCCTAGTGTACTTCTGTAAAAGCATTGCTAGCATTATCTGATGAGAATTTCACATTAGCCTGGAGATAGGTATTCAGCGTAGCACTTATATAAAATATGGACAGGATTTTTTTTTATAGTGTTAGAAGTAAGTGTTGAATATATAATATATTTATGTGGGCTGTATCTTCTGTTAATATAAAGTTGTGTATTTCTACATTTAGTTTGAATCATTGAAAGTTAATGTGTTTTTTATCTCTGCATAAAAACTCTGGAAAGACCATCACTGTAATCTCTAGTAAAATACTAAATAACTTTGGAAACATGAATATTTTAAAAGCGATGCACAATGCTATTCAGCTAAACCAGGGTAGACGTTGGCTGCATGATTTCTATTCCCATAGATCTTGAAGTGTATAGCTGTAAGTGTTTCTGACTGCCAAGGGGGTTCTCATTGTATGTACCGCCAATACTGTTCACTCTGAAAATTGAAAGAGAAATCGGTGAGCTATGAGAGTGTATAGCAGTGTAATCTAAGTACATTATATATACATGTATATAGAATAAAAAGTGAAATGATTTCATGCGCTGGGGGATTAATTGATCTGGAATAGAATATTTTATCGACATTGGAGAAGTGGGATTGTTAGATTTTTGTGTCTGCACACAGATTACAAAACTATCATAGTCATTTCAGACCAACTCGATGTGTTTCAAGTTGTTTACTTTAATACATATATGTCATCCAATCTATTACAGTTTTGACTTTAGATATTTTAAAATATTGAGTCATATATTTTCAGAAAAAATGTTTTTCCTTCTGATAAAATTTTGGAAGGTTTCATTTGGGATGGACATTTCTTTATTTTTAGCTGACTACCTTCGGAATGTATGAAAACTTAATCAGTAAAAACTTCACATAGAAATTAAGATGACATGTGGGTTCAGATGTCCATGGAACAGAACAAATCATTTATTGGTGGTTTGGTACCCAGATATAGTAAGGTACAATGCGTTTACCACATTTACCACATAATATCTCATATTTAATACAGTACTCCGGTATAAATAGTACCGTTCTGGCTGATTTTGAAAACATGTTTATACTTCGGTATAAATAGTACCGTTATAACTGACTTTGAAATCATGTTTATACTCCGGTATAAATTGTACCGTTCTGGCTGATTTTGAGATAACGTTTACATGTTTATACTCCGGTATAAATAGTACCGTTCTGGCTGATTTTGAGATCATGTTTATACTCCGGTATAAATAGTACCGTTCTGGCTGATTTTGAAATCATGTTTATACTTCGGTATAAGTACCGTTCTGACTGACTTTGAGATCATGTTTATACTCCAGTATTAATAGTACCGTTCTGACTGATTTTGAGATAATGTTTATATACTCCGGTATAAATACATGTAGTACAGTTCTGACTGATATACATATCTAATTAATTCTACCAAATCATAGAGAGTTGCTTACTGTGTCAGGTCTAATACAATTTTAACAATAGATCTTCTCAACATTAAACATTCATTTCTATGAATTATCCAACTTAAAATCCTTTGATATATTTCCTTTGATGCTCAACAAATTCATTTTTCTGCATGTTTACCTTTTATCTGTATGATTCAAATGTTTTTGTGGAGGCATTTAAAAACAAGTTTTGCTATTGATTTTGAACTATAGACTAGTGATAATGATAAAGTTCTACAATAGTGGACTGGACTAACATAATTTACCTCAGAATGGCATATAGAATATCTGTTATCATCAAACTGTTTATTCATGAGCATTCACAAGTCTGCAAAAAGAATGTTTAATTAGAATCTTATTAAATAATTTAACAAAGTTATAGCATACAGTCGCAATTTGAGAGAGAAGGTCAACTTTTACATGAATGCCTCTCCCAATACTACAGTCTCTGAGGAAATATTTACAACCGACTAAGATTTATGGTTTTCTTTTCTCATGAATTCATGTAGAAATATCTCAACATTTATTTACAATCTATTTAAATATCTTAACCTTGATTTAAAGTTATTTACAATCTTAACATACATATCTTTGCTCTGGTATGTAAAAATATGCATTTCTTTTACATATATAGATATGCCTGTAATCAAACAATCATTTTTTAAACTTGGACAGCGTACATGTGTTTAGATTCCACTCTATAGGGTATTTGAGGATTATTTTCGAGCAGTTATAGGCCATCTATTGTATATTTTTTTATCACACTATAATAATGCTATTATCTGTTAGTACTTTACCAAAATATATCATCATGTCTGGATTAATGAGATCAATAAATCTGATTAAACTCCTTCTGAATAGTCTCAGTTATGTCATAGACAGCTGTTGTCAACTCCAATAGGGAATTAATTCCAATTATCTCATCCTAATAGGGAATGAATTCCAATTATCTCATCCTAATAGGGAATTAATTCCAATTATCTCATCCTAATAGGGAATGAATTCCAATTATCTCATCCTAATAGGGAATTAATTCCAATTATCTCATCCTAATAGGGAATTAATTCCAATTATCTCATTCATCAGTTATAATTTATTTGGTAAATACTTCTTACTTACACTTATACCTTGTACAATAAACATAAATAATGGTAGTGACATACAAACTTGTTTTCCTTGTCTAACTTAGTGTGAAATGAATGTCATTGGATCCAAACAAATTAATGAGCTACCAATTCAAAATTAAATATTTCACAGATCTAAATTGATCTTTAATGATTAGATTAGCAACTAATTGTTAATGCAGTACAAAGAAAAAAGTGAAGATTTGAAGGTGAATATTTATATAGATTATTAAGCCCAATAAGAAATGATGGTTTACTTTCAATAAAACCCTACAGAATGGAGTCCTTTAGTGGCCTGTTATTACAGACGGTAAAACGCCAAGTTTTCGGTCATTCCAGTGGAGGTTTTGTTGACTCATCGTGTCATATTTCTGTTTTTGAGACCGCGTGGGTGCTTGGCTATTTTAGTTACATGTTATATTAATCTATAATGCTTTGATGATATACAATATAGCTTTGTGTATAGTTATATTTAATTTGGATGTCATTAATTTTTGTCTTCGCCATGTAAAGCATGGTTTCCTCCAGCTTGGTATGTTTATGTTGGTTTTCCTCAGTATTGATCCAGACTGAGTGATTACTGGGTAGTTAGGGATGTGTACTAGAATCTGCCTCTATTTATAGTTTGTGTACCTCAGGTATTCCTTAAATCTATAAAACATAGAAACCTACAGTATACAAATAAATCAGATCAACCTTGCTGAACCAGATTATTCCTTTGATCAAAAATATTGTGTTGAATGGATTCACAGAGGCGTGTAGACTTTAATGTGACCAGTGAACGAGAAACATTATGAATGAGGTTATCTATTTGGTGGTTATGTGTACCTGGATTATGTTGGTCAATAGAGAACTAGCGTGAGAGTATTGATGACCACCATGAGAGACTCATTATTACTGAAATTCAGTAATCAGTGAGATTATATATCACATGTCTTTTCACTCAGATGTTTGAGAATCCTTATTTCATAACCTTGCATGACAGCAGTGTCCAATATGTCAGACTGCATCCATCCATATCAATATCGGATCCATGTCCGTGCATGTCAATCTGTGTCTGTCCATATCTGTCCATGTCAGTCTGTCCGTCCATGTCAATCTGTGTCTGCCCCTGTCTGTCCATATCTGTCCATGTCAGTCTGTGTCCGTGCATGTCAGTCTTTGTCTGTCCATGTCTGTCCGTCCATGTCAATTTGTGTCTGTCCATGTCTGTCCATGTCTGTCCATGTCATTCTGTGTCAGTTTATGTTGGTCCATGTCTTTTTGTTTATATTTACTCGACTCAGTTACATGGCCTGGCCAACAGGAACAGCTTTTCTATATATATAGCTACATATACAGTCTACGCTAGCTTAAATTCAGTTTTAGTGTAAATGTATCTATTATAATTATATTGGCCAGGTCATCTACAAGAGAGAGTTAAGCACCACAGCTGTTATAGCCCTTTAGCCCAATGTATTAGTATAATAAATAGTCGTATAACTTCAGTCTGTGTTTGAGTTCTTTGTTCATAAATATAAATTTATGTGTTATACATAAATGCTGTTTATGAACTAAGACGATCTGTTGCTAATATCTACGATCCTTGTATCATGTATGTATAGTAGTAAGATAGTTAGTAGTAATAGCAGAGGATACATAGTGATTGGTCAGCTTGATAGCAAGTACGTGATTGGTCAGTCCAGTCACGTGATTGGTCATTCTCTTCAGCAGTTTTTTCGGTGAAGATAGAAGTTTTGCGAAAAAATTATTACCGCCACCTCCCCACCACACGACCATTTCAGGTGATGCCTGGGGTTATAGCAGCTGTTTTTCTATTCGAAATTTCATAAGGCAGTCTAAGTGAGTAAACACTTGCCAGCTGTTTCCGAGCATGGACAAATCGTACCGTTTTTCCCCCTTCCTTATTAAGGGAGTTAGGGTTTATGGCACCCCGCTCTGCAGCAATTAATGATTACCGAGTGGGGCATTTTACATCATTTGTAATTCGTAAGTCCCCCAAGAATTCGTTTATATCTACTAATAAGTTCACTCGACTCAGTTACATGGCCTGGCCAACAGGAACAGCTTTTCTATATATATAGCTACATATACAGTCTACGCTAGCTTAAATTCAGTTTTAGTGTAAATGTATCTATTATAATTATATTGGCCAGGTCATCTACAAGAGTGAGTTAAGCACCACAGCTGTTATAGCCCTTTAGCCCAATGTATTAGTATAATAAATAGTCGTATAACTTCAGTCTGTGTTTGAGTTCTTTGTTCATAAATTTATATTTACTTGTTATCACTACTGTAATAATCTTGATAGGATGACAATAAAAAGTGACTTGCGTGTCAGCACTGAAAATGTTGGCACTGAAAATGACGGTACTAGGAATGTCGGCACTGGGAATGTCGGCACTGAAAATGTTGGCACTGGGAATGTCGGCACTAAAAATGTTGGCACTGGGAATGTCGGCACTAAAAATGTTGGCACTGGGAATGTTGACACTGAGAATGTCTGCACTGGGAATGTCGACACTGAACATCGGCACCCACATTCCTGAGAATGGTTATGTTACACACAATGGTATGACACCAGTATGGCCTCTATGGCATCAGGAACCTTTGTTTTTTTTTCAGAATTGAAGTTTTCAATTGTTTAAAAAAAAACTAACTGTGCAAAATTTACAAAAATTGTTAAATCTGCAACAGAAGAAACCTTGAATTTTGTGCAATATTTAATGCATTCGGCTTATACATGTAACGGGTATATCTGAAATACCTGGGATGCTAATATTATGTGATATACATTTAATGTTATTTAATTTTTTGACTCAAAGTCACACATTTAAGTAATGATAAAAAATATTTCGAAAATGGAAGTATATATTCACAGAAAGTTTGTGTCTAATAATGTGGAGTATCACATTGGAGACCTGGGGTTACTGGTGTAACTAGGAACTAGGATTGTAACCCTGGAGTCCTGGGGTTACTGGTGTAACTAGGAACTAGGATTGTAACCCTGGAGTCCTGGGGTTACTGGTGTAACTAGGAACTAGGATTGTAACCCTGGAGTACTGGGGTTACTGGTGTAACTAGGAACTAGGATTGTAACCCTGGAGTACTGGGGTTACTGGTGTAACTAGGAACTAGGATTGTAACCCTGGAGTCCTGGGGTTACTGGTGTAACTAGGAACTAGGATTGTAACCCTGGAGTACTGGGGTTACTGGTGTAACTAGGAACTAGGATTGTAACCCTGGAGTACTGGGGTTACTGGTGTAAGTAGGAACTAGGATTGTAACCCTGGAGTACTGGGGTTACTGGTGTAACTAGGAACTAGGATTGTAACCCTGGAGTACTGGGGTTACTGGTGTAAGTAGGATTGTAACCCTGTAGTACTGGGGTTACTGGTGTAACTAGGATTGTAACCCTGGAGTACTGGGGTTACTGGTGTAAGTAGGATTGTAACCCTGGAGTCCTGGGGTTACTGGTGTAACTAGGAACTAGGATTGTAACCCTGGAGTACTGGGGTTACTGGTGTGAGTAGGATTGTAACCCTGGAGTACTGGGGTTACTGGTGTAAGTAGGAACTAGGATTGTAACCCTGGAGTACTGGGGTTACTGGTGTAAGTAGGAACTAGGATTGTAACCCTGGAGTACTGGGGTTACTGGTGTAAGTAGGAACTAGGATTGTAACCCTGGAGTACTGGGGTTACTGGTGTAACTAGGAACTAGGATTGTAACCCTGGAGTACTGGGGTTACTGGTGTAAGTAGGAACTAGGATTGTAACCCTGGAGTACTGGGGTTACTGGTGTAAGTAGGAACTAGGATTGTAACCCTGGAGTCCTGGGGTTACTGGTGTAACTAGGAACTAGGATTATAACCCTGGAGTACTGGGGTTACTGGTGTAAGTAGGATTGTAACCCTGGAGTACTGGGGTTACTGGTGTAAGTAGGAACTAGGATTGTAACCCTGGAGTACTTGGGTTACTGGTGTAAGTAGGAACTAGGATTGTTACCCTGGATTACTGGGGTTACTGGTGTAAGTAGGATTGTAACCCTGGAGTACTGGGGTTACTGGTATAAGTAGGAACTAGGATTGTAACCCTGGATTACTGGGGTTACTGGTGTAAGTAGGATTGTAACCCTGGAGTACTGGGGTTACTGGTGTAAGTAGGAACTAGGATTGTAACCCTGGATTACTGGGGTAACTGGTGTAAGTAGGAACTAGGATTGTAACCCTGGAGTACTGGGGTTACTGGTGTAAGTAGGAACTAGGATTGTAACCTTGGAGTACTGGGGTTACTGGTGTAAGTAGGAACTAGGATTGTAACCCTGGAGTACTGGGGTTACTGGTGTAAGTAGGAACTAGGATTGTAACCCTGGGGTACTGGGGTTACTGGTGTAAGTAGGATTGTAACCCTGGAGTACTGGGGTTACTGGTGTAAGTAGGAACTAGGATTGTAACCCTGGAGTACTGGGGTAACTGGTGTAAGTAGGAACTAGGATTGTAACCCTGGAGTACTGGGGTTACTGGTGTAAGTAGGAACTAGGATTGTAACCCTGGAGTACTGGGGTTACTGGTGTAACTAGGAACTAGGATTGTAACCCTGGAGTACTGGGGTTACTGGTGTAAGTAGGAACTAGGATTGTAACCCTGGAGTACTGGGGTTACTGGTGTAAGTAGGAACTAGGATTGTAACCCTGGAGTACTGGGGTTACTGGTGTAAGTAGGAAATTAGGATTGTAACCCTGGAGTACTGGGGTAACTGGTGTAACTAGGAACTAGGATTGTAACCCTGGAGTACTGGGGTTACTGGTGTAAGTAGGAACTAGGATTGTAACCCTGGAGTATTGGTGTTACTGGTGTAAGTAGGAACTAGGATTGTAACCCTGGAGTACTGGGGTTACTGGTGTAAGTAGGATTGTAACCCTGGAGTACTGGGGTTACTGGTGTAAGTAGGAACTAGGATTGTAACCCTGGAGTACTGGGGTAACTGGTGTAAGTAGGAACTAGGATTGTAACCCTGGAGTACTGGTGTTACTGGTGTAAGTAGGATTGTAACCCTGGAGTACTGGGGTTACTGGCGTAAGTAGGAACTAGGATTGTAACCCAGGAGTACTGGGGTTACTGGTGTAAGTAGGAACTAGGATTGTAACCCTGGAGTACTGGGGTTACTGGTGTAAGTAGGAACTAGGATTGTAACCCTGGAGTACTGGGGTTACTGGTGTAATAAGGAACTAGGATTGTAGCTCCCATTGTTTGTTGAAGCACTTATTGTTTAAAATATTATATATGATATGTTTAAATAGGTATAAATACTACTTAAGCTACAGGCTGTAAACTGGGAGTATTTAAGAGTTGACGTCAGTAAAAGTGTCTTTGTACTGCTTAGTGCCGTGGGTCAGAGGTTGACAGTTTGAATGTTGTTATGATGTTGGGTTAAGTTTGATTTATTGATGTACAGTGGTTGATTTAAACATTAATGGTACTCCAGCTAATGGTCTGATCTAAATGGATTGTAATAGGCGGTAACCTCATGTGTTAATTGGCAATAACGACATATTGATGACGTGTTTCACTTTAAGTCAGATGCTTACAATTCAAGACGAGAATTTCAGTCTTAATCATAATACTAGAGTATTGTAGTACCGTGATATTTAATTACACTGGTAGTACTTTATCTAGTTTTATGGTTATGTTTTTAACTCATATCTTTCAATCATGTTTGCAATGTTCTGTTTTCATTATCCTATTGATTCAAACAAAGACAGTTTTGATTCATCAAAGAAACAATGCTATTGTAACTTTTCTTTCACAAAATTTACCTGTAAATGTGTTGGAAAGATATTGGTAAAACAGATGTTTACCATCATGATTGACCACACGGGCAGGTTCAGGAGGTTTGAAATCTGTATCCTCTACATAGGGAATACTTAGGAAGCTAAAGTAGAACTGTTAAATCTGTATCCTCTACATAGGGAATACTTAGGAAGCTAAAGTAGAACTGTTAAATCTGTATCCTCTACATAGGGAATACTAAGGAAGCTAAAGTAGAACTGTATCACTATAACTGTTCATTTTGACAGAACTCATTCTGTCTCTCCACAAACATCTTCAATTCAAATGATAAATCGTACAAACAGTTTTGGCAGATTTAAAAGGATGTATTTCATATTGATGTCTATGTAAGTCAATCTGATATCAGACGGTTTGTCAGCATAAAAGGATTTCATATAGATTTTATTAAGGTTTAAAAGTTTACCTTTAAATCTAGATAAAGGCGTAAATGATAAGTGCAGAGCCTCGGTGGAGATCTATCTTGGTCACAGGAAAGCTTGTATTGTATATTTGTTTGAGGAAAACACATGACATTATCAGACAACAATTATTCATGAGTTACAACTTTGAAGTGTTATACTGATTGTCACTTTGTGTCAGTATGTGAACAAGCTTAAGTTTTCTGTCTAATTATTGATATTTTCTTTACACACAATCAATATATCAGTCATATTAACCTCATTAGCATCAGGGTCCAACAACCGATCACTATATAGCCATTCAACTGCTCAAGGTGTTTGGTAAAAAACCTACATACATATAAATGAGTACTTCTGAGTTTTTATTTGTAAAGATAAACATGTTAGATGTCTGATGGAGAATTTAACTTCATTATACTTTATAATGGTGTCAATATAACAAGGTTATACTGTATAATGGTGTCAATATAACCAGGTTATACTGTATAATGGTGTCAATATAACCAGGTTATACAGTATAATGGTGTTAATATAACTAGGTTATACAGTATAATGGTGTCAATATAACCAGGTTATACTGTATAATGGTTTCAATATAACCAGGTTATACAGTATAATGGTGTCAATATAACTAGGTTATACTGTATAATGGTGTCAATATAACCTGGTTATACTGTATAATGGTGTCAATATAACCAGGTTATACTGAATAATGGTGTCAATATAACCAGGTTATACTGTATAATGGTGTCAATATAGCATGGTTATACTGTATAATGGTGTCAATATAACCAGGTTATACTGTATAATGGTGTCAATATAACCAGGTTATACTGTATAATGGTGTCAATATAACATGGTTATACTGTATAATGGTGTCAATATAACAAGGTTATACTGTATAATGGTGTCAATATAACGAGGTTATACTGTATAATGGTGTCAATATAACTAGGTTATACTGTATAATGGTGTTAATATAACCAGGTTATACTGTATAATGGTGTCAATATAACCAGGTTTTACAGTATAATGGTGTCAATATAACCTGGTTATACTGTATAATGGTGTCAATATAAGGTTTTACTAAATAGTTGGCATTATAACAAGGTTTTACTCGAAGATGGTGATGAAAATGCAGTTATTATAATAGTATTTGATATTTATACTTTCATTTCAACAAATGTTACAGGTGTCATGAATCCTAGAAAGAGTGAGCCACATTTCTGAAAAATTAAATTGGACAGGAGATAACCATACTCTGTTTAGTGACAGTACATGACAATGAGATAACCATACTCTGTTTAGTGACAGTACATGACAATGAGATAACCATTCTGTGTTTAATGACAGTACATGACAATGAGATAACCATACTGTGTTTAGTGACAGTACATGACAATGAGATAACCATACTGTGTTTAGTGACAGTACATGACAATGAGATAACCATACTGTGTTTAGTGACAGTACATGACAATGAGATAACCATTCTGTGTTTAATGACAGTACATGACAATGAGATAACCATACTGTATTTAGTGACAGTACATGACAATGAGATAACCATTCTGTATTTAGTGACAGTACATGACAATGAGATAACCATACTGTGTTTAGTGACAGTACATGACAATGAGATAACCATTCTGTGTTTAGTGACATTACATGACAATGAGATAACTATTCTGTGTTTAGTGACAGTACATGACAATGAGATAACCATTCTGTGTTTAGTGACAGTACATGACAATGAGATAACCATTCTGTGTTTAGTGACAGTACATGACAATGAGATAACCATACTGTGTTTAGTGACAGTACATGACAATGAGATAACCATTACTGTATTTAGTGACAGTACATGACAATGAGATAACCATACTGTGTTTAGTGACAGTACATGACAATGAGATAACCATTCTGTGTTTAGTGACAGTACATGACAATGAGATAACTATTCTGTGTTTAGTGACAGTACATGACAATGAGATAACCATTCTGTGTTTAGTGACATTACATGACAATGAGATAACCATTCTGTGTTTAGTGACAGTACATGACAATGAGATAACCATACTGTGTTTAGTGACAGTACACGACAATGAGATAACCATTCTGTGTTTAGTGACAGTACATGACAATGAGATAACCATACTGTGTTATAGTGACAGTACATGACAATGAGATAACCATTCTGTGTTTAGTGACAGTACATGACAATGAGATAACCATACTCTGTTTAGTGACAGTACATGACAATGAGATAACCATACTGTGTTTAGTGACAGTACATGACAATGAGATAACCATACTGTGTTTAGTGACAGTACATGACAATGAGATAACCATACTGTGTTTAGTGACAGTACATGACAATGAGATAACCATTCTGTGTTTAGTGACAGTACATGACAATGAGATAACCATTCTGTGTTTAGTGACAGTACATGACAATGAGATAACCATTCTGTGTTTAGTGACAGTACATGACAATGAGATAACCATTCTGTGTTTAATGACAGTACATGACAATGAGATAACCATTCTGTGTTTAGTGACAGTACATGACAATTGTGCCATTGTTTGAGATAACCATACTGCGTTTAGTGACAGTACATGACAATGAGATAACCATACTGTGTTTAGTGACAGTACATGACAATTGTACGTTTGTTTTACCACTCTGCGGTACGTACCCAGTAAAACCTAATAACAGTGCAATCATGGTATACCACTACATGTGAGGGATTCCTGTAAAACAATGTAAAAGACAGCAGAGCAATGAGTTATAAATTAGAGGACAATGTTGATGGACCTTTGATGTCTCTGTAGATGGTTACACCACACTGACTGACTTGGTGTGCTGAACACTTAAATCAATATACCGTACATTGTACAATAACAGTATTGGCAGTCACCATATAATGGAAAATTTAAAAGCTCTGTTAACTTGTGTAAAGACAAACAGGTTTTTGTATATTTAGATTTATTCAAAATTCATATTACCTCAGTAAAAAACAGTCAATATTTAAAAACTCAGATAATCAGATTTTATACCAAGATTAAAATTGATTTTTTTGTTGTAAATGTGGAGGGGGGATTAAGTTTAGAAACTGATTTTGAAGTACCACGTATATTGCCGCCTGGTTGGGTATTTAAGTATACACATACGAAACAAAGTCGTGATGAATTCTTGTTTAGGTATGGTGATGTCTGGTGGGGTACTTAAGTATACACAAGTCATACACATTCAAACAACCTTCTGACGGGATTTTGACATTAGGTGTGGGTGAAATGATTGGATGTTTTCCAATTTTGGATGTTTTTGTGCCAGAAAACATTGTTGTTCTGTATACATGTCCTGAGATTAATTATGTTAATATGTATATCTCACCACCTAATATATAGAACAATAATTAATATTTTATCATTTGTTTTTTTTACATTTTCTGATAACAGTCTGAATTATCATCACAAGTATGATATATACATGTAGGTACATTAATACTGGTATAGGTACATGTTCCTAAATGCATTACATTATTATAAATAACCATTCATGGTTTAAGTACTGGCTAAAGGAAGTATCATCAACATGTGACTTTGTGGATGAGTTGATCTGTGAAATAAAAAGAAATTGAATTCCTGGTGAAAATACAGCGATTCAAATCATCAGGTTCAAGTGCTGACTGAATTGTCGAACTGCACTCTAAAAAGTACATATCGTACCTGTATTATCAATTTAGTTATTCATTAGACACGACTTCAAACAATCTTGGTAAATATCGTGTAGACAAACAAACCATGCCCTCTGATAGTACTGACATACCTTTAGCATCGTTTGCCTTTACACAAGCTAGAGGCGAGATATTGTTCTCGGGACAAATATGAATTACGCGCCATATATTGACAGCTTCAATTACCAATCTAAGTGGAACTTTACTTTCTTGGATCAACTCTGTTCTTTAGTCTGATATTGTGGTTTAAAAAATAGAATGAATTGGATTGTATAAACTGACATACGATGCCGTGATCTATTTTACCTTTAGACGTATAGATTACCGCCGACACAACCGTCCAGGAATAAGGAACATGCTCAGAATAGATAATACAGTGTGTTTAGGTCTGAATGTTTGGTAGGATCTTGTATCATCCATATCATCAAGGCAAGCTTTAAGGATTAAACAAATACATACCAACTGTTCTGTGTCCACTGGCCTACATAAGACCCAACACAGTCGTAAGAACGACATATCTGTACCTAGAACTAATGTAGGGCCCATCACAAATCATCAAGAACTGGTCAAATTAATATGTGTGTTCTTAGAATACTTCAGTTAAATTGACAGGTCCCTCAGGTATTTTAACTCAGGCCTTTTTTTCCCTACTTTGGGAATGGGCCCCATGGATACGGGAGGAGGACGATACAAAGGACAAAATATAAGATTGGGAAAAATAACAAAACAAAGATATTTCAATTAAATTATAATTAATAGGTTATTTCTCTCAACTGTAGCTCATATACATATACTATTATTCCCAGCAAGAAAAATGGTGTTGACTAAATATTACTGATCACCTGGACGTATATATCACACATATTAGACAAGGTAACAAAAAAAATCAAAGTTTTAAGAATATGGATGTGTATGGAGATGTAGGGAATCATAAGGACTTATATATATGTAACAGGGGCTATATTATACCATACCGTCTATAGCTCTCATCATACAGTGGACAGGGGCTATATTATACCATACAATCTATAGCTCTCATCATACAGTGGACAGGGGCTATATTATACCATACAGTCTAAAGCTCTCATCATACAGTGGACAGGGGCTATATTATACCATACAATCTATAGCTCTCATCATACAGTGGACAGGGACTATATTATACCATACAGTCTATATAGCTCTCATCATACAGTGGACAGGGACAATATTATACCATACAGTCTATAGCTCTCATCATACAGTGGACAGGGGCTATATTATACCATACAATCTATAGCTCTCATCATACAGTGGACAGAGGCTATATTATACCATACCGTCTATAGCTCTCATCATACAGTGGACAGGGACAATATTATACCATACAATCTATAGCTCTCATCTTACAGTAAGTGGACAGGGACAATATTATACCATACAGTCTATAGCTCTCATCATACAGTATAGTAGACAGGGACTATATTATACCATACCATCTATAGATCTCATCATACAGTGGACAGGGGCTATATTATACCATACAGTCTATAGCTCTCATCATACAGTGGACAGGGACTATATTATACCATACAGTCTGTAGCTCTCATCATACAGTGGACAGGGGCTATATTATACCATACAATCTATAGCTCTCATCATACAGTGGACAGGGGCTATATTATACCATACAGTCTATAGCTCTCATCATACAGTGGACAGGGACTATATTATACCATACAGTCTATAGCTCTCATCATACAGTGGACAGAGGCTATATTATACCATACAATCTATAGCTCTCATCATACAGTGGACAGAGGCTATATTATACCATACAGTCTATAGCTCTCATCATACAGTGGACAGGGACAATATTATACCATACCATCTATAGATCTCATCATACAGTGGACAGGGACTATATTATACCATACAGTCTATAGCTCTCATCATACAGTGGACAGGGGCTATATTATACCATACAATCTATAGCTCTCATCATACAGTGGACAGGGACTATATTATACCATACAGTCTATAGCTCTCATCATACAGTGGACAGGGGCTATATTATACCATACAATCTATAGCTCTCATCATACAGTGGACAGAGGCTATATTATACCATACAGTGGACAGGGGCTATATTATACCATACAATCTATAGCTCTCATCATACAGTGGATAGGGGCTATATTATACCATACAGTGTGTATAACTCAACACAACACACACTGCTCATATATCCACAGCCATTACAGGTTCAGGATCAGTAGATTTTAAAGGCTTTAAGAAAATAATTGATAATACAAATTTGGCAAGTGACTTCCCGATATAAAGACATTAATACTCATACAGTAGCGGTGTGTTGAAATGCTAATAATGTTTAAACGTCATACAATATGTCTGCTTTTAAAATGATTAGTGGTCCATTATACTTAACACTCCTAGGGCCTAATTGCACCTGCATTTTCTTTAGATATATTTTTTTCTTGATTATTTTCTTTTGTTAAATTGAAGAGCTTGATGGGCCTTCTGTTACAGTTAGACTTGTTATAATTGTTAATTAATGGCTAAGAAGCTACATGTATTCACATGTTATATTATTTTAAGCAAACATCATGAAAAAGTTGTTCAAGTATTTCTACTATAAAGACAAAACTTTGTGGTACCGATTTCAGTCTGAGGTACTTATGTTTCAACAGGCATTATACCTATATACAATAGTGTCAACCATTTAAATAGTTGTTATTAGAGGTACTGTGAAAACAGCAGTACTATAATATTACATGATGGACAGTGTATACATGTACCACGGTTAATACTTTTCTCTGATAGACCTGTGAGTGTGTATTAGCTACCAACAACATTTTGATATACCTGTCCAAATCTGACAGGAGTATTGTGGTGTGGCATTGACCTTCTCATTAGGTGTTAACTTGTTTGTTTACAGATCTCCTTGCCTAGTATTTGACCGATCACTAGATCTCCTTGCCTAGTATTTGACCGATCACTATTAATAATGATAGACTGTATATGATCATAATATGCAGGTGTGTTTTCCTCAGTTTGATTCAACATTTATTTTTCAGTGTTCCTTGTCATTTTGCCCTGTTCTGCTAATTGTTGCCATAGTAATTAATATTTGAGTAGATATTATGTATTGTCATTTACCAATTACAGTATTCTCCATTCTTCAATATTTTTTAGTAATATTTCATCCAGTGTCTTAGGTAGGCATACTAATATCATTATTGATGATGGGTTACTCAGGTTGGCCTACTTTATATATATAGGTTGTTATACACCCCAAGACAGACATAAATGATGGTGTTTTTGTCGGCCTGTTTGTATACACCCCAAGACAGACATAAATGATGGTGTTTTTGTCAGCCTGTTTGTATACACCCCAAGACAGACATAAATGATGGTGTTTTTGTCGGCCTGTTTGTATACACCCCAAGACAGACATAAATGATGGTGTTTTTGTCGGCCTGTTTGTATACACCCCAAGACAGACATAAATGATGGTGTTTTTGTCGGCCTGTTTGTATACACCCCAAGACAGACATAAATGATGGTGTTTTTGTCGGCCTGTTTGTATACACCCCAAGACAGACATAAATGATGGTGTTTTTGTCGGCCTGTTTGTATACACCCCAAGACAGACATAAATGATGGTGTTTTTGTCGGCCTGTTTGTATACACCCCAAGACAGACATAAATGATGGTGTTTTTGTCAGCCTGTTTGTATACACCCCAAGACAGACAAATGATGGTGTTTTTGTCAGCCTGTTTGTATACACCCCAAGACAGACATAAATGATGGTGTTTTTGTCAGCCTGTTTGTATACACCCCAAGACAGACATAAATGATGGTGTTTTTGTCGGCCTGTTTGTATACACCCGAAGACAGACATAAATGATGGTGTTTTTGTCAGCCTGTTTGTTGTTCACATTTATCTACAAACAATGCTAGAATAAATCTCAAACTTGGTAATTATATGGAATAATGATATCTATTTTAGCTTTCCTTTGTGATTCCTACAACAAAGAGCTATTGATTAGTGAATTGGGGTGTGTTATTGCTGGTGTCAAAGTACTTATATGACAGAATATCATTCACCTTTCTCATGCCATCAACTATTCAGCATGTTTTAATTCCACAGATCCCAATAATATATGTAAATATCACCTTTAAATAGGGGTCTACTGACATGTTCCGTCACTCTAGGTGGGATTTTAATTTGAAATCAATCTCAAAAGATTATAGATAAAAGATTTAAGGATTTTATTTACTTAAAAGGAAATTAAAATCCAAGTTTAGATCTGATAGAAGCAAATTATGAACATTAGTATACAAATATTGCTTATAACACTGTTTATGTAAAAGTTCTCATGTTCTAATTGAAAACCATTTTTTTACTAGAATCAGTATATGTGTATATTGTTTACATGTATTGTTATCTTACTTCGCTGGTCCATTGTCTAATATGGAAGTGACTCCCTGTGATTTACAAGTTTGTTTACTGAAATGTTGCCTGAATTGTATTTTTAATGAAATGTTATTGACAATGAAAATTGAAATCTTGACCTTGAAAATTAATTGAAAATGATTATAAAATTGCCATACATACTTTAATTATATAGCCACACACTATTGGCTGTATTTTGTGGTGACATAGAAATTACTGTCAACAACTGCGAAGCTTGTTTACAGATGATTGTTGATGTAATTTAGATCTACTATTTTTAGACTTTTATAACTAGTAACACATGAATGATCTTTTAACCATGGAAAGCAATTATTTCTAATACCACTGTATTTTTCATTATTTAGTAAGGTATACAGATCTTTGTCAGTTTTGTAAACCAAAAACTAACTTTGATGATAATGAGATGATAATGTACGGTCCTGTCTAGACCTGCTGTTTTAGAGTAAGTTAAACTTTCCATAATTATTTGATATAAAATGCACTGTTGACCACAGTCATTTAAACTATACTATGTAATAGGGGATCAAGTTAACCTGGCTTGAGTTTTGTGGACATTTTTATATGTGTTTGATAATAAACAGTTTAACAAGAGATATACAAGTGGGCTAGGCTATTGAATGAAAAACAAACATCTACATACATGTTATAGCAAAATACCAAATATTAGTATAAATGATTACTGGAGTATGTCGGCATCCTGCTCGTGTTGGCTGTATGATCTGTGAGGTAGATCGTGAAAGGTCTTAACATTAAGTGTAAATTAAACCTTTTTTTATGACAAGCAGGAACTTGTTACTCTTGAATGAACTTTTTGTCCATTAAGATAGAAGTACTTCCCCATGGTAGTTAGTAGTCCAGCATTTTGAACTTTTTGTCCATTAAGATAGAAGTACTTCCCCATGGTAGTTAGTAGTCCACCATTTTGAACTTTTTGTCCATTAAGATAGAAGTACTTCCCCATGGTAGTTAGTAGTCCAGCATTTTGAACTTTTTGTCCATTAAGATATAGCAGTCCATGGTAGTTAGTAGTCCAGCATTTTGAACTTTTTGTCCATTAAGATATAGCAGTCCATGGTAGTTAGTAGTCCACCATTTTGAACTTTTTGTCCATTAAGATATAGCAGTCCATGGTAGTTAGTAGTCCAGCATTTTGAACTTTTTGTCCATTAAGATATAGCAGTCCATGGTAGTTATAAGTAGTCCACCATTTTGAACTTTTTGTCCATTAAGATATAGCAGTCCATGGTAGTTTAGTAGTCCACCATCTTCATGGTTTATTTACAGTGTGGTTCCCACATTGTTGTGGGCAATGAGCTTCCACTGGTCACTGGTAAGCCATGCTGGTCATTTTCTGATCATACTTTACATATATATATCTAAGATCTATGTGTAATGGTCAGATGTTAACACCTTTAGAGTAATGACCATTAAAGGTCCTAGCTCACACAGGGGCTCTAACTTAACGACCTCTCACTATCTGCCTTGATCCAGAATTGTTAAACCACTTTTACAATATTCCTTCAGAAAGTCTTAAGCTGCAATCAATCTAAGGCATGAATATTGTACCTGTTGCCCCAATTGCATTATCATAAAAGGCAACAAAATTTGGGATCTTGTCATTTCTTGCTAGCTACATTCAGCCAGAACTGATAAACAACTTTATAATATTCCTTTACAATGTCGTAAGTTGCAATCGATCTAAGGTATAATAATTGTAACTGCTGCCCCAATCACATAAGAGTTGACTAAATTTGGGATCCTCTCTTTCTCTTTCTAAGCTACTTTCTTCTTCCTTAAATGTCTCCCTTGACACTGCCTCACTTTTAGCCTTTAGTTGAGCATTCGTCCCTGTGAGGAAGGCTTTGGGTTCTGTCCCCTGACATTTAGTTGAGCGTCGCCCCTGTGAGGAAGCTAGGCTTTGGGTTCTGTCCCCAGACCTTTAGTCGAGTGTCGCCCCTGGGAGGAAGGCTTTGGGTTCTGTCCCCTGACATTTAGTTGAGCGTCGCCCCTGTGAGGAAGGCTTTGGGTTCTGTCCCCAGACCTTTAGTCGAGTGTCGCCCCTGGGAGGAAGGCTTTGGGTTCTGTCCCCTGACATTTAATTGAGCATCGCCCCTGTGAGGAAGGTTTTGGGTTCTGTCCCCAGACCTTTAGTCGAGCGTCGCCCCTGTGAGGAAGGCTTTAGGTTCTGTCCCCTGACATTTTTGCTTCGTTATTACAAATTGCATGGTGACAAATGACAAAGCTTTGTTTTGTTTTATGCCAAAATGTTCTGTTAAAAGTAAGGCATGTGTGTTAATACACCAATGATATCTAAGTCCTAATTCTAGGACTTTTGTGGATCATCAGCAAATCCAAAATATAAATTTAGTGGATATTACATCTGTATTTGGATATTCGATTCAATCAATAATGACTTTACAATGATGTAGTATTGTGTATTTGATAATTTACAATGATGTAGTATTGTGTTACATTGACGTAGTATTGTGTAGTTGGTACTTTACAATGATGTAGTATTGTGTAGTTGGTACTTTACAATGATGTAGTATTGTGTAGTTGGTACTTTACAATGATGTAGTATTGTGTAGTTGGTACTTTACAATGATGTAGTATTGTGTAGTTGGTACTTTACAATGATGAAGTTTTGTGTAGTTGGTACTTTACAATGATGTAGTATTGTGTAGTTGGTACTTTACAATGATGTAGTATTGTGTAGTTGGTACTTCACAATGATGTAGTATTGTGTTACATTGATGTAGTATTGTGTAGTTGGTACTTTACAATGATGTAGTATTGTGTAGTTGGTACTTTACAATGATGTAGTAGTGTGTAGTTGGTACTTTACAATGATGTAGTATTGTGTAGTTGGTACTTTACAATGATGTAGTATTGTGTTACAATGATGTAGTATTGTGTAGTTGGTACTTCACAATGATGTAGTATTGTGTAGTTGGTACTTTACAATGATGAAGTTTTGTGTAGTTGGTACTTTACAATGATGTAGTATTGTGTAGTTGGTACTTTACAATGATGTAGTATTGTGTAGTTGGTACTTTACAATAATGTAGTATTGAGTAGTTGGTGGACTGAAAAGATTTTTGTACAATCACTAATTAAGTTTTACTGATGATTAAAATCTAAATTTTAGCCTGTGGCCTCCAAAATATAGAGACTGGTATAATTGAACTGTGCCGCTTCCTTAAGACAAATGTAAATGGTACACGTAGCTTCCAAAGTAATAGTTGATTGTGAATACAATGTATTGCCATCATCAGACGTATATATATTACTCAATGAAAATGACAGGGAACACAGATATGATATTGATTAGGAAGTATTTATAGATGTAGAATTTCTATAGAATTGTCTATAATTAGAGCAGTGATATTTATAAGAATTGATTCCTGTAGCATTGCCTGGATACACTGATGTATAGTGCTGAGATTTACAACTAGACAGTGTGTAAAATTGATTAAGGATACAGGGTCGTATGTATGTTTGACTTGTGTAGGAAACGCCCACCATTGATTGATTCTGTCGACAATGTTGTAGACCTATATCTTGTTTGGGTTGTTGTGTGTCCACAATAGATTGATGGGATACGTGTTTACACTTTATCTGCTTATATCCCATAGTTTTCTTCAAACATGTTTTTAGTTTTAGTGAGTCAATCTTAACTAATTTAGCTGCTAGTGCCTGAAGTTAAACAAACACAATATATAATGTTTTCTGTTAAATCAGGAATTTTAAGTGTAATGTTTTGTAATTATTTCATCCTGCGAATCTTGAGAGGCAGTTTTTATTTCCATTTTAAATTGCCAATCATTATAGATTTTTTTTATTGAATGCTTTTTCTTTGATGACATTACAATGTTACAGAGAAGAGTATGTTGGCGGGAAACTATCCACACTGACTTAATCCTCACTGACTTAATCCTCACTGACTTTACCCACACTGACTTAACCAACACTGACTTAATCCTCACTGACTTTACCCACAATGACTTAATCCTCACTGACTTTACTCACACTGACTTTACCCACACTGACTTTACCCACACTGACTTAATCCTCACTGACTTTACCCACACTGACTTTACCCACACTGACTTAATCCTCACTGACTTTACCCACACTGACTTAATCCTCACTGACTTTACCCACACTGACTTTACCCACACTGACTTTACCCACACTGACTTAATCCTCACTGACTTTACCCACACTGACTTAACCCACACTGACTTTACCCCCACTGACTTTACCCACACTGACTTAATCCTCACTGACTTTACCCACACTGACTTAACCCACACTGACTTTACCCACACTGACTTAACCCACACTGACTTTACCCACACTGACTTTACCCACACTGACTTTACCCACACTGATTTAATCCTCACTGACTTTACACACACTGACTTAATCCTCACTGACTTTACCCACACCGACTTAATCCTCACTGACTTTACCCACACTGACTTTACCCACACTGACTTAATCCTCACTGACTTTACCCACACTGACTTTACCCACACTGACTTTACCCACACTGACTTTACTCACACTGACTTTACCCACACTGACTTTACCCACACTGACTTAATCCTCACTGACTTTACCCACACTGACTTAATCCTCACTGACTTACCAACACTGACTTTACCCACACTGACTTTACCCTCACTGACTTTACCCACACTGACTTAATCCTCACTGATTTTACCCACACTGACTTTACCCACACTGACTTTACCCTCACTGACTTTACCCACACTGACTTAATCCTCACTGATTTTACCCACACTGACTTTACCCACACTGATTTTACCCACACTGACTTTACCCACACTGACTTTACACACACTGACTTTACCCACACTGACTTTACACACACTGACTTTACCCACACAGACTTAACCCACACTGACTTTACCCTCACTGACTTTACCCACACTGACTTAATCCTCACTGATTTTACCAACACTGACTTTACCCACACTGATTTTACCCACACTGACTTTACCCACACTGACTTTACCTATACTGACTTTACCCACACTGACTTTACCCACACTGACTTTACCCACACTGACTTAATCCTCACTGACTTTACTCACACTGACTTTACTCACACTGACTTAATCCTCACTGACTTTACCCACACTGGCTTAATCCTCACTGACTTTGCCCACACTGACTTTACCCACACTGACTTAATCCTCACTGACTTTACTCACACTGACTTTACTCACACTGACTTTACCAACACTGATTTTACCCACACTGACTTTACCCACACTGACTTTATTCACACTGACTTAATCCTCACTGACTTTACCCACACTGACTTTACCCACACTGACTTTACCCACACTGACTTAATCCTCACTGACTTTACACACACTGACTTAATCCTCACTGACTTTACCCACACTGGCTTAATCCTCACTGACTTTACCCACACTGACTTTACCCACACTGACTTTACTCACACTGACTTTACCCACACTGACTTTACTCACACTGACTTTACCCACACTGACTTTACCCACACTGACTTAATCCTCACTGACTTTACCCACACTGACTTAATCCTCACTGACTTTACCAACACTGACTTTACCCACACTGACTTTACCCTCACTGACTTTACCCACACTGACTTAATCCTCACTGATTTTACCCACACTGACTTTACCCACACTGATTTTACCCACACTGACTTTACCCACACTGACTTTATCCACACTGACTTTACACACACTGACTTTACCCACACAGACTTAACCCACACTGACTTTACCCACACTGACTTTACCCTCACTGACTTTACCCACACTGACTTAATCCTCACTGATTTTACCCACACTGACTTTACCCACACTGATTTTACCCACACTGACTTTACCCACACTGACTTTACCCACACTGACTTTACCCACACTGACTTTACCCACACAGACTTAACCCACACTGACTTTACACACACTGACTTTACCCACACTGACTTAATCCTCACTGATTTTACCAACACTGACTTTACCCACACTGACTTTACCCACACTGACTTTACCTATACTGACTTTACCCACACTGACTTTACCCACACTGACTTAATCCTCACTGACTTTACCCACACTGGCTTAATCCTCACTGACTTTGCCCACACTGACTTTACCCACACTGACTTAATCCTCACTGACTTTACTCACACTGACTTTACTCACACTGACTTTACCAACACTGATTTTACCCACACTGACTTTACCCACACTGACTTTACCCACACTGACTTAATCCTCACTGACTTTACACACACTGACTTAATCCTCACTGACTTTACCCACACTGGCTTAATCCTCACTGACTTTACCCACACTGACTTTACCCACACTGACTTTACTCACACTGACTTTACCCACACTGACTTTACTCACACTGACTTTACCCACACTGACTTTACCCACACTGACTTAATCCTCACTGACTTTACCCACACTGACTTAATCCTCACTGACTTTACCAACACTGACTTTACCCACACTGACTTTACCCTCACTGACTTTACCCACACTGACTTAATCCTCACTGATTTTACCCACACTGACTTTACCCACACTGATTTTACCCACACTGACTTTACCCACACTGACTTTATCCACACTGACTTTACACACACTGACTTTACCCACACAGACTTAACCCACACAGACTTTACCCACACTGACTTTACCCTCACTGACTTTACCCACACTGACTTAATCCTCACTGATTTTACCCACACTGACTTTACCCACACTGATTTTACCCACACTGACTTTACCCACACTGACTTTACCCACAGTGACTTTACCCACACTGACTTTACACACACTGACTTTACCCACACAGACTTAACCCACACTGACTTTACACACACTGACTTTACCCACACTGACTTAATCCTCACTGATTTTACCAACACTGACTTTACCAACACTGATTTTACCCACACTGACTTTACCCACACTGACTTTACCTATACTGACTTTACCCACACTGACTTTACCCACACTGACTTAATCCTCACTGACTTTACTCACACTGACTTTACTCACACTGACTTAATCCTCACTGACTTTACCCACACTGGCTTAATCCTCACTGACTTTGCCCACACTGACTTTACCCACACTGACTTAATCCTCACTGACTTTACTCACACTGACTTTACTCACACTGACTTTACCAACACTGATTTTACCCACACTGACTTTACCCACACTGACTTTATTCACACTGACTTAATCCTCACTGACTTTACCCACACTGACTTTACCCACACTGACTTTACCCACACTGACTTAATCCTCACTGACTTTACACACACTGACTTAATCCTCACTGACTTTACCCACACTGGCTTAATCCTCACTGACTTTACCCACACTGACTTTACCCACACTGACTTTACTCACACTGACTTTACCCACACTGACTTTACCCACACTGACTTTACTCACTGACTTTACCCACACTGACTTTACCCACACTGACTTAATCCTCACTGACTTAACCCACACTGACTTTACTCACCCTGACTTTACCCACACTGACTTTACCCACACTGATTTTACCAACACTGACTTTACCCACACTGACTTAATCCTCACTGACTTTACCCACACTGACTTAATCCTCACTGACTTTACCCACACTGACTTAATCCTCACTGACTTTACCCACACTGACTTAATCCTCACTGACTTTACCCACACTGACTTAATCCTCACTGACTTTACCCACACTGACTTTACTCACACTGACTTTACTCACACTGACTTTACCAACACTGACTTTACCCCCACTGACTTTACCCACACTGACTTAATCCTCACTGACTTTACCCACACTGACTTAATCCTCACTGACTTAATCCTCACTGACTTTACCCACACTGACTTAATCCTCACTGACTTTACCCACACTGACTTTACCCACACTGACTTTACCCACACTGACTTTACCCACACTGACATTACCCATACTTACATTACCCACACTGACTTTACCAACACTGACTTTACCCACACGGACTTTACCCACACTGACTTTACCCACACTGACTTAATCCACACTGACTTTACCAACACTGACTTTACACACACTGACTTTACACACACTGACTTTACCAACACTGACTTTACCCACACTGACTTTACCAACACTGACTTTACCCACACTGACTTTACCCACACTGACTTTACCCACACTGACTTTACCAACACTGACTTAATCCACACTGACTTTACCAACACTGACTTTACACACACTGACTTTACCCACACTGACTTTACCCACACTGACTTTACCCACACTGATGTTACCCTGACTGACTTTACCCACACTGACTTTACCCACACTGACTTTACCCACACTGATGTTACCCTGACTGACTTTACCCACACTGACTTTACCCACACTGACTTTACCCACACTGACTTAATCCTCACTGACTTTACCCACACTGACTTTACCAACACTGACTTAATCCTCACTGACTTTACCCACACTGACTTTACCCACACTGACTTTACCCATACTGACTTAATCCTCACTGACTTTACCCACACTGACTTAATCCTCACTGACTTTACCAACACTGACTTTACCCATGCTGACTTTACCAACACTGACTTTACCAACACTGACTTTACCCACACTGACTTAACCCACACTGACTTTACTCACATTGACTTTACACATACTGACTTAACCCACACTGACTTTACTCACATTGACTTTACCCACACTGGCTTAATCCTCACTGACTTTACCCACACTGACTTTACCCACACTGACTTAACCCACACTGACTTTACTCACATTGACTTTACACATACTGACTTTACCCACACTGACTTTACCCACACTGAGAAATCACAAGATTTGTATCCTAAACTGATGAATATGGTGTAAGATCAGTGGTTACGTTGTTGGTGATCTATGATCTACTATTTTGGTGCAAGGCTGACTGATATACCCCTACTGTACACACAACCTTCAGACTTTTAGGATGAAATATGATTTATGATGAATGTGAATGTTCAAGGGATAAGTGTTAGAGATTAAAAAATGGACTCAAAGAGATTTTGTTTATAATCGAATATGTGTGTTAAGATTGATCATTCTGAACCCAGGTTGTCCCTGTTTGATACTGGATTCTAAACAGGATTTCTATGTTAATCTGTACTTTGTGGACAACAAGACATTGTCATTTTATTGATCAGGTGGGTAAAGATCTCCCTGACGATAAACCGATCCAGACAATACCATCACAACACTCCGTCCTACAACAATTTTACATGTTATAGATTCCACTATAGTTAGATGGATCATTTCCAACAACAAGTCTATTATAAGACCTCGAATCATCGTGAAGAAATCATTCAAGTTATGTTTGTTATATTACTGTTGGTGTAAAGACCCTTATTTAGAGGTCAAAGCCTCAGTGTCATTCTTTAACAATATTGGTGTAAAGATGTGACCTTTATTTAGATTTCAAAGCCTTGGTGTCATTCTACAACAATATTGGTGTAAAGATGTGACCTTTATTTAGAGGTCAAAGCCTCAGTGTCATTCTTCAACAATATTGTTGTAAAGATTTGACCTTTATTTAGATTTCAAAGCCTTGGTGTCATTCTACAGCAATATTGGTGTAAAGATGTGACCTTTATTTAGAGGTCAAAGCCTCAGTGTCATTCTTCAACAATATTGTTGTAAAGATTTGACCTTTATTTAGATTTCAAAGCCTTGGTGTCATTCTACAACAATATTGGTGTAAAGATGTGACCTTTATTTAGAGGTCAAATCCTTGGTGTCATTCTTCAACAATATTGGTGTAAAGATGTGACCTTTATTTAGAGGTCAAATCCTTGGTGTCATTCTACAGCAATATTGGTGTAAAGTTGTGACTTTTATTTAGAGGACAAAGCCTCAGTGTTGGTCTATAACACTTGGTGTAATAGTGTCCCTTATCTAGAAGTCAAAGTCTCAGAGGTCAATGTCACAGAGGTTGAAGCCTCAGTGTGAGTCTATAACACTTGGTGTAATAGTGTCCCTTATCTAGAAGTCAAAGTCTCAGAGGTCAAGGTCACAGAGGTTGAAGCCTCAGTGTGAGTCTATAACACTTGGTGTAATAGTGTCCCTTATCTAGAAGTCAAAGCCTCCTGCATTGACAGGGAATCATACCCTGGTTGCCACGGTGAAAATCAAATTTAATATCCAGTACTACACCACTGAGGACAGTCTTCATAGCTCTGCCTACATAGATAGATTACGTAACATATATAGATTTTATTGATGTAGGATATAGGTGTTCTGGTAATGATGACTGACAAATCCCCACTCTACTTCAAGGATGTCGCCTCTGAGTCAAGGCCAGGAGTCAGTGAGTTTTAATATGTCGGCCATGTTACACAGCCAACAAATCAAGTTCTCAGTGTTAATATTGATGATCTTATTCTCTACACTTTATTGTTTCTGGGAATAAATCAATTGTCATAGTCAGTTGTCATCACAATCAACATCAAAGTTGATAATTCTCAAGAAGTCTGTTTCTGGAGGCTTATACCTTCTGTCTAGAATCCTTATTTTGATCAGAGCTGTCTAGAACTGGTTTATTTTGTACATACTTATGTTTTCAAATGAATGACGTTGGCAAACTCTGAAGGTCACAGAGGTCAAATGTATCCATATCTTTTCAACAACTTCCTTAATAGACTTAATAGATAACAGACTGAAAAGCTTGTGCAATTGAATGACCCTGACATGTCCTCAAGGTCACACTGGTCAAATGTGTTAAATTCTTCATCTAAAAAACAAAAGAAATTAAAAATCGGTATGTATTTAAGAACTGTGGTGACTGTTAAGGCCCACAGGCTTCTTGCTTTAAAGACTTTTGGCAATTTGTAAAATTCATTACTGTTTTTGTCTGCTTATAGGGTGGCAGGTAACTCGGCCTACATCATCGGGACATTGGCTGAATCTGACCTGGGATGTAGTCGGATCTTAGGCCTTGCCAAGGGGAAACATGGAGAAAGTCGTAAGATCCTCCCCGACCTCACACGCATGCTGGCATTCGATGATGCAGAAAGTGTGATGAATGCTGCTGGCACCATGGGCACTCTGGTAATGTTCAGACACACAAATTGTATTTAGCTTAAAATGAGCTTTCTAAAATTTGGTTTTAAACATTTCGAGTCAATTACGTGTTTACATCGTTAATGACAGCAAAGGTCAAGAATTAGTGTCAAAATGGTCAATAGTCCATGTCTAAAGGTCAAGAATTAGTGTCAAAAAGTCAACTTACTTGGATCCTTTGATAAATCACCAAAAGTTATTTTCAGAAAAGGAGGCATTTATTAGGTCATCTGACCCAAAGGGTCAAGATGACCTATAGCCATCGTTCTTCGTCCGTCGTCGTGCGCCGTGTGCCATGCGCCGTGCGCTGTCCGTAAACTTTTCACATTTCAATCTTCTTCTCAAGTTCCACCAGTGGGATTAAGCTGAAACTTGCCAGAAATAATCCTGAGATGGTCCTGACCAAGTGTTGTTATTTTTCGGGTCCGTCCGAAATCCAAGATGGCCACCATAGCCGCCATTTTGAAAAACACATTTTAAACTTCTTCTCACGTTCCACCTGTGCTATTGAGCTGAAACTTGCCTGAAATGATCCTGACCAAGTGTTGTTATTTTTCTGGTCGGTCAGAAATCCAAGATGGCCACCATGGCCGCCATCTTGAAAAACACATTTTAAACTTCTTCTTAAGTTCCACAAGTGCTATTGAGCTGAAACTTGCCTGAAATGATCCTGATATGATCCTGACCAAGTGTTATTATTTTTCGGGTCGGTCAGAAATCCAAGATGGCCGCCATAGCCGCCATCTTGAAAAACACATTTTAAACTACTTCTCAAGTTGCCAGAAATGATCCTGATATGATCCCGACCAAGTGTTGTTATTTTTCGGGCCGATTCGAAATCCAAGATGGCCGCCATAGCCACCATCTTGAAAAACACATTTTAAACTTCTTCTCAAGTTCCACCTGTGCTGTGGGGCTGAAACTTGCCTGAAATGATCCTGATATGATTCTGACCAAGTGTTGTTATTTTTCGGTCCGATCCGAAATCCAAGATGGCCGCCATAGCCACCATCTTGAAAAACACATTTTAAACTTCTCAAGTTCCACCAGTGCTGTTGAGCTGAAACTTGCCTGAAATGTTCCTGAGAGGATCCTGACCAAATGTTGTTATTTTTTGGATTGGTCTGAAATCAAAGATGGCCGCCATGGCCGCCATCTTGAAAAACACATTTTAAATTTCTTCTCCAGTTCCATTGGTGCCATTGAGCTGGAAATGGGTGAGGATGTCAAGGAAGGCGAGCCAACATAGTGTTGTTATTTTTTCGCCCTCGTAAAAACTTTGAAATGGCAGCAATGGCGGCCATTTTGTAACATGATTGCGCAATCATGGTTTTCCTGAACAACACATATTTCAAACTTCTTCTCAAATTCCACCAGTGTGATTCAGCTCTAACGTACCAGAAATGATCCCGAGATGGTCCTTACCAAGTGTTGTTATTTATCGGGTTGGCCAGAAATCCAAGATGGCCGCCATGGCCGCCATCTTGAAAAACACATTTTAAACTTCTTCTCCAGTTCCACTGGTGCCATTGAGCTGGAAATTGGTGAGGATGTTAAGGAAGGAGGGCCAACAAAGTGTTGTAGTAAAATCATTGACTTGGCAGCCATGGCAGCCATTTTGTAACATGATTGTGCAATTATGGTTTTCCTGAACAATGCCTATTTTAAACTTCTTCTCAAATTCCACCAGTGGTATTCAGCTCTAACTTACCAGAAATTATCCTTAGATGGTCCAGACCAAGTGTTAATTGTTATTTATTGGGTCAGTCAGAAATCCAAGATGGCCACCATGGCCAACAGTGCCACCATATACTTGCTACAGAGAATACATACTACAATAATATAAGGGTTTTAATTTAGAGTTAGATGACCGTTTAGGGCCCTGGGCCTCTTGTTTGTTTTACCTATTCGTCAGTAAATTGTCCAGTGAAATATAATTATGTATATCATGGTACTGTTTACAATTAGAGATGAGGACATAATCAGTAATTGTGTATTGCATTGTTCTTACCTGTAGGCGGAGAGTTTCGAGGGTCGAGAGTGGATGCTCAGTGAACCATGTCTAGGTCAGACGTTGGACCATGTGACTACACTTCTCTCAGCCGAGAACCTGTGGACTGCCAGCAATGCTGCTCTAGTTCTTGCCAGGTAATGCATGTGTCTGTGTTACCAGGAATTGACCATCACAGTGGTGTCTTATAAATTTGATATAGAAAATCATATTGTGGTACATGTATTGTATGTTGGGATATGTATTCATAAGATAAATTCTGCTGAATGTAAGTAAGCGTAGTTGTCAGTTTTGACAGGAATCATGATAAGACATACTGTAGGATAAGTATATGGTAGGTTGTACTGTAGATAAGTATATGGTAGGTTGTACTGTAGATAAGTATATGGTAGGTTGTACTGTAGATAAGTATATGGTTGTACTGTAGGATAAGTATATGGTAAGATGTACTTGTTGTACAGTATCATGTGATGTCTTCACAATTGAATATTGAGTATTGGAGTTCTATACCATTAATTTACTACAAAGTTCCTGTACTTTTTTTGTAACATTTATTACAGATTGAGTATTTCTGAAAATGGATGCCTGAAAGTATTAGGTCATGATCATTCCCACCACATATTGTCCCGACTGGTCCAGTCTCTGGGAGTGGACGAGGCAGGTGAGTTGTTTCCAGGAGATATAGTCTGGATGTTATATACTACTGGTGTTTAATTTCAATCTGATCCAAGATGGCTGTCTTGGCCCCTGATAAACCTATATTAGGGCTGCCAGGAAAGGTCTTTGTGATCCTAATCAGTCCCATTTCTGGGAGGGATTTGAGAATTTTTATTTACAGTAAATCTCGTCTGGTCAGATTACTGTAACAAGTTATACTTTCTGATTCTCACTTGATACATTTCTGTGGTCCAGGAAGGCGTTATTATGTAGTTTGTTTGGCTGACATCGTAATTATCAAAGATAATGTTGTAAACAGAATTAAGTTACTTTATCAGTTTATTTTATGATTATACAAATTGTAAATCTTACCGGTGTAAAAACATGATCACAAATATCAAGAAATTTTGATATGCAATCATTTTCATTTATGATATATGAATGTGTTTTTAAGTGATTTAATCTTTAAGTATGAAATTATGAAATCTATTTTCAGCATCAGGTTTGATTATTTTTTTTGGTCTCAATACTTCTTCCTTATTCTGAAGCATTTCACCTTCTGACTTGAAGTTTCGTCTGACTGTATCTTATTGGACCAAAGCTGCATGATGTTGAATGGCTCTAACTCTTTGGTCTGGCCATGGGTTGATGCTGGGGTTGGCTGAAAAAGAAAGAAATACAATACAAATTAAAACTGGTTTGAGAAATGTTATTGTTGGTAATGAACATACCTGATTTCAGATTACGAAACAATTCACTAATTACCTATACCTCCGAGCTAAGGTGACTAAAATCAAGCTGGATTGGCAGAAAGTGACAGGAAACAGCTAGAGTTGTCTTTCCTAACACAAACTTCCTTTGGATGTTCTGGTGCTGCTGTTGTTGTCTGTCTATCTGTCCATTATAACTGTCATTCTTTTGTCTTCTCAATAGTGGCCAGTCAGATTTTGGTTTTCTCTCAGTATGCTCGTTGTTGTTTTTATCATTTAAAACTAAGATGGATTCATTGGCCTTTCATTAGAATAAGACAATTCTGACTTCTTGTCAAATTCCACCAATCCAATTTCACCTTAACTTATACAAATGGTGATTTGATATTAGTTGAAAATCCAAGATGACCTTGGCAAAGATAGGTCAATATCTTGTCCTCTTCCTCAATTTCTGTCTGGTCACTTATAACCAACCTCTTACAAATTAAAATAATAGTTTCATTAAATTGTAGCTAGAAATAGTCAAATGTATTCTCATTGTTAAGAATGAAATCCTCGAATCACTTGGAACCTAGCCCTTAATCTTGGTGTCTGATACAGGCCCCATGAGCCTGTTGGGATCAATCAAAATCTTTAGATTGTGTGGTGATAATGGTAGCACAGTTTCCAGTCATTTCCTTTGAACACTGCAGTTGATCTATTGGTGGATTAAAAGCTACTCTATTTAATCAGGAAATATTAATATGATCTTAAGAAATAATGAAATATATATATTTTAAATACTGGGTTTCCACAATGTGGTTTCCTTGAGTTTTTGGAATCTTTTGCTTTGAAATATCTTCAGTCTTTCTGCACATGCTGTGAACTCATATTATGTACAATCATATCACTTCTACCTTGTGACTGGTACGCTGTTGTATAAACATTAACATACAAATTTCATGAGAGTTTATGGCAGGAAAAACTGTTGAAATAAAATGTCTGAGAAAATATCATTTTATGTCAGTATATTTTAAATGTTATCACTTATTTTGAATTTCTTCCAGGTTATTTGTTTCTGAAATTCAACACTTACAAGTTTGTTTTTCTGTTGTTTAACACGTGTGCTAGGTCGTGGAATGAATGCTGCATTTGCCATTGGGAGATTGTGTGACATTGAGGCGGGGAGAAAAAGATTATTACAACTGACAGAGTCGGAGAGAATGGTAAGTACTGGCACTAGAGAATGGTGAGTATATTACTGACACTAGAGAATGGTGAGTACTGACACTAGAGAATGGTGAGTACTGACACTAGAGAATGGTGAGTACTGACACTAGAGAATGGTGGGTACTGACACTAGAGAATGGTGAGTACTGACACTAGAGAATGGTGGGTACTGACACTAGAGAATGGTGGGTACTGACACTAGAGAATGGTGAGTATATTACTGACACTAGAGAATGGTGAGTACTGACACTAGAGAATGGTGAGTACTGACACTAGAGAATGGTGAGTACTGACACTAGAGAATGGTGGGTACTGACATTAGAGAATGGTGAGTACTGACACTAGAGAATGGTGAGTATATTACTGACACTAGAGAATGGTGGGTACTGACACTAGAGAATGGTGAGTACTGACACTAGAGAATGGTGGGTACTGACACTAGAGAATGGTGAGTATATTACTGACACTAGAGAATGGTGAGTACTGACACTAGAGAATGGTGAGTACTGACACTAGAGAATGGTGAGTACTGACACTAGAGAATGGTGGGTACTGACATTAGAGAATGGTGAGTACTGACACTAGAGAATGGTGAGTACTGACACTAGAGAATGGTGAGTACTGACACTAGAGAATGGTGAGTACTGACACTAGAGAATGGTGAGTACTGACACTAGAGAATGGTGAGTATATTACTGACACTAGAGAATGGTGAGTATATTACTGACACTAGAGAATGGTGAGTATATCACTGACACTAGAGAATGGTGAGTATATTACTGACACTAGAGAATGGTGAGTACTGACACTAGAGAATGGTGAGTATATTACTGACACTAGAGAATGGTGAGTACTGACACTAGAGAATGGTGAGTACTGACACTAGAGAATGGTGAGTACTGACACTAGAGAATGGTGAGTATATTACTGACACTAGAGAATGGTGAGTATATTACTGACACTAGAGAATGGTGGGTACTGACACTAGAGAATGGTGGGTACTGACACTAGAGAATTGTGAGTATATTACTGACACTAGAGAATTGTGAGTATATTACTGACACTATACCAATGTTATTCATGTCCTGTAATAAACATGTCCCCTATTTGTAGTAAATTTGTTGTCTCCTGGAATGATTACAGGATACATGTTAAGTTTAACTCTATGGCAGTCTTACATCAGCCTGTACTACATATTGTTACTGTTTCACTGAATCTGTCTGAGGTGTTCATTAGTGAAGTAAAATGACTTATGTACTGTCCTATGATTTTGTTCCTACAGCTCTCAGCATTAGCAAAAATGTTGAGTTGTGATGACACTGGATCCAGTAAAAATGCCTGCTTTGCCCTCAGTTGCCTGGCAACCAATGTTGAAGGTCACACACGTCTCCTCAACAACCTTCATTCTGATGACATCCTGCGCACGCTGGCCAACCTCCTCACGGCGGAGGACACAGAAACTGGATGGTTTGCTGCCATGTAAGATTTCTTACGTTGACTAACCATGGAAGGTCATAGGTCATAGGTTTAACTCCAAGGTTAAATTGATAAAACATGTGAGGTCATAGGTCAGAGGCTATGCTGAATTGTTGATAAAACATGTGAGGTCATAGGTCAGAGCCTACATTGATTGAATATTCCAAATTGTAGTACAAAGTTTATGTTTGATTATTTGTTGCTCTCTGAACCCAGATCTCATTCACAAATGTTGGTACTTGTGGAAGACTGTACTTATATGTAATTTTTCACAAAAAGTATCCATCTTTGTTGAATTCATGTCCTATGTGAAATATAAACTTGTGAATGTAATCACAGCTTTGATTGGGTACAGTCATATGTACTAATCTAAAAAAGAATCCAAATCAGCAATTTCAAAATATCAAGGTCTGGTATTGTATATAAGGTTGTATTTACATTACCGTCCATTTAACAATGAACACTTAACAATGAACACTTAACAATGAACATTTAACAATGAACACCTAACAATGAACATTTAACAATGAACACTTAACAATGAACATTTAACAATGAACACTTAACAATGAATGTTTAACAATGAACATTTAACAATAAACATTTAACAATGAACACTTAACACTGAACATTTAACAATGAACGTTTAACACTGAACATTTAACAATGAACACTTAACAATGAACATTTAACAATGAACACTTAACAATGAACATTTAACAATGAACGTTTAACACTGAACATTTAACAATGAACACTTAACAATGAACATTTAACAATGAACACTTAACAATGAACATTTAACAATGAACACTTAACAATGAACATTTAACAATGAACACTTAACAATGAACATTTAACAATGAACACTTAACAATGAACATTTAACAATGAACACTTAACAATGAACATTTAATAAGCAGTGTTCTCCCTAGATGTTTAATGTTGTAACTTTTCCTGTGTGTTTGTAAGGACCCTGAGGACGCTGGCCAGTCAGCCCCGTGGATGTTTGAGACTGAGGGATCACAGTCAAGTCATTCCCGCCCTAAAGGTAAGGCACTGCAGTTTCGCAGATACAAGTGGCAGGACCCAAAGATTTGGTCAGTTTTTATCTTTTCATCAATGATTTTGATTGGGTATTGAATGTTTTATGTGTTTTATCTCTTTTCCAAAACCATGTAACGTAACTTTAAGCAGGATTAATTCATGACAGGTATGGACATACCTCTCGATGTTGTATGTAGACATGGTGTTTTGTTAAATCTCTGTGTTTTCAGGCTGTGATGATTATGTGTATTGACATGGTGTTTTGTTAAATCTCTATATGTTTTCAGGCCGTGGTAAGTCGTGATGATGCCAACACAGATCTGAAAGAAGAATCCAGCATTACCCTAGAAATCCTCAAAAAACTGTCCAAACCAAATCCACCTCATCTACAAAGTAAGTTACGCACACCATCTATTTATACATTACAGATGTTTTTAGATATCAGTGTTTATACCTAGTGTAGATGTATTAATACATTACAGATATCTTTAGATATCAGGGTTCATACCTAACATAGATGTATTAATACATTACAGAAGTCTTTAGATATCAGGGTTCATACCTAACATAGATGTATTAATACATTACAGATGTCTTTAGATATCAGGGTACATACCTAGTGTAGATGTATTAATACATTACAGATGTCTTTAGACATCAGTGTTTATACCTAGTGTAGATGTATTAATACATTACATATATCTTTAGATATCAGTATTTATACCTAGTGTAGATGTATTGATACATTACAGATGTCTTTAGATATCAGTGTTTATACCTAGTGTAGATGTATTAATACATTACAGAAGTCTTTAGATATCAGTGTTTATACCTAACAAAGATGTATTTATACATTACAGAAGTCTTTAGATATCAGGGTTCATACCTAGTGTAGATGTATTAATACATTACAGATGTCTTTAGATATCAGGGTTCATACCTAACATAGATGTATTAATACATTACAGATGTCTTTAGATATCAGTGTTTATACCTAGTGTAGATGTATTAATACATTACAGATATCTTTAGATATCAGGGTTCATACCTAACATAGATGTATTAATACATTACAGATGTCTTTAGATATCAGTGTTTATACCTAGTGTAAATGTATTAATACATTACAGATGTCTTTAGATATCAGGGTTCATAACAGGGTTTATTCCTAACATAGATGTATTAATACATTACAGATGTCTTTAGATATCAGGGTTTATACCTAGTGTAGATGTATTAATACATTACAGAAGTCTTTAGATATCAGTGTTTATTCCTAGTGTAGATGTATTAATACATTACAGATGTCTTTAGATATCAGTGTTTATACCTAGTGTAGATGTATTGATACATTACAGATGTCTTTAGATATCAGTGTTTATACCTAGTGTAGATGTATTAATACATTACAGAAGTCTTTAGATATCAGTGTTTATACCTAACAAAGATGTATTTATACATTACAGAAGTCTTTAGATATCAGGGTTTATACCTAGTGTAGATGTATTAATACATTACAGAAGTCTTTAGATATCAGTGTTTATACCTAGTGTAGATGTATTTATACATTACAGAAGTCTTTATATATCAGTGTTTATGCCTAGTGTTGATGTATTAATACATTACAGATGTCTTTAGATATCAGTGTTTATACCTAGTGTAAATGTATTAATACATTACAGAAGTCTTAAGATAACAGGGTTTATACCTAACATAGATGTATTAATACATTACAGATGTCTTTAGATATCAGGGTTCATAACAGGGTTTATTCCTAACATAGATGTATTAATACATTACAGATGTCTTTAGATATCAGGGTACATACCTAGTGTAGATGTATTAATACATTACAGAAGTCTTTAGACATCAGTGTTTATACCTAGTGTAGATGTATTAATACATTACAGAAGTCTTAAGATATCAGGGTTCATACCTAGTGTAGATGTATTAATACATTACAGAAGTCTTTAGATAACAGGGTTTATTCCCAACGTAAATGTATTAATACATTACAGAAGTCTTTAGATATCAGTGTTTATACCTAGTGTAAATGTATTAATACATTACAGAAGTCTTTAGATAACAGGGTTTATACCTAACGTAGATGTATTAATACATTACAGAAGTCTTAAGATAACAGGGTTTATTCCTAACGTAAATGTATATCTGTTTTGTTTTCAGTCGTTAATAATGGAACAACTGTGAGAGCATCATGGGACCCAATCTCTACAAAAAGTGGATTTCAAGTCCGCTATCAGTTATTTGATAGTACGTATTGGTTTAGTCACATGTTGGATGTGACCTTATAATTTAAATGTTTTAAAACCTGGCTTGGTTCATAAAGATCTGTGTATATGTTTGAAATGTCAGTTTTGCAAATTATAATGCCAATGAGTCATTAAATCTGTGATATAGGTAGTTAAAACCTCTAAATATTCAAAATTTAAAAATAAATTTGAATTTAAGAACCATGATTCTTAAATGTTTTGACTAAAATTAAGTATTGTAAATGTTTAAAAACTCTTATTTAATTTTTAAGCTACCAAATGCATTTTCACTGGTAAGGAACTGGAATTTGACATTTCTGGTCTACAACCCTGTACTCAGTACTCCTACAAACTCCGAGCTTACACAGAGGGTGATGAAAGTCCGTTCAGCGACTTCGCAGTCATTGTCACAGAGGAGTCGGTTCCAAGTGCTCCACAGAACTTACGGGTATTAGGATGTACAATAACTCAGCTTAAGATTGGCTGGGACCCTCCTGACCACCCCAACGGGGTCCTAAAGGGCTACACAGTCTACCAAGGTAGGTCTAAATAGCCAGGGGTTCTGTCTTCTATATAAGTAATTAATGATGATCACACAACCCTATAGTCACGTTGATATCTATGAGGCAATTAATGATTAGGTCACTATTACTAGGTTACCATGATTGGGTCACTATGATTGGGTCACTATGATTGAGTCACTGTGATTGGGTCACTGTGATTGGGTCACTGTGATTGGGTCACTATGATTAGGTCACTGTGATTAGGTCACTATTACTAGGTTACTATGATTGGGTCACTATGATTGAGTCACCAAGATTGAGTCACTGTGATTGGGTCACTGATTGGGTCACTGTGATTGGGTCACTATGATTGGGTCACTATGATTGGGTCACTGTGATTGGGTCACTGTGATTGGGTCACTGTGATTGAGTCACTGTGATTGGGTCACTATGATTGAGTCACCAAGATTGAGTCACTGTGATTGGGTCACTATGATTGGGTCACTGTGATTGGGTCACTGATTGGGTCACTGTGATTGGGTCACTATGATTGAGTCACCAAGATTGAGTCACTGTGATTGGGTCACTGTGATTGGGTCACTGTGATTGGGTCACTGTGATTGAGTCACCAAGATTGAGTCACTGTGATTGGGTCACTGTGATTGGGTCACTATGATTGAGTCACCAAGATTGAGTCACCAAGATTGGGTCACTGTGATTGGGTCACTGTGATTGGGTCACTATGATTGGGTAAGTGTGATTGGGTCAGTATGATTGGGTCACTGTGATTGGGTCACTATGATTGGGTCAGTGTGATTGGGTCAGTGTGATTGGGTCACTGTGATTGGGTCACTATGATTGGGTCACTATGATTGAGTCACTATGATTGGGTCACTATGATTGGGTCACTGTGATTGGGTCACTGTGATTGGGTCACTGTGATTGGGTCACTATGATTGGGTCACTGTGATTGGGTCACTGTGATTGGGTCACTATGATTGGGTCACTATGATTGGGTCACTATGATTGGGTCACTATGATTGAGTCACTATGATTGAGTCACTGTGATTGGGTCTCTATGATTGGGTCACTGATTGGGTCACTGTGATTGAGTCACCAAGATTGAGTCACTATGATTGGGTCACTGTGATTGGGTCACTATGATTGGGTCACTGTGATTGGGTCACTATGATTGGGTCACTATGATTGGGTCACTGTGATTGGGTCACTGTGATTGGGTCACTGTAATTGGGTCACTGTGATTGGGTCACTATTACTAGGTCACTGATTGGGTCACTGTGATTGGGTAACTATGATTGGGTCACTGTGATTGGGTCACTGTGATTGGGTCACTGTGATTGGGTCACTGTGATTGGGTCACTGTAATTGGGTCACTGTGATTGGGTCACTATGATTGGGTCACTATGATTGGGTCACTGTGATTGGGTCACTGTGATTGAGTCACCAAGATTGAGTCACTATGATTAGGTCACTATGATTGGGTGACTGTGATTGGGTCACTGTGATTGAGTCACCAAGATTGAGTCACTATGATTAGGTCACTATGATTGGGTCACTGTGATTGGGTCACTGATTGGGTCACTGTGATTGGGTAACTGTGATTGGGTCACTGTGATTGGGTCACTGTGATTGGGTCACTGTGATTGGGTAACTATGATTGGGTCACTGTGATTGGGTCACTGTGATTGGGTCACTGTGATTAGGTCACTATGGTTGGGTCACTGTGATTAGGTCACTGTGATTAGGTCACTATGATTGGGTCACTATGATTGGGTCACTGTGATTGGGTCACTGTGATTGGGTAACTATGATTGGGTCACTGTGATTGGGTAACTATGATTGGGTCACTGTGATTGGGTCACTGTGATTAGGTCACTATGATTGGGTCACTGTGATTGGGTCACTGTGATTAGGTCACTATGATTGGGTCACTATGATTGGGTCACTGTGATTGGGTAACTATGATTGGGTCACTATGATTGGGTCACTTTGATTGGGTCACTGTGATTGGGTCACTATGATTGGGTCACTATGATTGGGTCACTTTGATTGGGTCACTGTGATTGGGTCACTATGATTAGGTCAGTGTGATTGGGTCACTGTGATTGGGTCACTATGATTAGGTCACTATTACTAGGTCACTATGATTGGGTCACTGTGATTGGGTCACTATGATTGGGTCACTGTGATTGGGTCACTGTGATTGGGTCACTATGGTTGGGTCACTGTGATTGGGTCACTTTGATTGGGTCACTATGATTGGGTCACTGTGATTGGGTCACTGTGATTGGGTCACTATTACTAGGTCACTATGATTGGGTCACTGTGATTGGGTCACTGTGATTGGGTCACTATGATTGGGTCACTGTGATTGGGTCACTATTACTAGGTCACTATGATTGGGTCACTATGATTGGGTCACTATGATTGGGTCACTGTGATTGGGTCACTATGGTTGGGTCACTATGATTGGGTCACTATGATTAGGTCACTGTGATTGGGTCACTGTGATTGGGTCACTATTACTAGGTCACTGTGATTGGGTCACTGTGATTGGGTCACTGTGATTGGGTCACTGTGATTGGGTCACTATGATTGGGTCACTTTGATTGGGTCACTATGATTGGGTCACTATGTCACTGTGATTGGGTCACTATTACTAGGTCACTATGATTGGGTCACTGTGATTGGGTCACTGTGATTGGGTCACTATGATTGGGTCACTGTGATTGGGTCACTATTACTAGGTCACTATGATTGGGTCACTATGATTGGGTCACTATGATTGGGTCACTGTGATTGGGTCACTGATTGGGTCACTGTGATTGGGTCACTATGATTGGGTCACTATGGTTGGGTCACTATGATTGGGTAAGTGTGATTGGGTCAGTATGATTGGGTCACTGTGATTGGGTCACTATGATTGGGTCAGTGTGATTGGGTCAGTGTGATTGGGTCACTGTGATTGGGTCACTATGATTGGGTCACTATGATTGAGTCACTATGATTGGGTCACTATGATTGGGTCACTGTGATTGGGTCACTGTGATTGGGTCACTGTGGTTGAGTCACTATGGTTGGGTCACTATGATTGGGTCACTTTGATTGGGTCACTATGATTGGGTCAGTGTTATTGGGTCACTATGGTTGGGTCACTGTGATTGGGTCACTATGGTTGAGTCACTGTGATTTGGGTCACTATGATTGGGTATCTGTGATTGTGTCACTGTGATTGAGTCACTGTGATTGGGTCACTATGATTGGGTCACTGTGATTGGGTCACTGTGATTGGGTCACTATGATTGGGTCACTATGGTTGGGTCACTGTGATTAGGTCACTGTGGTTGGGTCACTATGATTGGGTCAGTGTGATTGGGTCACTATGATTGGGTCACTATGATTGGGTCACTATGATTGGGTCAGTGTTATTGGGTCACTATGGTTGGGTCACTGTGATTGGGTCACTATGGTTGAGTCACTGTGATTTGGGTCACTATGATTGGGTATCTGTGATTGTGTCACTGTGATTGAGTCACTGTGATTGGGTCACTATGATTGGGTCACTATGATTGGGTCACTGTGATTTGGGTCACTGTGATTAGGTCTCTATGATCATTGTAAAGAGATAACTATTCTTTAGGGAGGCTGAGTCTGGTAGTTGGCGTATTACAGGACCAAGGAATTGTTACTTACTACACTGAACAGCATCAAAAATGGTTTGGCTTATTACTGTATGCTGCACTTGTAAGTGTGACATAAAAGTTGTTCTGTTGATCACTAAGATGCTGTGTGTGTGTTACTAGGTGACAGAGTGGTAGAGAACACTACAGAACTGGTGTGTATCATCTCAGGGCTACAGGCCAGCACTTCATACGATATAGAGGTAGGTAGTCGACACTTCATACGATATAGAGGTAGGTATTCAGTACTTCATGCGATATAGAGGTAGGTAGTCACTTCATACGATATAGAGGTAGGTAGTCACTTCATACGATATAGAGGTAGGTAGTCGACACTTCATACGATATAGAGGTAGGTATTCAGTACTTCATGCGATATAGAGGTAGGTAGTCACTTCATACGATATAGAGGAAGGTAGTCACTTCATACGATATAGAGGTAGGTAGTCGACACTTCATACGATATAGAGGTAGGTATTCAGTACTTCATACGATATAGAGGTAGGTAGTCGACACTTCATACGATATAGAGGTAGGTATTCAGCACTTCATACGATATAGAGGTAGGTATTCAGTACTTCATACGATATAGAGGTAGGTAGTCGACACTTCATACGATATAGAGGTAGGTAGTCGACACTTCATACAATATAGAGGTAGGTATTCAGCACTTCATACGATATAGAGGTAGGTAGTCGACACTTCATACGATATAGAGGTAGGTAGTCGACACTTCATACGATATAGAGGTAGGTAGTCGACACTTCATACAATATAGAGGTAGGTATTCAGCGCATCATACGATATAGAGGTAGGTATTCAGCGCATCATACGATATAGAGGTAGGTAGTCGACACTTCATACGATATAGAAGTAGGTAGTCGTCACTTCATATGATATAGAGGTAGGTAGTCGACACTTCATATGATATAGAGGTAGGTAGTCGACACTTCATACGATATAGAGGTAGGTATTCAGTACTTCATATGATATAGAGGTAGGTAGTCGACACTTCATACGATATAGAGGTAGGTATTCAACACTTCATACGATATAGAGGTAGGTATTCAGCACTTCATACGATATAGAGGTAGGTAGTCGACACTTCATACGATATAGAGGTAGGTATTCAGCACTTCATACGATATAGAGGTAGGTAGTCACTTCATACGATATAGAGGTAGGTATTCAGTACTTCATACGATATAGAAGTAGGTAGTCGACACTTCATACGATATAGAGGTAGGTATTCAGCACTTCATACGATATAGAGGTAGGTAGTCAACACTTCATACGATATAGAGGTAGGTAGTCGACACTTCATACGATATAGAGGTAGGTTTTCAGCACTTCATACGATATAGAGGTAGGTAGTTGACACTTCATACGATATAGAGGTAGGTAGTCGACACTTCATACGATATAGAGGTAGGTAGTCGACACTTCATACGATATAGAGGTAGGTAGTCACTTCATACGATATAGAGGTAGGTAGTCGACACTTCATACGATATAGAGGTAGGTATTCAGCACTTCATACGATATAGAGGTAGGTAGTCGACACTTCATACGATATAGAGGTAGGTAGTCGACACTTCATACGATATAGAGGTAGGTATTCAGCACTTCATACGATATAGAGGTAGGTATTCAGCACTTCATACGATATAGAGGTAGGTATTCAGTACTTCATACGATATAGAAGTAGGTAGTCACTTCATACGATATAGAGATAAGTATACATAATTGGTACCTCGTTTGATTTAGAGGTAGGTATACATAATCTGTACCTCATTTGATTAAGAGATAGGTATACATAATCGGTACCTCGTTTGATTTAGAGGTAGGTATACATAATCTGTACCTCGTTTGATTTAGAGATAGGTATACATAATTGATAGCTCGTTTGATTTAGAGGTAAGTATACATAATCGGTACCTCGTTTGATTTAGAGGTAAGTATACATAATCGGTACCTCGTTTGATTTAGAGGTAGGTATACATAATCGGCAAGTCATATTGGTTAATGATGTTTTACCTAATCATGTATTCCTTTCCTATTTCATTATACCTGTACTATATGATTACTTCAAACTTCTTGTGATTATATTCCAAAAATAATAATGTATTTTAATGTGAAAGAGTATATCATTTCTCAGGATTGTATAGGTCTGTCCTGACACAATTATATAGATATTGTTGTAACTTGTATAGCTATGTCCTGACACAATTATATAGATATTGTTAACGTTGTAACTTATATTCCTGTGTTTGTGTCTGTTATATATAGATTTTGTGGTAACTTATATTCCTGTGTTTGTTTCTGTTATACAGGTTTGTGCTGCCACAGCCAGAGGTAAAGGGGACAAAGCCTGCTTGGTAGGAACAACTTCAGAACTAGGTAAAGTTTTAAGCCATGTCCGACTGTTACCTTGTAGTTAAAATTAATTCTGATATCTTATCAGGGCTCAGTCTCTTCATCTGCCATGGTTTGTAGTTAAAAGATTTTTTTATGAAACTTGGTATAAATGTAAATTTAAACATTTATATGATAACTATCTCGAGCTGTGCACTTGATATTTACTATTTTGACAATTTTTAATGTTGGTATGTCCTTTCCAATGTTTACAAGATACGTAAAATTGTCTAGACTTCTGATTCTCACAAACAATCGGTGAACCTGATCTGTACCTGAGCTATATTAGCTAGCTGTACACCATCTATCTTTATAGATTTATATAAAGTCATGGGAGTCGGGACATGGATGTTAGGTCTGGGGACGGAATGAAATTTTAATAAAAATAAATGTGCATAAATGTTCTAGATATATATGTTAAGATATGATTATTATTAGTATTACTGTTATTTTAGAAGAGAATTCACTATCTTAAGCTAAATTAATATCCCCAGATGTAACTACATCGTTCACTTTTACCCACTAGGTGCTCATGCTCCATCCAAGCCTCACGTCCAGGTGATCGGACGTAATGAGATCCACATCACCTGGGACCCCCCAGAGGTCCCTCTGGGGAGGATTACACGGTACGACCTCATCATGAATTCACAATGTATCTACTCCGGTACTGACCTCAGCTTCACCGCCCGACGACTTACTCCGGACACAGAGTATGCCATCACGGTATGTACACCCATATTTGGTCAATCATGAACTATGTACTCTATATTGATGAGATCTTCTGGTTGATTTGTAGGTCATACCTTTACTCATTAGAAATAAGTCCTAATTTTAATCTTTAAAAATATTTTTTTGAAATCTATCAAAAGCATTAAGCCATACTAAATGAGCCATATTGTTTAAATAAAGAATTCACAGTCATGATCAGGAGCCAGGTTTGGGGATGTGTAAAAACATCATATACCTGTTATGCTAACAGTATAGACCTGTATGACTATGGGTACAGTTCCTGACTATTACAGTATTGTATGTAATACTAGACCTGTATGACTATGGGTACAGCTCCTGACTATATTACAGTATTGTATGTAATACTAGATCTGTATGACTATGGATACAGCTCCTGACTATATTACAGTATTGTATGTAATACTAGACCTGCATTACTATGGATACAGCTCCTGACTATATTACAGTATTGTATGTAATACTAGACCTGTATGACTATGGGTACAACTCCTGACTTTATTACAGTATTGTATGTAATACTAGACCTGTATGACTATGGGTACAGCTCCTGACTGTATTACAGTATTGTACGTAATACTAGACCTGTATGACTATTGGTACAGCTCCTGACTATATTACAGTATTGTATGTAATACTAGACCTGTATAACTATGGGTACAACTCCTGACTATATTACAGTATTGTATGTAATACTAGACCTGTATGACTATGGGTACAGCTCCTGACTGTATTACAGTAATGTATGTAATACTAGACTTGTATGACTATGGGTACAGCTCCTGACTATATTACAGTATTGAATGTAATACTAGACCTGTATGACTATGGGTACAGTTCCTGACTATATTACAGTATTGTATGTAATACTAGACCTGTATGACTATGGGTACAGCTCCTTACTGTATTACTGTATTGTATGTAATACTAGACCTGTATAACTATGGGTACAGCTCCTGACTATATTACAGTATTGTATGTAATACTAGACCTGTATGACTATGGGTACAGCTCCTGACTATATTACAGTACTGTATGTAATACTAGACCTGTATGACTATGAGTACAGCTCCTGACTATATTACAGTATTGTATGTAATACTAGACCTGTATGACTATTGGTACAGCTCCTGACTATATTACAGTATTGTATGTAATACTAGACCTGTATAACTATGGGTACAACTCCTGACTATATTACAGTATTGTATGTAATACTAGACCTGTATGACTATGGGTACAGCTCCTGACTGTATTACAGTAATGTATGTAATACTAGACTTGTATGACTATGGGTACAGCTCCTGACTATATTACAGTATTGAATGTAATACTAGACCTGTATGACTATGGGTACAGTTCCTGACTATATTACAGTATTGTATGTAATACTAGACCTGTATGACTATGGGTACAGCTCCTTACTGTATTACTGTATTGTATGTAATACTAGACCTGTATAACTATGGGTACAGCTCCTGACTATATTACAGTACTGTATGTAATACTAGACCTGTATGACTATGGGTACAGCTCCTGACTATATTACAGTACTGTATGTAATACTAGACCTGTATGACTATGAGTACAGCTCCTGACTATATTACAGTATTGTATGTAATACTAGACCTGTATGACTATGGGTACAGCTCCTTACTGTATTACAGTATTGTATGTAATACTAGACCTGTATGACTATGGGTACAGCTCCTGACTATATTACAGTATTGTATGTAATACTAGACCTGTATGACTATGGGTACAGCTCCTGACTATATTACAGTATTGTATGTAATACTAGACCTGTATGACTATGGGTACAGCTCCTTACTGTATTACTGTATTGTATGTAATACTAGACCTGTATAACTATGGGTACAGCTCCTGACTATATTACAGTACTGTATGTAATACTAGACCTGTATGACTATGGGTACAGCTCCTGACTATATTACAGTACTGTATGTAATACTAGACCTGTATGACTATGGGTACAGCTCCTGACTATATTACAGTATTGTATGTAATACTAGACCTGTATGACTATGGGTATAGCTTCTGACTATATTACAGTATTGTATGTAATACTAGACCTGTATGACTATGGATACAGCTCCTGACTATATTACAGTATTGTATGTAATACTAGACCTGTATGACTATGGGTATATCTCCTAACTGTATTACAGTATTGAATGTAATACTAGACCTGTATGACTATTGGTACAGTTCCTGACTGTATTACAGTATTGTATGTAATACTAGACCTGTATGACTATGGTTACAGCTCCTTACTATATTACAGTATTGTATGTAATACTAGACCTGTATGACTATGGTTACAGCTCCTGACTATATTACAGTATTGTATGTAATACTAGACCTGTATGACTATGGTTACAGCTCCTGACTATATTACAGTATTGTATGTAATACTAGACCTGTATGACTATGGTTACAGCTCCTGACTATATTACAGTATTGTATGTAATACTAGACCTGTTTGACTATGGGTACAGCTCCTGACTATATTACAGTATTGTATGTAATACTAGACCTGTATGACTATGGGTACAGCTCCTGACTATATTACAGTATTGTATGTAATACTAGACCTGTATGACTATGGGTACAGCTCCTGACTATATTACAGTATTGTATGTAATACTAGACCTGTATGACTATGGGTACAGCTCCTGACTATATTACAGTATTGTATGTAATACTAGACCTGTATGACTATGGGTACAGCTCCTGACTATATTACTGTATTGTATGTAATACTAGACCTGTATGACTATGGGTAGCTCCTGACTATATTACAGTATTGTATGTAATACTAGACCTGTATGACTATGGGTACAGCTCCTGACTATATTACTGTATTGTATGTAATACTAGACCTGTATGACTATGGGTACAGCTCCTGACTATATTACAGTATTGTATGTAATACTAGACCTGTATGACTATGGGTGCAGCTCCTGACTATATTACAGTATTGTATGTAATACTAGACCTGTATAACTATGGGTACAGCTCCTGACTATATTACAGTACTGTGTGTAATACTAGACCTGTATGACTATGGGTACAGCTCCTGACTATATTACAGTACTGTATGTAATACTAGACCTGTATGACTATGGGTACAGCTCCTGACTATATTACAGTATTGTATGTAATACTAGACCTGTATGACTATGGGTATAGCTCCTGACTATATTACAGTATTGTATGTAATACTAGACCTGTATGACTATGGATACAGCTCCTGACTATATTACAGTATTGTATGTAATACTAGACCTGTATGACTATGGGTATATCTCCTAACTGTATTACAGTATTGAATGTAATACTAGACCTGTATGACTATTGGTACAGTTCCTGACTGTATTACAGTATTGTATGTAATACTAGACCTGTATGACTATGGTTACAGCTCCTTACTATATTACAGTATTGTATGTAATACTAGACCTGTATGACTATGGTTACAGCTCCTGACTATATTACAGTATTGTATGTAATACTAGACCTGTATGACTATGGTTACAGCTCCTGACTATATTACAGTATTGTATGTAATACTAGACCTGTATGACTATGGTTACAGCTCCTGACTATATTACAGTATTGTATGTAATACTAGACCTGTTTGACTATGGGTACAGCTCCTGACTATATTACAGTATTGTATGTAATACTAGACCTGTATGACTATGGGTACAGCTCCTGACTATATTACAGTATTGTATGTAATACTAGACCTGTATGACTATGGGTACAGCTCCTGACTATATTACAGTATTGTATGTAATACTAGACCTGTATGACTATGGGTACAGCTCCTGACTATATTACAGTATTGTATGTAATACTAGACCTGTATGACTATGGGTACAGCTCCTGACTATATTACTGTATTGTATGTAATACTAGACCTGTATGACTATGGGTAGCTCCTGACTATATTACAGTATTGTATGTAATACTAGACCTGTATGACTATGGGTACAGCTCCTGACTATATTACTGTATTGTATGTAATACTAGACCTGTATGACTATGGGTACAGCTCCTGACTATATTACAGTATTGTATGTAATACTAGACCTGTATGACTATGGTTACAGCTCCTGACTATATTACAGTATTGTATGTAATACTAGACCTGTATGACTATGGGTGCAGCTCCTGACTATATTACAGTATTGTATGTAATACTAGACCTGTATGACTATGGGTACAGCTCCTGACTGTATTACAGTATTGTATGTAATACTAGACCTGTATGACTATGGGTACAGCTCCTGACTGTATTACAGTATTGTATGTAATACTAGACCTGTATGACTATGGGTACAGCTCCTGACTATATTACAGTATTGTATGTAATACTAGACCTGTATGACTGGGTACAGCTCCTGACTGTATTACAGTATTGTTTGCTAATGTTTGTAAGGTCCATATCATTTGTTTATACACTATTTGATGTTTATATTTGTTGTAAATGATGAAACAACAATTTTTTTACCTCATTGCATCAGGAATAAAACAACGAGCCAAACAACATATCTCCCCTCCCCCAAAAATGACAAAAAAGCCATTTGTTTGTGGTAGAATGTTACCTCTGTTTGTGGTAGCGTGTGACCTCAGTCTTGTTTTTGTTATTAGGTGACAGCACTAACCAATGAAGGAAAGTTTGTAAGCAAAGTAACAAAGAAAAGGACGTCCAAGGATGAATGTAAGTGACATTTAGTTTGAATTATTTTCAGACAATTAATTATAAAATCTGATGTTTGTAGTTGTTGTTCTTCCTTTTACTTGTTAATTAGAACTATATCAGTTTGTTGATGGTACTCAGTTTTATATCTAACAGTTAGTGTACATATGTTTAGGGTTCAGGACAGCTAATGTTTACACCTACTGAGTACAGTAATAATATCTATCGTCAGTAATATTTATGGTATGGTATGTCAGTGGTATTTATGGTATGGTATGTCAGTGGTATTTATGGTATGGTATGTCAGTGGTATTTATGGTATGGTACGTCAGTGGTATTTATGGTATGTATGGTACATCAGTGGTATTTATGGTATGGTATATCAGTGGTATTTATGGTAAGGTACATCAAGGGGTAAATTATCCATGTTAAAGGGTTATTTTTTGTCCAATTATAAATGTCAAAGAGTTATTTTTTTTGGTCAAATTATCTGTCTTAAGGGGTATTTTTTTTGTCCGATTATCCATTGAGGGATATTCTTTTCGTCAAATTATCAATATTAAGGGGTAGTTTTTTTTTTGTCTCATTATCGATATTAAGGGGTAAAAGTCCAAATTTGGCTGAGATCAAAATATCTCATTTCAGGCAAGCATTACATGGCAGTAAATTTAGGATTAAAAAGAAGATGATTGTACCTTTGATGGAATTGTATGTTTCATTGTTCATAGATGACTCTAACCGTCCACCACTGTACCAAACACCTCAGGCGCGGCGAGAAAGCACTGTGTTAGAGGAAAAACCACCTGCTGCTGTTCAGGCCCGAAAGAAAAAATCAGTAACAGGGACAGAGATCAGGTCCAGGGCTGTCAGTGCTAAGGTAACATCTATCAAGGTTTATACTGGCAATGTAGTATTGATCAAGTTTTATATCGGCTAGCTAGGTAACTGTGATCTAGTTCTGAATCGGCTTGATAACTGTGATTAAATTTTAAATTTAGTTAGATAACTGTGATCTAGTTGTATATCGGCTAGGTAGCTGTGATCAAGTTTTATATCAGTTAGATAACTGTGATCAAGTTTTATATCAGTTAGATAACTGTGATCAAGTTTTATATCAGTTAGATAACTGTGATCAAGTTTTATATCAGTTAGATAACTGTGATCAAGTTTTATATCAGTTAGATAACTGTGATCAAGTTTTATATCAGTTAGATAACTGTGATCAAGTTTCATATTGTTATCATTGAAACAGGTATGTTATACATTGTTATAGTTAGCATTGTTATAGTAAGCATTGTTATAGTTAGCATTGTTATAGTTAGCATTGTTCCAGTTTTAATTGTTACAGAATGTTATAGTTAACATTGTTACAGTTTTAATTGTTTTACATTGTAATAATTATGCATTGATATACATTATTATTGCTATCTATTGTTGTTTACAATGTCTAGCTGGTACACATGAATCAGTCTAATATCTTGCTGTCTCTCGATTTACAGAGGTCCAATACCCCTGGTAAAGAACGAACAAAAACACCTGGAGACTCTCGCGAGTCCCAAACTCGGCCAAGTTCAGGTAAGGGCTGCTGCAGATGTTGGTTCTGAGTGAAATAAATAATGTTTCAACATACTAGGTTAGAATGCTCCTGATTATATCTGTCTCTAGTATGTCCTGTAAAGCTCTGATGAAATGAGGGCAACCATGTCATCAGTTGTATCAAAGAATCAAAATCAAATTTGTTAAAGAGGCCATTATGTGGCTTTCCAAAACTAAAACCATTGCAATTTCCTGGCATATTATAAATCAAATTCCAAGCCCCCTTAATTCACCACCAGCAAGCAACCAAACAACCAACAAAACTTTCATTTTAATGAATAAGAATTTTAAAAGTATATTTTTTTAACTATTTTTTTCCTCGTGTGTAACTTGGGTAGTTTTTTTGTTGCCTAGGTTGTTTATCTAGTACATATACATATATATTAAATAGATTTCATTTAGATCTAAAGGAAAGGAAATGAAATAAGTTGGAATTCAGTAATAACTATATAACAGCTGCTCTGTTGCCATGTTTAAATCGTATTTGTATATTGAAATGAGTAAACGGAAAGTTTATATCAGATCCATCTTTGACAGCTGCTGGGTATTGTGTTTTAGACTCGTCTGCAATACTTAAGATGAGCCAGAGGAAGTGTAAGTGTGGGGAAATAATGACATGATCTTTGTAATTATTATGAATATTGTGTGCCTGCAGTATTGTAACACATACAACAGTTTCCAATCTCATTTTCATACATTTACAGAAATCATTATAGACTGGAGAATGTAATTGATATCTTTATTGATGTGTATTAATCTGATCAGAGAATCTGAACAATTAACTTGATGAATACAATAATTAAATATTTAATCAACCTTCTGCTTTTGGTCATGTAAGGAAAATAGAAAAACCAAAACATTAGATCATTTGGTTCAAGATTGGCAGCTGTTGCTATGGATACCCCAATCGTAGTAATTTAATCGTTGTCATCGGAGGGAATGGATGGGCGCACTGCTCAGGTTTGAAATTAGATCATTAACAGCATGGCTGCTAGTATTCTTGTTAATCAGATTTGTAATGTCCTGATAAAGCATGCTGAATAGATTGATAACACTTTTCGATACCCCCATACCTCCCTCTGTTTGTCAGGAATGTTGGTCAACTCACTGTTTGTCAGGAATGTTTGTCCTCCCACTGTTTGTCAGGAATGCTGGTCCACCCTCTGTTTGTCAGGAATGGTGGTCAACTCTGTTTGTCAGGAATGTTGGTCCACTCACTGTTTGTCAGGAATGCTGGTCCACTCACTGTTTGTCAGGAATGTTGGTCCACTCACTGTTTGTCAGGAATGCTGGTCCACTCACTGTTTGTCAGGAATGCTGGTCCACCCTCTGTTTGTCAGGAATGCTGGTCCACTCACTGTTTGTCCTTCCTCTGTTTGTCAGGAATGTTGGTCCACTCACTGTTTGTCAGGAATGCTGGTCCACTCACTGTTTGTCAGGAATGCCGGTCCACTCACTGTTTGTCAGGAATGCTGGTCCACCCTCTGTTTGTCAGGAATGTTGGTCCTCCCACTGTTTGTCAGGAATGCTGGTCCTCCCACTGTTTGTCAGGAATGCTGGTCCACTCACTGTTTGTCAGGAATGCTGGTCCTCCCACTGTTTGTCAGGAATGCTGGTCCACTCTCTGTTTGTCAGGAATGCTGGTCCACCCTCTGTTTGTCAGGAATGCTGGTCCACCCTCTGTTTGTCAGGAATGCTGGTCCACCCTCTGTTTGTCAGGAATGCTGGTCCACCCTCTGTTTGTCAGGAATGCTGGTCCACTCACTGTTTGTCAGGAATGCTGGTCCACTCACTGTTTGTCAGGAATGCTGGTCCACCCTCTGTTTGTCAGGAATGCTGGTCAACTCTGTTTGTCAGGAATGCTGGTCCACTCTCTGTTTGTCAGGAATGCTGGTCCACTTTCTGTTTGTCAGGAATGCTGGTCCACTCTCTATTTGTCAGGAATGCTGGTCCACTCACTGTTTGTCAGGAATGCTGGTCAACTCACTGTTTGTCAGGAATGCTGGTCCACTCACTGTTTGTCAGGAATGCTGGTCCTCCCTCTGTTTGTCAGGAATGCTGGTCCACTCTCTGTTTGTCAGGAATGCTGGTCCACCCTCTGTTTGTCAGGAATGCTGGTCCACTCACTGTTTGTCAGGAATGTTGGTCCTCCCTCTGTTTGTCAGGAATGCTGGTCCACCCTCTGTTTGTCAGGAATGTTGGTCCGCCTTCTGTTTGTCAGGAATGCTGGTCCACCCTCTGTTTGTCAGGAATGTTGGTCCTCCTTCTGTTTGTCAGGAATGCTGGTCCACTCTCTGTTTGTCAGGAATGCTGGTCCACTCACTGTTTGTCAGGAATGCTGGTCCACTCACTGTTTGTCAGGAATGCTGGTCCACCCTCTGTTTGTCAGGAATGTTGGTCCTCCCACTGTTTGTCAGGAATGCTGGTCCACCCTCTGTTTGTCAGGAATGGTGGTCAACTCTGTTTGTCAGGAATGTTGGTCCAGTCTCTGTTTGTCAGGAATGCTGGTCCACTCACTGTTTGTCAGGAATGTTGGTCCACTCACTGTTTGTCAGGAATGCTGGTCCACTCACTGTTTGTCAGGAATGCTGGTCCACCCTCTGTTTGTCAGGAATGCTGGTCCACTCACTGTTTGTCCTTCCTCTGTTTGTCAGGAATGTTGGTCCACTCACTGTTTGTCAGGAATGCTGGTCCACTCACTGTTTGTCAGGAATGCTGGTCCACTCACTGTTTGTCAGGAATGCTGGTCCACCCTCTGTTTGTCAGGAATGTTGGTCCTCCCTCTGTTTGTCAGGAATGCTGGTCCTCCCACTGTTTGTCAGGAATGCTGGTCCACTCACTGTTTGTCAGGAATGCTGGTCCTCCCACTGTTTGTCAGGAATGCTGGTCCACTCTCTGTTTGTCAGGAATGCTGGTCCACCCTCTGTTTGTCAGGAATGCTGGTCCACCCTCTGTTTGTCAGGAATGCTGGTCCACCCTCTGTTTGTCAGGAATGCTGGTCCACCCTCTGTTTGTCAGGAATGCTGGTCCACTCACTGTTTGTCAGGAATGCTGGTCCACCCTCTGTTTGTCAGGAATGCTGGTCCACCCTCTGTTTGTCAGGAATGCTGGTCCACTCTCTGTTTGTCAGGAATGCTGGTCAACTCTGTTTGTCAGGAATGCTGGTCAACTCTCTGTTTGTCAGGAATGCTGGTCCACTCTCTGTTTGTCAGGAATGCTGGTCCACTTTCTGTTTGTCAGGAATGCTGGTCCACTCTCTGTTTGTCAGGAATGCTGGTCCACCCACTGTTTGTCAGGAATGCTGGTCAACTCACTGTTTGTCAGGAATGCTGGTCCACTCACTGTTTGTCAGGAATGCTGGTCCTCCCTCTGTTTGTCAGGAATGCTGGTCCACTCTCTGTTTGTCAGGAATGCTGGTCCACCCTCTGTTTGTCAGGAATGCTGGTCCACTCACTGTTTGTCAGGAATGTTGGTCCTCCCTCTGTTTGTCAGGAATGCTGGTCCACCCTCTGTTTGTCAGGAATGTTGGTCCTCCCACTGTTTGTCAGGAATGCTGGTCCTCCCACTGTTTGTCAGGAATGCTGGTCCACTCACTGTTTGTCAGGAATGCTGGTCCTCCCACTGTTTGTCAGGAATGCTGGTCAACCCTCTGTTTGTCAGGAATGCTGGTCCACCCTCTCTTTTGTCAGGAATGTTGGTCCACCCTCTGTTTGTCAGGAATGCTGGTCCACTCACTGTTTGTCAGGAATGTTGGTCCTCCCTCTGTTTGTCAGGAATGCTGGTCCACCCTCTGTTTGTCAGGAATGCTGGTCCACCCTCTGTTTGTCAATAATGCTGGTCCCCCCTCTGTTTGTCAGGAATGTTGGTCCACTCACTGTTTGTCAGGAATGCTGGTCCACTCTCTGTTTGTCAGTAATGCTGGTCCTCCCTCTGTTTGTCAGGAATGTTGGTCCACTCACTGTTTGTCAGGAATGCTGGTCCTCCCTCTGTTTGTCAGGAATGTTGGTCCACCCTCTGTTTGTCAGGAATGCTGGTCCACTCACTGTTTGTCAGGAATGTTGGTCCTCCCTCTGTTTGTCAGGAATGCTGGTCCACCCTCTGTTTGTCAGGAATGTTGGTCCGCCTTCTGTTTGTCAGGAATGCTGGTCCACCCTCTGTTTGTCAGGAATGTTGGTCCTCCTTCTGTTTGTCAGGAATGCTGGTCCACTCTCTGTTTGTCAGGAATGCTGGTCCACTCACTGTTTGTCAGGAATGCTGGTCCACTCACTGTTTGTCAGGAATGCTGGTCCACCCTCTGTTTGTCAGGAATGTTGGTCAACTCACTGTTTGTCAGGAATGTTTGTCCTCCCACTGTTTGTCAGGAATGCTGGTCCACCCTCTGTTTGTCAGGAATGGTGGTCAACTCTGTTTGTCAGGAATGTTGGTCCACTCACTGTTTGTCAGGAATGCTGGTCCACTCACTGTTTGTCAGGAATGTTGGTCCACTCACTGTTTGTCAGGAATGCTGGTCCACTCACTGTTTGTCAGGAATGCTGGTCCACCCTCTGTTTGTCAGGAATGCTGGTCCACTCACTGTTTGTCCTTCCTCTGTTTGTCAGGAATGTTGGTCCACTCACTGTTTGTCAGGAATGCTGGTCCACTCACTGTTTGTCAGGAATGCCGGTCCACTCACTGTTTGTCAGGAATGCTGGTCCACCCTCTGTTTGTCAGGAATGTTGGTCCTCCCACTGTTTGTCAGGAATGCTGGTCCTCCCACTGTTTGTCAGGAATGCTGGTCCACTCACTGTTTGTCAGGAATGCTGGTCCTCCCACTGTTTGTCAGGAATGCTGGTCCACTCTCTGTTTGTCAGGAATGCTGGTCCACCCTCTGTTTGTCAGGAATGCTGGTCCACCCTCTGTTTGTCAGGAATGCTGGTCCACCCTCTGTTTGTCAGGAATGCTGGTCCACCCTCTGTTTGTCAGGAATGCTGGTCCACTCACTGTTTGTCAGGAATGCTGGTCCACTCACTGTTTGTCAGGAATGCTGGTCCACCCTCTGTTTGTCAGGAATGCTGGTCAACTCTGTTTGTCAGGAATGCTGGTCCACTCTCTGTTTGTCAGGAATGCTGGTCCACTTTCTGTTTGTCAGGAATGCTGGTCCACTCTCTATTTGTCAGGAATGCTGGTCCACTCACTGTTTGTCAGGAATGCTGGTCAACTCACTGTTTGTCAGGAATGCTGGTCCACTCACTGTTTGTCAGGAATGCTGGTCCTCCCTCTGTTTGTCAGGAATGCTGGTCCACTCTCTGTTTGTCAGGAATGCTGGTCCACCCTCTGTTTGTCAGGAATGCTGGTCCACTCACTGTTTGTCAGGAATGTTGGTCCTCCCTCTGTTTGTCAGGAATGTTGGTCCACCCTCTGTTTGTCAGGAATGTTGGTCCGCCTTCTGTTTGTCAGGAATGCTGGTCCACCCTCTGTTTGTCAGGAATGTTGGTCCTCCCTCTGTTTGTCAGGAATGCTGGTCCACTCTCTGTTTGTCAGGAATGCTGGTCCACTCACTGTTTGTCAGGAATGCTGGTCCACTCACTGTTTGTCAGGAATGCTGGTCCACCCTCTGTTTGTCAGGAATGTTGGTCCACCCACTGTTTGTCAGGAATGCTGGTCCACCCTCTGTTTGTCAGGAATGGTGGTCAACTCTGTTTGTCAGGAATGTTGGTCCAGTCTCTGTTTGTCAGGAATGCTGGTCCACTCACTGTTTGTCAGGAATGTTGGTCCACTCACTGTTTGTCAGGAATGCTGGTCCACTCACTGTTTGTCAGGAATGCTGGTCCACCCTCTGTTTGTCAGGAATGCTGGTCCACTCACTGTTTGTCCTTCCTCTGTTTGTCAGGAATGTTGGTCCACTCACTGTTTGTCAGGAATGCTGGTCCACTCACTGTTTGTCAGGAATGCTGGTCCACTCACTGTTTGTCAGGAATGCTGGTCCACCCTCTGTTTGTCAGGAATGTTGGTCCTCCCACTGTTTGTCAGGAATGCTGGTCCTCCCACTGTTTGTCAGGAATGCTGGTCCACTCACTGTTTGTCAGGAATGCTGGTCCTCCCACTGTTTGTCAGGAATGCTGGTCCACTCTCTGTTTGTCAGGAATGCTGGTCCACCCTCTGTTTGTCAGGAATGCTGGTCCACCCTCTGTTTGTCAGGAATGCTGGTCCACCCTCTGTTTGTCAGGAATGCTGGTCCACCCTCTGTTTGTCAGGAATGCTGGTCCACTCACTGTTTGTCAGGAATGCTGGTCCACCCTCTGTTTGTCAGGAATGCTGGTCCACCCTCTGTTTGTCAGGAATGCTGGTCCACTCTCTGTTTGTCAGGAATGCTGGTCAACTCTGTTTGTCAGGAATGCTGGTCAACTCTCTGTTTGTCAGGAATGCTGGTCCACTCTCTGTTTGTCAGGAATGCTGGTCCACTTTCTGTTTGTCAGGAATGCTGGTCCACTCTCTGTTTGTCAGGAATGCTGGTCCACTCACTGTTTGTCAGGAATGCTGGTCCACTCACTGTTTGTCAGGAATGCTGGTCCACTCACTGTTTGTCAGGAATGCTGGTCCTCCCTCTGTTTGTCAGGAATGCTGGTCCACTCTCTGTTTGTCAGGAATGCTGGTCCACCCTCTGTTTGTCAGGAATGCTGGTCCACTCACTGTTTGTCAGGAATGCTGGTCCTCCCTCTGTTTGTCAGGAATGCTGGTCCACCCTCTGTTTGTCAGGAATGTTGGTCCTCCCACTGTTTGTCAGGAATGCTGGTCCTCCCACTGTTTGTCAGGAATGCTGGTCCACTCACTGTTTGTCAGGAATGCTGGTCCTCCCACTGTTTGTCAGGAATGCTGGTCAACCCTCTGTTTGTCAGGAATGCTGGTCCACCCTCTCTTTTGTCAGGAATGTTGGTCCACCCTCTGTTTGTCAGGAATGCTGGTCCACTCACTGTTTGTCAGGAATGTTGGTCCTCCCTCTGTTTGTCAGGAATGCTGGTCCACCCTCTGTTTGTCAGGAATGCTGGTCCACCCTCTGTTTGTCAATAATGCTGGTCCCCCCTCTGTTTGTCAGGAATGTTGGTCCACTCACTGTTTGTCAGGAATGCTGGTCCACTCTCTGTTTGTCAATAATGCTGGTCCTCCCTCTGTTTGTCAGGAATGTTGGTCCACTCACTGTTTGTCAGGAATGCTGGTCCTCCCTCTGTTTGTCAGGAATGTTGGTCCACCCTCTGTTTGTCAGGAATGCTGGTCCACTCACTGTTTGTCAGGAATGTTGGTCCTCCCTCTGTTTGTCAGGAATGCTGGTCCACCCTCTGTTTGTCAGGAATGTTGGTCCGCCTTCTGTTTGTCAGGAATGCTGGTCCACCCTCTGTTTGTCAGGAATGTTGGTCCTCCTTCTGTTTGTCAGGAATGCTGGTCCACTCTCTGTTTGTCAGGAATGCTGGTCCACTCACTGTTTGTCAGGAATGCTGGTCCACTCACTGTTTGTCAGGAATGCTGGTCCACCCTCTGTTTGTCAGGAATGTTGGTCCTCCCACTGTTTGTCAGGAATGCTGGTCCACCCTCTGTTTGTCAGGAATGGTGGTCAACTCTGTTTGTCAGGAATGTTGGTCCACTCTCTGTTTGTCAGGAATGCTGGTCCACTCACTGTTTGTCAGGAATGTTGGTCCACTCACTGTTTGTCAGGAATGCTGGTCCACTCACTGTTTGTCAGGAATGCTGGTCCACCCTCTGTTTGTCAGGAATGCTGGTCCACTCACTGTTTGTCCTTCCTCTGTTTGTCAGGAATGTTGGTCCACTCACTGTTTGTCAGGAATGCTGGTCCACTCACTGTTTGTCAGGAATGCTGGTCCACTCACTGTTTGTCAGGAATGCTGGTCCACCCTCTGTTTGTCAGGAATGTTGGTCCTCCCACTGTTTGTCAGGAATGCTGGTCCTCCCACTGTTTGTCAGGAATGCTGGTCCACTCACTGTTTGTCAGGAATGCTGGTCCTCCCACTGTTTGTCAGGAATGCTGGTCAACCCTCTGTTTGTCAGGAATGCTGGTCCACCCTCTGTTTTGTCAGGAATGTTGGTCCACCCTCTGTTTGTCAGGAATGCTGGTCCACTCACTGTTTGTCAGGAATGTTGGTCCTCCCTTTGTTTGTCAGGAATGCTGGTCCACCCTCTGTTTGTCAGGAATGCTGGTCCACCCTCTGTTTGTCAATAATGCTGGTCCCCCCTCTGTTTGTCAGGAATGTTGGTCCACTCACTGTTTGTCAGGAATGCTGGTCCACTCTCTGTTTGTCAATAATGCTGGTCCTCCCTCTGTTTGTCAGGAATGTTGGTCCACTCACTGTTTGTCAGGAATGCTGGTCCTCCCTCTGTTTGTCAGGAATGTTGGTCCACCCTCTGTTTGTCAGGAATGCTGGTCCACTCACTGTTTGTCAGGAATGTTGGTCCTCCCTCTGTTTGTCAGGAATGCTGGTCCACCCTCTGTTTGTCAGGAATGTTGGTCCGCCTTCTGTTTGTCAGGAATGCTGGTCCACCCTCTGTTTGTCAGGAATGTTGGTCCTCCTTCTGTTTGTCAGGAATGCTGGTCCACTCTCTGTTTGTCAGGAATGCTGGTCCACTCACTGTTTGTCAGGAATGCTGGTCCACTCACTGTTTGTCAGGAATGCTGGTCCACCCTCTGTTTGTCAGGAATGTTGGTCCTCCCACTGTTTGTCAGGAATGCAGGTCCACCCTCTGTTTGTCAGGAATGGTGGTCAACTCTGTTTGTCAGGAATGTTGGTCCACTCTCTGTTTGTCAGGAATGCTGGTCCACTCACTGTTTGTCAGGAATGTTGGTCCACTCACTGTTTGTCAGGAATGCTGGTCCACTCACTGTTTGTCAGGAATGCTGGTCCACCCTCTGTTTGTCAGGAATGCCGGTCCACTCACTGTTTGTCCTTCCTCTGTTTGTCAGGAATGTTGGTCCACTCACTGTTTGTCAGGAATGCTGGTCCACTCACTGTTTGTCAGGAATGCTGGTCCATTCACTGTTTGTCAGGAATGCTGGTCCACCCTCTGTTTGTCAGGAATGTTGGTCCTCCCACTGTTTGTCAGGAATGCTGGTCCTCCCACTGTTTGTCAGGAATGCTGGTCCACTCACTGTTTGTCAGGAATGCTGGTCCTCCCACTGTTTGTCAGGAATGCTGGTCCACTCTCTGTTTGTCAGGAATGCTGGTCCACCCTCTGTTTGTCAGGAATGCTGGTCCACCCTCTGTTTGTCAGGAATGCTGGTCCACCCTCTGTTTGTCAGGAATGCTGGTCCACCCTCTGTTTGTCAGGAATGCTGGTCCACTCACTGTTTGTCAGGAATGCTGGTCCACCCTCTGTTTGTCAGGAATGCTGGTCAACTCTGTTTGTCAGGAATGCTGGTCAACTCTCTGTTTGTCAGGAATGCTGGTCCACTCTCTGTTTGTCAGGAATGCTGGTCCACTTTCTGTTTGTCAGGAATGCTGGTCCACTCTCTGTTTGTCAGGAATGCTGGTCCACTCACTGTTTGTCAGGAATGCTGGTCCACTCACTGTTTGTCAGGAATGCTGGTCCACTCACTGTTTGTCAGGAATGCTGGTCCTCCCTCTGTTTGTCAGGAATGCTGGTCCACTCTCTGTTTGTCAGGAATGCTGGTCCACCCTCTGTTTGTCAGGAATGCTGGTCCACTCACTGTTTGTCAGGAATGTTGGTCCTCCCTCTGTTTGTCAGGAATGCTGGTCCACCCTCTGTTTGTCAGGAATGTTGGTCCGCCTTCTGTTTGTCAGGAATGCTGGTCCACCCTCTGTTTGTCAGGAATGTTGGTCCTCCTTCTGTTTGTCAGGAATGCTGGTCCTATCTCTGTTTGTCAGGAATGCTGGTCCACTCACTGTTTGTCAGGAATGCTGGTCCACTCACTGTTTGTCAGGAATGTTGGTCCACTCACTGTTTGTCAGGAATGCTGGTCCACTCACTGTTTGTCAGGAATGCTGGTCCACCCTCTGTTTGTCAGGAATGCTGGTCCACTCACTGTTTGTCCTTCCTCTGTTTGTCAGGAATGTTGGTCCACTCACTGTTTGTCAGGAATGCTGGTCCACTCACTGTTTGTCAGGAATGCTGGTCCACTCACTGTTTGTCAGGAATGCTGGTCCACCCTCTGTTTGTCAGGAATGTTGGTCCTCCCTCTGTTTGTCAGGAATGCTGGTCCTCCCTCTGTTTGTCAGGAATGCTGGTCCACTCACTGTTTGTCAGGAATGCTGGTCCTCCCACTGTTTGTCAGGAATGCTGGTCCACTCTCTGTTTGTCAGGAATGCTGGTCCACCCTCTGTTTGTCAGGAATGCTGGTCCACCCTCTGTTTGTCAGGAATGCTGGTCCACCCTCTGTTTGTCAGGAATGCTGGTCCACTCACTGTTTGTCAGGAATGCTGGTCCACCCTCTGTTTGTCAGGAATGCTGGTCAACTCTGTTTGTCAGGAATGCTGGTCAACTCTCTGTTTGTCAGGAATGCTGGTCCACTCTCTGTTTGTCAGGAATGCTGGTCCACTTTCTGTTTGTCAGGAATGCTGGTCCACTCTCTGTTTGTCAGGAATGCTGGTCCACTCACTGTTTGTCAGGAATGCTGGTCAACTCACTGTTTGTCAGGAATGCTGGTCCACTCACTGTTTGTCAGGAATGCTGGTCCTCCCTCTGTTTGTCAGGAATGCTGGTCCACTCTCTGTTTGTCAGGAATGCTGGTCCACCCTCTGTTTGTCAGGAATGCTGGTCCACTCACTGTTTGTCAGGAATGTTGGTCCTCCCTCTGTTTGTCAGGAATGCTGGTCCACCCTCTGTTTGTCAGGAAAGTTGGTCCGCCTTCTGTTTGTCAGGAATGCTGGTCCACCCTCTGTTTGTCAGGAATGTTGGTCCTCCTTCTGTTTGTCAGGAATGCTGGTCCACTCTCTGTTTGTCAGGAATGCTGGTCCACTCACTGTTTGTCAGGAATGCTGGTCCACTCACTGTTTGTCAGGAATGCTGGTCCACCCTCTGTTTGTCAGGAATGTTGGTCCTCCCACTGTTTGTCAGGAATGCTGGTCCTCCCACTGTTTGTCAGGAATGCTGGTCCACTCACTGTTTGTCAGGAATGCTGGTCCTCCCACTGTTTGTCAGGAATGCTGGTCAACCCTCTGTTTGTCAGGAATGCTGGTCCACCCTCTGTTTTGTCAGGAATGTTGGTCCACCCTCTGTTTGTCAGGAATGCTGGTCCACTCACTGTTTGTCAGGAATGTTGGTCCTCCCTCTGTTTGTCAGGAATGCTGGTCCACCCTCTGTTTGTCAGGAATGCTGGTCCACCCTCTGTTTGTCAATAATGCTGGCCCCCCCTCTGTTTGTCAGGAATGTTGGTCCACTCACTGTTTGTCAGGAATGCTGGTCCACTCTCTGTTTGTCAGGAATGCTGGTCCTCCCTCTGTTTGTCAGGAATGTTGGTCCACTCACTGTTTGTCAGGAATGCTGGTCCTCCCTCTGTTTGTCAGGAATGCTGGTCCACTCACTGTTTGTCAGGAATGCTGGTCCACCCTCTGTTTGTCAGGAATGCTGGTCCACCCTCTGTTTGTCAGGAATGCTGGTCCACTCTCTGTTTGTCAGGAATGCTGGTCAACCCTCTGTTTGTCAGGAATGCTGGTCCACTCACTGTTTGTCAGGAATGCTGGTCCTCCCTCTGTTTGTCAGGAATGCTGGTCCTCCCTCTGTTTGTCAGGAATGCTGGTCCACCCTCTGTTTGTCAGGAATGCTGGTCCACCCTCTGTTTGTCAGGAATGTTGGTTCACTTACTGTTTGTCAGGAATGCTGGTCCACTCTCTGTTTGTCAGGAATGCTGGTCCACTCTCTGTTTGTCAGGAATGCTGGTCCACTCTCTGTTTGTCAGGAATGCTGGTCCACTCTCTGTTTGTCAGGAATGCTGGTCCACTCTCTGTTTGTCAGGAATGCTGGTCCACTCACTGTTTGTCAGGAATGCTGGTCAACTCACTGTTTGTCAGGAATGCTGGTCCACTCACTGTTTGTCAGGAATGCTGGTCCTCCCTCTGTTTGTCAGGAATGCTGGTCCACTCTCTGTTTGTCAGGAATGCTGGTCAACTCTGTTTGTCAGGAATGCTGGTCCACCCTCTGTTTGTCAGGAATGCTGGTCCTCCCACTGTTTGTCAGGAATGTTGGTCCACCCTCTGTTTGTCAGGAATGCTGGTCCACCCTCTGTTTGTCAGGAATGGTGGTCCTCCCACTGTTTGTCAGGAATGCTGGTCCACCCTCTGTTTGTCAGGAATGTTGGTCCTCCCACTGTTTGTCAGGAATGTTGGTCCTCCCACTGTTTGTCAGGAATGTTGGTCCTCCCACTGTTTGTCAGGAATGTTGGTCCACTCACTGTTTGTCAGGAATGTTGGTCCACCCTCTGTTTGTCAGGAATGTTGGTCCTGCCACTGTTTGTCAGGAATGCTGGTCCACCCTCTGTTTGTCAGGAATGCTGGTCCTCCCTCTGTTTGTCAGGAATGCTGGTCCACCCTCTGTTTGTCAGGAATGCTGGTCCTCCCACTGTTTGTCAGGAATGTTGGTCCACTCACTGTTTGTCAGGAATGCTGGTCCACCCTCTGTTTGTCAGGAATACTGGTCCACCCTCTGTTTGTCAGAAATGCTGGTCCACCCTCTGTTTGTCAGGAATGCTGGTCCACCCTCTGTTTGTCAGGAATGCTGGTCCACTCACTGTTTGTCAGGAATGCTGGTCCTCCCACTGTTTGTCAGGAATGCTGGTCCACTCTCTGTTTGTCAGGAATGCTGGTCCACCCTCTGTTTGTCAGGAATGCTGGTCCACCCTCTGTTTGTCAGGAATGCTGGTCCACCCTCTGTTTGTCAGGAATGCTGGTCCACCCTCTGTTTGTCAGGAATGCTGGTCCACTCACTGTTTGTCAGGAATGCTGGTCCACCCTCTGTTTGTCAGGAATGCTGGTCAACTCTGTTTGTCAGGAATGCTGGTCAACTCTCTGTTTGTCAGGAATGCTGGTCCACTCTCTGTTTGTCAGGAATGCTGGTCCACTTTCTGTTTGTCAGGAATGCTGGTCCACTCTCTGTTTGTCAGGAATGCTGGTCCACTCACTGTTTGTCAGGAATGCTGGTCAACTCACTGTTTGTCAGGAATGCTGGTCCACTCACTGTTTGTCAGGAATGCTGGTCCTCCCTCTGTTTGTCAGGAATGCTGGTCCACTCTCTGTTTGTCAGGAATGCTGGTCCACCCTCTGTTTGTCAGGAATGCTGGTCCACTCACTGTTTGTCAGGAATGTTGGTCCTCCCTCTGTTTGTCAGGAATGCTGGTCCACCCTCTGTTTGTCAGGAATGTTGGTCCGCCTTCTGTTTGTCAGGAATGCTGGTCCACCCTCTGTTTGTCAGGAATGTTGGTCCTCCTTCTGTTTGTCAGGAATGCTGGTCCTATCTCTGTTTGTCAGGAATGCTGGTCCACTCACTGTTTGTCAGGAATGCTGGTCCACTCACTGTTTGTCAGGAATGTTGGTCCACTCACTGTTTGTCAGGAATGCTGGTCCACTCACTGTTTGTCAGGAATGCTGGTCCACCCTCTGTTTGTCAGGAATGCTGGTCCACTCACTGTTTGTCCTTCCTCTGTTTGTCAGGAATGCTGGTCCACTCACTGTTTGTCAGGAATGCTGGTCCACTCACTGTTTGTCAGGAATGCTGGTCCACTCACTGTTTGTCAGGAATGCTGGTCCACCCTCTGTTTGTCAGGAATGCTGGTCCTCCCACTGTTTGTCAGGAATGCTGGTCCTCCCACTGTTTGTCAGGAATGCTGGTCCACTCACTGTTTGTCAGGAATGTTGGTCCTCCCACTGTTTGTCAGGAATGCTGGTCCACTCTCTGTTTGTCAGGAATGCTGGTCCACCCTCTGTTTGTCAGGAATGCTGGTCCACCCTCTGTTTGTCAGGAATGCTGGTCCACCCTCTGTTTGTCAGGAATGCTGGTCCACTCACTGTTTGTCAGGAATGCTGGTCCACTCTCTGTTTGTCAGGAATGCTGGTCAACTCTGTTTGTCAGGAATGCTGGTCAACTCTCTGTTTGTCAGGAATGCTGGTCCACTCTCTGTTTGTCAGGAATGCTGGTCCACTGTTTGTCAGGAATGCTGGTCCACTCTCTGTTTGTCAGGAATGCTGGTCCACTCACTGTTTGTCAGGAATGCTGGTCAACTCACTGTTTGTCAGGAATGCTGGTCCACTCACTGTTTGTCAGGAATGCTGGTCCTCCCTCTGTTTGTCAGGAATGCTGGTCCACTCTCTGTTTGTCAGGAATGCTGGTCCACCCTCTGTTTGTCAGGAATGCTGGTCCACTCACTGTTTGTCAGGAATGTTGGTCCTCCCTCTGTTTGTCAGGAATGCTGGTCCACCCTCTGTTGTCAGGAAAGTTGGTCCGCCTTCTGTTTGTCAGGAATGCTGGTCCACCCTCTGTTTGTCAGGAATGTTGGTCCTCCTTCTGTTTGTCAGGAATGCTGGTCCACTCTCTGTTTGTCAGGAATGCTGGTCAACTAACTGTTTGACAGGAATGCTGGTCCACTCACTGTTAGTCAGGAATGCTGGTCCTCCCTCTGTTTGTCAGGAATGTTGGTCCTCCCACTGTTTGTCAGGAATGCTGGTCCTCCCACTGTTTGTCAGGAATGCTGGTCCACTCACTGTTTGTCAGGAATGCTGGTCCTCCCACTGTTTGTCAGGAATGCTGGTCAACCCTCTGTTTGTCAGGAATGCTGGTCCACCCTCTGTTTTGTCAGGAATGTTGGTCCACCCTCTGTTTGTCAGGAATGCTGGTCCACTCACTGTTTGTCAGGAATGTTGGTCCTCCCTCTGTTTGTCAGGAATGCTGGTCCACCCTCTGTTTGTCAGGAATGCTGGTCCACCCTCTGTTTGTCAATAATGCTGGCCCCCCCTCTGTTTGTCAGGAATGTTGGTCCACTCACTGTTTGTCAGGAATGCTGGTCCACTCTCTGTTTGTCAATAATGCTGGTCCTCCCTCTGTTTGTCAGGAATGTTGGTCCACTCACTGTTTGTCAGGAATGCTGGTCCTCCCTCTGTTTGTCAGGAATGCTGGTCCACTCACTGTTTTGTCAGGAATGCTGGTCCACCCTCTGTTTGTCAGGAATGCTGGTCCACCCTCTGTTTGTCAGGAATGCTGGTCCACTCTCTGTTTGTCAGGAATGCTGGTCAACCCTCTGTTTGTCAGGAATGCTGGTCCACTCACTGTTTGTCAGGAATGCTGGTCCTCCCTCTGTTTGTCAGGAATGCTGGTCCTTCCTCTGTTTGTCAGGAATGCTGGTCCACCCTCTGTTTGTCAGGAATGCTGGTCCACCCTCTGTTTGTCAGGAATGTTGGTTCACTTACTGTTTGTCAGGAATGCTGGTCCACTCTCTGTTTGTCAGGAATGCTGGTCCACTCTCTGTTTGTCAGGAATGCTGGTCCACTCTCTGTTTGTCAGGAATGCTGGTCCACTCTCTGTTTGTCAGGAATGCTGGTCCACTCTCTGTTTGTCAGGAATGCTGGTCCACTCACTGTTTGTCAGGAATGCTGGTCAACTCACTGTTTGTCAGGAATGCTGGTCCACTCACTGTTTGTCAGGAATGCTGGTCCTCCCTCTGTTTGTCAGGAATGCTGGTCCACTCTCTGTTTGTCAGGAATGCTGGTCAACTCTGTTTGTCAGGAATGCTGGTCCACCCTCTGTTTGTCAGGAATGCTGGTCCTCCCACTGTTTGTCAGGAATGTTGGTCCACCCTCTGTTTGTCAGGAATGCTGGTCCACCCTCTGTTTGTCAGGAATGGTGGTCCTCCCACTGTTTGTCAGGAATGCTGGTCCACCCTCTGTTTGTCAGGAATGTTGGTCCTCCCACTGTTTGTCAGGAATGTTGGTCCTCCCACTGTTTGTCAGGAATGTTGGTCCACTCACTGTTTGTCAGGAATGTTGGTCCACCCTCTGTTTGTCAGGAATGTTGGTCCTGCCACTGTTTGTCAGGAATGCTGGTCCACCCTCTGTTTGTCAGGAATGCTGGTCCTCCCTCTGTTTGTCAGGAATGCTGGTCCACCCTCTGTTTGTCAGGAATGCTGGTCCTCCCACTGTTTGTCAGGAATGTTGGTCCACTCACTGTTTGTCAGGAATGCTGGTCCACCCTCTGTTTGTCAGGAATACTGGTCCACCCTCTGTTTGTCAGAAATGCTGGTCCACCCTCTGTTTGTCAGGAATGCTGGTCCACCCTCTGTTTGTCAGGAATGCTGGTCCACTCACTGTTTGTCAGGAATGCTGGTCCACCCTCTGTTTGTCAGGAATGCTGGTCAACTCTGTTTGTCAGGAATGCTGGTCAACTCTCTGTTTGTCAGGAATGCTGGTCCACTCTCTGTTTGTCAGGAATGCTGGTCCACCCTCTGTTTGTCAGGAATGCTGGTCAACCCTCTGTTTGTCAGGAATGCTGGTCCACTCACTGTTTGTCAGGAATGTTGGTCCTCCCTCTGTTTGTCAGGAATGCTGGTCCACCCTCTGTTTGTCAGGAATGTTGGTCCGCCCTCTGTTTGTCAGGAATGCTGGTCCACTCTCTGTTTGTCAGGAATGCTGGTCCACTCACTGTTTGTCAGGAATGCTGGTCCACTCACTGTTTGTCAGGAATGCTGGTCCACCCTCTGTTTGTCAGGAATGTTGGTCCTCCCACTGTTTGTCAGGAATGCTGGTCCTCCCACTGTTTGTCAGGAATGCTGGTCCACTCACTGTTTGTCAGGAATGCTGGTCCTCCCACTGTTTGTCAGGAATGCTGGTCCACCCTCTGTTTGTCAGGAATGCTGGTCCACCCTCTGTTTTGTCAGGAATGTTGGTCCACCCTCTGTTTGTCAGGAATGCTGGTCCACTCACTGTTTGTCAGGAATGTTGGTCCTCCCTCTGTTTGTCAGGAATGCTGGTCCACCCTCTGTTTGTCAGGAATGCTGGTCCACCCTCTGTTTGTCAATAATGCTGGCCCCCCCTCTGTTTGTCAGGAATGTTGGTCCACTCACTGTTTGTCAGGAATGCTGGTCCACTCTCTGTTTGTCAATAATGCTGGTCCTCCCTCTGTTTGTCAGGAATGTTGGTCCACTCACTGTTTGTCAGGAATGCTGGTCCACCCTCTGTTTGTCAATAATGCTGGCCCCCCCTCTGTTTGTCAGGAATGTTGGTCCACTCACTGTTTGTCAGGAATGCTGGTCCACTCTCTGTTTGTCAATAATGCTGGTCCTCCCTCTGTTTGTCAGGAATGCTGGTCCACCCTCTGTTTGTCAGGAATGCTGGTCCACCCTCTGTTTGTCAGGAATGCTGGTCCACTCTCTGTTTGTCAGGAATGCTGGTCAACCCTCTGTTTGTCAGGAATGCTGGTCCACTCACTGTTTGTCAGGAATGCTGGTCCTCCCTCTGTTTGTCAGGAATGCTGGTCCTTCCTCTGTTTGTCAGGAATGCTGGTCCACCCTCTGTTTGTCAGGAATGCTGGTCCACCCTCTGTTTGTCAGGAATGTTGGTTCACTTACTGTTTGTCAGGAATGCTGGTCCACTCTCTGTTTGTCAGGAATGCTGGTCCACTCTCTGTTTGTCAGGAATGCTGGTCCACTCTCTGTTTGTCAGGAATGCTGGTCCACTCTCTGTTTGTCAGGAATGCTGGTCCACTCTCTGTTTGTCAGGAATGCTGGTCCACTCACTGTTTGTCAGGAATGCTGGTCAACTCACTGTTTGTCAGGAATGCTGGTCCACTCACTGTTTGTCAGGAATGCTGGTCCTCCCTCTGTTTGTCAGGAATGCTGGTCCACTCACTGTTTGTCAGGAATGCTGGTCAACTCTCTGTTTGTCAGGAATGCTGGTCCTCCCTCTGTTTGTCAGGAATGCTGGTCCTCCCACTGTTTGTCAGGAATGTTGGTCCACCCTCTGTTTGTCAGGAATGCTGGTCCACCCTCTGTTTGTCAGGAATGCTGGTCCTCCCACTGTTTGTCAGGAATGCTGGTCCACCCTCTGTTTGTCAGGAATGTTGGTCCTCCCACTGTTTGTCAGGAATGTTGGTCCTCCCACTGTTTGTCAGGAATGTTGGTCCACTCACTGTTTGTCAGGAATGTTGGTCCACCCTCTGTTTGTCAGGAATGTTGGTCCTGCCACTGTTTGTCAGGAATGCTGGTCCACCCTCTGTTTGTCAGGAATGCTGGTCCTCCCTCTGTTTGTCAGGAATGCTGGTCCACCCTCTGTTTGTCAGGAATGCTGGTCCTCCCACTGTTTGTCAGGAATGTTGGTCCACTCACTGTTTGTCAGGAATGCTGGTCCACCCTCTGTTTGTCAGGAATACTGGTCCACCCTCTGTTTGTCAGAAATGCTGGTCCACCCTCTGTTTGTCAGGAATGCTGGTCCACCCTCTGTTTGTCAGGAATGCTGGTCCACTCACTGTTTGTCAGGAATGCTGGTCCACCCTCTGTTTGTCAGGAATGCTGGTCAACTCTGTTTGTCAGGAATGCTGGTCAACTCTCTGTTTGTCAGGAATGCTGGTCCACTCTCTGTTTGTCAGGAATGCTGGTCCACCCTCTGTTTGTCAGGAATGCTGGTCAACCCTCTGTTTGTCAGGAATGCTGGTCCACTCACTGTTTGTCAGGAATGTTGGTCCTCCCTCTGTTTGTCAGGAATGCTGGTCCACCCTCTGTTTGTCAGGAATGTTGGTCCGCCTTCTGTTTGTCAGGAATGCTGGTCCACTCTCTGTTTGTCAGGAATGCTGGTCCACTCACTGTTTGTCAGGAATGCTGGTCCACTCACTGTTTGTCAGGAATGCTGGTCCACCCTCTGTTTGTCAGGAATGTTGGTCCTCCCACTGTTTGTCAGGAATGCTGGTCCTCCCACTGTTTGTCAGGAATGCTGGTCCACTCACTGTTTGTCAGGAATGCTGGTCCTCCTACTGTTTGTCAGGAATGCTGGTCAACCCTCTGTTTGTCAGGAATGCTGGTCCACCCTCTGTTTTGTCAGGAATGTTGGTCCACCCTCTGTTTGTCAGGAATGCTGGTCCACCCTCTGTTTGTCAGGAATGTTGGTTCACTTACTGTTTGTCAGGAATGCTGGTCCACTCTCTGTTTGTCAGGAATGCTGGTCCACTCTCTGTTTGTCAGGAATGCTGGTCCACTCTCTGTTTGTCAGGAATGCTGGTCCACCCTCTGTTTGTCAGGAATGCTGGTCCTCCCACTGTTTGTCAGGAATGGTGGTCCTCCCTCTGTTTGTCAGGAATGCTGGTCCACTCACTGTTTGTCAGGAATGCTGGTCAACTCACTGTTTGTCAGGAATGCTGGTCCACTCACTGTTTGTCAGGAATGCTGGTCAACTCACTGTTTGTCAGGAATGCTGGTCAACTCACTGTTTGTCAGGAATGCTGGTCCACTCTCTGTTTGTCAGGAATGCTGGTCCACTCACTGTTTGTCAGGAATGCTGGTCAACTCACTGTTTGTCAGGAATGCTGGTCCACTCACTGTTTGTCAGGAATGCTGGTCCTCCCTCTGTTTGTCAGGAATGCTGGTCCACTCTCTGTTTGTCAGGAATGCTGGTCAACTCTGTTTGTCAGGAATGCTGGTCCACCCTCTGTTTGTCAGGAATGCTGGTCCTCCCACTGTTTGTCAGGAATGTTGGTCCACCCTCTGTTTGTCAGGAATGCTGGTCCACCCTCTGTTTGTCAGGAATGCTGGTCCTCCCACTGTTTTTCAGGAATGCTGGTCCACCCTCTGTTTGTCAGGAATGTTGGTCCTCCCACTGTTTGTCAGGAATGTTGGTCCTCCCACTGTTTGTCAGGAATGTTGGTCCTCCCACTGTTTGTCAGGAATGTTGGTCCACTCACTGTTTGTCAGGAATGTTGGTCCACCCTCTGTTTGTCAGGAATGTTGGTCCTGCCACTGTTTGTCAGGAATGCTGGTCCACCCTCTGTTTGTCAGGAATGCTGGTCCTCCCTCTGTTTGTCAGGAATGCTGGTCCACCCTCTGTTTGTCAGGAATGCTGGTCCTCCCACTGTTTGTCAGGAATGTTGGTCCACTCACTGTTTGTCAGGAATGCTGGTCCACCCTCTGTTTGTCAGGAATGCTGGTCCACCCTCTGTTTGTCAGGAATGCTGGTCCACCCTCTGTTTGTCAGGAATGCTGGTCCACCCTCTGTTTGTCAGGAATGCTGGTCCACTCACTGTTTGTCAGGAATGCTGGTCCACCCTCTGTTTGTCAGGAATGCTGGTCAACTCTGTTTGTCAGGAATGCTGGTCAACTCTCTGTTTGTCAGGAATGCTGGTCCACTCTCTGTTTGTCAGGAATGCTGGTCCACCCTCTGTTTGTCAGGAATGCTGGTCAACCCTCTGTTTGTCAGGAATGCTGGTCCACTCACTGTTTGTCAGGAATGTTGGTCCTCCCTCTGTTTGTCAGGAATGCTGGTCCACCCTCTGTTTGTCAGGAATGTTGGTCCGCCTTGTGTTTGTCAGGAATGCTGGTCCACCCTCTGTTTGTCAGGAATGTTGGTCCTCCTTCTGTTTGTCAGGAATGCTGGTCCACTCTCTGTTTGTCAGGAATGCTGGTCCACTCACTGTTTGTCAGGAATGCTGGTCCACTCACTGTTTGTCAGGAATGCTGGTCCACCCTCTGTTTGTCAGGAATGTTGGTCCTCCCACTGTTTGTCAGGAATGCTGGTCCTCCCACTGTTTGTCAGGAATGCTGGTCCACTCACTGTTTGTTAGGAATGCTGGTCCTCCCACTGTTTGTCAGGAATGCTGGTCAACCCTCTGTTTGTCAGGAATGCTGGTCCACCCTCTGTTTTGTCAGGAATGTTGGTCCACCCTCTGTTTGTCAGGAATGCTGGTCCACCCTCTGTTTGTCAGGAATGCTGGTCCACCCTCTGTTTGTCAATAATGCTGGTCCCCCCCCCCCCCCCTCTGTTTGTCAGGAATGTTGGTCCACTCACTGTTTGTCAGGAATGCTGGTCCACTCTCTGTTTGTCAATAATGCTGGTCCTCCCTCTGTTTGTCAGGAATGTTGGTCCACTCACTGTTTGTCAGGAATGCTGGTCCTCCCTCTGTTTGTCAGGAATGTTGGTCCACCCTCTGTTTGTCAGGAATGCTGGTCCACTCACTGTTTGTCAGGAATGCTGGTCCTCCCTATGTTTGTCAGGAATGCTGGTCCACTCACTGTTTTGTCAGGAATGCTGGTCCACCCTCTGTTTGTCAGGAATGCTGGTCCACCCTCTGTTTGTCAGGAATGCTGGTCCACTCTCTGTTTGTCAGGAATGCTGGTCAACCCTCTGTTTGTCAGGAATGCTGGTCCACTCACTGTTTGTCAGGAATGCTGGTCCTCCCTCTGTTTGTCAGGAATGCTGGTCCTTCCTCTGTTTGTCAGGAATGCTGGTCCACCCTCTGTTTGTCAGGAATGCTGGTCCACCCTCTGTTTGTCAGGAATGTTGGTTCACTTACTGTTTCTCAGGAATGCTGGTCCACTCTCTGTTTGTCAGGAATGCTGGTCCACTCTCTGTTTGTCAGGAATGTTGGTCTGCCTTCTGTTTGTCAGGAATGCTGGTCCACCCTCTGTTTGTCAGGAATGCTGGTCCACTCTCTGTTTGTCAGGAATGCTGGTCCACTCTCTGTTTGTCAGGAATGCTGGTCCACTCTCTGTTTGTCAGGAATGCTGGTCCACTCACTGTTTGTCAGGAATGCTGGTCAACTCACTGTTTGTCCGGAATGCTGGTCCACTCACTGTTTGTCAGGAATGCTGGTCCTCCCTCTGTTTGTCAGGAATGCTGGTCCACTCTCTGTTTGTCAGGAATGCTGGTCAACTCTGTTTGTCAGGAATGCTGGTCCACCCTCTGTTTGTCAGGAATGCTGGTCCTCCCACTGTTTGTCAGGAATGCTGGTCCACCCTCTGTTTGTCAGGAATGTTGGTCCTCCCACTGTTTGTCAGGAATGTTGGTCCTCCCACTGTTTGTCAGGAATGTTGGTCCTCCCACTGTTTGTCAGGAATGTTGGTCCACTCACTGTTTGTCAGGAATGTTGGTCCACCCTCTGTTTGTCAGGAATGCTGGTCCACTCTCTGTTTGTCAGGAATGCTGGTCAACCCTCTGTTTGTCAGGAATGCTGGTCCACTTTCTGTTTGTCAGGAATGCTGGTCCACTCTCTGTTTGTCAGGAATGCTGGTCCACTCACTGTTTGTCAGGAATGCTGGTCAACTCACTGTTTGTCAGGAATGCTGGTCCACTCACTATTTGTCAGGAATGCTGGTCCTCCCTCTGTTTGTCAGGAATGCTGGCCCACTCTCTGTTTGTCAGGAATGCTGGTCCACCCTCTGTTTGTCAGGAATGCTGGTCCACTCACTGTTTGTCAGGAATGTTGGTCCTCCCTCTGTTTGTCAGGAATGCTGGTCCACCCTCTGTTTGTCAGGAATGTTGGTCCGCCTTCTGTTTGTCAGGAATGCTGGTCCACCCTCTGTTTGTCAGGAATGTTGGTCCACTCACTGTTTGTCAGGAATGCTGGTCCACCCTCTGTTGTCAGGAATGCTGGTCCACCCTCTGTTTGTCAGGAATGCTGGTCCACCCTCTGTTTGTCAGGAATGCTGGTCCACTCACTGTTTGTCAGGAATGCTGGTCCACACTCTGTTTGTCAGGAATGCTGGTCAACTCTGTTTGTCAGGAATGCTGGTCAACTCTCTGTTTGTCAGGAATGCTGGTCCACTCTCTGTTTGTCAGGAATGCTGGTCCACCCTCTGTTTGTCAGGAATGCTGGTCAACCCTCTGTTTGTCAGGAACGCTGGTCCACTTTCTGTTTGTCAGGAATGCTGGTCCACTCTCTGTTTGTCAGGAATGCTGGTCCACTCACTGTTTGTCAGGAATGCTGGTCAACTCACTGTTTGTCAGGAATGCTGGTCCACTCACTGTTTGTCAGGAATGCTGGTCCTCCCTCTGTTTGTCAGGAATGCTGGTCCACTCTCTGTTTGTCAGGAATGCTGGTCCACCCTCTGTTTGTCAGGAATGCTGGTCCACCCTCTGTTTGTCAGGAATGCTGGTCCACTCACTGTTTGTCAGGAATGTTGGTCCTCCCTCTGTTTGTCAGGAATGCTGGTCCACCCTCTGTTTGTCAGGAATGTTGGTCCGCCTTCTGTTTGTCAGGAATGCTGGTCCACCCTCTGTTTGTCAGGAATGTTGGTCCTCCTTCTGTTTGTCAGGAATGCTGGTCCACTCACTGTTTGTCAGGAATGCTGGTCCACTCACTGTTTGTCAGGAATGCTGGTCCACCCTCTGTTTGTCAGAAATGCTGGTCCACTCACTGTTTGTCAGGAATGTTGGTCCTCCCTCTGTTTGTCAGGAATGTTGGTCCTCCCTCTGTTTGTCAGTAATGTTGGTCCTCCCTCTGTTTGTCAGGAATGTTGGTCCACTCTCTGTTTGTCAGGAATGCTGGTCCACTCTTCTGTTTGTCAGGAATGAATATTTCTTAGATTGCATGTCTTTCCTGAAATTTGCATGATACATTTCATCACTAAGAAAGCACAGCAGCATGCTATGGAAATCTTTGACCTACACCTGACATATTCGATATTCCTGTGTCAGCTGTTCTGAGCATGTTTAGGAATATCCTTCTCCCTAGCCTTCATCTAAAGACAACTACCTTTTGATATTCCTGGATTGATGATCTCCATGGGAACAATACCCTGGATCATTCAGTTTTGTATTATTTCAGGGTTTTGTTTGTCTGAGTAACGTCATAGAAGTTAAGAAATTTTTTGATTTACTGGTTTAAATGTTAAAACAATAACAATATACTTGTGCTTCATAGGAGAGAGAAAAAATATCTATACTTGATTTTAGAATAAAATTTTAAGAATAATAGCAATAATTGGATTGTGGGATATTTTCTTTAATTCAGTGATATTGTAACAAAATCTTTATAAAGCAGCATATGGGATAGTTTAATGTTCAATTAATTAATATCTAGGTGCTGGGAGGTCCCTACAGTAATATCTCCTTGTATCCATGTTTTCATGCGATTATAATGTGCTTTTTCCTTTCTTATAGATAGTAAAGAAAAGACAAAACCTTGTCATTATAGGATATGCATGTTATCTATGACCTGTCTCAAGTGTCTCTGAGGTCATTTATCTACCCCATGTTATCAATGACCTGTCTCAAGTGTCTCTGAGGTCATTAATCTACCCAATGTTATCTATGACCTGTCTCATGTATCTCTGAAGTCATTTATCTACCCCATGTTATCTATGACCTGTCTCAAGTGTCTCTGAGGTCATTTATCTACCCTATGTTTTCAGTGACCTGTCTCAAGTGTCTCTGAGGTCATTTATCTACCCCATGTTATCTATGACCTGTCTCAAGTATTTCTGAGGTCATTTATCTATCCCATGTTATCTATGACCTGTCTCAAGTGTCTCTGAGGTCATTTATCTACCACATGTTATCTATGACCTGTCTCAAGTGTCTCTGAGGTCATTTATCTACCCCATGTTATCTATGACCTGTCTCAAGTGTCTCTGAGGTCATTAATCTACCCAATGTTATCTATGACCTGTCTCAATTGTCTCTGAGGTCATTTATCTACCACATGTTATCTATGACCTGTCTCGAGTATCTCTGAGGTCATTTATCTACCACATGTTATCTATGACCTGTCTCAAGTATTTCCGAGGTCATTTATCTACCACATGTTATCTATGACATGTCTCGAGTATCTCAGAGGTCATTTATCTACCCCATGTTATCTATGACCTGTCTCAAGTATCTCTGAGGTCATTTATCTACCCCATGTTATCTATGACCTGTCTCATGTATTTCTGAGGTCATTTATCTACCCCATCTTATCTATGACATGTCTCGAGTATCTCTGAGGTCATTTATCTACCACATGTTATCTATGACCTGTCTCAATTATCTCTGAGGTCATTTATCTACCCCATGTTATCTATGACCTGTCTCAAGTGTCTCTGAGGTCATTAATCTACCCCATGTTATCTATGACCTGTCTCAAGTGTCATTTATCTACCCCATGTTATCTATGACCTGTCTCAAGTGTCTCTGAGGTCATTTATCTACCCCATGTTATCTATGACCTGTCTCAAGTATCTCTGAGGTCATTTATCTACCCCATGTTATCTATGACCTGTCTCAAGTATTCTCTGAGGTCATTTATCTACCACATGTTATCTATGACATGTCTCGAGTATCTCAGAGGTCATTTATCTACCCCATCTTATCTATGACCTGTCTCAAGTGTCTCTGAGGTCATTAATCTACCCAATGTTATCTATGACCTGTCTCAAGTACCTCTGAGATCATTTATCTACCCCATGTTATCTATGACCTGTCTCAAGTGTCTCTGAGGTCATTTATCTACCCAATGTTATCTATGACCTGTCTCGAGTATTTCTGAGGTCATTTATCTACCCCATGTTATCTATGACCTGTCTCAAGTATTTCTGAGGTCATTTATCTACCCCATGTTATCTATGACCTGTCTCAAGTATTTCTGAGGTCATTTATCTACCACATGTTATCTATGACCTGTCTCAAGTATTTCTGAGGTCATTTATCTACCACATGTTATCTATGACATGTCTCAAGTGTCTCTGAGGTCATTCATCTACTCCATGTTATCTATGACCTGTCTCAAGTGTCTCTGAGGTCATTTATCTACCCCATGTTATCTATGACATGTCTCAAGTGTCTCTGAGGTCATTTATCTACCCCATGTTATCTATGACCTGTCTCAAGTGTCTCTGAGGTCATTTATCTACCCCGCCATTCTGAGGGAATAATCTTATGATGGTTATTTTATTCATGTAACATTTACGTTATTGAGACCTAAACTAGATATTAGTTATATAACAGTTTTATTGTTGTTTTTACAATCAATATTTGTTAATCCTTAATGTTAGTTTATTAGTTATTTTGATTGGTTTGAACTGACCAATCTTTATGGGTGTAGGTGATAGTGATTGGTTTGAACTGACCAATCATTATGAGTGTAGGCGATAGTGATTGGTTTGAACTGACCAATCATTACTGTGCATGGTTTTCATTTGCCAACACTGTTTTGTTACACTTTTGAAAAGAAATCTCAATTTTTAACCCATTTTTGTTTTGTTTTATTAATATGTTGTATTTGTTTCCAGCTATTGTACAGTACATAGTTGTCATATGAAATCTCCTCTCCCTATAAAATATTTCAGAATCTTTTCAAAGATCAGTTCTTGTTTAAATATGCTCTTCATGGAATAAATAGTAATGCTAAGAACATTTTTTACTATGAAAAGTACAGTATCATTTCTTGAAATATTGTTTTTGAATTTTCTCACAAATTATGGCAAGGAAAAAATACTGTGGACATGTTTTGTAAGGTTTACATGTTTCCTGTGGTGTTCCCTGTATCAAAGTGCGTTAGTCATTGAATTTATCATTGGTATCATTTATCGCACATGAAAGTTGTGGCTGCAAGTTTGAGAAATATGAAAAAATGCTGATTACATTTGGTCATAGTTGTATGATAGTCAAGATAAACAAGAAAACATGTTGATAACAATATGTTTCTGGATCAATTTTCTTTGTTTAAAATAAACAAGGCATTGTACAATGTATATATTGTAACTTCATTGACTCACATAAAGTTTATTTACTGAAATGATAATCAAAAGCAATTTCTGCAATTCTAAAATATTTTATATTGATTATGATATAAAGTGTAACCCATTAAATATTCAAAATCTATCATCCACGACAGATTTTTTTTATCCGTTTCCAATGTGCCTAAATAGCTCTTTTCCATTGAAACAAGTGTCAATAAGTGTTTTGACTCGCACCAAGCCCCATAATCATTAAAACATTTGAAATTTAAATCTGCTTTTACATAATGTTACCTAGTTTAATTAGAAATGAAATGAGACATTCTTTGAAGGTATATTTCATTAATGGAAGTCGTAGATTATCTGATGTAATGGTGTATTTACGGTAGGTAAGTGTTGCCTACGAAGATGGTGCTGGGGGTAACAGTTATATCTGTTTTTGTTTACAGCTGCTAGCAGTGTTTCTTCAGTAGCTATCCAGTCTGTAGAAACGAAGGCCACACATATGGAACCTGAACCTGACAAAGAAAGTCAAGTAAGTTATCTCCCTTACTCAGACTCTCTAGCTTTATGTATGGCCTGTGTTTGTGATACTGGACTGGTGTGGTGTTGGGGAGATCTTAGGTCTAGATTAGGTGTATCATAAACTATTAGATATTTTAAGATAAAGTTGGAAAGTTTGCAGATCTTTGAAATGTACTTTGATTATTTGAATTCCAACTAAACCAAAGTTATAACAGTCATGAGTTTTAATATTCTCAAATGTGTTTTGCTGAATTTTCTATTGAAATTTGGTTGGTACTAAATAAGGTGTTAACGTGCTGAAGACAACTTAATTGAGTTCATTTTGAGTATTTCTGCTGTGTATGCTGACAGTAAAACATTATATATTGGTGGGGATGGTTACAGATTTGTAAATTTGTTCTTTATTCAAATATCATTTAATTGATGTTTTTGTCTGACCATAATTAATTGGAAAAAACTATGTATAATGATTATTGTGAAAAAATAGAAATACAAAAAAATTAAAATGAAAAAAAGGACTGGTGAGCATATATGCCATGGTGTGATGTTCGTTGTCTGTCAACATTTCCTTTAAATCGTAACTAGTCATAAAGTTCTGCATAGTTTTTAACCAAATTTGGACAGAAACATCATTGGGGAAGGGAACAGATTTTGCAAAAATGATGACCCTGACCCCCCTGGTGCCAGAGAGGCAGGGCCCAATAGGGGAAAAAGAAGCAAATCCTTAAATTTCTACTTGTCACAAAGTACTGAACAGATTCATACCAAAAATGTCAGAAATGTCCTTAGAAGATTGGGACAAATTTTCCGTAAATTGTGATTCTGTCCCCCTGGGACAAGAGGGGCATAGCCCATTAGGGGAAATACATTGTAGAGGTAAGTCCTTTTAATTGCTACTTGTATTTTTGAAACTGTTGAGATCCTCACCTTATATCCATATATAGCATTGCTTGGCATCAATAGATAAACACAATCCTGTTTTAACTATAGGCCCTGGAGTCTTTCCCACCCAAAGGGACTTAGTTTCTTTGATACAAATTGTATAATCTTTGAAACCTTTGAGATCCCCGCTGTATAATGATATACTCTGTTGTTTGACATCAGCAAATAAAGCTAATAAAGCTAATAAGCTAACCAGGTGAGCAGTACAGGCCCTCTGGGCCTCTTATTTTCTCATCCATTAACAGAAAAATATGGCTAATAATTTTGAAGAAGAGTTTTTCGCTCTGAAGTCTTTCATGTGTAGCATCATTTAACAGTGTGAATGCATGTGCTATGATCTCATCAACATTTTCAGAGACATAACTACCACGTTGGCTTGAGACTTGTGAGTCCATCTGATTTGAGAAAAAAACGAGTTATCCGCAGTTTAATAAAAAAATAACCCATCCCTTTTGATCCTTTTACATAATTGTTTTTAATTAAATGAGGATGAGAGCTGTAGTGTTAACCACAGTTTGTCCTGATAATCCATTGTGATAAACACTTAGTTACTCCTCATATTTGGGAAATATACATATCTTTTATGTATGAGTGCTAATTATTTCAGAGAATAAACTTTTCAAAGAAACTAAGAACAACCAAAATTGTAACAAATAAAAACAATGGAATAGTATAAAAGTTTTATAAGTACATAATGGATTATTGTGAATTGTGGATTATCATAAGTACCTATTCCAAACATTAACACTTAGGAAATATTTAAGTGATAAGAAAACAGGTTGTTTGACTTCAAGTTTTGGTGCTCATCATTTTTTAACGAACTTAATTTGTGACTGAAATTCATGTCCTTACAGTAGCGTAGTGTAAGTAATAAATTCATCATACGTCCTTACAGTAGCGTTGTGTAAGTAATAAATTCATCATACGTCCTTACAGTAGCGTCGTGTAAGTAATAAATTCATCATACGTCCTTACAGTATTGTAGTGTAAGTAATAAATTCATCATACGTCCTTATAGTAGCGTCGTGTAAGTAATAAATTCATCATACGTCCTTATAGTAGCGTCGTGTAAGTAATAAATTCATCATACGTCCTTACAGTAGCGT